>NC_143044.1:6535000-7735000 GCF_057628025.1 Oncorhynchus mykiss
GAGGAAAAAGGGGGACGCTTGCAAGCCGAAGAACACCATTCCCACCATGAAGCATGGGGGTAGCAGCATCATGTTGTGGGGGTGCATTGCTGCAGGAGGGACTGGTGCACTTCACAAAATAGTTGGCATCATGAGGCAGGAAAATTACATAGATATATTGAAGCAACATCTCAAGACATCAGTCAGGAAGTTAAAGCTTGGTCGCAAATAAGTCTTCCAAATGAACAATGACCCCAAGCATTTACCCCAAGCAATGACCCCAAGCATCTACTATTATTCTGACATTTCACATTCTTAAAATAAAGTGGTGATCCTGACTGACTTAAGACAGGGAATTTTTACTCTGATTAAATGTCAGGAAATGTGAAAAACTGAGTTTAAATGTATTTGGCTAAGTTGCATGTAAACTTCCGACTTCAACTGTAGGTCCTGGATGGCAGGAAGCTAGGCCCCAGTGATGTACTGGGCTGTACGCACTACCCTCTAACGCCTTACGGTCGGATGCCGAGCAGTTGCCATTCCAGGCGGCGATGCAACCGGTCAGGATGCTCTCGATGATGCAGCTGTAGGACTTTTTGAGGATCTGGGGACCCATGCCAAATCTATTCAGTCTCCTGAGAGGGAAATGGCATTGTTGTGCCCTCTTCACGACTTTCTTGGTTTGTTTGGACCATGATAGTTTGTTGATGATGTGGACACCAAGGAACTTGAAACTCTCGACCCGTTCCACTACAGACCCGTCAATGTGAATAATAGTTTGCAAGCCCTGCCACAACTGACGAGCATCAGAGCCGATGTAGTACGATTCAATCTTAGTCCTATATTGAAGTTTTGCCTATTTGATTGGTTTTGTCTGAGGGCATAACAGGAATTCTTATAAGCGTCCGGATTAGTTTCCCGCTCCTTGGAAGCGGCGGATGTTGCCTGTAATCCATGGCTTCTGGTTGGGATATGGACATACGGTCACTGTGGGGAAGACGTCATCGATGCACTTATTGATGAAGCCGGTGACTGAGGTGGTATACTCTTCAATACAATTGGATGAATCCGGGAACAGACTCCAGTCTGTGCTAGCACAACAGTCCTGTAGCGTAGCATCCGTGTCATCTGACCACTTCCGTATTGAGCGAGTCATTCGTTCTTCCTGCTATAGTTTTTGGATTTGGACCTTGTCTGGGAGCAGCATTATATCCTTTGCGTCAGACTCATTAAAGGAAAAATCTTTGTCCAGTTCAAGGTGAGTAATCGCTGTTCTGATATCCATAAGCTATTTTAGGTCAAAAAGAGCCAGTATCATCAACATTATGTACAAAATAAGTACAATGTGAAAAAAAACACAAAATAGCATAATTGGTTAGGAGCCCGTAAAACGGCAGCCATCCCCTCCGGCGCCCATCTTTCGTGTACACTGTCACTGACTACAACCTCAGTCCCACTATCCTCACTTGCACTGAATTACCTGAATGAGATCTTTCATTCCCCTCTTATTCTAACCCACTAAAACAATGTTTATACAGTCGTAGAGGAGAAATATCAACCTCCGCTCAAACCCAAATGCAGCAAATACACCCAAACAAAGAATGGGAGAATGTTGCATACTAGACATAGTGAGAGTGCCATTACTGATAATACTGACTGATTTATGTTCCTACATAGAAAAGGGAACCGTTATATTCCTCAAATGCTCTTGCATTGAGCATCCATTGTCAAATACATTTAAAATCAAATGTAAACAAATTATTTATTTATTGGCCATACATGTATGTTGTATGCCATCACTCGTAACTGCTAACCCTGTACAGTAAAGACTAACTCATTCACTAACTCAAGTGAGACTTGACTCCTGTTGTACTGCCTCCTCTTGGTTATGGTTACAGTTTGTTACACTGAAGTCTGGTTGGACGTTAAGGTGTACAGGTGTCAAGTCTAAATGACAGGGTGTTCAGGGTCACGCCAAATTGGTCTACACGGACAAGTTCTGGCCTGGTTTAGATCTTATCTGTCGGAAAGATATCAGTTTGTCTCTGTCGGTGGTTTGTCCTCTGACAAATCAACTGTAAATTTTAGTGTTCCTCAAGGTTCCGTTTTAGGACCACTATTGTTTTCACTACATATTTTACCTCTTGGTGATGTGATTTGGGAACATAATGTTAACTTTCACTGCTATGCGGATGACACACAGCTGTACATTTCGATGAAACATGGTGAAGCCCCAAAATTGCGCTCGCTGAAAGCCTGTGTTTCAGACATAAGGAAGTGGATGGCTGGAAATATTCCAGTTTTAAACTCGGACAAAACAGAGATGCTTGTTCTAGGTCCCAAGAAACAAGGAGATCTTCTGTTGAATCTGACAAATAATCTTGATGGTTGTACAGTCATCTCAAATAAAACTGTGAAGGACCTCGGCGTTACTCTGGACCCTGATCTCTCTTTTGACGAACATATCAAGACTGTTTCAAGGACAGCTTTTTTCCATCTACGTAACATTGTAAAAATCTGAAATTTTCTGTCCAAAAATGCAGAAAAATTCACTCATGCTTTTGTCACTTCTAGGTTAGACTAGTGCAATGCTCTACTTTCCGTCTACCCGGATTAAGCACTAAATAAACGTCAGTTAGTGCTAAACACGGCTGCTAGAATCTTGACTAGAACCAATTTAAAAAAAAATAATATTACTCCAGTGCTAGCCTCTCTACATTGACTTCCTGTTAAGGCAAGGGCTGATTTCAAGGTTTTACTCCTAACCTACAAAGCATTACATGGGCTTGCTCATACCTAATCTTTCCGATTTGGTCCTGCCGTACATACCTACACGTACACTACGGTCACAAGACGCAGGCCTCCTAACTGTCCCTAGAATTTCTAAGCAAACAGCTGGAGGCAGGGCTTTCTCCTATAGAGCTCCATTTTTATGGAATGGTCTGCCTACCCATGTGAGAGACGCAGACTCGGTCTCAACCTTTAAGTTTTTATTGAAGACTCTTCTCTTCAGTAGGTAGTATGATTGAGTGTAGTCTGGCCCAGGAGTCTGAAGGTGAACGGAAAGGCACTGGAGCAACGAACCGCCCTTGCTGTCTCTGCCTGGCTAGTTCCCCTCTCTCCACTGGGATTCTCTGCCTCTAACCCTATTACAGAGGATGAGTCACTGGCTTACTGGTGCTCTTCCATGCCGTCCCTAGGAGGGGTGCGTCACTTGAGTGGGTTGAGTCACTGACATGATCTTCCTGTCTGGGTTGGCGCCCCACCTTGGGTAGTGCCGTGGCGGAGATCTTTGTGGGCTATACTCGGCCTTGTCTCAGGATGGTAAGTTGGTGGTTGAATATATCCCTCTAGTGGTGTGGGGGCTGTGCTTTGGCAAAGTGGTTGGGGTTATATCCTGTCTGTTTGGCCCTATCCGGGGGTATCGTCGGATGGGGCCACAGTGTCTCCCGACCTCTCCTGTCTCAGCCTCCAGTATTTATGCTACAGTAGTTTATGTGTTGGGGGGTTAGGGTCAGTCTGTTATTTCTCCTGTCTTATCCGGTGTCCTGTGTGAATTTAAGTATGCTCTCTCTAATTCTTTCTTTCTCTCAGAGGACCTGAGCCCTAGGACCATACAGTACCTCAGGACTACCTGGCCTGATGACTCCTTGCTGTCCCCAGTCCATCTGGCCGTGCTGCTGCTCCAGTTTAAACTGTTCTGCCTGCGGCTATGGAACCCTGACCTGTTCACCGGATGTGCTACCTGTCCCAGATATGCTGTTTTCACCTCTCTAGAGACAGCAGGAGCGGTAGAGATACTATGAATGATCGGCTATGAAAAGCCAACTCACATTTACTCCTGAGGTGCTGACCTGTTGGACCCTCGACGTCCACTGTGATTATTATTATTTGACCCAGCTGGTCATTTATGAACATTTGAACATCTTGGCCATGTTCTGTTATAATCTCTACCCGGCACAGCCAGAAGAGGACTGGCCATCCCTCATAGCCTTGTTCCTCTCTAGGTTTCTTCCTAGGTTCTGGCCTTTCTAGGGAGTTTTTCCTAGCCACCGTGCTTCTACACCTGCATTGCTTGCTGTATGGGGTTTTAGGCTGGGTTTCTGTACAGCACTTTGAGATATCAGCTGATGTAAGAAGGGCTTTATAAATAAATTTGATTTGAAACACACACACACACTCAGAGTTTCCATTGCAGGACGATAATACGTTTGGAAGACTATGTGGCTCAAAAGTGTACGTATGGGTTTTGTGTGTTTTTCTGTGAGTGTGTATGGCCATAGGGAGTAAGGATCAAGGAAGTTGTTATATGGGCATTTCAGTAAACCTGCCTAGTGATATATTTTATAAGGGCAGTGAAGCCAGTGGTACACAACAAATCCTGTCTGAACTTCCAACTCTGGCTGAGGGAGGGAAGGCCTTGGGCCTATTCACAGCAGAGAGTAGAGGCAGACTGTACACACACACTACCCTAACTGTGGCCAGTGGTGTGCCAGCTGGACCAAACCTGCAAACACGTCACCACACACACAGACACATGAACACAAATACATGCAGAGACGCAGGCACACACTTAGCCACATCTTCTTAGAAATAATTCTCTACAGCCCAAGGTCATCCACAAATGACAAACCACAGCTTTCTGTCAATTCACACATATAGCATCAGGCAGAGAATAAAACTGTAATCATAGAGAGTACAGCTGGAGAAAGGGAGAAATGACACCCATGCCCACACTGCCATCTCGGTCTTCAAGGCTGAATCACTGTCCATCGTTTCCTGAAAAGCTCTGATGGGACTTTGTTAATGATAGTACCTGGAGTAGTTTGGTAATCTGTGTTATGGCCCATTAGCAAGTCCCAGTTCCAGTCAGCCTACAGGAGGAGTGGTTGTCTATGTCTTCGCCATCCAACATCTACCTGGGGCGGCAGGTAGCCTAGTGGTAGAGATATTCTGAATGATCGGCTATGAATTGGGCCAGTAACCGAAAGGTTGCTAGATCGAATCCCCGAGCTGACAAGGTAAAAAGCTGTCGTTCTGCCCCTGAACCAGGCAGTCAACCCACTGTTCCTAGACCGTCATTGTAAATAAGAATGTGTTCTTAACTGATTCGCCTAGTTAAATAAAGGTTAAATAAAAAAAACTTAAAAAAAAACTATGCCAACATAAACACAGAAGGTTTACACAACTGAGGCACAGAAAAAGGCTCAACAAAATACATCAATGCCCTTTGCCCCTATAACCCGTAACATCACTCCACCCTGCAACCTCTCCACTGGATCCAAACTCGTTTGCCTGGAATTCCAGGCCTGCCTCGTTGTGGTCAGCCAGCACACACCCCACACACATACAACCCTCTATCCACTACCTAGCCAGCTCCTAAAGCCCTCCTCTGTTGCCACCAGGCCTACACTACATCTCTAGTGGTAACAACTGTTTTCCATGCAGTGGTTCCATTAGATTATACTTCCACACAGCAGACACTTGACTACTTGTGAGAGGGAGGATTGTGCTGAACAGAGTGAGAATGACACGAAAGAAGAAAATGCTAATATGCTAATTTGCAGGTTAAATGCTAATTTAAACAGGTTAAATGCTAATTTAACCTGTTAAACTGTAAAAATGAATTACTTTTTAATGTGGCATAAACACAACCAGTTTTGATATTTTCATCTGATTGCCAAACAAATCACTTCAAACAAAGTATTCTACCTGTGCAGGTTTGTCCACTTCAAACTAATTCCAGCATCCAAACTGCGTGTATACTCGCTCCATTCGATGAATGGAAATAGACGTCTGTTACGAAACGTCAAACAGTGTGCCTAACGACATTCCGCGATTGCGATTGATTAGGCCTAGATGAATTGATGCGTCTTGCTGACATATGTACCTTTTTTTGTAGCCTGAAAAGTCGGGACACCTGAAATTGGTCTGAAACGGAATGGTCACCCTATAACACACATGGTCAACTTTCTAGACTAGGCTACAAGGTGTATTCCCATTAACTTCAAATGGGCATACCGGTAGTGACGTAGTGGTCAAATATTTTGTAATGTCGTGGTAAAATAAATATCTGATTGCCGGTTGCGTAACAAAAAAAAGTTACACCTACTATACTTGAAATGCATTTCTGAAAAAGGTGAATAAATGGGGTTTACTTGCGTTTACCCTCCACCAGGCCTACACCACTGCCGGTAGCCTAAACTCTCAGCCGAGGCAGTTTTACACACATGAACACACACAGAACAGGTAGTGTACATTCAATATAATACATGAGTTGAATCAAAACATGTTTTACACTCTAGTTCATGAGTCCATAATTCATGAGTTAATACTTGTTACAGTCATGTTATTTAGGTGATGCGTTACTGCTGATGCGTTTGCTTTAGTTTGCATCCTATATAGGACAGCCTGGGATGTAAGGCTACTTGGGATCATTCAACAACATACTAGTTCAATTTGTTATAATTCGGTACAACTTGTTACTTAAGACCAACCTTCTCTGCTATTAGCTCTCTGATTTTGATTATCTGTACCCGGAACTTCATGAGCAGGGCTTCCAGGACGAAACACTTCTCCTTCCAGTCCTCCTGCCCTAGGGCCTCCTCTGCCATCACCATGCCCCCTGGCCCTTTCTCTGTGGAACACAGAGAAAGACACATGAAAGACAACGGTAAATAACCAATACACCTCCATTTAGTATTGTAATTCTGATAAAAATGGCAGAATCGTCCTTCTGTTAAAATACTTCCCCCTGTAACTTAAGACTGTAAAAGAGAGGGTGGATGGGATGTCTGTAACAGGTAAGAGATATTCAGTAAGAGATTCAGTCTGGGACAAGGGTGAGAAACATACAGTTGAGACAGACGGATGGACAGACACAGAGTAGCTGTTGTTTTCAAACTAACTATGTTTCCCCTCTGGCACACCTCAAATGTTTCAAGGCTGGGCTGAACTAGTTTGGTAGTAGCCAAACAGTGCAAGCTCTCACAAACATTGATTCAGATGAGATGGACTCCATACATTTTTCTATTATGAAAAACACATGTTAGTGGGATAAACAAGAGAGAGGGAGAGAGAGCGAGAAAAAGAGAGTAAGAGATAGATGGGGAGATACTGGGAGTGGGACAAAGAGAGGGAGAAAGAGGAAGTAACTTTTATACTATAATAATCTCTCATTATAGCATTGGCCTCCACACAAAGGGAGCACAAACATGTGTGGAAGACAATTAAATAGTTTCCACTGGCTGTTTTTGTTGGGTGTATGTTGTGGTCAACAATGACTAAGACCAGAACTTCAGTTCTGTATCAGTCTGATAGAAAAAAACGTAATGTGACAGTGAAAGAAAATGGAAAGATAACATAACAGTTGTTATTTTGTATCAAAGAAGAAAAACAATTGTGTATTACCAACATCTAAACCCTCATGAAAGCCCTTACTGAAAATGTGAAATCCTATTACCTCATAGGCTCTTAAAATAATGCCAAACTATCCTTGGCCTTCACCTGATTCTCGCATGGTAATACTTTCTGATGAGCCTGATAAGCCCATTTCCCAAAATACAGAGCATTCGGAAAGTATTCAGACCCCTTGATTTTTTCCCACATTCTGTTACGTTACAGCCTAAAATGTATTAAATACATTTTTCCCTCATCAATCTATACACAATACCCCATAATGAAGAAGCAAAAACAGGTTTTTAGACATTTTTGCAAATGTATTAAAAATAAAAAACAGAAATACCTTATTTACATAAGTATTCAGACCCTTTCAAAATTGAGCTCGGGGTGAATCCTGTTTCCATTGATCATCCTTGAGATGCTTCGACAACTTGATTGGACTTCACCTGTGGTAAATTCATTTGATTGGACATGATTTGGAAAGGCACACACCTGTCTATATAAGGTCCCACAGCTATGAGGTCAAAGGAATTGTCCGTAAAGCTCAGAGACAGGATTGTGTTGAGGCACAGATCTGGGGAAAGGTACCAAAATAATTCTGCAGCATTGAAGGTCCCCAAGAACACAATGGCCTCCATCATTCTTAAGTTGAAGAAGTTTGGAAGACTCTTCCTAGAGCTGGTTGCTTGGCCAGACTGAACAATCGGGGGAGAAGGGCCTTGGTCAGGGAGGTGACCAAGAACCCGATGGTCACTCTGACAGAGCTCCAGAGTTCCTCTGTGGAGATGGGAGAACCTACCAGAAGGACAACAATCAGGCCTTTATGTTAGAGTGGCCAAACAGAAGCCACTCCGCAGTAAAAGGCACATGACAGCCCGCTTGTCATGTAAAGGATTCTCAGACCATGATAAACAAGATTATCTGGTCTGATGATCTTTGGCCGGACTGCCAAGCGTCATGTATGGAGGAAACCTGGCACCATCCCTACGGTGAAGCATGGTGGTGGCAGTATCATGCTATTGGGGATATTTTTCAGCGGCAGGGACTGAGAGACTAGTCAGGATCAAGGGAAAGATGAAAGGAGCAAAGTACAGAGAGATCCTTGAAAACCTGCTCCAGAGCGCCTAAGACATCAGACTGGGGCGAAGGATCACCTTCAAACAGGAGAATGACCCTAAGCACACAGCCAACACAACGCAGGAGTGGCTTCGGTACAAGTCTCTGAATGTCCTTGAGTGGCACAGCCAGAGCCCGTACTTGAACCCGATCAAACATCTCTGGAGAGACGTGAAAATAGCTGTGCAGCTACACTCCCCATCCAACCTGACAGAGCTAGAGGATCTGCAGAGAAGAATGGGGAAAAACTCACCAAATACAGGTGTGCCAACCCTGTAGCGTCATACCTAAGAAGCCCTGAGGCTGTAATCTCTGTCAAAGGTGCTTCAACAAAGTACTGAGTAAAGGGTCTGAATACCTATGTAAATGTAATATTTCATTGTCTTCATATCTGAATGTGTCTTTACCTATTCTTAAACCATGTGAAGGGATGGCATGATTAATGGTGAACCAATTACTGGTTTCCACAATGTCTGTGCGCCAGTCACTCCCTCCTTTGGCCTTGGGGGATGTGTGTGGTAGTGTCTGGAGTTGACAATTGATTTATGCCATTGGTCGAGTTGGTGTTTTTGTGCTATGAGTACCAGGAACGAGATCGGAATCTCGTCTTAGGGAACAAACTGAACGCTAATTTATAGCGAATGCTATCTGGCTACCGCATACTCCTTTCTCATTTAAAAAGTCTCACCTTTTGACCCATTCTATATATTTATCTGTTGTTCGTGAAGTAGGTTGAAAGGGGTTTATCTTGGCTATAAAAGACCTTTGTACTTTTTTCTTGGGGATTTTTCGACCGATCATCAGAAACGGTGATTCGTCGAAATGCCATTGCTATTGCAAAGCGCTCATTATTAAAGATGTAGTTTAAGTATAACTGACTTGTGCGATAAGTTTGTCTCTCCAAATTTGATAGTAAAGAAATGAACCACCACAGTAGTACACCATTAGTGATGTCACTGCACATACTGAGGTCTTGTGCATAGTTTTCAGTTGGAGACCTAGTGATTACATTGATCAAAAACAGCACTTGAAGAACAACAACATATTTTACTTCAAGTATCATGCAATAAACGTTTGTTGACGTATTAGTATTTTAAAGTTCTCTATGGCAATGTGTTGACTGTGATGACTTTTTACTGATTGTGTACAATCATTGTGCATTGGATTGTCTATTTTATGTGGATTGTAAATTATTGTATTGGATCTATGAAATGGGTCTCCTACAGTAAGTCAAACAACACTAGCAATACCCATTTACAAACGTCAAAAGTGTAAGAATGTTTAAGCGTTTAGACACTCTCATACATTCACAGGTCATGTCAAGTAGCAGCAGCCAGAGGGTGCCCCCTCTGCTGTTTCCTGAAGTCCACGATCATCTCCTTTGTTTTGTTGACGTTGAGCGAGAGGTTGTTTTTCTAACACCACACTCCGAGTGCCCTCACCTCCTCCCTGTAGGCTGTCTCGTCGTTGTTGGTAATCAAGCCCACTACTGTTGTGTCGTCTGCAAACTTGATGATTGAGTTCATGGCGTGCATGGCCACGTAGTCATGGGTGAACAGGGAGTACAGGAGGCTGAGCACGCAATCTTGTGGGGCCACAGTGTTGAGGGTCAATGAAGTAGAAATGTTGTTTCCTAACTTCACCACCTGGGGGTGGCCCGTCAGAAAGTCCAGGACCCAATTGCACAGGGCGGGGTTGAGACCCAGGGCCTCCAGCTGAATGATGAGCTTGGGTACTGTTGAATTCTGAGCTGTAGTCAATGAACAGCATTCTTACATAGGTATTCCTCTTGTCCAGATGGGATAGGGCAGTGTGATGCCGATAGCATCATCTGTGGACCTGTTGGGGCAGGATGAAAACTGAAGTGGTCTAGGGTGGCAGGTAAGGTGGAGGTGATGTGATCCTTGACTAGTCTCTCTGATGACAGAAGTGAGTTCAGTTATTTTTTGACTTCTTGGGTACAGGAACAATGGTGGCCATCTTGAAGCATTTGGGGACAGCAGACTGGGATAGGGAGCGATTGAATATATCCGTAAACACACCAGCCAGCTGGTCTAAGGACGCAGTTAGGGATGCCGTTTGGGCCAGCAGCCTTGCTAGGGTTAAACGTCTTACTCACGTCAGCCACGGAGAAGAGGAGGGGGGGTCGCAATCCTTGTTACCGGGCTGCATCCGTGGCACTGTGTTATCCTCAAAAAGGGAAAAGAATGTGTTTAGTTTGTCTGGAACATACTGAATTGTAATTTGATGCATTTTACCGCCGTATCATACTGCGCTATGATTGGTTAAGACCACCCAGGTGGTGAGGTCATGGTCAGGGGATCATGGTATGAGACACGTGAACATGCCAATTATAGCTAGCTAATAAAGAACTACGTTAATAAATATCCTGTCCTACTGCATTTTATACAAAGCAAGACATGGTGTCAGAGTAAATGGACTAAAAGATGGATTTGGCTGGAGTTCCATCACCTCGAATGGACTGGGAGTCTACAAACTAAACACATTCTTTGCCCTTTTTGAGGATAACACAGTGCCACGGATGCAGCCCGGTACGTTCAAACAGCATGTGGACCTAATGTTCGCGGGTCCTCTGCAGGAAAGGTGCAGCTACCTGCTCCTCTGGAGACATGTACAACCCATGGACACTTACCGAGGCGGAATCAAAGGTACTTAAAACATGCTTCAAAACGATCGTAGAATATGTTGTGCCGAATACCAATACGATTTTCGTAGCTCAGTCACAAACGATTCGCTAGCTCCCTGTACTTTCTCACTGAATTTGTAGGTACAAAAAAAGAAAAAAAAGCTGCGTCTGTTTGTGAAATATTGTGATTATGCAAACAACGATGAGATGGTCAGGGACCGTATTGTATTTGGAATACACTCACTGCGAGTGAGAGAAACTTTTGATGTTGGTTCTGAGCTAACGCTGGACAAAGATATTGACATAGCCAGATCTCATGCGCTAGAACTGGTTCAGATGAAAACCATTTCGTGCGGCATCACATGAACAAGCACTGCACGCAGACATCAAAAGCACACCGTCGGTGCCCAGAGATCGCGCTTCAGAACCGAGAGACTCCAAAATAGAGCGACGCAGATTCAAAACATGTGGATATGAGTGTATGGGAAACAGGGAAATTGCCCAGCTGTCTAAATGTGGAAAATGGAATCACTTTGCAAAAGTGTGCAGAGCTTAACATGGAACAACAGTACACGCAGTGAGGGAAGATGAAATGTCAGAGTCAAATGCTCATGAACTGTTTATTGATTCAGTGACACAGAAAAATCAAATATCAGAGACGGAGCAAGCCATTGCTGACATTGAGATAGCTCTGTGCCTTGTGTTCCTAAAGTTCAAACTAGACCCTGGTGCACTAAAACAGTAAACATTATTCCTCCGAATAAGTACCGCAGCTTAACATCTGAGTGCGAGCTACAAGCCCGCCACTCGCAGACTGACTGGTTATGGTGGTGAACAGCTCCCAGTAAACGGCACATTCAAATACAAGGAAAGTGACATGTTGTTAGATTTTAACGTTGTTGACACTAGAGCACCTGCAGTGCTAGGTCTTAAACCATGTTTAGACATGGGACCTCATCAAGCTAGTGTTATCAGTGACAGCACCAGTAGAGACAGAACATGTAACGGAGGAGTTTGCTTTTACAGGAATAGGACTATTCCCAGGAGAATGTACCACATTCACCTTGGCCCAGACTCAACCCCTGTGGTCTACCCGCTGAGAAAGATTTCCCTTGCTCTCCGCGCCCGTCTAAAGAAAGACTTGGAGAGCATGGAGCAATCTGACATAGTCACCAAGGTTACAGAACAGACAGATTGGGTAAACGCGTTAGCGGTGGTGGAGAAACCACGCACAGGCAAGCTCCGAGTATGTCTCGACCCAAGAGACTTGAACAAGGCTATCAGTCTAAACTAACAAATGTAAAATAATATTTTTCGCTGAGATGGCCAGTCAATTTGAGTAACGAAATTGTGTATTCTACGTAATGATGCAGTTTTACAGTGTTGCCAACTAATTTTCAGGGGAAGTTGCTAGAGGCAGATCGATTTGTTGCTAAATAACGTTGTGATGTCATTGCGGGACGACGTCATTACGTAAACGTAAAACTGCATCATTACGTAGAATACACAATTTCGTTACTCAAATTGACTGGCCATCTCAGCGAAAAATATTATTTTACATTTGTTAGTTTAGATTTGTTTGTTTATCACATTTTTATTTGTAAAAGTAATATAAACACAACATATTTTATATGATCAGATATTTTATTTTTTAAACACAACACATTGAATTATTGAACAATTACACATTATTGAACAATTACATTTGATTTATTTTGTTTTTAACCTACACATTCTGAACAATTATAGTTTTAAGCAGTGTATTGGTAGTTAGTTAACATGCTACCTAACTGATCAGCAATTTATGGGTACAATATATATGCTATCTTATTGAACAAGCAACTTAACTCAAATAATGATGTGTGCTAGGCATCTCTCTCCAGCTTGTTGTGCTGCTTGGCTAGCAAGCTGCTCAATGGTTTCCTCCAGATATTGCCACTGTTCTCGCTCGCACTGCAGTGCACACAGCTACCATCAGCTGTGTCTCTCTGACAGTTCCAGAAAGTCCACTCCTTGCATACGTACTGTAAATATGGTGAATCATAGATTGGCAAGGAAATCCTCATCATCTTCACTGTCCAACTGCATTGTCATGGAGCTGGAACCAGCAGTAGAGGATGGAGTGGCCTTAAAGCTGTACGCTTCTGCGGTGCCAAACTGCTGCAGAACTTCACTTGATAGTTTATGCTGGTAACAGGTATCACCAGTCAGCTTCAGGAGTATGGAGTTGAGTGTGCAGTGACATTCTATTTCCTAACTTTGACTTGACCATACTCATTTGGCTGAACAGCCTTTCAACCTCATTTGAGTGTGGCAAGGAGAGTGCAGCTTTGCACAGTTCTTCAAATTGACTTGACCCGGAAGAATCCGTGTAGTTATTTACTTCACTCCAAAACTCGACTGTATTTTCAGTTGCTTTTACAGGAATAGGACTATTCCCAGGAGAATGTACCACATTCACCTTGGCCCAGACTCAACCCCTGTGGTCTATCAATTGTTTGGGACTGGTACCCCAGTAGCTCAGTTACTTTAATAATTTAAGTGGTGCCTTTATTGTGCTTTAGCATTTCCTTAACACTAACAGGGCCATGTTTCGCAAGGCGTCTAGGTTGTTTGGTAGCCTTGCTTGCAGCTCCTTTCTTAAAGCAACAATGTAGTTGATGCACTGTCTCCAAATTACCTTTTCGTCCTCTGGGGCAAAACTGAGTTGGTACACCGTGCTCTCAAAAAGGTACCCAAGGTATGGTGATGGACTGAGATGTCCATCAATGGCATCCTTCAGGACATCAATTTTTGCCATAGGGTTGACTACTCTGCTGCAAATTGAAGTAAACTTCTTGGGGCTCTGCCCCTTTGTTCTCCATTTCCGCCTGAATGACATGCCCAAAGTAAACTGCCAGTAGCTCAGGCCCTGAAGCTAGGATATGCATATAATTGGTACCATTTGAAAGGAAACACTTTGAAGTTTGTAGAAATTGTAAAATAATGTAGGAGAATATAACATAATAGATATGGTAGGAGAAGATCCAAAGAAAAATCAACCATAATTTTTATTTTTATGAGAGACCATCCTGTTAGAAATGCAAGTGAAAGCTCATATTGTAAAATATGGCTTCCTATGGCTTCCACAGGGTGTCAGCAGTTTATGTTCAAGGTTTCAGGCTTGCAACTTCAAAAATGAATAAGAAATACGTTTTTGTACAAGGACACAGTCTTGGAAATCTGTGTCTTTGCGCACCATGATGAAGTTGCACACCTGCTAAAAGCCTTCTTCTTTTGTACATACTTCTTTCCCAAAATAAATATTATAGTTTGATTACATTTTAGGCTGTCTGAGGCGTAAATAAAAATGTATTTTGACTTGTTGAAACACAGTTTTTAGGGGTAGATTTTCAGATTCCTTTCTCTGTAAGTTGAATGAAAGGATTTCTCAAATCGATGGCGCCAACTAAACTGACTTTTTGGGATATAAAGAAGGATTTTATCTAACCAAACCACACTACATATTATAGCTGAGACCCTTTGGATGACAAATCAGAGGAAGATTTTCAAAAAGTAAGTGAATATTTAGTCTTTATGTGAATGTATGAAACCTGTGCCGGTGGAAAAATATTTTGATGTGGGGCGCCGTCCTTAAACATTCGCAAGGCATGTTTTTGCTGTAATAGCTACTGTAAATCGGGCAGTGCAGTTAGATTAACAATAATTTAAGTTTTCAGCCGATATAAGACACTTATAAGTACCTAAATGTTTAAAATCTTAATAACTATTTGAATTGATTTGAATTACACGCCCTCCAGTTTCACCGGAAGTTTTCGCGCTAGCCGGGACATGATATGTACCAGATTGTCCAAAATGTTGACAGGATCTGTTTGTCAGTTAGACATAGTTGGTCTTGTCCATGCACATGGTGAGGAGCACATCCGCCATGTAGCAATGTTCACTGGCATTGGTCAACTCAAAGTGGAGTTTCGGTTCTTCCCATTGGCTCAATATACGAGTTACCACAGGCTCAATCGATAGCCAACGTGTGACACACGTTGGTGACCTGCAGGGGTTTCTGGCCACAATTTTATTTATTTTTTTCTGATGAATTTAATTTTATTTTAATGGACAAAAAAAATGCTTTTCTTTAAAAAAAAAGACATTTGTTTAAGTGACCTGAAACTTTTGAACTGTAGTGTATGTACACTTAAAAAAAATAAAAAATTCTATGTTTATTTTCCAATTAAAAAATAAAAAAGACAGCAATACAAACAATGACATTCATTGTACTATTGAATGGGATGGCCAATTTAGAGGACAACTTAACTCACACACACACACACACACACAAAATAAAACAAAATCCTATTAGGTGGTACATGTATAAGAAGACAGCATATAGTCATTACAAGCAGTGTAGTTAAGCCAGAAATAAATATTGAGTGGAGTACAGCACAGCACAGAGTAGAAGCAGATCATCAACCCAGTTATGAAGCGGGACTAGACCATTTATCCAGTATCGGCTGCCATATTTTGTAAAACACTGGACTTCTACTGGCGGTATTGTATCGAATCTTTTCCATATGTATTACATTTCCTAAATCCCGTAACCACATTTCAAAGGTAGGTACAGTCTCCAGTTTCCAAAATTGCAATATGAGCCTTTTGGCTAATAGAGTACAAAGAGAGACAGCTTTCCCTTCGTGGTTATTCCCATCAACTGTACCAAACAGAGCGATCAATGGGTCTAGGGCTAGAACTCTATCAAAGGCTTTAGATAAGTAATCAAAAATGAGAGCCCAGTAAGCATGTAACTTAGGACATGTCCAGAATGTGGGTCAACGTCCCCTCATCCTGCTTGCACCTCTCACACAGTGGTGAGGTGTCTGGGAATATTTTATGCAGTTTTACTTTTGAGTAATGTAACCTGTGTATCACCTTAAACTGTACAATGTTGTGTCTGGCATTCACTGAACTGTGGTTTGTATTCCTGAGAGCTTCTACCCAGTCCTCATCTGAGATTTCTGAACCAATTTCTTGTTCCCAAGCCCTTTTAATGGTGTCTGTGGATACCTCTATGTGGGCCTGTAGCACATCATACGGTCTAGAGACCGACCCTTTTGAATGAGCTTGATCCTTGTCAAATCCATCTAATGTAGGACTATTTGGCTTCATGCCATACTGTGGCATATGTGTCTAAGAAATTCCTGATTTGGAGGTATCTGAAAAAATGTGTTGTTGGCATGTTGAACTTTCCCTGTAATTGTTGAAATGAAGCTAACTGACCATCTGTATAGATTACCAATTTGTGAGCCCCTTCTCCCTCCACTGTGAAAACACCATATCATCCAATGCAGGGTGGAAAGCATGATTCAGGCAAATTGGTCTGTCTATGTAAACAGTGGGTATGTTAAGAAAATACCTAATCTGCTTCCAGATCCTAAACGTATGACAAATGACTGGATTAGAGTCATAAGTGTCTTTTTTCACATATAATGGACTATTAACAAGTGCAGGGAGTGAGGACCGTTGACAGGAGGCCTGCTCAATCAAAAGCCATGCAGGCATATCCTTCTGTCTCATCGCAGGTAAGCTTTCCCTCCAGAAAGACACAATGTTCAGATTAGCAGCCCAATAATATAGTTTGAAGTGAGGAAGGCCAAAGCCCCCCTCTATATTGTACTTGCATAAATGCTTCTTTGAAATTCTGGCTGCCTTGTTATCCCATAAAAATGGAGTTACTATTGAATCCAGTTTCTTAAAATAGCTTTGTGGTATGAAATTGGGTAGACATTGGAAGAGGTAAAGAAACCTGGGTAGGACAACCATTTTAATAGCGTTTATACGACCAACCAAGGAGATAGGCAGAGTTTTCCAAAAATCTATATTTTGTTTAAGCTGATATATTTTCATGTCCCAATTCGCTTTCAATAGCTGATCAAGGTCTCTTGTCACTACAATGCCAAGGCTTGTGAACTTGTCCTTCACTGTTCTAAACGGGGTAGATTACAGAAATTGCATATCCACAAGCCGTGATATTGGCATCAACTCACTTTTTTGCCAGTTTATCTTGTAGCCAGAGAAGGAGCCGAATGTGTTTATCAAGTTAAGTAAGGGTGGAATAGACGTTTTAGGCTTGGACAAAAACAAAAGAACATCGTCTGTATATAGGGAAATGTTGTGCTGTGCGTCTTTTATTTTAACAGAAGCTATATCGGCACATGCCCGGGGTCCCATGGCTATAGCGAAGAGAGCAGGCGAAATGGGCACCCCTTGAACAGGTGGAATGACTGCGACATTCCCTGATTGGTTACCACGGACGCCATTGGGTGTGCATAAATAATTCTTATCCAATTAATAAATTCCTTTCCAAACCCGAAATGCTCCAGAACCGACATATACTTCCACTCAATCTGATCAAACGCCTTCACTGCATCAAGAGCTACTACCACTGCCTCAACCTTATGATCATGCATGATACATTACGCTGAAAAGGCGTCTCAAATTTTAGTATATATGTCGGCCCAGGATAAAACCTGTCTGGTCAGGGTGTATGATGTCGGGAATATATTTTTTCAATCGGTTTGCCAATATCTTTGTCAACACCTTGTTTTCTATGGGGAGTAACGACACGGGGCGATAAGACGACATCTCCATGGAATCCCTATCTTTTTTCAAGATCAGTGCTATTGTAGCCTCATACAGTGTTTGCGGGAGTTTGGCATTTTCTTTGGATTGTTTAAACATTCGCAACATAAGTGGAGCTAGACTGGCGCAGTACTTCTTATAGAATTCTATTACATATCCATCGGGCCCAAGGGCCTTGCTGTTTGGAAATTGTGCTATCGCTGTGTTAATTTCCTCCAAAGTTATCCCTGCATCAAGTGCAGCAGCTGCCCCCCTGTCTAGTTTAGGAAGTTCACATTCAGCGAGAAAGCGTTCCATAGTTTGTGAATCAGTAGCATCGCATTTTGATTGGTATAGCTCTGAGTAAAACTGCGCAAAGCATTTATTAATATCCTGCGGATCTGTTACTATTTTCCCCTTGTCTTTTATGAATAGCTCTAGATGCCTGTACATGCCTTAGCTGTCTTGCTAATATTTTGTGGTTTGTCCCCCAGTTCAAAATAACTGTTGCGTTCTAGCAAGTAAAGAGCCCACCCGTTTCGAAAGGATGGTATTGTATTCATATTTTAACTTTGATCTTCTCAAGGACTGTATACGAGGAGTTCGTCCTAAAAACGTTCTCCTGTTCCCCTAACTCTCTTTCAATTTCTCTCAGCCTAGTATTGGCGCGTTACTTCCTCTCTGATGTATAAGAAATAATGTAACCTCTAATCACAGCCTTTAGAGATTCCCAAAGGGTGGAGTCGTCAACATCCCATGTGTCGTTAGTTCTGAGGAAAAAGGCAATCTGCTCCTTCAAATACTGACAAAAAAGCCTCATCTTTCAACAGGTATGCGTCTAAGCACCACGGTCACCTGTCGACATATTGTCGAGTTTCAGCACCATGGACACAGGAGAGTGGTCCGCAATTAGAATAGGGTGATAGGTAACCGACTCAGCCGATGAAATTAGTTTGGAGTCCAACAAAAAATAGTCAATTCTGGAATATGATTTATGAACTGATGAAAATAAAGAATAATCCCTGTCTGCTGGGTGCGTCAGTCTCCAAATATCAACAATGTTAAGATTTGTCATCAATGGATTTAGACAGACACTGGCATTTGATTGTTGAAGTGACCTTGATAGCTGTTTATCTAAAAGAGGATCTAACGTACAGTTAAAGTCCCCTCCCACAATAACACTTGTATCTGAGATATTTGGTATGTCCTTAAATACCCTTTGAAAAAATAATGGATCATCGAAGTTGGGTCCATATAAATTGACCAAGGTTATTGGTTTCGAATTCAGTGTACCAGCCACAATAATATACGGACCATTAGGATCTGAAATCGAGGATGAGTAATCAAAAGGAATGTTTTTCCTTATCAGGATTGCTACCCCTCTTGCTTTTGCATCAAAGTTAGACTGGTATATCTGACCGATCCAACCGACTCGTAGCTTGGCCTGAGCGGAACGTTTAATGTGAGTTTCTTGAAGAAGCACTATGTCAGCACCCTGTGATTTAAGATGAGAGAGAACCTTAGCTCGTTTCACCACATGCCACATTCCACCTGATCTACTCTGTGCTCTGTCACTATGTGGCATTTCTTATTTTTTAGAGCAAATTGTTGCTGTCATACAAAACTCAGAAGAAAAACGTCCCGCCGTGCGGGAGCTTGTCATGCCACCTGTATTAATAAACGTTAACATAAAACACAGACCCCATCGCCCCTCCTCCCGTTCCTTTACTGAGTGACTTCCCCAAACGAAGCACTCCTTAGCTAACACACAAACCTTAGTTCAAGCTGTATGTCTAGACACCCTAACTCGTCGTCTATAGATGCTCTGCATATAAACTAATATTAAATAAAATGTAACTCTCACGTTAGGGGGTGAGTGGCGCTAATACATGATATGCTAAACAATGCTATATTAGCCACAACATCTCACATCATGTAAGTCCCAATTTCTGATCTTCTGATCGAAAAGACAGGCCGGAAATTCGAACACATTCCTGGCCTGTATTTGGCCATTTAGCCGGCTGACACAGCCGTTCTGTATCCTCAGCCAGGGAGCTTGCTTGTCAAGAACAGATCGGCCTCTTTTGGGTTGTCAAACGTACGTGTTGATCCCTCGTCTGTCACCTTAAACCGGGCTGGGAAGAGGAATCCATATCGGATGTTGGCCGCCCTGCATTTGTTGCGTACCTCATCATACTCTTTCCGTTGGTTCCTCACCTCCAAGGTAAGATCTGGGTAGAAAGACACCCTGGCTCCGTTGAAGTTAAGGGGGAACTTTTGACTAGCCAGCTTGAGGATAAGATCCCTGGTCTGGGGATAGTGCAGCCGTACAATGAATGGCCTTGGTGGCCCGCCCTTGGCCGGCTTTGTTACCTGAGATCTGTGTGTGCGGTCGATCAGGATGGCCGTTTTGAAGTGTTCGCTCCCCAGCAATGCCAGTATCAGCTCCGAGACAAATTCAGTGGGTTTCCCTTTCTCAGTGTCCTCCTGGATCCCACATATTCGGATGTTCTGGCATCTTGAATGCGACTCGAGCATTTCCAGTCGGGCTTTCAGGGTTTTGTTGTCATTTTTGAACGTTGTGCACTGTTTCTCTATGTCCTGTAGCCTGGCCTCGTGATCGACTGTCATCTGCTCAACCTCATGCACCCTTCCCTCAGTTGCCTTCCCAGTTTCGGCCAAAGTCCCAATAATCTTGTGAGATATCAGCCAACCTTGTGTCCACCTTCTTGCTTAGTGAGTTTATGGCAGCCAGTATGTCACTTTGAGTAGGATCTGTGGGAAACTCCTGGAAGCTAGCCTCTTCAGCTAACTCCTTGTGGGTCAGCGACGTTGAAATTGGTTCGTTGTCTATCTCATTCAAATTATCTTGTTTAGCGCCCCCATTTTTGGTGCCTTTTCCCTTTGTCATATTTGTTTGAAGATATAGGTTGTGAGAGGTTAAGATAAATACTAATTTCTTTCAAAATAGAGCAGAGCTCTAGCAAAGCACGTCTACTCCATAGCACGCTCTCTAGCGCCCCCGTCTGGCCACAATTAATGGTGGCATACACTGCTTTGTACGCCTCGCACTGTTTTGTGGAAATCGAAAACCAGTTGTAGGTTTCCCTGATTAAATACTCAGCACTCCTAGGGATGGTTTCTTTGTATGCTGCACTGACAGCCAATTGTAAAGAATGGCACACACAGTGGACGAGTACCAAATGGGGCAATGCACATTCCTCCTTTAAAATCTTGTGCACGCACCACAGTCATCACGGATGCATTATTTATTTATTTATTTATTTAACCTTTATTTAACCAGGTAGGCAAGTTGAGAACAAGTTCTCATTTACAATTGCGACCTGGCCAAGATAAAGCAATGCAGTTCGACAGATACAACAACACAGAGTTACACATGGAGTAAAACAAACATACAGTAGAAAAATACGTCTATATACAATGTGAGCAAGTGAGGTCAGATAAGGGAGGTAAAGGCAAAAGGCCATGGTGGCAAAGTAAATACAATATAGCAAGTAAAACACTGGAATGGTTGATTTGCAGTGGAAGGATGTGCAAAGTAGAGATGCAAAAGAGCTAAATAAATAAAATACAGTAGGGAAAGAGGTAGTTGTTTGGCCTAAATTATAGATGGGCTATGTACAGGTGCAGTAATCTGTGAGCTGCTCTGACAGCTGTTGCTTAAAGCTAGTGAGGGAGATAAGTGTTTCCAGTTTCAGAGATTTTTGTAGTTAGTTCCAGTCATTGGCAGCAGAGAACTGGAAGTAAAGGCGGCCAAAGTAGGAATTGTGACCAGTGAGCTGAGATAAGGCGGGGCTTTACCTAGCAAAGACTCCCCAAATACAGGTGTGCCAAGCATGTAGCGTCATACCCAAGAAGACTCAAAGCTGTAATCGCTGCCAAAGGTGCTTCAACAAAGTACTAAGGGTCTGAATACTTATGTATATGTATTTTTTATAAATTTGCTAAAACTTCTGAAATCCTGTTTTTGTTTTGTCATTATGGGATATTGTAAACTATTTAATACATTTTAAAATTAGGTTGTAATGTAAGAAAATGTGCGAAGTCAAGGGGTCTGAATACTTTCCAAATGCACTTTCCAAATGTTTTGTTTTGTTAATACATTTGTTAATACGTTGGAAGATTGCATGATAGTACTCCTAATGATGATTTTTCGCTTGAAAGGCGTTAGCTCTGCTTAGTTTTTTTTCTCCTTCAGGCTGTACACACTTCATCGGTCTCTCATTCACAATTTGACAAGCACTTGATAATGCCTCAAATTTCCCAGCGGCATCCCCTTTGCGTGGCTGCGTTGCACCGTAACAAAATCCAGGCCTTTTGCGGCCAGTGGCCGTTGTGCTAAATATAATAATTATAATTCCCTGAGTGCTGCGTGCGCCAAAGCACCTCTCACTCACATGGCTCTCCATCATGTGATTTGGATATTTCTCACAGGCTACGAGTGAAGACATACACATCGGGGACGCAACTGTGCGCGTCCTTATACAATTCCGAAGTGCATATTGAAGATATGGGAGGAATTGTCCACATTTACTTCTCGTCAGCCAACAAGATGAGAAAGGCTTGTGTTTAGGCTATGCCCATCTACTATCCCCATAGTACAAAAGTTGACCAATTCTGTGCGAGAAATAAATGTTCCAAACATAGTCTGGGACAGTTGTCGGATGCGATAGATCCCAAATGAATACATTAAAAAAGCTGATCAGAAAGTTTAGCGTAAAATGTTGATAATCAATTAGGCTATTTCTTCACATTATAAGCACAGCAATGCGCACATGGCAGTAGGCTATAAGCGCGACTCTTAGGTAATATTGTCATCCATCAGTCTATTCTTGATTTAATCTTGTCTTTACATATACTAAATAATGAGTGAAATTTGTTTTGATTTGGAATGGATCATTATCATGTACCTGTCTCGAAAGAGGAGGGGAAAAAACTACATGTCGTCTATGCACTTAAATTGTCAAAGCTCAAAAACAGAACGGCAGGCAGGGTCAGGGCAGGCAGAATGGTCAAAAACTGGAGAACATGAACTAGAGCAACACAGGAGCACGGGAAAACCGCTGTTAAGCTCAACAAAACAAAACAAACTTGCAACAGACAAACCGAGAACACGGGTATAAATACACTGGGGAACATGGGGGTGGAGACGAGCACAAAGACATGTGAAACAGATCAGGGTGTGACATAAATAGAGAATGGAGGACGTTTTTCCTGTGGTTCATTTTCATGCCAGCCAGGTAGGCTATACTCCTGTTGTAAAGAGAAGCAATGTGCTTAATATTAGGAAAGTTGAGAAGTAAATATAGTAGGCCTAGCCTATAGAAAGCTGATGGGATCTTCCTCTTAAGAGGCATCACACTGATTTCTCAGGCAATTGCATAGCCTATAGAAATGTTGCACAACATGAGCTCATGGGTTGTCATTAAGTGTTTCATTAGATTTTTGTTTACATTTGCATAGTCAGTCATTAGAGGGACAATAGAGTGCTGAGTACCAGGCAGTTAGCAAGTTTGGCAGGCTACTAATAACCATCAGCAGCATCAGAGTTTGGAGAAGCCTAATTACAGTGTCTAAACGGTCACGTGGAATTTGACTGCCTTCATGACTCGAGACCGCCGGTGTGGCGGTAATATGGTCACCACGACACCCCCTAGTCACAAATCCTGTTCCAGGAGAGCTACAGCCAGGGTGTGCAGGCTTTTGTTCCAGCCCAACACCACCACACCTGACTCAACTACTCAACTGTGCTCCCAACAGTATACCTTCTGTAGCTTGATATCTCACGCTAAACCCTGGTTGTTGCGTCACCGGTTTAAATCATGGTGACAAACAGGAAAACTGTAAAAGTGGAGGCTTGTGGTCTTGAGAGGTAAGCAGATGGTCTTGGTGTTAGCGCCTGATTTATTTTTGCCTAAACATCAGACTGTTACCATGGTTACTCCGTGGCTATCA
Source organism: Oncorhynchus mykiss (assembly GCF_057628025.1). NCBI lineage: Eukaryota > Metazoa > Chordata > Actinopteri > Salmoniformes > Salmonidae > Oncorhynchus > Oncorhynchus mykiss. The sequence continues at coordinate 6,558,732 of NC_143044.1, forward strand.
GTCTGAAAGAAGTCACTGTAAAAAAAAGACGCAATAGTCTCTACAAGCCAGAATGTTGAATAAATATATTAGAGTTTACTCTACCGGTTGTACATGCTGTTGGTCCTTTTGGCAGTAGGAGGTGGATATAGGCTCTACACAGGAAAGTGTTGTTTACCCAACTTTTTGCGGCGCCGGTAGGTTCTGTCACTTGTATTTTCAATCTCTTGACTCATTGCATGTGATGCACAATATGTAAACAATAAGAAGCCCGTTTCCTCTCAATCAGCTGGACGATTTTGCCGTTTGGGTCTGTGATTCGGTACAGACCAGCGGAGGTAAAGTCGGGTTAATAACACTACTGGATAGTTTTGCGACATTTTAGGGGAGGGTTGAGCTCGACTGCAGGATTGCGTGCTACGCCACTGCTTATAACTAACTATAAGTTAACTAGTGATTGCCGCTGCGGTCTAAGGCACTGCATCAGTGCTAGAGGCATCACTACAGACCCTGGTTAGCACAATTGGCCCAGCATCGTCAATTTTTAATTTACCTTTTATTTAACTAGGCAAGTCAGTTAAGAACACATTCTTAGTTACAATGACTGCCTACCCTGGCCAAACCCTAACTCAGACAACGCTGGGCCAGTTCTGCGCCACCCTATGGGACTCATCAGATCAAGGTTCATGGTTACAGCAGAGACAATGAATCCCCTCCTGAATCAAGATCCCTGCTGCCTAAATTTGTTTTGTCTGTTTTAACGTTTTGGAAATACCGTATACCCCGGTATGGTACTGGAACGATGGTATGAAAATCTGGTTAACGCCCAACCCTAGCAAACGTGTGAGGTTGATTATAAATGAAAATGTGTGTGGAGGAGGTAATTGGATGACAGTATTGTTGTTTTTTTTGTCCCGTCGTAGAGATATTGTAATCCTTATGTTGCAGTGCAGGTACATCTTATGTTCTCCTGGCTGGTCTAATTGCGTCTGTCTCTCTCCAGGCAGGGTCTCGGGTGGAGGGGCTGAGTGAGGCGGAAACTTCCCATGGGTCTCTCCTCCCAGGACTGTCTGCACACACTGTCCCTCATCTACACCTCCCTGCAGGCCAATAACCTCCTCCGTAGGGCCAGGTACATCTCACCACCTCCTCCTCTCCCTCAGTCTCAAGCCCTGGCACATAAGGTGTGCAGGCTTTTGTTCCAGCCCAGCACAACCACACCTGATTCAACTACTCAACTGCTGATCAACACCTTGATGAGTTGAACAGGTGTTACGGCTGGGTTGGAAGTGGAACCAAAACCTGCACATCCAGGACCAGGGATTGTGACCACAGCTCTGTCTTTCCAGTAGATTAGCAAACATGTTATAGAATTGCTACTCTCTTAATCTACATGTTATCTCTGCAATCTGCAGTGCCCTGAGCTCTGTACCAGACTGGCTGCAGGAGCAGACTCTTGGTTGGCTGTCCGGGTGCCTGTCTGACTGTCTGTCCAATCTCGGCTCAGACCACACCGCATACCCAAATCTGATAGACTCCATCACATCTTGCCTAGGCGGCTTCCCTCTCGGTACATATGGAATCTCCTCACTTAGGCTGTCTCTTGTGTTTGGTATAATTTTCAGAAGATACACTTCATCCACAGTTCATTTATATACCGAATGCTCTATTGCTTTTCAGGTGAAAGGTGTATACAGTCTGCTAACAGAAGGTGAGTGCTTTGTTTTCCTTCAGGTTATTATCAAACCAGCTCAGGATGATGAGCTCAAACACAGAACCGTTTTTCCCGGAGTTCATTGATGCCTTTAGATAATATGCCTCTCCCTCTGTTCTTCTCTCCAGTGTTACAGTTCCCTCCAGAAGGCCTTAAGTGAATATCTCCAACAGGTAAGGCATCCTGTGCTCCTAACTCTTGGTCCTCTGGACCCAAAGGACGGCATGCCTTTGTTCCAGCTCGGTAGTAACATGCATGATTCAACTAATCCAGGACTTAATGAGTTGGGTAAGGGCTAAAACAAAAGTTTTACTTTTGTTTACCGACTGACTGGTGTGTGTATGTCGCCCCCTGCTGTCTTAGTGGTCTAGCTAGCAGATCGCCATGTGGTACAGGCCTAGCTTGTGTCTAGCTGCGGCCAAGGCCTCCATGCTGGTAGTGCAGAGGTCCCAGGAGTCCATCAGCGCCACCCTACAGGCTACCCATCTTTACTGCTCCCTGCAGCTGACCCTTAGTGACCTACTGGACTGCTACACACACACATCCTCACAGATGGTGAGGACTGTGTATGCTACACCAGGGGTGTGTTCACTAGGAAAACAACAGAAACGGGCAGGGACCTACCTGAATTTGTCCAATAGAAACTCTCGTTTTCATTGTAAAATGATTTCCGTTGCAAAACTTTTGCAACTGTTTGCCACGGTTTGCTATGGTCTTAGTCTGAATGAAGACACTCCAGGTTACTCAACATTAGCTCATAAAGTATGAGCACTCAGCTTTTAAGTAATGAGTAGGCTCCCCCCTCACTCTCTTTTTCTCTACAGAATTTGTGCAGTCGGTCCAGAGCATGGTTGGCCAGGTGTGTCATGGGGAGTGGAGATAGTGGCCTCAGGAGTGAGTGACTACACCCCATACACTCAAGTACACTGAATGACTCATTTTGATTGGATTAATTTTCGTTGTTCATTGATAGTAATGGCCATGATGTTGATTTCTGGAACTTTTTTGTCTCTCTCTTTCTGTATGTTTTTTGTCTGTCCATCTGCCTATCCAGGTGGCAGGTCTCCTGCAAGGTTCAGAACAGGTTGGTGAGTGCGCCCCCGTGTGGCTGAGACAAAGCTGTACCGGGCTATATGACAGTGGCCGTCCCGCGGGTTTGTCTCGTTACCTGTGTTACGGGGCCCTGGCTTTGCTGAACTGGAGAATCTTGTTTCTCATGGTCTGAGAGCCCTTTAGGTGCCTTTTGGCAAACTCCAAGTGGGCTGTCATGTGCCTTTTACTGAGGAGTGGTGTGTATTATCGAGCACATAGCCTTGAATCTCCATAGACAAACATTGTCAGTAGACTGGCCTTACTGAAGATCTCAGTGGCACCCTCATAGGATGTCACTTTTCTAACAAGTCAGTTCGTCAAATGTCTGCCCTGCTAGAGCTACCCCGGTCAACTGTAAGTGCTGCTATTGTGAATTGGAAACGTCTAGGAGCAACAATGGCTCCGATGCGAAGTGGTAGGCCACACAAGCTCCGAGAACGGGACTACCAAGCGCAATGCCAATTGTCGACTGGAGGGGTGTAAAGCTCGCTGCCATTGGATTCTGGAGCAGTGGAAACACTTTCTCTGGAGTTATGAATCTCGCTTCACCATCTGGAAGTCCGACAGACAAATCTGGGTTTGGCGGATGCCAGGAGAACGCTCCCTGCCCGACGGCATAGTTCCAACTGTAAAATTCGTTGGAGGAGGAATAATAGTCTGGGGATGTTTTTCATGGTTCGGGCTAGGCGCCTTGGTTCCAGTGAAGGGAAATCTTAACGCTGCAATATGCAATGACATTCTAGATGATTCTGTGCTTCCCACTTTGGGGAAGGCCCTTTTCCCGTTTCAGCATGATAATGCCCCCGTGCACAAAGCGAGGTCCAGATGTGTAGTTGTTGTGTCTGAAGGCAGTGGTCTCCCCTGCTGGTGGCAGCCTCCTCACCTATCTACGGCCGAGCCGACTGTATCACCGCTGCCTTACAGCTCAACACCAGGTGAGTTGGACATGCACATTCACACACACTCACACACGCACACACTCGTGCACACACACACACACACACGTCATAGCCAGTCTTTGGTGTGTATTGTTCATTCTGTGTGTCCAGGTGTTTCACTCTGAAAGGCCAGTGGAGTAGTGTGCTGTCAGAGCTCATCACTGTGTCCTATAGGATGTCTGACTTAGTGTCATTTGTTGTCCAGACCTCCTCCACTGAAGGCCTCATCCCCATGGATACTGACTTAGGTCAGCACGTCTGATTGGTCTAGACTAGAGTGAGGATGCCTCATAACTAGTGCCCAGAGTTGTTCTTAGTAAGGAGAAACTCCTGGCCCTACTTAAGGGTGTGTGTGTGCACGTGCGTCTCCTCAGAGACATCCGCTGGTCTGCAGAGGATCCTGCAGGAGATCCAGCCTCACGACACCAACAACTTTTTAACCAGCACCAGTGAGCTCGTCACACAGCCGTCTGGATAGGAGAACGGACCTGCAGCTCCCACAGACCAACCAGGGCATGACAGCACAGGTCAACACATCTCCCCTCACTGACTCACTGAACTAGTATATATGATATCATAATCTTGTGCTTCTGCTGTGTCTTTGTGTTAGGAGCGGCAGATAGCCTAGAGGTTGCGAGAGTTGGGCCAGGGGTTCGAATCTCTGTGCCGGCAACGTGGAAAAATCTACCCTTCTGCCCTTGAGCAAGGCAGTTAACCCCTAACAACAACTGCTCCCTGGGTGCCGATGACATGGCGTCGATTAAGGCCTTCCCCTGCACCTCTCTGATTCAGAGGGTTTGGGATAAATGCGGAAGATACATTTCGGTTGAATGCATTCAGTTGTACAACTGACCCAGGTATCCACTTTCCCTAAACCTGACACCTCAGAAACAGCAGATGAGTGGTGAAACACTGCCCCCATCAGGACAGAACCAGTATTGTAGCCACTTTTTTATAGCTGCAGTACCAGTTATGTCCTGATGCGGTCAGTGTTTCACCACCGCCTACTGATACTGAAGTGCTATGCACTAGAGTGGATACTACACGACACAGTCCATATAGATGGTTTATCAGTACGGATGCAGAAAGACAGCCATCCAGTCTGCCCCCATTTTACGTATTTATTACTTCTAAACAAAAACACCTTTTGGGGTTCTTATACGCTTCCAATATTGTTTTTGGTTATCGCTTGACCAGTTACTAAGATTGTATTTGTTTGTCAGCTTTGCGAAATACCTATTTTGGACGCAACAATTGTCAACTAGAATGGTACCAGTCATTTACAAAGGCTGTAGCAAAAGCTAGCCAAAGAGCAATTTTACTAGTTGAAGACATTTTTAAGTATAATGTAGTTGATTTGCGATGATGACACAAGCATTTTGTCAAGCAGGACATTCATATGAGCCTTACATTTGAATTCTAATTCAAAAGTAGTGTGAAATGCACTCAAATATGCATTGTATTTGTATTTGGACCATATTTGGTGATCAACAAACTTATTTTGACATAACTCCCATTCACCAGCTCTGTAAGCGTTTTCTGGACGATGGAGAGGTTTAACGTAGGGATACTGGTTCACCACCAACGTGGCGCGCATCGCTCTCGTGCGGCAATGTTTACAAGCACAGTGAAAAAAACGATTTGTTTGGCATGACACATTCTAGAAGGCTTTTTGTAAATAGTGAGTTGTATGCCTATAGATTTGATCATGAGATGGTGTTTAGTGTGAGTTGTAGGTGGTAGTTGCGAGGGCTACAAGGTGACAGCTCAGATGGTGTTGGTGTGCTGCTGGAGCAGAATGAAGGAGGTATCCATGGTGTGTCAGAGCCGCCCTGACACACACTGACCAGGAGCTCATCACAGAGGAGTAGGTGACACACACACACACACACACACACTTAAACATGAACTCAGTGCCCTCACCTTTACCCTTGAATGTAAAAAAAAAAAATTTAAAAAAGATTTAACCAGGTAGGCCAGTTGAGAACAAGTTCTCATTTACAACTGCGACCTGGCCAAGATAGAGCAAAGCAGTACGACACACACAGAGTTACACATGAGACAAACAAACGTACAATCAATAAGTGTATATATACAGTGTGTGCAAATGTAGTAAGATTAGGGAGATAAGGCAATAAATAGGCCATGGTGGCGAAATAATTACAATTTAGCAATTAAACACGAGTGATAGATGTGCAGAAGATGAATGTGAGAGTAGAGATACTGGGGTGCAAAGGAGCAATTTACAGATGGGCTATGTACAGGTGTGATGATCAGTGTGCTGCTATGACAGCTGATGCTTAACTCCAGCTTCAGTGATTTTTGCAATTCGTTCCAGTCATTGGCAGCAGAGAACTGGAAGGAAAGGCGGCCAAATGAGGAGTTGGCTTTGGGGGTGACCAGTGAAATATATCTACGAGTGGGTGCTGCTATGGTGACCAGTGAGCTGAGATAAGGCGGGGCTTTACCTAGCAGAGACTTATAGATGACCTGGAGTCAGTGGGTTTGGTGACGAATATGAAGCAAGGGCCAGCCAATGAGAGCTAGTATATGGGGCTTTGGTGACAAAACGGATGGCACTGTGATAGACAACATCCACTTTTCTGAGTAGAGTGTTGGAGGCTATTTTGTAAATTAAATGGCCGAAGTCTAGGATCGGTAGGATAGTCAGTTTTATGAGGGTATGTTTGGCAGCATGAGTGAAGGATGCTTTGTTGTGAAATAGGAAGCCGATTCTAGATTTAATTTTGGATTAGAGATGCTTAATGTGAGTCTGGAAGGAGAGTTTACAGTCTAACCAGACACCTAGGTATTTTTAGTTGTCCACATATTCTAAGTCAGAACTGTCCAGAGTAGTGATGCTGGACGGGCGGGCGGGTGCAGGCAGTGATTGGTTGAAGAGCATGCATTTCGTTTTGCTTGCGTTTAAGAGCTGGTGGAAGCCACGGAAGGAGAGTTGTATGGCATTGAAGCTCGTCTGGAGGTTTGTTAATACAGTGTCCAAAGAAGGGCCAGAAGTATACAGAATAGTGTCATCTGCATAGAGGTGGATCAGAGACTCACCAGCAGCAAGAGCAACATCATTGATGTATACAGAGAAAAGAGTCGGCCCGAGAATTGAATCCTGTGGCACCCCCATAGAGACTGCCAGAGGTCCGGACAACAGGATCTCCGATTTGACACACTGAACTCTATCAGAGAAGTAGTTGGTGAACCAGGTGAGGCAGTCATTTGAGAAACCAAGGCTGTTAAGTCTGCCAATAAGAATGTGGTGATTTACAGAGTCGAAAGCCTTGGCCAAGTCGATGAATATATGTGCCTACATTTACCATTTGAGTCTTATGTACCATTTCCAAGATTGGCATTTTCGTACATTTTAGAAATATACAGACTCAGCGCTTCAAAATGGTATGTCATACACTAAAGTTTGGGGAAACATGGTTAAGTTGTACATATTTTAAATGTGATAAACTTGTTATTCCACCTTGTAGACGAGCTCATTCAGCATCGTTCACTCCCTCTTAAGCCTTAGTCCCCCCATCTCTTGAAATCTTCTCTTGAAATCTGAGTGATACAGTGCCTTGCGAAAGTATTCGGCCCCCTTGAACTTTGCGACCTTTTGCCACATTTCAGGCTTCAAACATAAAGATATAAAACTGTATTTTTTGTGAAGAATCAACAACAAGTGGGACACAATCATGAAGTGGAACGACATTTATTGGATATTTCAAACTCTTTTAACAAATCAAAAACTGAAAAATTGGGCGTACAAAATTATTCAGCCCCTTTACTTTCAGTGCAGCAAACTCTCCAGAAGTTCAGTGAGGATCTCTGAATGATCCAATGTTGACCTAAATGACTAATGATGATAAATACAGTCCACCTGTGTGTAATCAAGTCTCCGTATAAATGCACCTGCACTGTGATAGTCTCAGAGGTCCTGAGCAAGGCCCTTCTCCCCTGATATCTAACTTTTTTTTCTGGGTGGCCAGCTCTAGGAAGAGTCTTGGCGGTTCCAAACCTCCTTCATTTAAGAATGATAGAGGCCACTGTGTTATTGGGGACCTTCAGTGCTGCATAAATGTTTTGGTACCCCAGATCTGTGCCTCGACACAATCCTGTCTCTGAGCTCTACAGACAATTCCTTCGACCTCATGACTTGGTTTTTGCTCTGACATGTACTGTCAACATTTGGACCTTTTTATATAGACGTGTGCCTTTCCAAATCATGTCCAATCAATTGGACTCCCCTCAAGTTGTAGAAACATCTCAATGGAAACAGAGCTCAATTTCGAATCTCATTGCAAAGGTTCTGAATACTTATGTAAATAAGGTATTTCTGTTTTATTTTTAATACATTTTCAAAAAGTCTAAACCTGTTTACGCTTTGTCATGGGGTATTGTGTGTGTGTGTGTGTAATCGCTTTTAGAATAAGGCTGTAACGTAACAAAATGTGGGAAATTCAAGGGGTCTGAATACTTTCCGAAGGCACTGTAGCTAGCTAAACAAGTTCATGAACCATAATCCCAACCGATATAGTTAAGCAATAATCTTTCTCATACACTCAGCTAGGCAGCCACCATGCATGAAATTATGTAGTTTTAATATGCATGTAAAGCTAGCTAACAGTAGGCTGTAACTAGCAATTCAAACAGATTTTTTGACAAAATAAGATACGATTTTTAACGTTAGCTGGCGTTGGATACCAAGCAACTGATTTTAGCTAGCTAGCTAGGTTAAATGTTGGCTAGCTAACGTTAGCTACCCATTCAGCTAGCTAACAGTAGGCTTTAACTAGCAATGCAAATGACTTTATAACAAAATGAGATATGAATAATGTCTTTACATGAAGCTGACGTTAGACTCTTACCCATATACATGGTTGAATGCTTCACGGCAGACTGGAACTACTTTGGCTAAGTAAAAGGTCCTCTGTCGTGTGCGTTTTTGTCTGCTCAGCTTTTTCGGGACGTTGTGTCATGTCTAGGGTTGTTGTGGTGACCGTATTACCTTCACACCGGCAGTTTTGCGTCGTGGCCGCAGTAAAGTTCTACGTGACCGTTGAGTCGCGGTAATCTCCTCTTATGTACTCTGCGCATGCGTTTGTAGTACTCAACTCGCTAATGTTCATGAGATCACTAATGGTCTGGTGCTCAGAGCTCTATTGTCCCTCTAACCACTCTGACATCAATGTAAATGCATTAAAATTACATTAAAAACAATTAAATGAATGATTATGACGTTTATAAAATCCAAAGCCTACTGCATATTACACGTTTCAGAAAAACATTAACAAAATACTGATTTAAGGTATCTTTGGTACAAAATTGGTCTAACCTAAATTTAACATTCATATTTGGTCTACAATTATAGTGAATTTGTATTTGATTTCGAATATCCTACTAATAGGCCTTTAAAAAAAATTCTATAATAATTAATAGACTGCCACATTACCGTTTAGCTACAGAATCTCACCACAGTGAGTTTCCATCTCTCTGTCATTCCTTTCTCCAGAGCGCAGAGAGGGGGGGCTTTCAACAGTTTAATTCAATATGTTTCATTGTGGAAAGGTTACCATCGATGTTCCCGAACAGATTTCACTTGGTTTCCCAAATTAAATATGGGGTAGCTGCAGGAACAGGGTTGGAGAACCCATGGCATACAGAGTTTGGGCAGAATATTACCTGTTGGGCAGTGAAATTATCGGAGTAGTCTAACCGACATGAGTGGAAGACATTAGTGAAAAACGTACCGAGGGAAAGTGGCCTGTCTGTATTTTTTGTCTTGCCCATTGGATAATGGGCCATTCTAAGTCTAAACTAATTTTACATATTAGTAAAGACAAGATTAAATTGAGAATAGTGTAAAAATATGATCACTTGACGAGAGAACAGCATGTGCAGAGAACAGCAAGGAACAGAGCACAAGTTTTTCTCAAATCGTCAATAGTCGCATCATGGCTCGGGAGAGACGAAGGTCGAAAGTGCCTTTCCAGAACCATGTGTCCTCCGAAACCCCTTCTTAACACAGCGCGCATCCAACCCGGAAGCCAGCCGCACCAATGTGTCGGAGGAAGCACCTGGCGACCTGGTTAGCGCGCACTGCGCCCGGCCCGCCACAGGAGTCGCTAGTGCGTGATGAGACAAGGATATCCCTACCGGCCAAACCCTCCCTAACCCAGATGACGCTGGGCCAATTGTGCGTCGCCCCACGGACCTCCCGGTCGCGGCCGGCTGCGACAGAGCCTGGGCTGGAACCCAGAGTCTGGTGGCACAGCTAGCACTGCAATGCAGTGCCCTAGACCACTGCACTGCGGGAGGCCCATGTTTTAATTTCTAAGACATTCGAAGGCTTGTATCATTCACAACTAAAGTTGCCAAATAACTCAATCTAGCGTAGCCACTTCATATTCGCACACTCGCTCCAGAATGGAAAAAATGTCCTTTCTATTTTATTCAGCTAAATTAAATTATATTATTATTATTATTATTACTATAAAGTTATATGATATAGTGGCATGGAATTTGAGGATATGCTATCTGCTAAATGAACACGCCTACCACATGGTGCATAGCCAGATAACATACAGTAGGCCAACTCATATTCTGTTCTTCTGAAATACATTTTCTCCATATATCATAATGTTTCTTTAGACCTTTAGACCTGAGTAAAATAATAGATTTATTGTGATGGTATATATTAAATTGATTTATTAGACTTTATTAAATTTAGATTTTCCAAAGGCGTGCATCAGCGGCTTGTATGCATGGAGGTCTGGAGATGCTAAATGTGTTTGTTTTATTAACGGTCAATTACCGTGAGACCGGCAGTCTTTTGCATGACAATAGCCGGCTGACAACATTTCATGACAGCCACAGCTCTAGTCATATCGCTCCAGTTCACATTGACTGTGTTCAATATTCCAAGAATCTTCGCACCTGTCGTAAACTGATCAGGGAAACCCCCATTATGTTACAGACAGTAACTTGTGGCATGGCCGACCAATCAGGACTCATCTCTCAGCATGCAGCCCCTCCATAATCTCAGCCAATTAAGGCTAGCCAGAAAGAATCAATTGTTTCTCTGTGAGATTTTACAGATCACCTGCTATCAATCAAATGTATTTATATAGCCCTTCTTACACCAGTTGATGTCACAAAGTGCTGTACAGAAACTCAGCCTAAAACCGCAAGCAATGCCGGTGTAGAAGAAACCTAGAGAGGAACCAGGCTATGAGGGGTGGCCAGTTATTAAGGTACATGAAAGTTCATATGTTCAAAAAAGAAAAGCGTTTCAAATGTCTCTCCTGGGAATTAGGAATGTCCGTCTTACACCTCACTTGAGAGATCCAGAATCATATGTAAACACAACCTCACACTCACTGAATACATGCTTGAACGTAATACCAGTAAAACACACTCCCAGTTAATTGTACGCTGTTGTTAACATCCAGCTACACACATGCCAACCCACTCTGTCCCTCAGTGCTCCCAGCATGCATGTGGGCCTGGAGGTAGTGTTTAGGGATGGCATGTTTACTGTGTGTCTACTGTAGTGAAAAACAACGTGAATATGTGTCACCACGCTGCAACTGTCTTCAATTAGCATCCGCCCTCGCTTAGCGGAAAGCTTTCCTTTTAGGCCGACCCACTGTTTAACGCCCACAATTGCCTTGGTTCCCAACTTGCCTCGCATTCTTTCCAAATCACTTCCATCACCACCGCTCTCTCCCTGAAGAGGTAAACACAAAAAAGTCCCTAGACCCCCCCCCCCCTACCTTCCGCCTGTCCACATAGCAAACACACAGCCTGTTTGGTCTTTAGACACACCCTACCTTACCCTCAGGCCAGCGACTTGTCGTCGCTTCTTGAGCATCTAAACTGCATCTGGTCAATTTAAGCATATAAAAATGACTTCCATAATCAGCTGTTCTGGGTCTGCTCGTCATTTTTTTGTTTTATTAGGATCCATTAGCCGACGCCAGTGGCGACAGTCTTATATGGGTCCGACACATAACGAAAAAAACATTACAGACAAAAGACTATACAATTTAAATAAAGGTAAAACATGAACATGTAGTGTGTTTGCATCTCCGTTACAGAGGCATGTCAGTACATCAAAGGTTGTTGGTCAATTGGCGAGGACTGGCTTGTGGTAATGGCTGGAACGAAATCAGTGAAATTGTATCAAATAGATCAAACACATGGTTTCCGTGTGTTCGATGCCATTCCATTTGCTCTGTTCCAGCCATTATTATGAGCTGTCCTCCCCTCAGCAGCCACCACGGGAGAAGCCTACAAAGTAGGTCACGGGGAGAAGCCTTGTGCCGTGAGGTGTTGCTTTATTTGTTTTGTTTTTTAAACCAGGTTTGCTGTTCAGTTGTGCTATATGATGGCTCTGTATAATACTGTATGTTTCCTTGAATTTGTTCTTTACCTGGGGACTGTGAAAAGACCCCTGTAGGTATGTCTGGTGGGATAATTGTGTGTGCCAGTGCTGTGTGTAAGTTTACTATGCAAACAATTTGGAATTGTTGTTTCAATAATCCAGTCATTCTTTGCCTCAACTCTTAGCCAAGAGGCGACTACGTGATGCTGGCCTTCTAGGCATAGTTGTAAAGAAATGGCCATATCTCAGACTGGCCAATAAAAATAAAAGATTAAGATGGTAAAAAAAAAACACAGACACCGGACAGAGGAACTCTGCCTAGAAGGCCAGCATCCCAGAGACGCCTCCTCACTGTTGTCGTTGATACTGGTGTTTTGCGGGTACTATTTAATGAAGCTGCCAGTTGAGGACTTGAGGCATCTGTTTCTCAAACTAGACACTCTAATGTACTTGTCCTCTTGCTCAGTTGTGCACCGGGGCCTCCCACTCCTCTTTCTATTATTTTTAGAGCCAGCTTGCGCTGTTCTGTGAAGGGAGTAGTACAGTATACATAAAAAAAACTGGTACCAGGAATCTTCAGATGAGTCTTGTGAGGCTTGTAGCCATCCTAGAGCAAAATGGAGATGACCATCGTGTGCATGAGAGTCTCATCTTACCGCAGAGGGTAGTTTGTTGGCCAAATCGTTTGGACGCTACATACGATTTTTGTGAGATGTCTGACAAACACCGCTCTAGCTCTGCCTCCTTTCACCGCAGAGGGTGATATCGCCCTCTGCTGATTTTTTTATTATTTTTTATTATGTTAATACAGTGGGTGTAGAAAGTCACCACCCCCTTTCAAAATGTTCACCTTTTTGTTAACTTACAGCCTTTACTGCTTTATTTACACACAGTAAACCCCAATATCCAAGCAATTGTTTTTTCAAAAAAACTAAACCGATCAATTGTAGTGACTTTGATTAGTTCAGAATAAAAGCCGATGTTCATAGAGGACCTCACTGCTTAGTAGTGCAATTCAAGCAAAGAATCCACTACGGGCGGAAAGGTACTTTCAAAAGATATGATACAAAGTTTTGGAAAGGCACAAGTCAGTGGATGGATATTAAAAGATTTCAAAGGCTTTGTCTATCCATTGGAGCGCAGTTAAGACCATTATTGAGAAGTGAAGGCGTATGGCACCACCCAGACCCTGCACAGATCAGGCCGTCCCTCCAAACTGAATGACTGGGCAAGGAGGAGACTGATCAGAGACTTGTTGGGTTATTGTCCTGTTTACAAAAAAAATAATTGAAAAACCTCTTCTCTTTTTCATTATGGGGTATTGTGTGTAGATTGAGAATGAAAAAAATATTTATTTTAGAATACGGCTGTAACTTAACAAAATGTGGAAAAAGTAAATGGGTCTGAATACTCTATGAAGGCACTGTATGCAGCAACAGCTCCCCCATAGGTATTCCTGTGTCTTCTGTCGATGTTATATCCTTGTATTGCTAATGCTGTATCATAAAATGCATTTTTTTAAGTGAGTCTCAGAAATAGCTAATACACAGTGTGAATATTAGCAAGTCATTGATTTCGTCAACATTTCTAAGGCTACATATATTAATATTTGCTATTTTTAGCCCTGTCCTTAGCTTATCAGAGATGGACAAAATATGGAAAAGAACAAACAAAGTAAGAATTTTTAAAATAATTATTCAGCATTCCAGTTGGTGTGTGTAAGTGGATGTGTGTGCTGTGGAGTTGAAGCTACGAACCCACAGGCTCTCTCATCCCTTCCAGGCTTTTGGGAGGGAGGATGGACAATGAACCTGTCATAGCGGATGTAAGCAATGTCCCCACGCATTCTGTCAGCTTTCATGGCTGGGATAAGTTCTTTCCTCTTCTGGCTCACAGCTTCCGGATAGTCCTTGTTGAAGAAGATGCACGTTCCTCTCAAGTTCTTGGCTCTATCTAGAACAGCTACCTTGTCCTTGAACCTCAGGAACTTGACCACTATTGACCTGGGCCTGTCACCTGGCCCGGTAGTGGGTTGTCTAGTCCTGTGTGTGCGCTCAACGTCAATTTTCGTGTTGTCCATCTTCAGTTTCTCAGTGATCATTTTCCTCACTTTGTCCTCAGACGCCGTCCAGGTCTCATGTGGAGATTCGGCAATTCCAACCACGACAATGTTGCCCTGCCTTGATTGTTCCTGTAGATCATCCAAATTTTTTTCCCTTCATTGTTATCATGGGCTCACATACTAATGTCCTTCCTCTCTCAGTGCCTTAGAGATTGTCGTCATCTTGCTGTTTTTCCTGTTTAAAGTCATTGAGCTGAACCTGGGAGAACAGCAAACTGTGCTTAAGGTCCTAGACCTCTCTGGTCAGATCATAATTGTATTAGTTGACTCCACCAGTGTTTGGACACTACACTTGAAGCAATTTTATTGTTGTAACGGCTGCTTGTACAATTATTTATGTTTGTTTAAAAGATCCTTCACCTGTGATGGAGAGACACCACTGTCCTCAACAGTACTCCTACCAGCTTTAGTCTTTTTGTCACGGTAGCTCTTTCTCTCTACGTCTTTTCTTTTCTCTTGCTCTCGCTCTCTTTCCCTCTTCCTCTTCTCTATGTGGTAATGTTTAAATGTCAGTGCGACGGGTCCAGTTTTGTGTTTGTGGAGTGGTTCTGGTCTTTTCTGCACAGACCAACACTTTCTAACCTACCACAGAGATGGCACGCTCAGTCAATGCTACTACGCGTGTGAGTTTGTTTATTTATGACGGCGCGAGACATCTTTCCAACACGCGTGCCGTCAACCTCCCGTGGCCTTTGCCAGCGCACTCCTTTGCCATGGCGACGTGGCAGATGTTTCTGCTCCTCGTCTGCACCGTAGCAATGTTAATCATTAGTCACGGCGGCTGGCCGATGGTATTTAGTCCTTCGTATTCACGGCACTGCCTGGGCTTCAGATGGTAGACAGATACGGTAAACGGAGCCAGGAGATAAAGCATTTTTATCCTGGGCGGCATTCTGGGATATGTCTCTATCTTAAGAGGGGTTTTGTGTGTGTGTGTGTGATAGACCACTAGTGAGCTGGTGTGAATCCAAGGTCCTCCATGTTTTCACAGCTGTAGTGTTTGTTTGGCCTGGCCTGGAATAGATGGACAGTTTGGTCTACAGTGGAGACAGAGTCTTCAGTCTTGCCTCTGGACATTTGGAGAGGCCTAAGTCTAAGCTAGACTAGAGAAATTAGCTTTAAGATAGGGGGCAGTGTCTTACTGCAGCTCAACTAGGTGCTGTGACTCTCCCTCTCTTTCTCACGCGTTCTCGCTCTCTCTCAGCTTTTTAGGATGGCTGATAGTATCTGTTAATGTGTGGGTCATATTTCCCAAACACATTTATAAAAGGAACAGGAACTAAGGTGAGGAGGAAGCAGTGGTTCTCAACTGGTTTTGCCTCAGGACCCAAATTTTAACCAGGTTGTCTGTCGTGACCCAATATTCACATCGCCAAAATGCAATCTGGAAAAGTATTTTTAATGCTATAGTAAATGTAACAATTATGTACAGAGGCAAAAACATTCCCACCTTTTTTTCATTGTCAATAATTTTGCCCATATTCTTGATGAAGAATGTTAATAAGCTTACTGTTTTGAGCCCACAAAATAAACCACTTAATACTGTAGCTCTGCTAATAGCTCTATGTTGAAGAAATGTAGTTCAGAGATTTAAAATGATTGAATCACTTTCTACCTGGTTTAGTCATATTAAATTCATACTGGGGTATTTTTCATCAAAACGTTCATTTTTTTTCACACGCAACCACGCAGCTGGTCGAGAGCCACCAGTTGAGAATCGTTTGTGTAAACTGTCAAACTCATGCGTCACTTCCTCTTAAAGGACAACTCCGCCACTTTTCAACCTCATATTCATTATCTCGAGTACCAAACCAGTGTCTACGTATGTGGAAATGGCACGTTTCTATGATCTAAAGTTATAAAGATAAGAAGGTTCTAATAAATGCTTCTATGTAACATCACAGGGTAGGATTAAAAGGGAGGCAATTGTTTTGCTCCCCACATCACCGCATATCTCAATAGTGTTTGAAAATGTATTTTTAATGCTATATTTTTTTAGACAAAACATAAATACGTTCATTTCACATGGTTTGGTGCTCGAGATAATGAATATGAGGTGGAAAAGTGTCGGAGTTGTCCTTTACATACATACTCCATGAACTTTAGACCCAACCCTGGGGTGACAAACTCAACAAGTTCATGCCCCATCAACCCATCTGACACTATTGCCCCAACCTTTGTTGCACCCTACTGTATTGCAGTGCATTACCAATTTAACCACTGCAGTACCAACCCGATGACTGTTTCATCGGACCCACTCAGTAACAACCCTGAGTCTAGAGTGCAGCCTGAGGACAGAGCTGACCTCACTGCAGTAAAACCCTAGTGAAAGTTACTCCGGGAGGGCAGTGACCGCTGAGCTGGGCTGTGGCATGTGGAAGAGGAGGAGGGGGGGGGCAGTTATTTAAGGTGTAAGGCGTTTGTGTAATCGTTAAAGTTTCACTCGGGATCCTGGTTGGTGGGGGAACTTAATTTAGACTGGACACTTCCTGTTTGCAATGCTCCCATTTCCCAGAAAAGCGTCTGCAAGCGGAGAGGCTGTTTCCCAAAGTCCTAATTACATAGGGCTGTGTCAGTGACCCACATAGCAGCTTTTCCTCCTGAAAACTGGGTTGGCTGCCGGGCCTTGCGGCCTGGCGTTGTGGCGGGTGTAAGAGCCTTAAGGAGGGAAAGCTGCTGCTGATGCTACTACTGCTACTGTTGTTGTTGTTGATCTGATGCCATTGACTGGAAGCCCAGGGGGATTATGTAACGGGCTAAGAAGAGAGCAGGGCAATCGAGGAAGTAAGACCAGGGAAAATGCTCAACATTGACCTTGTGAATGTGGCATGTACAATGTTGACCGCAGTACACCTTAAGTAAGGGTCAAGATTCAGGGACAGTGCAGAGCAGGAAAAGTCCATAGGTGCTGTAGTGTAGAAGTCACAGACCATTAGCGCATTCAACCCAGAGAAAGAGCTGAATAAATACTATTCATTAAATTAAACTAGGATGGTAAAATATGTGTCAAACTTAACATATTACAGTTGAGATGTGACATTTTTAAATGTATTACTTGAAAAAAAAAAGATTTAAAACCATTTTGACCTGGGGTGATGGGTGCTGGTAGGTTGTCGGTGAGTGTTTTATTTTGTAGTGTGTGTCTGCTTTATAAACCATGTGACAAGGAGAGCAGACTGGAGTCCTTATTCAGGGCAGTGCTGAAAGATGCCTGTCCAAATCTCCGCCTTTTAGAGGGGAAAAGTCCAACCAGGTTGTGTGACGAAACTCAAGAGGGTATGTGGAACTAGAAGTATCCCATTCTCATTCCCACAGAGCTATACCCATCCCTCCGTCCCTCCCTGTGCCCCCTGTGCCACCCCAGTCTGGCACGGCGCCTGGGCACCGCCTGTGGTAGTGATGCCACAGTGTAATGACAGGGCACAAAGGCCTCAGCCAGCCCCACCCTGCTTTACCTCACCTGGAACACCCCCACATGTTGACGAACTACAGAAACACACGTGGGCTGTGTTGATGTTCTAGAAGTTAATTACATCACCCCATGCAATCATATATAGTAACTAATTACTGACAATGAACCCAATTTAATGATATTGAAATCTGTCAATCATTACTATAACTTTTACATGCTTGTTTACCTACCCACTTGTAACTCATCCAGAGGAATTGGACTTATGTTCCCTCTACCCCCACCTCTGTTTCTGTACCCCTCTCACCCATCTCAGTTGAAGTGGGTCAGTCAGCAGCTCCTCCAGTCTTGTCACCGAGGGGCCTTTTAAGCTGGCCTACGTGGGCTTTGTACATATCACCTACATGCTGTACAGGTGAGTGAGTGGAAGGGTGTGTGTGTGTGTGTGTGTGCGCACGCTCTATCCACATCAGTACCAAAGCGGCACACTTGGGAGGCTCAGGCCGCAGCTGGGGAGAAATGTGCTGCTCTGTTTTACAAGGGGTAGTGGACCAAGCTGGCCAGATCAAGCAATCCACTGTGGAGGATGGGCAAAGGGCAAGGCACACACACACACCCACACTGCCATCTCCCACAGCCCAGTGGAACATACCACCCCAGAAACATAACTGAGCTTCAAAAGGCGGGCAGTTAAGCACCCCACAATCAACACCCCATAACCCAGCTCCGTGCATACCATCAGGACTGCTGTTTCCACCCCAACGCTCTCCCTCCAAACACAGGCCCAACACACACACACACACTTGCACACGTATACACTCCCTAGTTCCGACACCAACCCACAAGAACATTCCCCTCATCAAATCATTCAGGCATTTCAATTATTTCTCTATTCAGCATATGTATGCATACGCTTCTCCAAAGCTTTTCAGGTTCAGTGCCTCGCTCTATGGCACAAAATCAGTTTCCTTGACCTGTTAGGAAGTGGAGAATAAAGGGGCTGAGCCCTATCTGAATGACATGCCCAAAGTAAACTGCCTGTAGCTCAGGCCCTGAAGCCAGGATATGCATATAATTGGTACCATTGGAAAGAAAACACTTTGAATTTTGTAGAAATGTAAAAATAATGTAGGAGAATGTAACACAATAGATATGGTAGGCGAAAATTTGATTAACAAGAGTTTAAGCTTTCAGCCGATATAAGACACTTACAGTTGAAGTCAGAAGTTTACATACACCTTAGCCAAATACATTTAAACTCAGTTTTTCACAGTTGCTGACATTTAATCCTAGTAAACATTTCCTGTAGGATCACCACTTTATTTTAAGAATGTGAAATGTCAGAATAATAGTTGAGTGATTTTATTTCAGCTTTTATTTCTTTCATCACATTCCCAGTGGGTCAGAAGTTTACATGCACTCAATTAGTATTTGGTCGCATTGCCTTTAAATTGTTTAATTTGGGTCAAACGTTTTGGGTAGCCTTCCACAAGCTTTCCACAATAAGTTGGGTGAATTTTGGCCCATTCCTCCTGACAGAGCTGGTGTAACTGAGTCAGGTTTGTAGGCCTCCTTGCTCGCACACTCCTTTTTCAGTTCTGCCCACAAGTTTTTTTTTTATTGAGGTCAGGGGTTTGTGATGGCCACTCCAATACCTTGACTTTGTTGTCCTTAAGCCATTTTGCCACAACTTTGGAAGTATGCATGGGTCATTGTCCATTTGGAAGACCCATTTGCGACCAAGCTTTAACTTTTAACTTTAACTGATGTCTTGATGTTGCTTCAATATATAATTTTCCTAACTCATGGTGCCATCTATTTTGTGAAGTGCACAAGTCCCTCCTACAGCAAAGCACCCCAACAACATGATGCTGCCACCCCCGTGCTTCACGGTTGGGATGGTGTTCTTCGGCTTGCAAGCCTCCCCCTTTTTCCTCCAAACATAACAATGGTCATAATGGCCACACAGTTCTATTTTTGTTTCATCAGACCAGAGGACATTTCTCCAAAAAGTACGATCTTTGTCCCCATGTGCAGTTGCAAACTGTAGTCTGGCTTTTTTTATGGCAGTTTTGGAGCAGTAGGTTCTTCCTTGCTGAGCGGCCTTTCAGGTTATGTCGATATAGGACTTGTTTTACTGTGGATATAGATACTTTTGTACCTGTTTCTTCCAGCATCTTCACAAGGTCCTTTGCTGTTGTTCTGGTATTGATTTGCACTTTTCGCACCAAAGGACGTTCATCTCTAGGAGACAGAACGCGTCTCCTTCCTGAGCGGTATGACAGTATGTTTATACTTGCATGCTATTGTTTGTACAGATGAACATGGTAAATGTTCTGAGGTCTTGGCTGATTTCTTTTGATTTTCCCATGATGTCAAGAAAAGAGGCAGTGAGTTTGAAGGTAGGCCTTGAAATACATCCACATGTACACCTCCAATTGACTCAAATGATGTCAATTAGCCTATCTGAAGCTTCTAAAGCCATGACATCATTTTCTGGAGTTTTCCAAGCTGTTTCAAGGCACTGTCAACTTAGTGAATGTACATTTCTGTAAATTTTATGTAAAAATGACTTGTGTCATGCACAAAGTAGATGTCCTAACCGACTTGCCAAAACTATAGTTTGTTAACCTGAAATTTGTGGAGTTGAAAAACAAGTTTGAATGACTCCAACTTAAGTGTATGTAAACTTCTGACTTCAACTGTATATGTACCTAAATGTATAAAATCCATAATATTTATGATTATTTATTTGAATTTCGCGCTCTCTATTTTCCCCCGGAAGTTGTTCTGGCCTAGCCCTAAGAAGTTTTAATTAACAGACATGAGAACTGTTTTGGGAGCAGTTTCTTAAGGTTGTCGTACTGCTAAATTTGTCTGGAACACTTAATACTCTTGTGTCAGAGAGAGGAATTACACGACTACTGTTGAGGATTTAAACTCTGTCAACAACAACAATGTAGTCAGTGTTCATTTTTTTTGTGAGTAGACGTGTTTGTGTGGGTGTATTTTCCAGCTTACTGCCACATACAGGTAACTGCCAAAATAAAGGAAACACCAACAAAGTGTTTTAATAGGGCTTTTGGCCACCTCGAGCCATAACCGCTTCAATGCAGCTTAGCATAGATTCAAGTGTCTGGAACTCTATTGGAGGGATGAGAAATCATTCTTCCATGAGAATTTTCTTAATTTTATGTTTTGTTGATGGTGGTGGAAAACGCTGTCTCAGGCGCCACTCCAGAACCTCCCATAAGTGTTCAATTGGGTTGAGATCCGGTGACTGAGACGGCCATGGCATTTTAACATCGTTCAAACCATTCAGTGACCATTCGTGCTCTGTGGATGGGGACATTGTCATCCTATGAGGGCACAACCATGGTAATCAAAATAATGGCCTGCTTGCATTTTTATAACTGACCCGAAGCATGATGGGATGTTAATTGGTTAATTAACTCAGGAACCACACTTGTGTGGAATCACCTGCTTTCAATATATTTTGTATCCTCCATTTACTCAAATGTTTCCATTATTTTGGCAGTTACATGTATATTTACAATATTCTATTTGTGTGTGTATTCATAAATGTCTTTGACGTCACTACTCACTGTTCAGCCTTGGCTAGTCAGGAGCCTCTCATGAGTGTGACCTCTGACCCCTATGTGTGTGTGTTTTAGGAGCAGAAGCCGGACCCTGCAGCAGCTGCCTGCTCGCTGGCTCACCGAGGTCCTACAGGAGGTGTGCCACGCACCGCAGGCATCCTATTCTTCATCCAGGTGTGTCTGTGTGTGTTTGTTTGGAGAGGAAGTTCTCGGCATGCCTTTAGAACAGTCATGTTGGAAGAACAGAATGTGTCGCCTTCCTTCTCTCTCTAGTAAATACTATATTCGAGAGATGGGTGGGAAACATTAGGGAGATAATGAGGTAGAGGGTGAGGAAGGAGGGTAGTAGGGTCTGAGAGGTAGCAAGGTAATAGAGAGATATTAGGAGAGGGAAAGAGAAGAGAGGAGGCTGATCTCCACACCTTGGCAGGCATGTGCATTCCATTGCTGCGGTGAAATACGAAAATCAAATCAAATAAAATGGTATTAGTCACATGCACAGTGAAATGCTTACTTACGAGCCCCAAACCAATGCAGTTGAATAAAATACAGATAAGAAATAAAAGTAACTAGCAGCAGTAAAATAACAATAGCGAGACTGAATACAGGGAGGTAGCGGTACAGTCAATTTACGGGGGCACCGGTTAGTTGAAATAATGTGTACATGTAGCTAGAGTTATTTTAGTGACTATGCATAGATGACAACAGAGAGTAGCAGCGGTGTAAAGATGTTTAGAGGTCTTATGGCTTGGGGGTAGAAGCTGTTTAGAAGATTCTTGGACCTAGACTTGGTGCTCCGGTACCACTTGCCATGCGGTAGCAGAGAGAACAGTATATAACTAGGGTGGCTGGAGTCTTTGGCAATTTTTAGGGCCTTCTTCTGACACCGCCTGGTATAGAAGTCCTGGATGGCAGGAAGCTTGGCCCCAGGAATGTACTAGGCTGTTCGCACTACCCTCTGTAATGCCTTGCGGTCGGATGCTGAGCAGTTGCCATACCATGCAGTGATGCAACCATGCTCTTGATGGTGCAGCTGTAGAACCTTTTGAGGATCTTGGGGCCCATGCCAAATCTTCTGAGGGGGAATAGGTTTTGTCATGCCCTCTTCACAACTGTCTTGGTGTGCTTAGTTTGTTGGTGATGTGGACACCAAGAAACTTGAAGCTCTCAACCTGCTCCACTGCAGCCCCGTCGATGAGAATGGGGTTCCTCTTTTTCCTGTAGTCCACAATCATCTCCTTTGTCTTGATCACGTTGAGGGAGATGTTGTTGTCCTGGCGCCAGGTCTCTGACCTCCTCCCTATAGGCTGTCTTGTCGGTGATCAGGCCTACCACTGTTGTGTCATCGGCAAACTTAATGATGGTGTTGGAGTCATGCCTGGTCGTGCAGTCATTGGTGAATAGGGCATACAGGAGGGGACTGAGCACGCTCCCCTGTGTTGAGGATCAGTGTGGCGGATGCGTTGTTACCTAGTCTTACCACCTGGGGGCGGCCTGTCAGGAAATCCAGGATCCAGTTGCAGAGGGAGGTGTTTATTCCCAGGGTCCTTAGCTTATTGATGAGCTTTGTGGGCACTGGTGTTGAATACTGAGCTGTAGTCAATGAATAGCATTTTCACATAGGTGTTCCTTTTGTCCAGGTGGGAAAGGGCTGTGTGGAGTGCAATAAAGATGGCATCATCTATGGATCTGTTGGGGTGGTATGCAAATTGGAGTGGGTCTAGGGTTTCTGGGATAATGGTGTTGTGAGCCATGACCAGCCTTTCAAAGCACTTCATGGCTACAGACGTGAGTGCTACGGGTCGTTAGTAATTTATGCATGTTACCTTAGTGTTCTTGGGCACAGGCACTATGGTGGTCTGCTTAAAACATGTTGGTATTACAGACTCGGACAGGGAGAGGTTGAAAATGTGAGTGAAGACACTTGCCAGTTGGTCAGCGCATGCTCGCAGTACACGTCCTGGTAATCCGTCTGGCCCTGTGGCCTTGTGAATGTTGACCTGTTTTTAGGTCTTACTCACATCGGCTGCGGAGAGCGTGATCACACAGTCTTCTGGAACAGCTGGTGCTCTCATGCATGTTTCAGTGTTATTTGCCTCTAAATGAGCATAGAATAAGTTTAGTTCATCTGGTAGGCTTGTGTCACTGGGCAGTTCTCAGCTGTGCTTTCCTTTGTAGTCTAATGGTTTGCCAGCCCTGCCACATCCGGTGAGCATCAGAGCCGGTGTAGTACAATTCAATCTGTATCCTGTATTGAGTCCTGTATTGACGCTTTGCCTGTTTGATGGTTTGTCTGAGGGTATAGCGGGATTTCTTATAAGCTTTGATTGTAAGCTGGAATCAGGAGGATAGAATTATGGTCAGATTTGCCAAATGGAGGGCGAGGGAGAGCTTTGTATGCATCTCTGTGTGTGTGGAGTAAAGGTGGTCCAGTTTTTTTCCCCTCTGGTTGCACATTTAACATGCTGATAGAAATTTGGTTAAACAGATTACAGTTAGCCTGCAAGTCCCCGGCTACTAGGAGCGCTGCCTCTGGGGGAGCATTTTTTTGTTTGCTTATGGCGGAATACAGCTCATTCGATGCTCTCTTAGTGCCAGCCTCGGTCTGTGATGGCATGTAAACAGCTACGAAAAATACAGATAATTCTCTAGGTAGATAGTGTGGTCTACAGCTTATCATGATATACTCTACCTCAGGCGAGCAGTAGCTCGAGACTTCCTTAGATATCGTGCACCAGCTGTTATTTACAAAAATACATAGTCCGCCGCCCCTTGTCTTACCAGACGCCTCTGTTCAATCCTGCCGGTGCAGCGTGTAACCAGCCAGCTGTATGGTGATAGTGTCTTCGTTCAGCCACTACTCCGTGAAGCATAAGATATTACAGTTTTGAATGTCCCGTTGGTAGTTTAGTCTTCCGTGTAGGTCATCAATTTTATTCATTTAAGATGTCACGTTTGCTAGCAGAATGGAAGGAAGTGGGGGGTTATTCGATGGCCTACGAATTCTCAGAAGGCAGTCCGCCCTCTGGCCCCTTCTCCGCCTCCTCTTCACGCAAATCACTGGGATCTGGGTCCGTTCCCGAGAAAGCTGTATATCATTTGCATCGACAAGTTAAGAAAAAAAGGATTCTGCCATTCTGTGGTGAGTAATCGCAGTCCCGATGTCCAGAAGTTATTTTCGGTCATAAGAGACGGTTACGGCAACATTATGTACAAAATAAGTAAAAATAAACGAATTAAAAACACAATCGGTTGGGGACATGTAAAACGTCAGCCTTCTTCTTCGGCGCCATTTAAACATAGGAAAGAGCTGGCTGGTGTGCTGCTGGTCTCCTACTGGCCTGGCTCTGAACTGGGATAGTCGTCACAGGAACCAGCCTGGACCCCCTCGCCTACCCCCCAGCCCCCAGGCCAGACACACAGTGGTCTCTCATCAGCACCCACAGCCAGCCAGCACACCGGCACACTGCTGACGTCACCACGCCAGAAGTGTTTGTACAATGTGTTGTAAAATGTGTTGTGTTACGTAATTGTGTTACGTAATGACAATGTAGTGGCAGTTGTCCAATAGTAATCTTTCCCGTTGTGTCTACGTCCTTACTGTTTATGTATTATTCTATAATGGTGTGTTTACGCAGGCACCCCAATTCTGATACTTTGCCCAATTATGGGCAAAAGAGCTGATCTGATTGGTTAAAAAAACTATTAATGGTTAAAGATCCGAATTTGTCTGCCTGTGTAAACACAGCCTAAGTGACATTTTCCTTGTCTCTTCTCCCTCTTCTGCACTAATGGCAACTTAGTAGAGAATAAGGGGAGAGCGACTGTCTGCCTTCAGTGAAGCCACTGAAGTTCAAGACCGACCACGGTACTGCAGGCATTGTTAGCAAAAAAACAGAATCGGCCATTTATAGTGAATGGAAAAATTTAAATCTTCTAATTCACCAGACATATGTCCTTGAACCGATTATTTTAAAATAGCACACAGAATAAGTTATAAGGATAATTGAGTTGCTAATGGCAGCCTGCAGTATCCCGGTCGGCCTTCAATTTTAATTACTCAGTGAGAGGGGGCAGCACTGAGCTTGCCAACAACGTCACTTCCTGGGGTAGCTCAAACTGCGTATGTTATGTCTCCATGAGACGCCATCTTTGCGCATTTGGCTTGAATGCGCTATTGAGTCTTCATAAAGGGTGTTACGTTATCGATGGCTTTATATATATATATATATATATATATATATTGCCACGCTTAAGGTCCTAAACGATATCATAACCGCCATCGATAAGAGACAATACTGTGCAGCTGTATTCATCGACTTGGCCAAGGCTTTCGACTCTGTAAATCACCACATTCTTATCGGCAGATTCAACAGCCTTGGTTTCTCAAATGACTGCCTCGCCTGGTTCACCAACTACTTCTTCAGTGTGTCAAAACGGAGGGCCTGTTGTCCGGACCTCTGGCAACCTCTATAGGGGTGCCACAGGGTTCAATTCTCGGGCCGACTCTTTTCTCTGTATACATCAATGATGTCGCTCTTGCTGCTGGTGAGTCTCTGATCCACCTCTACGCAGACGACACCATTCTGTATACTTCTGGTCCTTCTTTGGATACTGTGTTAACTGAACTCCAGACGAGCTTCAATGCCATACAACACTCCTTCCGTGGCCTCCAACTGCTCTTAAATGCAAGTAAAACTAAATGCATGCTCTTCACCCGATACCTGCCCACACCTGCCCGCCCATCCAGCATCACTACTCTGGAAGGTTCTGACCTAGAATATGTGGACAACTACAAATACCTAGGTGTCTGGTTAGACTGTAAACCCTCCTTCGACTCACATTAAGCATCTCCAATCCAAAATTAAATCTAGAATCGGCTTCCTATTTCGCATCAAAGCATCCTTCACTCATGCTGCCAAATATACCCTCGTAAAACTGACCATTCTACCGATCCTTGACTTCGGCGATGTCATTTACAAAATAGACTCAAGCAGTCTACTCAGCAGATTGGATGCAGTGTATTACAATGCCATCCGTTTTGTCACCAAAGCCCCATATACTACCCACCACTGCAACCTGTATGATCTTGTTGGCTGGCCCTTCGCTTCATATTCGTTGCCAAACCCACTGGCTCCAGGTCATCTATAAGTCTTTGCTAGGTAAAGCCCCGCCTTATCTCAGCTCACTGGTCACCATAGCGGCACCCACCCGTAGCACGCGCTGCTGCAGGTATATTTCACTGGTCATCCCCAAAGCTAATTCCTCCTGTGGCCGCCTTTTCTTTCAGTTCTCTGCTGCCAATGACTGGAACGAACTGCAAAAATCACTGAATGAAGCTGGAGACTCATATCTCCCTCACTAACTTTAAGCACCAGCTGTCAGAGCAGCTCACAGATTATTATTTTGCCACTATGGCCTATTTAATGCCTTTACCTCCCTTAACCTACCTCATTTTCACACACTGTATACACACTGTAGACTTTTTCCTACTGTATTATTGACTGTATGTTTGTTTATTCCATGTGTAACTCTGTGTTTGTGTCGCACTGCTTTGCTTTATCTTGGCCAGGTCGCAATTGTAAATGAGAACTTGTTCTCAACTGGCCTACCTGGTTAAATAAAAATAAATAAATATGTATATGTGTGTGTCATTGGTAGAGGTCAACCAGTGGGCTGCTATTCACCTATCCAGTTATAGATTAGTGCTGCAGATGAAGGAAAGGACACTTTTCGAGTCGAGACTGTTGACATGCAGGTAGCTGCATCAGCTGCGTTTGGTCTGTACCCATTGTATCTGTCATGTCGCCTGTCCAGGCCCTGTTGTCACCAAAGTCATCCAGCTGTAGCTTGCTGAAGATAACCATGAGAGAGCCGACTGATCTGGCCGTGCCCTCTCCTGACAGAGTCGCCGACCAGACCACTATCCCTTAGATACTCAACACTACTACTTAACACAGTCACCTGAGGCGACACTTACTGGAGGAATCACAAGTTCCAAAGGGGGGGTTGGGAGTGGTTGCAATTGAATTTAGCTTTACCTTTGCTTGTCGTATTGGGATGCTCTCTAGGTGACATTTTAACCCCTTTTGATCCTCTAGATCTAGCACTGGATCCTTACGGGAACCATAGGCTGTGTGTGCTTTCTATGATAGCACATGCAGTATAGTGATGTCCCTCTAGGTTCATGCTCTCAACATCCTGAGGTGCTCTTCACAGAGACACTCATCTGGGGGAGAACATCGCTCCCTTCGTCACGGACGGAATGCACGCAGCAGTCCTGGGTTTCACCTTCCTCGGTCTGGGCTGTGAGTCCTCATCCCTCCATCCTTCCTTCCATCACCCCCCCTCCCCTGTCGTCCCTCTCTTTCTCTCCACTCGTCTGAATCTGTCCTGCAAGACGATAGACCTATGATAGTTGTGCAGTCTCTCTCTTCCTCCCTCCGTCATGCGCTCCTCCTCTTCGTCATCCCTCTCTCTCTCTCTCCCTTCATCTGAATCTATCCTGCAGGAGGATAGTCTTCTGAATGTAATCTCTCCTCCTCCTCCTCTCTGTCTCAGGTGAGTATCTCCTCAACACTAATATTCAACATCGTCATCATGAGGATCTTTGGCATGAAGAAAGGGAAGGACAAACACTCCAAAAAGAACAGGTCTGGAGCCGTCCTCAGTCCCCTAGACGACATCTCTCACTGTTTCCTATAGTAGAGCACCAACATCCCACACCTGCTTGTTCAGCCCCTGTACTTCTCTATAGGGCCTACACTAGCATATGTTAGTGCAAATCTCCCATTGGCCTTTATGCACGGTTTATACACAAGCCAAAGGTGTTTGTGAGTTATGATTTGACCTTTTGAACTCTACCAGGATGTTGTGCTCGGCCCGGTTGGTTCTGTCCTGTACCACCAGGGGGCAGTGAGGCCCCACCAGCCAAGCGCTTCCTCAGCCCCAACCAAAAGTTATCAGCTCTACTACTCTCTCTCTTTGCTTGAAGAGTATGGCAGGAACATACAGTCCAGTGCTACGATTCCCTAAAAGACTTGAGTATGCTCTCACACTTTGCCTTTGCTTGAAGAGTATGGCAGGAACATAGTCTAGTGCTACGATTCCCTAAAAGACTTGAGTATGCTCTCACACTTTGCCTTTGCTTGAAGAGTATGGCAGGAACATAGTCTAGTGCTACAATTCCCTAAAAGACTTGAGTATGCTCTCACACTTTGCCTTTAGAAGGGATGGATGCACTGCACTCTCAAACTCCCCATCTGCTTTCTTTGATTTCTAGTCATCCATAACCCCATTTTTCTCTCTCTCCTCTCTCCTATACCTTTTCTCACTGTGATATCCAGGACTTGGCTATAGAATTATTTTAACAGTTTCTTTTAATCAAGTCTAGTGAATTTGAGCTGCATACCGGTCTACAAATAGGAGTATGCACGTACAGGCGCACACACTTACGCACTAGACAGACTCTTTCACTCTCTCTCACTCACTCACTCCACCCCCCCCCCCCCACACACACACACACACACCTCCACCAGTTGACAGCAAAGCTGCTGTTGTCGCACACTCCCCCAACCCGGCACCACCTTTGCCCTTCAATCACTGTTCCACCGACCTTCACCTCTGACCTGTGTGTCGGTGTTACTGTGAGGGGGTTAGACTTGTCCTTAACAGGACCCCTTGAAGCACTTGACTGGTTGGCGTTCACCCTATAGCCTTCACCCTTCACCCTACTCTGTCATCTCTCCCATCATTCCCCACTCACCGCAAATGTGACCCTTGTCCATACCCACAATGCAGTGCTCTGACGGGGCGCTCGCTCGGCCCTGTCCTGGGTAGCTAATCTCGCACCTGCACAGGACAGCGTTGAGCGAGCGCCCCGTCGGAGCACTGCATTGTGGGTATGGACAGAGGTCACATCTGGAGTGAGTGGGGATTGATGGGAGAGATGATAGTAGGGCAAAGGGTATAGGTTGACTGGAGAGAAGGGGGTAAAAGATTAGAAAAAGTTTGAGGGTAGAGAGACTTGCTGAGGCTTAGAAAAAAGTATTTGATTGTTATACAAAAATTAATCCTATGCTTATAGATGCTGTGTGTGCGATAATGTTATTTTGAGGTCTTAGCTGAACTGACTTTTACCCATGGGGGCAGATGAGTTGATCTGAAGAGATTTTTCTTTCTCCTGATAATGTCCAATCCGAGGTCCTTTTGGCCCGTCCGACAGCACAGTCTGTTTTAGTGTTTTCCTTTTAGTTTAATTTGCCTGTGTGGCAAGAAACCTTTTGATCCCTCTGGACCAGGTCAACTATCTTGTTAATGTTTTGGGGTTTAAAAAAAAAAAAAAATTTGCCATTTGCTTTTTCTTGGTGTTTTAGTCTGTCCCATATTATTAGTGTGTGAGAGACAGAGAGAGACGTGTGTTTGTGTTTCCCCTGCTCGTGTGTTCTGCGTCTGGCTCGTGTTATTACTGTGATTATTTGGTTGTGTGTTCTGGCTAGAGTAAATGCGTTGTGACAGGCTGTCCACTCCAATGTCTGGCTGGATGCTGGTGTGTTTGGTCAGACCGCTGTGTGTGTGTGTTGGGTCGGCTCCCATGGCTCCAGTGGAGGTGAAGTGTATCGGATCCGTCGGGGCCGGCTGACCTCTGACCTGTGTGTTTTTTTGCGTGCGTGTGAAAGCTGTGTTTGTGTGTGCGTGTTAGAATTACTTGTATGAGGTTTGAATCTGACGTTACTGAATCTGTTGTTTTATAGTATGGTTATTTCTTTGTTATTTATTATTGCCGTTCTGCGTCTGGATGTTATTTGGATAACACTGCTCAAAGTTCATGAGAAAAACTTTTGCCCTACAAAACTCCGGCCAACAGCTATAGCTGGAGTTAAGCACCTAGTTCAAACCATGAAGCTGGGAGAGAACATGTGATGCTGGTGCAGGACATGCGGCCTACAAAGTTATAATTATAGGCTAGCGAAGTCGAGTTTTAATTTTAGAATATAATATGGCCTATTTTACATTTGTGTATTTAGTAGTCTGACTCATACAGTGCATTCGGAAAGTATTCAGACCCCTTGACTTTTTCTAATTTTGTTACGTAACAGCCTTATTCCAAAAATTATTAAAACATTTTTACCCTGATCAATCTACACACAAATACCCCATAATGACAAAGCAAAAACATGTT
The DNA here is from genome assembly GCF_057628025.1 of Oncorhynchus mykiss. Classification (NCBI taxonomy): domain Eukaryota; kingdom Metazoa; phylum Chordata; class Actinopteri; order Salmoniformes; family Salmonidae; genus Oncorhynchus; species Oncorhynchus mykiss. The sequence continues at coordinate 6,589,155 of NC_143044.1, forward strand.
TTTAGAAATTTTTGTAAATGTATTTAAAATTAAAAATGAAATATGACATTTACATAAGTATTCAGACCCTCTACTCAGTACTTGGTTGAAGCACCTTTGGCAGCGATTACAGCCTCGAGTCTTCTTGGGTATGACGCTACAAGCTTGGCACACCTGTATTTGGGGAGTTTCTCCCATTCTTCTCTGCAGATCCTCTCAAGCTCTGTCAGGTTGGATGGGGAGCGTTGCTGCACAGCTATTCTCAGGTCTCTCCAGAGATGTTCAAGTCCGGGCTCTAGCTGGGCCACTCAAGGACATTCAGAGACTTGTCCCGAAACCATTCCTGCATTGTCTTGGCTGTGTGCTTAGGGTCCTTGTCCTGTTGGAAGGTGAACCTTCGCCCCAGGCTGAGGTCCTGAGTGCTCTGGAGCAGGTTTTATCTTTCTCTCAATCCTGACTAGTCTACCAGTCCTTGTCTCTGAAAAACATCCCCACAGCACGATGCTGCCACCACCACCATGCTTCATCATAGGGATGGTGCCAGGTTTCCTCCAGATATGACGCTTGGCATTCAGGCCAAATAGTTCAATCTTGGTTTCATCAGACCAGAGATTCTTGTTTTTCATGGTCAGAGTCCTTTAGGTGCCTTATGGCAAACTCCAAGCGAGCTGTCATGTCCCTATGGTAGTGGCTTCCATCTGGCCACTACCATAAAGGCCTGATTGGTGGTTGTCCATCTGGAAGATTCTCCCATCTCCACAGAGTTACTCTGGAGCTCTGTCAGAGTGACCATCAAGGTTTTTGTTCACTTCCCTGACCTTGGCCCTTCTCCCCTGATTGCTCAATTTGGCCGGTCAGTCAGCTCGGTACAGAGAGATCCTTGATGAAAACCTGCTCCAGAGCGCTTAGGCACTCAGACTGGGGCAAAGGTTCACCTTCCAACAGGACAACGACCCTAAGCACACAGCCAAGACAACATACGAGTGGCTTTGGGACATGTCTCTGAATGTCCTTGAGTGGCCTGGCCAGAGCCCGGACTTGAACCTGATCAAACATCTCTGGAGAGACCTGAAAATAGCTGTGCAGCGACGCTTCCCATCCAACCTGACAGGGCTTGAGAGGATCCGCAGAGAAGAACGGGAGAAACTCCCCAAATACAGGTGAGCGAAGCTTTTAGCTTCATACCCAAGAAGACTTGTGCTTCAACAAAGTACTGAGTAAAGGGTCTGAATACTTATGTAAATGTGATTTTTCGTTTAGGTTTAAATGTTTAAAAAACTGTTTTTGCTTTGTCATTATGGGGTATTGTGTGTAGATTGAGGGAAAACAAATATTTTATCAATTTTAGAACAAGGTGGTAACGTAACAAAATGTGGTAAAAGTCCCTTGTTGGGCAACGTACGTATGAGCTAACCTCTCTATTGTTGCTTCATTCCTTTCTTGCTTTTAACAGTAAAATGACATAAGAACAAAACTAATCTTCAGCATTCTAATGACCTGCTTGAATAATGTAGGACTGGAATAAGATGCAGATGGCTTTCACTTGGCGAAAGTTGAATGGTTATGGGTCTAAACAAATATCTGCAATAGTCTACCACCATCGCACGTTCTCTCTTCTTTCAAACTCCCCGTGAGATCTTTTGGCTGCTCCTATTTAACATTCAGCAAACAAGAGCACGTATCCCTCTTCGAATAGTCTTATTAGCATAAGAAATGCTATTCTTGTCTAGCTTTTCCTGGGACTCCAAGAGTTTTATTTTTTTAAGGAGAGAGGCCTGGTGGGTATTGTGCAGGAGATCGAGGGTATAAGTTATATTTAGCTTACGCATAAGCTTCTAAGGCTAATACTGCATTGAATTTTTGTACCTGAAAGAGGTAGACGAGGACATTGACATTTGAACAGGATTATCTATTTTGGATGGAATTGATGGAGAGACTGAGTGCTCGCGTGCGCACGGATTTAAAGCACCGGTATTTGAGTGATTTAGGCTATTTTAAACCTTTGCAGCAGCAAAAAAAATATATAAATAATGTGAACCCCAAAAGCTAGATGGAGATGTTTAATTTAGACGCACATTGAGTTATTATATTACTGTAGTATAGGCTATGCCTACCTGTCACCAGATTAAAAGTTACCATCATGAGATGATGGCGAGATTGTGAACTGCGTTCCATACTGAGATACGCGCTGTCCCCACTCTAAGCGTTGATGATTCATCTTAATGCAGAGAGAAGGCCGTAGAGAAGCCAGATTTAGACATTGCACATCATTTAACAGTTCCATTTCATGTCATGCTGTTAGTAGAAATGTACAATCATTCACCGGTTTCTCACTGTTATTTATCCCGGGAAGAAGGAGTGGGTTTGGCCTGTGGAAATCTTGGTAACCCGGTTCCCGCTATTCAACCCAGTGTGTACTGTGTGTGTACTGTGTGCGCTTTACTGTGTGTGTGCGTGCGCACTGGTGTGAGTATAGTGGTCAAAGGTGATTTTGTGTGGCATAGCTCAGAGCCCTGTGATGGACAGGTTTGCAGGGGGCTGGGCCGTGTTAGCTGTGTTAAAGCCGTTTGGCCTGGCTGGAAGGCTACGCTAATCCTACGTGAAAGAATACATCTCTTTGTGCGACTGTAACTGCTACCACATTGGTCTAGTCAGTCCCAATCGGGGGACTGTTTTCCGTGTCGCGCTGTGGCGCTGCTTGCCGCCACATGCGCCCTCACCAGACACAACCGACGCACCTCTACCATGACGGCGCCCCGGCTCTAACTCGGACCAGGCCTGGGACGGCTTAGTTAGTAGCGGGGGGGGGGGGGGGGAGGAAGTGGGGTGGGAAGGAGGGAAGGGTGGATGTGTCTCTTTCGGGAAAGAATGTGTCGCAGTCGTGGCTGGAAGCATATGTGAGCTCCGGTCTTCATGTAATTGGTTTACGTTGTTTGGCATTGCAGGCTAGCCTAGCAAACCCTTCCTTCCGTTTCAGGGCACATTATTAGACTTTAGGAGTTCAAAAAATAGGCCTTTATTGGCTTGGGGTAAATGGTGGGGTTTTTGAGTTTGCTCTTGCCAAGGTTGAACAAAGTTTATCCGCACTCGCTACCGCTCCATCCCCCCCCTAAACCCACACACACACAAAGTGACTGAGTCAGACTGGTGTCCACAGTACACAATTTCTTTCCAGACACACTGCTTGCCTTACCTGTTTTGGGGATAAACAAGTGTTGCAGGTTGAAGTGAAGTGTGTTTCTCTCTGAGTTGGTAGTTGGCATGAGCCTCATGAGAAGCCGACCCTGCTGGCCTGCTTCTAATGAGCTCTTTATGGGCCTGTAACGCTTTGATATGGAAGGAAGTGGTTTAGAAGCCAGAACTGCATCTGAGAGGTTGTTTTCTTTATTTCTCCAAGTTCCTCTCTCTCCCTCACCCCCAGTCTCTCTCCACCCCAGTCTCTCTCTCTCTCTCTCTCTCTCTCTCCCCCCCCAGTCTCTCGCTCACGTTTCTCTGCACAAGGAAACTTGAATAATTTATCAAATGGTTTGCAGAGCTGGGTAGGATGCTCTGCTGACGTTACGCTACTGTTTAAATAACAGAGTAGATCTACAGCAGGGGTACGCAACTAGATTCAGCCACGATTTTTGTCCGTGCGGATGGTCAGGGGGGAGCCACCAAAATAATGATGATTTGTACATTTACCACAACTAAGCCCAAAAAGAGTTTTATATTTGAAAATAACTATCATTTCATACCGTGATTACATTGAGACACGATCACATATCAATTCTTCTTCTTTTTTTTTGTTGCAGAATTTCTGGTGATTTTACAGTATTTAAAAAAAAAAAAAAATACTAAAAACCTGCGGGCCAAAACCTGCCTGTTGCCGACCGACGCCTGTGTGTACAGTTCAAAAAGTTGAACTGTACACACATGGGCTACCTGAGTTGAAAGACCGCTGTACTGACTTTCCCAATCCTCATCGCTCTCGCTCTCTGCTTCCACACATAGCCTACAAGCCACTGATGCAGACCTTTTGGAACATCTACATGTTCCATGTAATATAGCCTACGTCTTCACAATAAATCCATCATTTGTTTTAGACAGGTCTAAAGATGCATGATGTGAAGAAAATGTAGTCTATTTCAGAAGAACAGAATAGCATACTCTGAGTTGCCCTTATGTTAGGTCCTGATCTGGCTATGCCAAATGGCTGTGGGCTACACTAGTTAATTTAGCAGACAAGATTTGCATAGAATTACGTGGTATTATTTTATAGTACGAAGAATAAAATTTTACAAAGCTAAATAAAATAGAAAGGATATTTTCTCCAAACGATTTGAGGGAGTGCGTACATGCGGCTATTCTGTGTTGAGAGGTTAACGAAGAAATCGGTACTCCTATGTGCTTAATTTAGAGTTATTAATGTAACATTAGTTGTTCTACAAACGTTGGGCTATGTGTTTTGGTTTTTAATACAATGTAAGGCTGCATGGTACGACTCTGATTTAAAAAATGTTGCTTGAAAGGCATGAGCTCTGCTTTTTTTTTTTGCTCAGGCTGTACACACTTCATCAGTCTCTCATTCACAATTTGACAAGCGCTTGATATAATGCCTCGAATTTCATCCCCTTTGCGGCCATAATGCACCCTAAAAAAATCCATGCCTTTTGAGTCTTGCTCACATGGCTCTCCATCACATGATTGGGTCTTTTGCACAGGCTACAAGTGAAGACCGACACATCAGGGACACAACTGCGCGCGTCCTTGTCCAATTCAGAGATGCATATTGAAGATATTGGAAGAACTGTCCACATTCATTTTTTGTCAGCAAACATGATGAGTAGGCCTGTCAATCTACTATCCCCCATAGTACAAAAGTCGACCTATTCTGTTGCGAGAAAGTTAAATATTCCAAACATAATCTGGTCCAGTTGTGGGATGTGATAGTAATTTGCAATCTATTTGGAAACTATTAGCCTACAAACTATTAGCATAAAAAAAAATGTGTTTACGCAATGTGGCTGACGCAACAGTTCAGAATGTTTAGCTTAAGGTGTTGATTAGCTATTAGGCTATTTCTTCACATAAGCGCAGCAATGCGCGAATGTTCCATTAGCTGAAAACCACATTATCAAAGTGACCGCAGATGCGATTATGCATGTAATGCTTTTATTATAAAGGTGCATATTTATGGTGAAAATGATCTTCCCCAAACTTGAAACTCATGCGCTGCTTATGTGCCAGTTAGGCTCTACACCCGTTGTAAAGTGGATTAATGTGCTTAAATTTAAGAAGTTATTTGGCAGCTTTAGTTATGATACAAACCTTATCAAAACATATAGGCCTATGGGCTAGGCTACATGAAGTGTGCGATTATGATGCGAAAAAGTCGCAACAAAAGGAAGTTTCTTATGCTGGGCATCATTCACGTGATAATATCTAATTCACAAGTGTTGTCACCCATCCGACGATTCTTGATTTAATCTTGATTTAACATATACTAACTAATATATGTGTGAAATTTGTTTTGATTTAGAATAGACCAATATCATGCACCTGTCTCCAAACGGGCGTCTGGAAAAATATACACGTCATCTATGCACTTAAATAGCGAATGGCAGATGCTTTTCCCGTAGTTAATTTTCATGCCAGTCAGGTAGGCTATATTTCTGTTTTAAAGATAAGCAATGTGCCTAATATAAGGAAAGTTGAGAAATAAATATGCCTAATATAAATATGTATGCCTAGCCTATAGAGAGTTGATGGGATCTTCTTTTTAGTATAGGCCATTACTCTGTTTTCTCGCAATATAGCATAGCCTACAGAAACGTTGCGCAACATGAGCTCATGGGCTCTCATGAGGTGTATGATTTAGATTTTCAATGACATTTGCATTGATGTCAGTGATTAGAGGGACAATAGAGTGCAAAGTACCAGGCAGTTAGAAAGTTTGGTCGGCTACTAATGACCATCAGCAAGCTCAAGAGCTTGGAGTAGCCTAATTTCCGTGATTAAACAGTCACATGGAATTTGACTGCCTTCGTGACTTGTGACCGCCGGTGTGACGGTAATACGGTCGCCGCAACAGCCCTGGTTCCACCCCACCATTGGACCGCACAGCAGTCTTCCCTTGGTCACCCCCTTTCCTTTCCTCTTTTCAGCCTCCTCTGGTTTCTCTGGGGCCCTAAATTAAGGCCCCGTTGAGATGGCTTCATTAGGCTCGTTAAGTTCGTTAAGCTCGTTAAAGCTATTGGCCAGACTAATGGCCAGTTTCCTGGATACGGAAGAGGAGGGAGGAGGAATAGACAGACTCCTCCACTCTCTATGGAAGAGTCTTAGTCTTCTTATATCTACCAGTTTCTCTCGTCTCAGTGCCTCCACCTAAAAGCTTTTGGACTCTCGCTCGCTCTCTCACTCATATTCCCTTCTTTGCCTCTCGTAGAAGTCATGTATAGTTTCCCACAAAACTTCAGGGTAATTGTGAGGCTCGTGGATTGAGCTCTCTCTCCTTTCACCATCATACCTCATACAGTATGTGTTGTCGTCCTCTCCCCTTGCTCTCTCTCTTTCCTCATCTCTCCTTCCTTTTTATCCAGCCCCCTTACCTTTCATATCCATCACTCTCTCGGTCTCCCTCTCTATCCCTCTGTCTCTTGTCTTCCTTTACCCAGTCCCTCTCTCTCTTTATAAGGTCTCCCCAGCAGGGCTTCGTATGTAAACAATTCCTCGGCCCTTCAGTGCCACATGACATCACTCATGGCAGGACTTGCCTGCCCGGTGCCGACTGAAATCGGACTCTAAACACATTACGCGGGCCTTAATTAGCTGCCTATTACATTTCCCATCTCACCCATCACCAGTCCAGGCCATTCCAGGGAGGGGGGGGAGGGGGTATTGTTGAATGTAATATTGAAAAGCTTAAGGACCCAGCTGGCAGAGGGTGTCTGGGTTTTGGGCCTTCCATGACAACCTCATAGTCATGGCGACAGGCCTCCCGAAGCACTCCTCTCTTTCTATCTTGCACCTCTCCTCTCTTCTCCTCTCCCCATTCTGAGTCCGGGAAAGGGCTGGGGGTTGTAGAGTTTGAGAGTGAGAAATGTAGAATGAAGACAGTTGAAGGATTATAATGGGAGAGGTAGAGTGTGGTAAAAGGGATTGATATAGGGTTTGAGTGAGAAATAGGTCTTTTAAAAGATTAGGTGAAGCAGAGATGATCGGAGTAAGACTGTCTAGACTGATGGGATGGACTGGGGGGGGGGGCGGGGTATAGTTCTATTCAATAACTATTACTTTACTGTGTATTGTATCTCCCCTGTGTGTATCCTATCCTCTTCTGTATCCTGTCCATATTTCTAAATCCAGAGAACATCTGGCCTGTAATATTTCCCAGGCAAGTCTTCCCTGTCTCGGTCTTCCAGTACCGGGGTGAAGCGACTAAATATGTGTATAAAGGTTGTCTAAACACAGCAGATTTCCTGCACACTCAGCGAGTCACTCCATATGGGTCAGTGATCAGTAAATCATTGCAATGCTGCTTTCTGGCTTATACCGACACCCTCTTTCTTTCTGCCCCCCTTTTTCTAGGGGACCATCTTTCAGTTTACTCTTGCTCTCTTTTTATTTTTATGAACCCCCCTATCCATACTCTGGTTCGCCGGCACCACGCTTTTCTCTCTTGTCAGTCTGCACTATTTTTGAATTCGATGCAAATGATTTGCATGAAGATGAAATCAAATGACTAATTTCAGCCAAAACCAAATCTCACGTCTAGCCAGATCCACTGGATTTGGTTCTGGGACAGGGAGACGTTACATTTTGACTAGTGCGGGTGGCTAGAAAAAAACTAAACAAAGCCCTACTAAAATTCAAAAGATAGCCGCGGCGACTCTTCCAAATAATCAGTAATTCAAAAACCAGCGCCCCGGAATCGTCTTCGTAACGATCACAGCCCGAGAGACATTTTCATGTTTCCGGCTGTCTCGAGAGTCTAAATGTTGTTAAATCAGTGTACCACAACAAGTACAGATGATAGATAACTCTCCCTGTGTGTCTGTTCTAGTGACGGTGGTCAGGTGACTCTGTACCCCAGCCTGTTCCTGTTGCTGCTGGTGTTGGAGCTTCTCTTACCCGTGGACAAGTCCTCTTCCACCCTGGGCTTGGCCCCCTTCATGCCTTTCATCAGATAAGGACACAAACACACACAACAACAACTGATGACATCACTTTGGGACTCTCTCTCAGATTTAACTCTAACTCACATGATGTAGTGTAATTCACTGTCCTCATCCAATGGGGATTTAGCTAGAATCATAGTGTTTGGATCACGTGTTCCATTGATACTGTACACGCAATAACTTATGCACAATTTGTTCCTGGATCAAAAAGGGCTTCGGCGATGTCTCCCGAGTGGTCTAAGGCATTGCATCGCAGTGTTGCGGTGTGAATACAGCCTGGGGTTGGTTCATTATCGGCAGTGACCAGGAGTCCCATAGGGTTGCACACAGTGTCGCCCAGGTTAGGCCGGGGGGGTTTACTTGGCTCTTGGCGCTCTAGAAACTCCTTGTGGCCTACAGACTGACTTCGGTCGTCATTTGAACGGTGTTTCCTCCGACATGTTGGTGCAGCTGGCTTCCTGTTTAAAGCGGGCAGGTGTTAAGAAGCGTGGTTTGGCGGGTCATGTTTCGGAGGACGCATGACTTAACCTTCTCTCCCATTGGCTAGTTGCAGCGACGAGACAAGATCGTAATTACAAAATTGGGGCGAAAAAGGGGGTAAAAAATGTAAAGTGTAGGATGTGGCAATGGGCACGGTCGGCCCGTTGGCGCGGCTGAATTTTTAAGGACATTTTAGAGGCCCCCCATTTTTTGTCATTGTAGAGAAAGTTTTGCAGTTGAAAGAACATTTCCTGCAGTTCTATGCATTTTGCCATGGCTAATACTGTGTTATTTTGCTCAAACATAATAAAATCAATATTGCTCAAGTAATTATATATATATATATATATATATATATATATATATATATATATATATATATATATATTATTTTTACATGCACTGAAAGTGTTTCGTTACACAGCGCCTTCAGAACGTATTCATACCTCTTGACTTATTCCACTTTTGTTACATCCTGAATTCAAAATGTATTGAACATATATATGTTTCTCTCCCATCTCTGCACAATACCCCATAATGAAAGCATTTTTTTGCTAGAAATGTTAGAAAATTTGTGGAAGATTAAATCATTTACATACAGTGCATTCGGAAAGTATTCAGACCCCTTCACTTTTCCACATTTTGTTACATTACAGCCTTATTCTGAAATCTATTAAACATTTTTTTTTTATCAATTTACACACAATATACCCCATAATGACAAAGCAAAAACAGGTTTGGATTATTTTTAGCAAATGTCTTACAAATACAAACCTGAAATATCACATTTTACATAAGTATTCTGTACTTTGTTGAAGCAACTTTGGCAGTGATTACAGATTATTGAGGAGTGGCTTCCTTCTGGCCACTCTACCATAAAGGCCTGATTGGTAGAGTGCTGCAGAGATGGTTGTCCTTCCAGAAGGTTCTCCCATTTCCACAGAGGAACTCTGAAGCTCTGTCAGAGTGACCATCAGGTTCTTGGTCACCTCCCTGACCAAGGCCCTTCTCGCCCTATTGCTCAATTTGGCTGGGCGGCCAGCTCTAGAAAGAGTCTTGGTGATTCCAAACTTATTCCATTTAAGAGTGATGGAGGCCACTGTGTTGTTTTGGTACCCTTCCCCAGATATGTGCCTCGACACAATCCTGTCTCTGAGCTCTACGGACAATTCCTTCGACCTCATGGCTTGGTTTCTGCTCTGACATGCACTGTTAACTGTGGGACCTTATACAGACAGGTGTGTGCCTTTCCAAATCATGTCCAATCAATTGAATTTACCACAGGTGGCCTCCAATCAAGTTGTACAAACATCTCAAGGATTATCAATGGAAACAGGATGCACCTGAGCTCAATTTTGAGTCTCATAGCAAAGGGTCTGAACACGCCCCCCTTTGCTGCTATCACAGCCTCCACTATTCTGGGAAGGCTTTCCACTAGATGTTGGAATATTGCTGCAGGGATTTGCTTTCATTCAGCCACAAGAGCATTAGTGAGGTTGAGCACTGATGTTGGGCAATTAGGCCTGGTTCGCAGTCAGCGTTCCAATAAATTTAAAAGGTGTTCGATGGGGTTGAGGTCAGGATTCTGTGCAGGCTAGTCAAGTGTTTCCACACTGATCTCGACAAATCATTTTTGTATGGACCTTGCTTTGTGAAACAGGAAATGGTCTTCCCCAAACTGTTGCCACAAAGTTGGAAGCACAGAATCGTCTAGAATGTCATTGTATGCTGTAGCATTAAGATGTTATTCACTGGAACTAAGGGGCCTAGCCCGAACCATGAAAAACAGCCCCAGAACATTAATCCTCCTCCACCAAACTTTACAGTTGACACTATGCATTCGGTCAGGTAGCATTCTGCTGGAAACCGCCAAACCCAGATTAGTTTGTCGGACTGCCACATGGTTAAGTGTGGTTCATCACTTCAGAGAATGCGTTTCCACTGCTCCAGAGTCCAATGGCGGCGAGCTTTATACCACTCCAGCCGACGCTTGGTATTGCGCATGGTGATCTTAGGCTTGTGTGCGGCTGCTCAGCCATGGAAAACCATTTCATGAAGCTCCCGACGAACAGTTCTTGTGCTGATGTTACTTCCAGAGGCAGTTTGGAACTCGGTAGTAAGAGTGTTGCAACCAAGGACAGAAATGTTTTACACGATACGCGCTTCAGCGCTCAGCGGTCTTGTTCTGTGAGCTTGTGTGGCCTACCACCTCGCGGCTGAGCCGTTGTTGCTCCTAGATGTTTCCACTTCACAATAACAGCACTTACAGTTGACCGGAGAAGCTCTAGCGGGACAGAAATTTGATGAACTGACTTGTAGGAAAGGTGGCATCCTATGATGGTGCCATGTTGAAAGTCACTGAGCTCTTCAGTAAGGCCATTCTACTGCCAATGTTTGTCTGTGGCGATTACATAGCTGTGTGATCAATTGTATACAACTGTCAGCAACGGGTGTGGCTGAAATAGCCAAATCCACTCATTTGAAGGGGTTTCCACATACTTTTGGTGATGTAGTGTATATATATTTATTTTACACAGTTTGGTCTGTGTAAAACCCTGCTTAGGCGGCCTGCACAGGGATTTCAATGGCTGAAAAATCCCATGGTGGGTCACCCAGTGTATGTTGGCCTGTGTGAATAGTTGTCCAGATTAGATAGTATTATACCTGCTCATTGATTTACCTACATCTAACCAAACAAGCTCAGCAGAAAAATAAACGTCCTCTCACTGTCAACTGCATTTATTTTCAGAAAACTTAACGTATAAATATTTGTATGAACATGACATTCAACAACTGAAACATAAACTGAACAAGTTTCACAGACGTGACTAACATAAATGGAATAATGTGTCCCTGAACAAAGGGGGGGGGGGGGGGGATCAAAAGGAACTGTCAGAATCTGGTGTGGCCATCAGCTGCATTAAGTACTGCATTGCATCTCCTCCTCATGGACTGCACCAGATTTGCCAGTTCTTGCTGTGAGATGTTACCACACTTTTCCACCAAGGCACCTGCAAGTTCCCAGACATTTCTGGGGGGAATGGCCCTAGCCCTCACCCTCCGATCAAACAGGTCCCAGGCGTGCTCAATGGGATTGAGATCTGGGCTCTTCGCTGGCCATGGCAGAACAATGACATTCCTGTCTTGCAGGAAATCACACACAGAACGAGCAGTATGGCTGGTGGCATTGTCATGCTGGAGGGTCATGTCAGGATGAGCCTGCAGGAAGGGCACCACATGAGGGAGGAGGATGTCTTCCCTGTAACGGACATTGTCAAGATTGCCTGTAATGACAACAAGCTCAGTCCGATGATGTGATACACCGCCCCAGACCATGACGGACCCTCCACTTCCAAATCGTTCCCGCTACAAAGTACAGGCCTCGGTGTAACACTCATTTCTTCGACGATAAACACGAATCCGACCATCACCCCTGGTGAGACAAAACTGCGACTGGTCAGTGAAAAGCACTTTTTGCCAGTCCTGTCTGGTCCAGCGACGGTGGGTTTGTGCCCATAGGCAACATTGTTGCCGGTGATGAGGACCTGCCTTACAACAGGCCTAAAAGCTCTGTCTGAGCACTGATGGAGGGATTGTGTGTTCCTGGTGTAACTCGGGCAGTTGTTGTTGCCATCCTGTACCTGTCCTGCAGGTGTGATGTTCGGATGTACCGATCCTGTGCAGGTGTTGTTACATGTGGTCTGCCACTGCGAGGACGATCAGCTGTCAGTCCTGTCTCTCTGTTGCGCTCTCTCAGGCATCCCACAGTACGAACATTGCTATTTATTGCCCTGACCACATCTGCAGTCCTCATGCCTCCTTGCAGCATGCCTAAGGCACGTTCACGCAGATGAGCAGGGACCCAGGGCATCTTTCTTTTGGTGTTCTTCAGAGTCAGTAGAAAGGTCTCTTTAGTGTCCTAAGTTTTTATAACTGTGACCTTAATTGCCTACCGTCTGTAAGCTGTTAGTGCCTTAACGACCGTTCTACAGGTGCATGTTAATTGTTTATGGTTCATTGAACAGGCATGGGAAGCATTATTTTTGGAAGACCAGGTCATGAAAAAAGGCCGTTTCTTTTTTTGCTGAGTTTAGCTTTCCCCAACCGTAACAGTTCCAAGAATATAGTAGACCTAATTTCTGGTCAATAAAGGACAGTATTTAGCCGGGTGTGGAGGCTGTTTGTGTGTGCGTAGGTGTTTTGCGTGTGTGTGTGTGCAAGCGGCAGTTTGTGTGTCTCCATATCTCATGACGTTCCCAGATTCCCACTCCTTTATCTCTACTCCTCCTGCCTCGCTGCGTCGGGAGGGTCCGGGCAGACGCGTGGGAAACTGCGGTTAGGCTCGCACATTCTTCTCACTTCTTGGAGCTGGAAGGAAAGACGGAAAAATATTATTCCAACGTTGCACCTGAAAACAGCCCAGGAGCTGACAGCCACTCCCATTCCCTCGCTCTCCACCCCCCCCCCCCCCCCCCCCCCCGCTGACTCGTACCATCAGCCAGTAAGAGCGGGGGAATCTGATGTCAGATGCACCCTAATGGAACGTTCTGTTCTGACACTATAGGGAAAATGGACTGGCGGAGAGCAACGAACAGAGCAGACACAACAAACACAGTCAACACCACATAACGTCACAATGTCACGTAAACAGCTCCATGAGGATGTACAGAGCAAACGAAGACGACCGTTTACTTTTCAGAGTGTCTGTCTGAAAAAATTACCGTCATTTTTCAGAGTGTCTGTCACTATTCAGTTCAGGTGATTAAGATACCAGGTTGTACATCAAGACTAATCTTCCCGGGTTCCTTCGCAAACACACAACAGACAACGCAATACAATACAAAACATGAAACACAACACACATTTCGATAAGTAGGCATTATAATAAATAATTCATTCAATGAATTTGTTTGTAGATATGCGTGTGCGCATATGGAATACTGTAGGCCTATTTCTTGTCTGGAGCATTCGCTCCCTCTTTCCTATAGGTTGTACTACACCTTGATAAGTGTGGTGGATATTTGGAAACTCATCAGTCATTTAGCAGGCACTGCTAGACCCAACCGGTTGGGTCTCACGCTGTCCCTTATCGCTCTGCTGCTAGCAACCGGTTGGGTCTCACGCTGTCCCCTGTCGCTCTGCTGCTAGCAACCGGTTGGGTCTCACGCTGTCCCTTATGTCTCTGCTGCTAGCAACCGGTTGGGTCTCACGCTGTCCCTTATCGCTCTGCTGCTAGCAACCGGTTGGGTCTCACGCTGTCCCCTATCGCTCTGCTGCTAGCAACCGGTTGGGTCTCACGCTGTCCCTTGTCGCTCTGCTGCTAGCAACCGGTTGGGTCTCACGCTGTTCCTTATCGCTCTGCTGCTAGCAACCGGTTGGGTCTCACGCTGTCCCCTGTCGCTCTGCTGCTAGCAACCGGTTGGGTCTCACGCTGTCCCCTGTCGCTCTGCTGCTAGCAACCGGTTGGGTCTCACGCTGTCCCCTATCGCTCTGCTGCTAGCAACCGGTTGGGTCTCACGCTGTCCCTTATCGCTCTGCTGCTAGCAACCGGTTGGGTCTCACGCTGTCCCCTGTCGCTCTGCTGCTAGCAACCGGTTGGGTCTCACGCTGTCCCCTATCGCTCTGCTGCTAGCAACCGGTTGGGTCTCACGCTGTCCCTTATCGCTCTGCTGCTAGCAACCGGTTGGGTGTCACGCTGTCCCTTATCGCTCTGCTGCTAGCAACCGGTTGGGTCTCACGCTGTCCCTTATCGCTCTGCTGCTAGCAACCGGTTGGGTCTCACGCTGTCCCTTATCGCTCTGCTGCTAGCAACCGGTTGGGTCTCACGCTGTCCCTTATCGCTCTGCTGCTAGCAACCGGTTGGGTCTCACGCTGTCCCTTATCGCTCTGCTGCTAGCAACCGGTTGGGTCTCACGCTGTCCCTTATCGCTCTGCTGCTAGCAACCGGTTGGGTCTCACGCTTTCCCCTGTCGCTCTGCTGCTAGCAACCGGTTGGGTCTCACGCTGTCCCCTATCGCTCTGCTGCTAGCAACCGGTTGGGTCTCACGCTGTCCCCTGTCGCTCTGCTGCTAGCAACCGGTTGGGTCTCACGCTGTCCCTTATGTCTCTGCTGCTAGCAACCGGTTGGGTCTCACGCTGTCCCTTATTCGTCTGCTGCTAGCAACCGGTTGGGTCTCACGCTGTCCCCTGTCGCTCTGCTACTAGCAACCGGTTGGGTCTCACGCTGTCCCTTATGTCTCTGCTGCTAGCAACCGGTTGGGTCTCACGCTGTCCCTTATCGCTCTGCTGCTAGCAACCGGTTGGGTCTCACGCTGTCCCCTGTCGCTCTGCTGCTAGCAACCGGTTGGGTCTCACGCTGTCCCTTATGTCTCTGCTGCTAGCAACCGGTTGGGTCTCACGCTGTCCCCTGTCGTTCTGCTGCTAGCAACCGGTTGGGTCTCACGCTGTCCCCTGTCGCTCTGCTGCTAGCAACCGGTTGGGTCTCACGCTGTCCCTTATCGCTCTGCTGCTAGCAACCGGTTGGGTCTCACGCTGTCCCCTGTCGCTCTGCTGCTAGCAACCGGTTGGGTCTCACGCTGTCCCCTATCGCTCTGCTGCTAGCAACCGGTTGGGTCTCACGCTGTCCCTTATCGCTCTGCTGCTAGCAACCGGTTGGGTCTCACGCTGTCCCCTGTCGCTCTGCTGTTAGCAACCGGTTGGGTCTCACGCTGTCCCTTATGTCTCTGCTGCTAGCAACCGGTTGGGTCTCACGCTGTCCCTTATCGCTCTGCTGCTAGCAACCGGTTGGGTCTCACGCTGTCCCCTGTCGCTCTGCTGCTAGCAACCGGTTGGGTCTCACGCTGTCCCTTGTCGCTCTGCTGCTAGCAACCGGTTGGGTCTCACGCTGTCCCTTGTCGCTCTGCTGCTAGCAACCGGTTGGGTCTCACGCTGTCCCTTATGTCTCTGCTGCTAGCAACCGGTTGGGTCTCACGCTGTCCCTTATTCGTCTGCTGCTAGCAACCGGTTGGGTCTCACGCTGTCCCCTGTCGCTCTGCTACTAGCAACCGGTTGGGTCTCACGCTGTCCCTTATGTCTCTGCTGCTAGCAACCGGTTGGGTCTCACGCTGTCCCTTATCGCTCTGCTGCTAGCAACCGGTTCGGTCTCACGCTGTCCCCTGTCGCTCTGCTGCTAGCAACCGGTTGGGTCTCACCCTGTCCCTTATGTCTCTGCTGCTAGCAACCGGTTGGGTCTCACGCTGTCCCCTGTCGCTCTGCTGCTAGCAACCGGTTGGGTCTCACGCTGTCCCCTGTCGCTCTGCTGCTAGCAACCGGTTGGGTCTCACGCTGTCCCCTGTCGCTCTGCTGCTAGCAACCGGTTGGGTCTCACGCTGTCCCCTATCGCTCTGCTGCTAGCAACCGGTTGGGTCTCACGCTGTCCCTTATCGCTCTGCTGCTAGCAACCGGTTGGGTCTCACGCTGTCCCCTGTCGCTCTGCTGCTAGCAACCGGTTGGGTCTCACGCTGTCCCTTATGTCTCTGCTGCTAGCAACCGGTTGGGTCTCACGCTGTCCCTTATCGCTCTGCTGCTAGCAACCGGTTGGGTCTCACGCTGTCCCCTGTCGCTCTGCTGCTAGCAACCGGTTGGGTCTCACGCTGTCCCCTGTCGCTCTGCTGCTAGCAACCGGTTGGGTCTCACGCTGTCCCTTATGTCTCTGCTGCTAGCAACCGGTTGGGTCTCACGCTGTCCCTTATCGCTCTGCTGCTAGCAACCGGTTGGGTCTCACGCTGTCCCCTGTCGCTCTGCTGCTAGCAACCGGTTGGGTCTCACGCTGTCCCTTGTCGCTCTGCTGCTAGCAACCGGTTGGGTCTCACGCTGTTCCTTATCGCTCTGCTGCTAGCAACCGGTTGGGTCTCACGCTGTCCCCTGTCGCTCTGCTGCTAGCAACCGGTTGGGTCTCACGGTGTCCCTTGTCGCTCTGCTGCTAGCAAACGGTTGGGTCTCACGCTGTCCCTTGCCGCTCTGCTGCTAGCAACCGGTTGGGTCTCACGGTGACTCCGTTTCAGATGGTTCAGCTTTGGCACCTGTGCTGCCTCTGTCGCTTAATTCCACCTTGCCAAGTTAGCATTTATTTCCCCACCACCTCATTTAACCTTTTCAAAGCATTGCCGTACAGGACATCGCCGCTGTCTCATTCTGGAATATTTCCAACTGTTAACGGCGATTACCTGCGGTTGTGCTGGCAAATAATTTGAAAGATGCGTATCTCCTCCTACGAACGGAACAGCATTGTTGCATTAGGTATTTGTTAAGTTTTTGTATTTTTCCCCTTTTATGATTGTTATCGGGACCTGTTCGTGGTTTTCGGTTAGGGATTTATTTTCCTCTAAACGTTAACGGTCCCCCCCCCCCCCCCCCCCCCCCCACTTCCTTAGACTATTAGTAGGCAGGGAGGAGGAGGAGGAGGATGGGAAGGAAGGCTGTGTGTGCTTGTGTGCCTGGGATAGAGGGAGGAGAGGGACCTCTGGCTTTCTCCAATGGCTTTTGAGAAAGAGACAAAGGAGAGACGACAGGAGGGAGTATTCAATTGTGATCTTCCCACACACGTACCGTACACTCCTCAGCAGTTTTACTGTAACAGAATGAGAAAAAGCTAGCTAATGAGTAATGACCTATTAATAACCCCTAAGAGAGCCCAGGCCAAGCTGCTTTACTCTGAGTAGGATCTCATTTTGTTATGTTTTATGGTGTAGCTCTTAAATGATTTAAACAGACATTTTGTGTTTTTTAGGCCCCACATTCCCCCCACCCCCCCTCAATATAATGTATAAATTATGTGCTCAGTCGCCTCTCTGACCCAACTCTCTATGCTGCCTGATGGATAGAGGTAAAGGGATGATGGAGGGGTGTGTGTATGGCTGGTCTGGTCTGTTACTGCGGGGGTTAACTGCTCAAGGTTCAGAGTGCTGGCTGGTTCTTGTCAGTGGAGGTATGCAGCGCACATCCACCCAAATTAAGCCCATATGTTGGGGATGTTAAATATAGCAGGGCCCTGGCTGCTCAGACTCTGGCCTTTTTTTCTTTCTTTCCCTCTCTCTGCTTCTACCCCCCCCCCCCCCCCCCAATCAGGCGCGTGTGGACGTGTCTGGGAGGGAGATAAGTATCTGTCCCCCCCCCCTCTACATCTCTACCTCCAGGACTTATCCCCACTGTGACAGAACAGCTCAGCAGTCCTAATCCACCTTTTCATCTCGATCTCCCTCCATCCTTCTCATCCCCAGCTCCCTTCCTCTGATTCACCTCTCGCTGACAGAGGAATGCGAGAGAGCTATCAGCTCAGCTTTTGCAATGCTTCTCGTCAGTAAGGGTGATGACGATGACCACGACGATGATCGTGATAACTAGACAGATCAGCTGTGTGTTGGGTCGCAGTATTTCCCCCGTGACTCCCTCCATCTGTAGAAGATGAACAGGCTGTCTTCGTTATCTGTCTTTCGCTCTCTCTCTCTCTCTCTCTCGCTCTCTTTTTCTCTGTGCCCTTGGCAGACTGGCACTGCTTCTGACTAACCTGATACCGTTTATCGTTTTTCCACTATCCAGACCAAGCATCTCTGTGCGTGTCTTCCTCCCTCGCTCCCTCCCACCTCCTCTTTCTTTCTCCCTCTGCTCCCGTCCCTCTTCTGGCTATCCCATTTCACCGTAACAGTCATTATTTAACTGTGCCAATTCCTTCCTGACGGACTCCATTACGGCTCAGAGTTGATCTAGTTTAGTGTTAACACGGTAGAGAGACATTCGTTGGGGAGGAAACCAGACCCCAATGAGCCCCAGATGCCCCCTCTAGCCCTCACCTCCTCTGGGCTGGCGGGTAGCGCAGGTCCCTCTCCGTGACCCCCTGGAGACAGCTTCGGACGGCCCTGTTTCTAAAATTACACCCTACAAACTGTCACTTCCTCTCCAAAGAGTTTTAATGAGACAAATTAGCACTGATAGTTAACATATGGGGCTCAAATGGGGCTGGGGGGGTTGATGGGGCAGGGTGGTTGGCCATTAGATGATACTGTGTGTGTGTGTGTGTGTGTGTGGCAGTTCAGAGCAGAGGAATGATAACTGTTTTCTCTGGGCCTCTGTATTCTGTTTGTCTGGGAGTTATAACACAGCAGGTGAAGGACCATTTGTTGAGAGGTTGTGTTCTGTGTCTAAACAGGCTCCCCTTGTCCACATCTTATTATCTCTTCCATTCACTCTCTCTCCCCCTCTCTCGCTCGCTCCCTCTTCTTACACACGGAGTATATAAGGTCATGTTGCCCTCTAGACTATTGGTGTTGGATCATGCCATGTCTTTTTTGTTATTGTGGCTTTGGATGTAAAAAATATTTATCGGCGAGTACACAGTTCTCAATTGTGTTTCATGAATGTCCAAACAAATGGGTTCTTATTTATATGGTGAAACAGGGCCATTGAGAGTGGGCCATTTCAACAGGCAATATTTAATCAAAGACATTTCACTGTTTACATCCCTAAGGGGTGTTTCCTTCTCTGTAAGTAGAGCAGTATCACTGGAACCCCAATTGATTGTGTGTGTGTGCTCGCTCGCGTATCATAGAGAAAGGGCGGAGGAGCAGTTGTGGGTGTTGTAAACATATCTTCCAGGCCAAGCTAAAGCTCCAAGTAGCAGAGCATCTTCATTTTGACATTCCGTTCCTTAATCCGCGGTGATGGATTGACGCTCCTCTGCTGTTGTTGTTCTGGAACAGCCCGCTGGAGTTTCCAGAGCAGAGCGGCATGGCGAGGGCCGCTTGTAAAGCACTCAGCTCCTCTAAGGCCCCGTAAAACACACACACACACACACACACACACACACACACACACACACACACACACACACACACACACACACACACACACACACACACACACACACACACACACACACACGCGAAGGCCCAGGACGCAAACAGACAACGTCACAGCAACTCCCTATCACCTCACCCCTCCTCCCCAACCTCACCCTCAAGTTCCCTTCCCTCACCCCTAACTGTCCTACCCCATAACTATTGCCTTTCCTCCCTCTTCTAGTTTTTCACCCCTGCATCCCTTTCCCAGCCCTCACCTCTTAATTTCCTCTCCCTCCTCAACCCTCCTCCTACCCCAAAGTCTTACCCCCCAATGCCCCAGGCTTGCGGATGAGAATGAAGAGGTTGTGTGTGTAAACATGTTCCATGTGGTGGTCCAGAGTGTTGGCTGGGGAATGATATGCTGAAAAGCCCTAGTGAGCCTGATTTCTCACTATTCAAACAATACGCAGAGGCCATGTCTGTAAGGGCACAAGGCGAGACTCGGATGTAGACACGAAAGGCAGATGGTCAGAGTCTCTGATATTTTATTACAATCCAAGGGGTGGACAGGCAAAATATCAAAACCAGGTCAGAGTCCAGGAGCTACAGAGTGGCAGGCAGGCTCGAGGTCAGGGCAGGCAGTATGGTCAGGCAGGCAGTATGGTCAGGGCAGGCAGAATGGTCAGGGCAGGCAGTATGGTCAGGCAGGCTCGAGGTCAGGGCAGGCATTATGGTCAGGGCAGGCTCGAGGTCAGGGCAGGCAGTATGGTCAGGCAGGCTCGAGGTCAGGGCAGGCAGTATGGTCAGGCATGCAGTATGGTCAGGCAGGCTCGAGGTCAGGGCAGGCAGTATGGTCAGGCAGGCTCGAGGTCAGGGCAGGCAGTATGGTCAGGCAGGCTCGAGGTCAGGGCAGGCAGTATGGTCAGGCAGGCTCGAGGTCAGGGCAGGCAGTATGGTCAGGCAGGCAGGTTCAGAGGAAAAAACAGGAGACCGGGAAAAAACACGCTGGTTGACTTAACAAACAAGATGAACTGGTAAAAGACGAGCAGGGAACACAGGAATAAGTACCCAGGGACTAATAGGAAAACAGGTGACACCTGGAGGTGGGTGGAGACGATCACAAAGACAGGTGAAAACAGATCAGGGCGTGACAATGTCTCTCTGTCTGTCTTAATGTAGATTAACTTTTGTTAGTCAGTTAGTTAGTCTATCAATCGGTCCTCAGTCAGCCAAAAGGCCCTTATTCCCACCTCCCTCAAACATCTCAACCAGATCCAACCCACTCTGCCTCCATGCCAGTTTTGTTGTGACATTAAAGAAGGGACAAACAGACAGTCACTTGTAAACAAGGCTAATTTTAGCAGGTGTTAATAAGGGTGAGTGACCAGTGACCACGTCCCCTTACACCTCCATGTACAGTATAATACAGTAGAGGACTGTTTGTGTAGGTGAAAGGTCATCCTACTTCCCTGCTAACTATTTGAATAGGTGTGCTGTATATTCAGACTCGGATATCAGTCCACTAATTTGTTTGGAGTTTTGGAACAAGTTGTTCTCCTACAATATACTATTCACCCAAACACAGGGATGTGTGTGTGTGTGTGTGTGTGTGTGTGTGTGTGTGTTCTTGTTTTGCTACATTATCAGGACCCCAATGTTCTAACAATTCACCTGAATGTCCTGAAAAGGTAGGAAAATACTAACTTTTTTTTGAAAAGTCAGAACTTTTTTCAGGTCCTGAATTTGTTCAAATGCTATTTTAAGCTTAAGGGTTAGGTTTAGTTTTAGGGGTTAGGGAATATAGGATTTCTAATGGTAAATGTTTTTAAACTCCAAACAGTCCTGAAGTTTCACTAAAACAAAGCTGTGTAGGTGTGCAGGCTTTCATAGGACAAGATGACGCCGACAAACATGGTCGACTGGCTCCTGAGCAACTTTGCAGTATAAAAAAAAAAGAAGTGTTATTTCTCACATTATTAGCTCAGAACACTTCTTGCATTCTGACATACAGCTGGAAAGAACCTTTAGATATTAGAGCAGCTGTAACTCACCAGCATTTTGACCATAAATACGACTTTCCTAAATTGGATCCTTTGTTCGTAACCCCCAAGGCAATTCCACTTATCCCAGAGGCTGTTCCAAGACGCCACCGGCGGAGAGAAGAGATATTTGGAGTCCGACTTTAGTCCAACTCAGGAGGCGTGCACTAGAGGTCGACCGATTATGATTTTTCAACGCCGATACCGATTATTATTATTTATTTTTTTAATACTTTTTTATTTGTAATAATGACAATTACAACAATACTGAATGAACACTTTTATTTTAACTTAATATAATACATCAATAAAATCAATTTAGACTCAAATAAATAATGAAACATGTTCAATTAGGTTTAAATAATGCAAAAACACAGTGTTGGAGAAGAAAGTAAAAGTGCAGTATGTGCCATGTAAAAAAGATAACGTTTCAGTTCCTTGCTCAGAACATGAGAACCTATGAAAGCTGATGGTTCCTGATGGTCTTCAATATTCCCAGGTAAGAAGTTTTAGGTTGTAGTTAGTTATTATAGGACTATTTATCTCAATACCATTTGTATTTCATATACCTTTGACTATTGGATTATTATATGCACTTTAGTATTGCCAGTGTAACAGTATAGTTTCCGTCCCTCTCCTCGCCCCTACCTGGGCTCGAACCAGCAACACATCGAAAACAGACACCCTCGAAGTATCGTTATCCATTGCTCCACAAATGCTGCGGTCCCTTGTTTGCGGATTTGAAAATATTAATGAACTATAATTTCGAAAACAAAACATTTATTATTTCGTGAAATATGGAACCGTTCCTTATTTTATCGAACAGGTGGCATCCCTAAGTCTACAGGTGGCATCCCTAAGTCTAAATATTGCTGTTACATTGTACAACCTTCAATGTTATGTCATAATTATATACAGTTATGGCAAATTAATTACGGTCTTTGTTAGGAATAAATGGTCTTCACACAGTTCGCAACGAGCCAGGTGGCCCAAACTGCTGCAATACCCTGACTCTGCTTGCACGGAACGCAAGAGGAGTGACACAATTTGCCTAGTTTAAAGAAAGTCATGTTAGCAGGCAATATTAACTAAGTATGCAGGTTTAAAAATATATACTTGTGTATTGATTTTAAGAAAGGCATTGATGATTATGGTTAGGTACACATTGGTGCAACGACAGTGCTTTTTTCGCGAATGCGCTTGTTAAATCATCACCCGTTTGGAGAAGTAGGCTGTGATTCGATGAGAAATAAACAGGCACCGCATCGATTATATGCAACGCAGAACACACTAGATAAACTAGTAATATCATCAACCATGTGTAGTTAACTAGTGATTATGTTAAGGTTGATTTGATTTTTATAAGATAAGTTTTATACTAGCTAGCAACTCCTGCAGCAAAGCAACCCCACAACATGATGCTGCCACCTCTGTGCGTCACGGTTGGGATGGTGTTCTTCGGCTTGCAAGCATCCCCTTTTTCCTCCAAACATAGCGAAGGTCATTGGCCAAGCAGTTATATTTTTGTTTCATCAGACCAGAGGACATTTTTCCAAAAAGTACGATCTTTGTTCACATGTGCAATTGCAAACCGTAGTCTGGCTTTTTTTATGGCGGTTTTGGAGCAGTGGCTTCTTCCTTGCTGAGCGGCCTTTCAGGATTTGTTGATATAGGACTCTTTATTTATTTATTTATTTATTTATTTATATATATATATATATATATATATATATATATATATATATATATATTACTGTGGATATAGATATTTTTGTACCTGTTTCCTCCAGCATCTTCACAAGGTCAATCCTGTTCTGGGATTGATTTGCACTTTTCGCACCAAAGTATGTTCATCTCTAGGAGAACGCGTCTCCTTCCTGAGCAGCATGACAGCTGTGTGGTCCCAGGGTGTTTATACTTGCGTACTGTTGTTTTTACAAATTAACGTGGTACTTTCAGGCATTTTGGAAATTGCTCCCAAGGATGAACCAGGCTTGTGGAGGTCTACAATTCTTTTTCTGAGGTCTTGGCTGATTTTCTTTTGATTTTCTCATGATGTCAAGCAAAGAGGCACTGAGTTTGAAGGTAGGCCTTGAAATACATCCACAGGTACACCTACAATTGACTCAAATGATGTCAATTAGCCTATCAGAAGCTCCTAAAGCCATGACATCCTTTTCTGGAATTTTCCAAGCTGTTTAAAGGCACAGTCAACTTAGTGTATGTAAACGTCTGACCCACTGGAATTGTGATACAGAGAATTATAAGTGAAATAATCTGTATGTAAACAATTGTTGGAAAAATGACTTGTCATGCACAAAGTAGATGTCCTTACCGTCTTGCCAAAACTATGGTTTGTTAACAAGAAATGTGTGGAGTGGTTGAGAAATGAGTTTTCGTGACTCAACCTAAGTGTATGTAAACTTCTGAATTCAACTGTGTGTATATGTTATATAATATAACATCTTCTAAATGTGTATGCAACCAATACATTTGTATTTGCTAGAATCCCTCTTCTCTAACCTGCGTTGTCTGTTTGTGTGTTCCAGGTGTGGTTGTTCTGTGGTCTAACAGACCCTTGAGATGGCTGCCCGGTCCCTGGCCCCGTTCGTCATGGTAACCCAAGTCCACCTCCACCCTCCAGACCCTTTTGGAGGACCTGCCTCTGGAACCCGGACCTAGAACCCAGGGACCGGGCAGCCATCACATCCACGGAACCCTATTCCAGGTCTAGAACCCATTCCATTCTCTAATACTGGCAACACACACTGAAAAATAATGAACTGTCTCAACGCACACACATTTGCACGCGTACACACTTTCTGACACAGTATGCACAGTTTCAACACACACTTGCAGACACAGCTCTCAACATATCCTGTCAACACACAGTGCACATCCCATCAACCCCATTATCACACTGTGACAGTCCAGGGTAAATACAGATTTAGTATTGTCAACACACTCTAACAACAAGTGAACACTCACACAGTAATATCAACACATACTAATGAGACATTGCTACAGTCTACTCATAATGGGACAGCTTGGCCCAAATCGGGGGTGTTAGTGTCATGGGGAGGAATTAATAGCTTTGTTTTGTATTTTCCTTCCATGATCTGACAGTTATGATTTGATAGCCAGTATTTAAGACAAGAAACCACTTTGTTTCAGGGAGGTCTGTGGGATAGAGGGAGAGGAATGGGGCGAGAGCGATGGAGACAGGGTGAGAAGGAAAGAGTATACAGTGAGTAGGAGCGAGGGAGCATAAAAAATAAGTAAAGAAAGAGAGGGAGGGAGGGATGGGAGCCAGAAAAGGAGAGATGGGCTCGCAGAGGCTTACGGGTGGCTTTGTGAGAGCAGGGTTTATTTTATTTCCGGTCATGGTGGCCATGTGTGTGGAGTTTTCACAGATGTCCCTCTCTCTCTGGGAGTTGAGGATGACAGGAGAGCCGTGTCTCTGTGGCCAGGGAGGAGAGAGAGAGATCGAGAGGGAGGGAGGGTCGAGGGAGGAGAGAAATAGAGACGACCACTTTGAGAACATACAGGGAGGATAAGATGGGTGTAAGATCCATGTGATGCGTGTATACTCCATGGGGTGTTACAGTAGAGCCAAAGCTTGCAACCGGTGTTTCCTCAAAATAATTTCATTTCCTCAGCCCTCACACTCTCTCCACCTCTGTCTACCATATTAGACAGGGAAGAAGACCCTCTGTTGTCAATCAATCATATTTCTAAAGCACTTTTTACAACAGCAGTTTACAGAGACCCAGCCTAAAACACCAAAGACCTCAAAGAGCAAGCAATGCAGATGTAGAAGCACGGTGGCTATGAAAAAATCCCTAGAAAGGCAGAAACTTGGGAAGAAACCTATAGAGGAAGAAGGACCCGAAGGGTGGGCAGTCCTCTTCTGGCTCTGTCGGGTGAAGATTATAAGAGTACATGGCCATTTAAGGCCAGAGGGAGGGAGTGAGCGAGAAAGAGAGAGGGGCACGTCTGGTGAACAGGTTCCATAACCACAGCAGAAACTGGATCAGCAACATGACCAGGTGGACTGGGGCGGGGACAGCCAGGAGTCGTCAGGGCAGGTAGTTCTGTGGCATGGCCCTAGGGAACATGTTCTCTGGAAGAGGAGAATTAGAGGGAGCATTCCTGAGATCACACAGGACACCAGATAAGACAAGAGAATTATACCAAATGGGACAGACCCACCCTAGCCCCCCAGGACATAGACTATTACAGCATAGATACTGGGGACTGAGACTTGGAGGTCTGGGGACACTGTTGCCAGATCCAAACTTACCCCCAGACAGGGCCAACCAAGCAGGATATAACTCCACCCACTTTGCCAAAGCACAGCCCCCACACCAGGAAAGGGATATCAACAAATCACCAACTTACTACCCTGAGACAAGGCTGAGTATAGCCCACGAAGATCTCCTCCACCGCACGAGCCTCGTGGGGTTGCAAAACCAGACAGGAAGATCACGTCAGTGATTCAACCCACTCAAGTCGAGTATAGCGAATATCCTAGGGAGAGAGGACAGGCAAGTCATAGTATAGTGAGTGTTAGGGATGGGCTTGAGTAGTGAGTGCTGGGGATGGGCTGGAGTAGTGAGTGTCGGGGGGGCTGGAGTAGTGAGTGTCGGGGATGGGCTGGAGTAGTGAGTGTCGGGGATGGGCTGGAGTAGTGAGTGTCGGGGATGGGCTGGAGTAGTGAGTGCCGGGGATGGGCTGGAGTAGTGAGTGCCGGGGATGGGCTGGAGTAGTGAGTGCCGGGGATGGGCTGGAGTAGTGAGTGCCGGGGATGGGCTGGAGTAGTGAGTGCCGGGGATGGGCTGGAGTAGTGAGTGCCGGGGATGGGCTGGAGTAGTGAGTGCCGGGGATGGGCTGGAGTAGTGAGTGCCGGGGATGGGCTGGAGTAGTGAGTGCCGGGGATGGGCTGGAGTAGTGAGTGCCGGGGATGGGCTGGAGTAGTGAGTGCCGGGGATGGGCTGGAGTAGTGAGTGCCGGGGATGGGCTGGAGTAGTGAGTGCCGGGGAGGGGCTGGAGTAGTGAGTGCCGGGGATGGGCTGGAGTAGTGAGTGCCGGGGATGGGCTGGAGTAGTGAGTGCCGGGGATGGGCTGGAGTAGTGAGTGCCGGGGATGGGCTGGAGTAGTGAGTGCCGGGGATGGGCTGGAGTAGTGAGTGCCGGGGATGGGCTGGAGTAGTGAGTGCCGGGGATGGGCTGGAGTAGTGAGTGTCGGGGATGGGCTGGAGTAGTGAGTGTCGGGGATGGGCTGGAGTAGTGAGTGTCGGGGATGGGCTGGAGTAGTGAGTGTCGGGGATGGGCTGGAGTAGTGAGTGTCGGGGATGGGCTGGAGTAGTGAGTGCCGGGGATGGGCTGGAGTAGTGAGTGCCGGGGATGGGCTGGAGTAGTGAGTGCCGGGGATGGGCTGGAGTAGTGAGTGCCGGGGATGGGCTAGAGTAGTGAGTGCCGGGGATGGGCTGGAGTAGTGAGTGCCGGGGATGGGCTGGAGTAGTGAGTGCCGGGGATGGGCTGGAGTAGTGAGTGCCGGGGATGGGCTGGAGTAGTGAGTGCCGGGGATGGGCTGGAGTACTCGATTCAAGGTTTGTATTAGATTGCTTCTTTTTTATTCATGTAGCAGGTTAAATGTGGGGGGGGAGTCTCATTTTCAAAACAACCAGTAGGCTTAATTGGAAAAATGGATAGCATACTGCAAACTTTTTTTTGCTCTCAGCCTCATTTCACACTAACATTGCAAGAACTCAAGATTCTTTGTTGACGAGAGTACTTGAACACAGACATTCTTTCAAATGCCCATCCCTAATGTGTGTGTGTGTGTGTGGTATGTGCATGCATGCCTGTGCGTATAAGGGCCCTTGCATCAGTGTACTTGTTTACTTTAGACGATCCACCACAGATAGACCGGGCAGCGTGTCAGGTCCCGCCCGTTCAATCTGAATACGGAGGGGTGTCTTTCCCCTGATGGACCACAGATAAACGGGAGTGTTTGGAGACGCTGGGTCGAGATCTGGAGGAACTCTTGGCTGGGGGTAGCCAAGAGGGGGAGGGTTGTTGTGGTGAGCCCTGGGTTTTGTACGCAAACGTTCTGGTTGTAAACACTGTAGAGTATAGAGGAGAGACCAAAATAGACAGAGTGTACGTGTGGATTGGAGCATCACCCAGGGCCCACTAGATAGAGGAGATAGTGTGTATGCGCACATCATACTGAGGCCCTGTTTATGCTGAAGTTGATGAGGACAGTGTGTTCAGCTGCAGGGGATGGCTAATGTATGTTAATGTGTTACGGCCACTGTCCGGGAGTCAGTTGGTGTGTGTGTGTGTGTGTGTGTGTGTAACAGGTTGCAGATGTGGCTGTCTCTGCCCTATTGGGAAAAACCATCCTAGCTTTAATTTGCTGATTTTAACTTAGCTTCTGTTGCTATCCAGAATGCCCCTTTTCACATCCATTAACAGGGTGTGTAGACGGTACACATTCCCTGTACACTGACATAGTCTTCCCAGCTCTCTCTCCCACACCCCGAGCTGTGTGACCTTCAGCGTCCCCAGGAGACCATCCCCTGAGCGTCTTGCATCAGCAGACCGAGGTTAGAGTTATTAGAGATGGCTCTTTGGTTAAAGCACCACCAAACACAGTGCTAGCCAACACTGTCCCAGTCCACCCGATAAGTTCTGTTGACACAACCTCCCCGGGCTTCCCCTGGACCGGCCTAACAAGGGAACAGATGGACCAGCACTAACAGAACCCGACGCCCACACCCGACACACACCAGGCCTGTCTATCCAGCATGCATAGCGTTGGTCAGTAGCGTTTTAGGTCACGCGGTGGGGAATTAATCCTTTGTGTATTTCCACAACACAAATCAGGAGTTGTACAGTAGACTTGCTCATGGACACACTTTTTTTCTTTCTTAAGTGTTTGGAGGAAGGGTTCGTGACCTAAACAGCATTGTAGCTGTATGTAAGTGCCAAAATAAAGGAAACGCCAACATAAAGTGTCTTAATAGGGTTTTGGGCCACCACAAGCCAGAACAGCTTCAATGCACCTTGGCATAGATTCTGACAAGTGTCTGAAACTCTATTGGAGGGATGAGATGCTATTCTTTGAGAATTTCCTAAATTTGGTGTTTTGTTGATGGTGGTGGAAAACGCTGTCTCAGGCGCCACTACAGAACCTCCCATAAGTGTTCAATTGGGTTGAGATCTGGTGACTGAGACGGCCGTGGCATATGGTTTACATCGTTTTTGTGCTCATCAAACCATTCCGTGACCACTCGTGCCCTGTGGATGGGGGCATAGCCATGGTAGCCAAAATAAGGGCCTGCCCAGCATTTTTATACATGACCCTAAGCATGATGGGATGTTAATTGCTTAATTAACTCAGTATCCACACCTGTGTGGAAGGACTTGCTTTCAATATACTTTGTATCCCCCATTTATTCAAATGTTTCCATTATTTTAGCAGTTACTTGTATCTGCCACTCTGTTAAGAGCATTGGGCCAGTAACCGAAAGGTCGCTGGTTCGAATCCCCGAGCCGATTAGGTAAAAAAAAAAATCTGTCGACGTGCCCTTGAGCAAGGCACTTTACCCTAACTACTCCTGTAAATCGCTCTGAATAAGAGCGTATGCTAAATGACTAAAATATAAATGTAAAATCTCGATCTGTGTTAACAAACCTCCAAACGAGCTTCAACGCCATACAACACTCCTTCCGTGGCCTCCAACTGCTCTTAAATGCTAGTAAACCTCTTGAACTCAGCCAGGGTCTGTAGAGCGTAGTACTAGTACAGCACAAACAGATCTGGGGACAAGTTTGCGCTAAACAGGGTCTGCAGAGCGTAGTACTAGTACAGCACAAACTGATGTGGGACCAGGCTTAAGTTAGTTAGGGTGAGCAGTACTAGTATAGTATGCGTAATGAAAGAGGACACAGAAGGTCACCACTCCTCCATGTTCTCTCTGGCTCACTGTTCTAATACAACAACCCTAGCTGTTTTCTGTCTGCTCAGATCGTTCACAGAACACACACACACACACACACACACACACACACGCAGACACACACTGGTCATGCTTCTCTCCCTCGTCTGCACAGTGGCAATAACAAGCAAGTCCCTGGGGTGCAGTTGAGCTCCACAACTCCGTGACGGGTAAAGATTGAAGATGTCATTGTTCACACATGCCACAGGGCTTGTGTGTGTGTGTGTGTGTGTGTGTGTGTGTGTGTGTGTGTGTGTAGGACCATGTCTATCAGTAGTTCTGAATTGTTTGCGTGTTTGTATCTTTGGATGCTCATGCTTAGGTGTAAATGTAGCAAAAGTATTTGAGTGTGCTTATTTGTTTGTATTTTTGTGTAAGTGTCTTGTTCAAGGGTTTGTGTGTTGTGCATGTGTGTTTCTGGTGGTTTCTTGCGTTTGGGTGCACTTTTCTGTGTGCCTGTGCGCGTGTACCTGTGCGCGTCTAGCCGTGCGCGTCTAGCCGTGCCCTGTGGTCAGTCCCTGGTCGTGGATGTGGGAGTGACTGCAGCCTGATAACAGCCCTCACACACCACCACTATTTTTACCAGGCTAAATGTGACACACTCACACAACACACACTCAACACCGACTGTAAAACGCCTCGCTCAAAAACAACCCTTACAAAGACGGTTTGATTTGTTTCGTATATAGCTCAAACGTTGCCAAACCGTTCTCATAAGTTTCCCCAAGCGGTAGTGCCCTTCATCAAAACAGCACAGGTCAAAAACCCTGGTCCCCTCCCCCACTGCTCCATCTCCAGACAGGGACACAACAGTGACCTCTCAACCCATTTACCTTCTCCTCCCAGGGTTAAAACGTCTGGACCATGACCCTTTCCTTCTGCTTTGTGGATCTCATCTCAACTGTGGCATCTTTATTTTAGCTCCGTCTTCTCGTCCCGCCTCTGTTTTTTTTGCTCCATGTCACGCTTTTTGGAGGACGGTTTGGGTTCTATAAATATTCCCATTTCCTTCAAGCAAGGCCGGATTAAGCCAGTTGAGACTCCCACTAGGGACTTCCCAGTCTGAATCGTCGAGGGGGCAGGGAACGACGGAGAAGGGAGGGGTGTGGTGGATGCTGTTTGTGAGATCCAGTGGGTGTTGGCTGGGAGGGTGTGGAGGGTGGCTGGTACAGGGGGGGTGAGCAGGGCTCGGTGACCCAGGGCTGGTGCTACGTGGTGGCCCTGGTCGGCTTGGTTTTCCCCCGTTGCCTACCCTGCATGGTGTAATGAATGGCTTCCTCCACTGTGGCCGTAGCTCAGCTAAAGAGTATACTTACTATGGCCCAGAATACACAAGAGAACACGAACTACAGGACCGAGGAGGCTGAGTACACTGCCTCAGAATACACTGCATCTGACCTAGCCTGAGAATATCTGGCCTCCATTATAGCATCTGCAATATCTCCGCTGAATAATATAATAATCATTAGGCCATTTTATAATATGCGTAGAAAGAATATTCTCACATCATTGTGTTTATACCTTTCTTGGTCCCAAACAGCCACTTTGGTAACCGCGCAACTTTTTTCAGACTGTTCATCAGCCAACCTAAACTACTTTACTTTGTTTGTCTACGAACCTCAGCGATTGTTTGCCTAGTCAAACTCACAGCAGTTCACTCCTCAGTAATTCAGATACACACACAGTTATTATTAAACCAGTTGAAACGACACGTGTGTGTGTGTGTGTGTGTGTTGTACCTGCTGCGTTCCTACCAGACGGCCACACAGACCCCAGGCGGCAGGAAGTGACATCAGCAAAGCACTCCAACCACGAATGTAGCTCGCCTCCAGGTAATTTCTCACTCACTCACACTTATGGACGCATACAGTGCCTTCGGAAAGTATTCAGAACCCTAGACTTTTACCATGTTTTGTTGCGCTACAGCCTTATTCGAAAATGTATTAAATTGTTTGTTTTTTCCCGCGTCAATATACACACAATACCCCACAATGACAAAGCAAAAACAGGTTTTTAGATTTTTTTCTGCTAATTTAGATATTTTAAATATATGACATCACATTTACATACTCAGTACTTTGTTGAACCACCTTTGTCAGTTATTACAGCATCAAGTCTTCTTGGGTATGACGCTACAAGCTTGGCACGCCTGTATTAGGGGAGTTTCTCCCATTCTTCTCTGCTGATCTTCTCAAGCTCTGTCAGGTTGGATGGGGAGTGTTGCTGCACAGCTATTTTCAGGCCTCTCCAGAGATGTTCAATCGGGTCAAGTCTGGGCTCTGGCTGGGCCACTGAAGGACATTGAGACTTGTCCCACAGCCACTCCTTCGTTGTCTTCGCTGTGTGCTTAGGGTTATTGTCCTGTTGGCAGGTGAATCTTCGCACCAGTCTGAGGTCCTGTGTTCTCTGGAGTAGTTTTTCATTAAGGATCTCACTGTACTTTGCTCCATTCAATTTAACCCTGGATCCTGACTAGACTCCCAGTCCCTGCCGCTGAAAAACATCCCCACAGCATGATGCTGCCACCACCATGTTTCACCGTAGGGATGGTGCCAGGTTTCCTCCAGACGTTGACGGTTGGCATTCAGGCCAAAGTGTTCAATCTTGGTTTCATCAGACCAGAGAGAATCTTGTTTCTCATGGTCTGAGAGTCTTTAGGTGCCTTTTGGCAATATCTAAGCAGACCGTCATGTGCCTTTTACTGAGAAGTGGCTTCTATCTGACCTCTTTACCATAAAGGCCTGATTGGTGGAGTGCTGCAGAGATGGTTGTCCTTCTGGAAGGTTCTCCCATCTCCAAGGAGGAACTCTGTCAGAGTGACCATCAGGTTCTTGGTCACCACCCTGACCAAGGCCCTTCCCCCAAATACTCAGTTTGGCCGTGCAGCCAGTTTAAATAAGAGTCTTGGTGGTTCTAAACATCTTCCATTTAAGAATGTTGGAGGTCACTGTGTTCTTGGGGACCTTCAATGCTGCAGAACATTTTTGGTACCCTTCCCCAAACCTGTGCCTGTCTCGGAGCTCTACGGTCCATTCCTTCGACCTGACCTCATGGCTTGGTTTTTGCTCTGCCAAGCACTATCAACAGTGGGACCTTTATATAGACAGCTGTCTGCCTTTCAAAATCATGTCCAATCAATTGAATTTACCACAGGTTAAAAGGCACATGTACAAATATCTCAAAGATGATCAATGGAAACAGGATGCACCTGAGCTCAATTTCGAGTTTCGTAGCAAAGGGTATTAATACTAATGTAAATAAGGTACAGTTAAAGTCGGAAGTTTACATACACCTTAGCCAAATACATTTCAATTCAGTTTTTCCTAGTGGGTCAGTAGTTTACAAACACTCAATTAGTATTTGGTAGCATTGCCTTTAAATTGTTTAACTTGGGTTTCGGGTAGCCTTCCACAAGCTTCCCACAACAAGTTGGTTGAATTTTGGCTCATTCCTCCTGACAGAGCTGGTGTATACTTTTTCAGTTCTGCCCACAAATTTTCTATAGGATTGAGGTCAGGGTTTTGTGATGGCCACTCCAATACCTTGACTATGTTGTCCTTTTGCCACAACTTTGGAAGTTTGCTTGGAGTGATTGTCTATTTGGAAGCCCCATTTGCGACCAAGCTTTAACTTCCTGACTGATGTCTTCCTGACTGATAAGATGTTGCTTCAAAATATCCACATGATGTTCCTTCTTCGCGATGCCATCTATTTTGTGAAGTGCAGCAGTCCCTCCTGCAGCAAAGCACCCCCACAACATAATGCTGCCACCCCCTTGCTTCACGGTTGCGATGGTGTTCTTCAGCTTGCAAGCCTCCCCCTTTTTCCTCCAAACATAACGATGGTCATTATAGCCAAACAGTTCTATTTTTGTTTCATCAGACCAGAGGACATTTCCCCAAAAAGTATGATCTCCTTGCTGAGCAGCCTTTCAGGTTATGTCAATATAGGACACGTTGTATTGTGGATATAGATACTTTTGTACCTGTTTCCTCCAGCATCTTCACAAGGTCCTTTGCTGTTTTTCTGGGATTGATTTAAACTTTTCGCACCAAAGTACGTTCATCTCTTAGAGACAGAATGTGTCTCCTTCCTGAGAGATATGGCGGCTGAGTGGTGTTTATACTTGCATACTATTGTTTGTACAACTGAACGTGGTACCTTCAGGCATTTGGAAATTGCTCCCAAGGATCAATCAGACCTGTGGAGGTCTACAGTTTTTTTTCTGAGGTCTTGGCTGATTTCTTCTCATTTTCCCATGATGTCAAGCAAAGAGGCACTGAGTTTGAAGGTAGGCCTTGAAATACATCCACAGGTACACCTCCAATTGACTCAAATGATGTCAATTAGCCTATCAGATGCTTCAAAAAGCCATGACATAATTTTCTGGAATTTTGCAAGCTGTTTAAAGGCACTGTCAACTTAGTGTATGTAAACTTCTGACCACTGGAATTGTGATACAGTGAATTATAAGTGAAATAATCTGTCTGTAAACAATTGTTGGAAAAATTACTTGTGTCATGCGCAAAGTAGATGTCCTAACCGACTTGCCAAAACTATAGTTTGTTAACAAGAAATTTGTGGAGTGGTTGAAAAACGAGTTTGAATGACTCCAACCTAAGTGTGTGTATGCTTCCGACTAAAACTGTATTTCTGTTTTTATGGGGTATTGTGTGTAGATTGCTGAGGATGTTTATTTAATCCATTTTAGAATAAGGCTATAACGTAACAATGTGGAAAAAGTCAAGGGGTCTGAATACTTTCCGAAGCCACTATATATATATATATATACAGTGCCTTGCGAAAGTATTCGGCCCACTTGAACTTTGCGACCTTTTGCCACATTTCAGGCTTCAAACATAAAGATATAAAACTGTATTTTTTTTGTGAAGAATCAACAACATGTGGGACACAATGATGAAGTGGAACGACATTTATTGGATATTAACTTTTTTAACAAATCAAAAACTGAAAAATTGGGCGTGCAAAATTATTCAGCCCCCTTAAGTTAATACTTTGTAGCGACACCTTTTGCTGCAATTACAGCTGTAAGTCGCTTGGGGTATGTCTCTATCAGTTTTGCACATCGAGAGACTGACATTTTTTCCCATTCCTCCTTGCAAAACAGCTCGAGCTCAGTGAGGTTGGATGGAGAGCATTTGTGAACAGCAGTTTTCAGTTCTTTCCACAGATTCTCGATTGGATTCAGGTCTGGACTTTGACTTGGCCATTCTAACACCTGGATATGTTTATTTTTGAACCATTCCATTGTAGATTTTGCTTTATGTTTTGGATCATTGTCTTGTTGGAAGACAAATCTCCATCCCAGTCTCAGGTCTTTGCAGACTCCATCAGGTTTTCTTCCAGAATGGTCCTGTATTTGGCTCCGTCCATCTTCACATCAATTTTAACCATCTTCCCTGTCCCTGCTCAAGAAAAGCAGGCCCAAACCATGATGCTGCCACCACCATGTTTGACAGTGGGTATGGTGTGTTCAGGGTGATGAGCTGTGTTGCTTTTACGCCAAACGTTATGTTTTGCATTGTTGCCAAAAAGTTCAATTTTGGTTTCATCTGACCAAAGCACCTTCTTCCACATGTTTGGTGTGTCTCCCAGGTGGCTTGTGGCAAACTTTAAACAACACTTTTTATGGATATCTTTAAGAAATGGCTTTCTTCTTGCCACTCTTCCATAAAGGCCAGATTTGTGCAATATACAACTGATTGTTGTCCTATGGACAGAGTCTCCCACCTCAGCTGTAGATCTCTGCAGTTCATCCAGAGTGATCATGGGCCTCTTGGCTGCATCTCTGATCAGTGTTCTCCTTGTATGAGCTGAAAGTTTAGAGGGACGGCCAGGTCTTGGTAGATTTGCAGTGGTCTGATACTCCTTCCATTTCAATATTATCGCTTGCACAGTGCTCCTTGGGATGTTTAAAGCTTGGGAAATCTTTTTGTATCCAAATCCGGCTTTAAACTTCTTCACAACAGTGTCTCGGACCTGCCTGGTGTGTTCCTTGTTCTTCATGATGCTCTCTGCGCTTTTAACGGACCTCTGAGACTATCACAGTGCAGGTGCATTTATACAGAGACTTGATTACACACAGGTGGATTGTATTTATCATCATTAGTCATTTAGGTCAACATTGGATCATTCAGAGGTCCTCACTGAACTTCTGGAGAGAGTTTGCTGCACTGAAAGTAAAGGGGCTGAATAATTTTGCACACCCAATTTTTCAGTTTTTGATTTGTTAAAAAAGTTTGAAATATCCAATAAATGTCGTTCCACTTCATGATTGTGTCCCACTTGTTGTTGATTCTTCACAAAAAAGTACAGTTTTATATCTTTATGTTTGAAGCCTGAAATGTGGCAAAAGGTCACAAAGTTCAAGGGGGCCAAATACTTTCGCAAGGCACTGTGTATCTATCTATCTATCTATCTATCTATCTATCTCACACATCCACTCCTGATATTGAAAAGACTCCTTTTTCTTCTGCCCTTCCCTCCTTGGTTTGTTTCCCTCCACGCCCCACACAGGCTTCCATTTCAATGGAACCGACCTCCACCTACCACATACTTTCCTGTCCCAAACCTGGGCCTGTTTTTGCAGTGTCATTATGGGGTGTTGTGTGGGTATTGTATTGTGTGTAGATTGCAGAGTATTTTTTTATATCCATTTTTTAATAAGTCTGTAACGTAGCAAAATATGGAGAATGTCAAGGGGTCTAAATATTTTCAGAATGCAGTGTATATTCCCAAAAGTATGTGGACACCCCTTCATATTAGTGGTTTCGGCTATTTCATTCACACGCGTTGCTGACTGGTGTATACAATTGAGCACTCAGCCATGCATTCTCCATAGACAAACATAGGCAGTAGACTGACCTTACTGAAGAGCTCAGTGACTTTCAACGTGGCACCTTCATAGGATGCCACCTTTCCAACAAGTCAGTTCGTCAAATGTCTGGCCTGCTAGAGCTTCCCCGGTCAACTGTAAGCGTTGTTATTGTGAAGTGGAAACGTCTAGGCGCATCAACGGCTCACCCGTGTAGTGGTAGGCCAGACAAGCTCACAGAACGGGACCGCCGAGTGCTGAAGCGCTTTGCGCATAATAATCACCTGTCCTTGGTTGCAACACTCACTACCGAGTTCAAAACTGCCTCTTGAAGCAACGTCAGCACAAGAACTGTTCGTCAGGAGCTTCATGGAAAAAGTTTCCATGGCCGTGCAGCTGCACACAATCCTAAGATCACCATGTGCATTGCCAAGCGTCAGCTGGAGAGGTGTAAATCTTGCCGACAGTGGAAACGCGTTCTCTGAAGTGATGAATCACACTCACCATGTGGCAGTCTGAAGGACGAGTCGGATGCTGGCGGATGCTAGGAAAAAAACTACCTGCCTGAATGCATAGTGCCAACTGTAAAGTTTGGTAGAGGAGGAATAATGTTCTGGGGCTGTTTTTCATGGTTCGGGCTAGGCCCCTTAGTTCAAGTAAAGGGACAATACATCATACAATAACATTCTTGATGATTCTGTGCTTCCTACTTTGTGGCAATAGTTTGGAAGGCTCTTTACTGTTTCAGACAATGACAATGCACGAAGCGAGGTCCATACAGAAATGTTTTGTCGAGATCGGTGTGGAAGAACCTCATTGAACACCTTTTGGGATGAATTGTAATGCAGACTGCGAGCCAGGCCTAATCACCCAAAATCAGTGCCCGACCTCACTAATGCTCTTGTGGCTGAATGGAAGCAAGTCCCCACAGCAATCTTCCAACATCTAATTTAAAAAGCCTCCCCACAAGAGCGGAGGCTGTTATAGCAGCAAAGGGGGACCAACTCTATATTAATGACCATGATTTTTTAATGAGCTGTTCGGCGAGCAGGTGTCCACATACTTGTGGTCATGTACAGTACCAGTCAAAGGTTTGGACACAGCTACTCATTCATGGGGTTTTCTTTATTTTTACTATATTATACATTGTAGAAAAATAGTGAATACATCCAAACTATGAAATAACACATTTGGAATCATGTAGTAACCAAAAAAGTGTTAAACAAATCAATATATATTTTATATTTGAGATTCTTCAAAGTAGCCACCCTTTGCCTTGATGACAGCTTTGCACACTCTTGGCATTCTCTCAACCAGCTTCATGAGCAATGCTTTTCCAACAGTCTTGAAGGAGTTCCCACATATGCGGAGCACTCGTTGGCTGCTTTTCCTTCTCTGTGGTCCAACTCATCCCAAACCGTCATAACCGCCATCGATAAGAGACATTACTGTGCAGCTGTATTCATCGACTTGGCCAAGGCTTTCGACTCTGTCAATCACCACATTCTTATCGGTAAACTCATCAGCCTTGGTTTCTCAAATGACTGCCTTGCCTGGTTCACCAACTACTTCTTCAGTGTGTCAAATCGGAGGGCCTGTTGTCCGCACCTCTGGCAGTCTCTATGGGGGTGCCACAGGGTTAAATTCTCGGGCCGTCTCTTTTCTCTGTATATATCAATGATGTCGCTCTTGCTGCTTGTGATTCTCTGATCCACCTCTACGCAGACGACAACAATCTGTATACTTCTGGCCCTTCTTTGGACACTGTGTTAACTAACCTCCAGACGAGCTTCAATGCCATACAACTCTCCTTCCTTGACATCCAACTGCTCTTTAAATGCAAGTAAAACTAAATGCTTGCTCAGAGCAGCTCACAGATCGCTGCACCTGTACATAGCCCATCCAAATTCCTCATCCCCAAACTTTTATTTATTATGTATTTATTTTTTGCTCCTTTATACCCCAGTATCTACTTGCACATTCATCTTTTGCACATCTATCACTTGTGTTTAATTGCTAAATTGTAATTATTTCGCCACTATGGCCTATTTATTGCCTTACCTCCCTTATCTTACCTCATTTGCACACACTGTATATAGACTTTTTCTCTATTGTGTTATTGACTGTATGTTTGTTAATTCCATGTTTAACTCGGTGTTGTTTGTGTCGCACAGGTCTTCTGATGCAGCACTCCATCACTCTCCTTCTTGGTGAAATAGCACTTACACAGTCTGGATGTGTGTTGGGTCATTGTCCTGTTGAAAAACAAATGTCCTACTAAGCCGAAACCATCTCAATTGAGTTAAGGTCTGATGATCTCCCAAGTGCCGCCACGGTCTAAGGCATCTCAGTGCTTGAGGCGTCACTACAGACACACTGCTTGACAATCACACAAAGCTCAAACCAGATGAGATTGCCTATTGCTGTGGTAACCATGCTGGTTAAGTGTGCCTTGAATTGTAAATAAGTCACTGACAGTATCACCAGCAACGCACCCCCACACCATCACACCTCGTCCTCCATGCTTCAGGGTGGAAACCACACATGCAGAGATCATCCGTTCACCTGCTGTGTGTCTCACAAGGACATGGTGGTTGGAACCAAACATCTCATTTGGACTCATCAGACCAAAGGACAGATTTCCACCAGATGGTTTTTGCGACTGCACTTGAAAAAAATGTCAGTTCTTGACATTTTCCGGATTGACTGACCTTCAAGTAATGATGGACTGCTGTTTCTCTTTGCTTATTTGAGCTGTTTTTGCCATAATATGGACTTGTTCTTTTACCAAATAGGTATATCTTCTGTATACCACCCCTACCTTGACAGAACATAACTGATTCCACAAATTTACTTTTAACAAGGCACACTTGTTAATTTAAATGCACTCCAGGTGACTACCTCATCAAGCTGGTTGAGAGAATGCGAAAGTGTGCAAAGAGTGAGTGTGCAAAGCTGTCATCAAGGCAAAGGGTGGCTACTTTGAAGAATCTCAAATATGAAATATATTTTGATTTGTTTAACACTTTTTTTGGTTACTACATGATTCCATATGTGTTAGTTCATAGTTTTGATGTCTTCACTATTTTTCTAAAATGTAGATAATAGTACAAATAAAGAAAAACCCTGGAATGAGTAGGTGTGATCAAACTTTTGGCTGGTACTGTATATATCTCGTGAATCTCACACAAATTTGAAAAAATCTAGATATTTTATTTTTAGGCCATATCACCCAGCCATAGTTGGTCTTTTGCCCCAGGTAGAAACAGTTCAAAGGGCAGTCCAAAACGGAGCTCATTTTGAAGTATCCATCACCTAGGCTAACAAGTGAATGCAGTTTGGGCATTGTAAAATAGGAAAAATACTTTGCAAACAACTCTTCTAAGTGCACATAAAGTAGACACCCCAATAATCTACAGTTCTCCACATAGTTGAGATCTAGGACAAACGTGACTTTGCATCAATATCCAATTAAGAAAATTCCATTGATGTCAATATGTAAGTGCACAATATGCACAACGATTGAATTCTAGCCCGAGTCAGTTGTTTACGTCCAACTGTTTAGGCTTGGTGGTCACTGTAGAGTTTCCATATGCTAGTATGAGTCAGCATAAGACTGCTGACTCTCAAGATGTCTGCCTGCTCTCGCAGTGTATTCAATGTTGGTTACAGAGGGAGAGGAGCCCTAAACTAAACACAGCTTGTTTTACCCTCATTTTCATCATCTCCAGCACCATACCAGTGTCTTCATATATGGCTGCTACTCCTAGCGAGTGCATTGTTTGGCCTGCGATCTGAGGGTTTAGGTTCTTCAAGGAAGCCTCAGTGTTGGCACAGCCAGGTTGGGTTGGGCTGAGGCTCATCCCTGGACAAATCTGTTCTCACTAAATCTACACTCTCCCCACCACACACTCCTCTTCCCATGGGGTGTGTGTGTGTGTGTGTGTGTGTGCGTGCGCGCGTTGTTAATATCCGCATCCTAGTGATGAAAATGTGACGTCAACCTCGAACACTGTTCCCATTGTTTTCACACACACGCTTTTCGGCTTTTACAGTGCTGTCGTCACACGTTTGACGAGCACACACGCTCACACGACCACACAAGCAGCTCTAGTGTCTCTTGGATATACACACACTTACATTAATAAATATTTACAAAAGTCTCTCTTCTCTATGGTGACTCACAGACATTACACACACACACACACACACACACACCATGCCGAGTATGGGACTGTGTAGGCCTGATGGCATCCCATGTGACCGCCTGAATAGCGGGTCTATCCTTGGATTCTTCACCCTCTTGTTCACCCTGTTATCTGAGAACTGGTGATCCATTTATTGATCAGATAGTAACCATTATGGATGTGTTGTCCATATAACAATAGTGCTCAGTGCTAAAGTTTACCTTGGTACAGACAATTGACTATTGTGACTTGTCAACAGATGACCATCCATGTATTGACACTGTGTATGTATTGACAGTTTCGTGTATTGACAGTATTGTTACTGTATGTATTGACAATTTCATGTATTGACAGTTGTTACTGTATGTATTGACAATTTCATGTATTGACAGTATCGGCATGTATTGTTTCTGTATGTATGGACAGTATTGTTACTGTATGTATGGACAGTATTGTTACTGTATGTATGGACAGTATCGTTACTGTATGTATGGACAGTATTGTTACTGTATGTATGGACAGTATCGTTACGTTATCTGTGAATAAAGCAGCTATTATGCCTCAAGTCAAGGAACAGTGAAACCTGATTGTTCTGTGTCTTCTCTCCTTCCTCCCGTCATCCTCTTATTCTTTAGTGACCCGGGGGCCGCGTGCGGACGTGCTGGGGGCCACGCTGGCTGCTCCTGTCGGAGGGAAGTAAACCAGACACACAACTGACGTGTTGCACTGCCTTTATTAGGCAAGATGATGGAAAAGTGCTTATTTGATTTGATTTGAGTCCAGGTTGTAGAGTTACCTACATATTTGGATTGGTTTGATATGGGTGGAGGGAGGGACATAAGAAACCCCCGGAGTAAATATATCAGTAAAATTAGGTTTAGTTCAGAAAAACATCCGCAAACTTTTGACCTTTTTTCTGGGGGTGATTTCTATCACCTGGTATATGTTGTGCCATAAAACACTGTCTGGCTTTTCTCTCTGATCTGGAGAGTTAACTTCTGTCACGTAGTGGTGACCTCTCCACTTTCGAAAGAATGTAAGTATGAATTTAGAACTACCTACTGACGTCTGTTGGTAAGGCCTGTCCCACCGTCCTCCATTTGTACTAATTGTTCACGGAAGTGTTGATTGGTCTGTGGCAAGGGTGTTTTAGGGAAGCATTGTGTAAGGTGGGTGCGTGTGTGTGTTTGTTTGT
The DNA here is from genome assembly GCF_057628025.1 of Oncorhynchus mykiss. NCBI lineage: Eukaryota > Metazoa > Chordata > Actinopteri > Salmoniformes > Salmonidae > Oncorhynchus > Oncorhynchus mykiss. The sequence continues at coordinate 6,630,851 of NC_143044.1, forward strand.
GGGATGGGGGGGGGGGTCTCCACAATGGAAGAATGCGAAACCAAAGGCGAGCCTCTGACAGATGGGGGATTGTGCCTGTGGCCCAGTTAAGGGAGCGAGGGGATGTTGTGTGTGTTTTTGGTTCATGTGCTCAACACATGTCCCGGGAGTGGAAACGTTTACGGCTGTTTTAAAACAAGCCTGCATTCAGCCTGGCCCGCTGGACCCTTGCATAACAAACACACTGCAGCCTCCGCCCAACTCTGCCCCCTCCCTCTGTCCTTCTCTACCTCCCTATTTTCTACCTCACTCTCTCTCTCTGGCTTTCCCATTCCCTATTTTTCCTCACAGAGGGCCAAGGCGTAGGAGTGAGAGCGGGAGCAAATTCCTCAAACGACAGAACTCGTGACAGAAAAATTACAGATTTCTCTACTCTAAATGGTCAAATAAATTTTAAGAGCGGCGGGCACCTGTGGGTTGGGGGTGGAGAAGGTTAACAATCCTCCTTTTTCACTTTTACTGGCATCATCCACTAAGTAGGAACTAGAAATGTATTGGGAAGTTCCTGCGGACATTCCCATCGCTATGTAACCAACCCATCTCTGAGGCAGAGAAAGTGGGAGAGAAGAGGGGGGAGGGGGGAAGGAGGAGAATAGAGGGGGTGGGGGGTTAGGAGGGACTTTTCTCCACATGCGCCTCTTGACGGCAGCCTGTTTGATCCATCCAGACTCGTAAATCCCTCCCCGCTCCTCTGCTCCAACCAAGCCAGTAAAAACAGCAGCAGCACATTTTGGATTTAGGTGCGCACTCTCTCTCGCTCTTTCTCTCTCTCTCTCTCTGAGATCCATCCCCGCTGATTCCATGGCCAGCACTCTTCTCAGATGGGTTATTCACACGACTCAATCTACCTCAGTTAAACAAACACACAGGGTTTTTTTCTGGATTAAAAAAATGCTTAGGTGGTGGGTGTGGCAGGGGGCGTGGCTGTGGTCGGAAAATTGGTATAGCTGAATTTTTGTGATTTAAAAAAACAATGTACGAAAAAAATAACGCATCTTTGTGGTATAGATATATTTTAGCATTTTTAAAGCCAATTTCCTGCAATTCTTTGCGTTTTGCCATGGCTAATGCTGTGTTCAAGCAATAATGCTAATCAATACTGCTAAATCCATTGTTTTTGGAATGATCAATTCTCCCTGACTTTTATTTTGGTGAATGATAGTTCAAAGGTTTATAGTGTAAAAAATATATATAGGTCCATTATCTTTTCGACATACTTTATATCTGGTTTTAGTCGTTTTAAGTTTACACTGAAAGCATTTTTCCATCCCGAATGGGGGAAAAATGATAAATGTTTTTACAGTGTTTGGACTTGCTTTGGCGGCCCGCCCCAAGGATTTCAATGGCAGAAAAATCCCTGACACACACTAAAGTCATTAGCACCCACAGATCTGGACATGATCCCACTGCTGAATCTCATGTATTTATGTTATTAGAGGATTTCTGGAAAGGGATGTGCCCCCCCCAGACAGACAGACAGACACATACTGTCTGGGGGTTTGTTTTTCACAGTTTGGGTAATGACGGGGTAGCATGATGTAAAATTCAGCTGTTTTGTGTGTTGCACTGGTACTAGAACTCAAGAAACTGAAGTATGGACACACAGTGCCTTCAGAAAGTATTCATACCCCTCGACTTATTCCATATTTTGTTGTTAAAGTCTGAATTCAAAATGGATAAAAATAAAAATAAATCACCAATCTACACACAATACCCCATAATGACAAAGTGAGCACATATTTTTTATTTATTTTGCAATTGTATTCAAAATTAAATACTGAAAAATGTAATTTACTGAAGTATTTACACTCCTGAGTCAATACATGTTAGAATCATCTTTTTGGGTAAGTCTCTTAAGAGTTTTGCACATCTGGATTGTACAATATTGCACATTGTTATTTAAAAAATGATTCAAGCTCTGTCAAGTTGGTTGTTGATCATTGCTAGACAGCCATTTTCAAGTCTTGACATAGATTTAAGGAGAGTAACTAGGCCACTCAGGAACATTCAATGTTGTCTTCGTAAGCAACTCCAGTGTATATTTGGCATTAAAGCTCGCCACCATTGGACTCTGGAGCAGTGGAAACACGTTCTCTGGAGTGATGAATCACGCTTCACCGTCTGGCAGGCCGACGGACAAATCTGGGCTTGGCGGATGCCAGGAGAACACTACCTGCCCAAATAGTGCCAACTGTAAAGTTTGACGGAGGAGGAATAATGCTCTGGGGCTGTTTTTCATGGTTCGATCTAGGCCCCTTAGTTCCAGTAGAGGGAAAACAACTACAGAAATCGACATTCTATACAATTCTGTTCTTCCACTGTGGCAACAGTTTGGGGAAGGCCTTTTCCTGTTTCAGCATGACAATGCCCCCGTGCACAAAGCAAGGTCCATACAGAAATAGTTTGTCAAGATCGGTGTGGAAGAAGTTGACCGGCCTGCACAGAGCCCTGACCTCAACCCCATCGAAAACCTTTGGGATGAATTGGAACGCCGGCTGTGAGCCAGGCCTAATCGCCAAACATCAGTGGCCGACTTCACTAAGGCTCTTGTGGCTGAATGGAGGCAAGTCCACGCAGCAATGTTCCAACATCTAGCGGAAAAACTTCCTAGAAAAGTGGAGGCTGTTACAGCAGCAAAGGGTGGACCAACTCCATTAATGCCCATGATTTTGGAATGAGATGTTCGACGAGCAGGTGTCCACATACTTGTGGTCATGTAGTGTGTAATGCTAATATAGTTCTCTAATTCACTCCCGCACACCATCACCCCTTGTCCACATGTTAAACGTTACTTCTTTCTCAGTTTTGCGAGTGCTGGTTTTTGGTTCTTTTAAGATTTTTGTCATTTACATTTTTTGAGGAGGGAGGGGAGAAATGTTGTGTAGTTTGTATGTTTTTGTTATTTTGTGTTATGATTAGTGTTTTTTTTTTTATAAGCTTCGCTGCTAAAATGGATGGGCTATTGAGTCATTTAGAACCCGTGGTCAGTCAGTGTGCTCCTGGTCTGTTTTGAGTTTGGTTGATGGTCGTACTGTGGTCATGGTGACAGTAGGTCTCTGTATGACCGTGTGTGTTTCCTCTGACTACTGTCTGGACCTTATAAACACACACACACACAGAGCTACTGGCTTCTGATATCCATTCTCCTTACACACACACAGCCCGTCTGGCCCAGTGTGGCCAGTAGAAGAACGCCTTTAATTTCCAAACTTAATTTTGTCTCTGTCCCCCCCCCCCCCCCCCCCCCCCTAGATTCTCAGCTATTTTAATAAATGCCGTTATAAAAACAGCTCTGCTCTCTGCCTAATGATGTTTTCTCTCTCTCCATCTCTCAACCGACCTGGTAAGGAAGGACACACACACACACACACACACAGCTGGTATAATGAGTGTCTGGAGCTAGTTGAAAGGGAAGCCAGAGTCAGGAGTTTGGGCTGCTCCCTGTTTGCTCCCATTCACTTCCCTCCAGCTCTGCCAGTAACCAGTGTGAGACTCTGGTGTAACGTCTTGATTGAGCGTGCGTGCACGTGTATGCTTTTACATGGGGGTTTAACTGAGAGGAAAGGCTTGGCAACCCCTTTCCCGAACCCCAACCGACCTATCCCGTCGACATGCAACCCCTTCCCCCAAATCCAGACAGCCCCGCTTTCTCTCGCTTTCTATCCCGTGACATGCTCCCAATCTTCTCCAGTCATCTTCATCCCCCCAGTCCCTCTCCATCCCTTCATCATTACAGTCCTCCCATTATGGCTATTAGGGGCCACTCGTGGCAGCCAATCCCTTTTGAGGATTTGGTTCCACGGTAAACCTAGGCCGTCTCCGGGGGAATGCGATGTTTCCCGCCCCTTTTGTCCCGGCCCATCTTGAGTGGTGCTCAGGGGCCAGATTGAGTTGCACTGTTGTTGTTGCGTCTTTTTGGGGTGGGGGGGACAAATAAGAGGAGAATGGGGAAAAAGAGGATGAGTTGTGTGTGTGTTTGTTAAACTAATTGAGCTGGTCGTCAGAGGCCATGTGAGATGTCTTGGATGGACAGTTTTGGGGCGTTTGTAGTAAGGCTTAGGGGTGGAGGGGGAATGGAGATACAGAATATTTTTTTTTAGATTTTTTTAGATTTTCTTTTTTGATTTTTACCCCTTTTTCTCCCCAATTTCGTGGTATCCAATTGTTGTAGTAGCTACTATCTTGTCTCATTGCTACAACTCCCGTACGGGCTCGGGAGAGACGAAGGCTGAATGTCATGCGTCCTCCGATACACAACCCAACCAGCCGTACTGCTTCTTAACACAGCGCGCATCCAACCCGGAAGCCAGCCGCACCAATGTGTCGGAGGCTACACCGTGCACCTGGCAACCTTGGCTAGCGTGCACTGCGCCCGGCCCGCCACAGGAGTCGCTGGTGCGCGATGAGACAAGGAGATCCCTACCGACCAATCCCTCCCTAACCCGGACGACGCTAGGCCAATTGTGCGTCGCCCCACGGACCTCCCGGTCGCAGCCGGTTACGACAGAGCCTGGGCGGAAACCCAGGGACTCTGATGGCACAGCTGGCGCTGCAGTACAGCGCCCTTAATCACTGCGCCACCCGGGAGGCCCATACAGAATAATATTGAGTTACCAATAACCGGTACACCCCTCACCTGTAGACTAGACCCCAGAGGGTTGGCAGCACCTCCCTTCCCAAGGTGTTTGTCAGTTGTGTGCGTGTGCCAATGAGTGATCTAATATACTCAGTTTCTGTCTCCCTCAAATTCAGAGATAAAGGAGCTGCGTGAGGAGACACTGGCCTTCCTTGTAAACATGTGCACTCAGCGCCAGCGTGGAGAGCCCTACGCTGTGAGGCATGGAGGAGGAGAAAGAGGGAACCACTGCGAAGACCCCTGCTCCTGGGGTGTCTGTTGCAGTACTCACACACTGTGAGCTGGCCCTGGGAGAGATCCTGAGGAGGGAGGGAGGGAGGAAGGAAGGAAAGGAGAGGGATGGAGAAGGTTCGAGAGGCACCCTCTGGCCCCAGGGGACAATCATCTCTACCCTCACTACCCTGGCCCTGCATGAGACCCACCCTCAGTCTCCAGCTTCAGTCTCCAAGGTAACATCCCACTGAAGGCCACTAGGACCAGAGTTTTCCTCTAGTCTGGTAATGTTTTCATGATAAACTCATGATTGTATGGTTATTTGGTAGTTCGTAATTTAGCTGGTGGTTTATTCCAAAACTATTAACAGTCAACCTATTTTCAACGAATGAAACCTTATGTGGGAATCAAACCCACAACTCCACGCACCTCAATTTCATTCAACCTCCACTCTCCCCAGTACCAAACCGAAGACAATTATAGCGAATTGATTACAGGTACAAATCTGTTATTGCGCGAGAGCTTAATAGCACCACGAGGTTACGCCAAGCACACAGCACAGGCAGAGGGAGCCTCAGTGTCTATCTTCCCCCTCGGTCCCTCTGAGGTTTGGTAACTTTCCACTCCACCACCAGGCAGCACCGCTCCTCCATACGGTGGAGTTTTAAGTCAAAGGGCAGCCTGTTTCGGAATCATCTTTCAATTCCTCAGAAACACTGGACAGCCATCCATTACCCAGCGTTCTGCTCTGCCATTCCTATCATTACGCTGTGTTAGAGTTGACAGGACTCATCGCTGCTGGGATGTGTATAATGGTGTCTGAGTGTGTGTCTGCGTGTGTTTGTGCGTGTGTGTGTTTTACTGAGAGCTGTTTTATTGCCCAACCATTAATCTTTAACCTGCCAGCCCGTTAAGCCGTGCATCTCTGCGCCAAGGACACCGTTTCCATGGCGGGCCTCTGCTCCAGTAAAGCATTCTGGGAGAAAACACAGCGTTTGGACTGACTTCCTGTATGGGATGGAGCTGGTGGTCTTTAAGAGAGCAGGGCATTCCAGTTCCTGTGAGCAGTGGTGTAAAAATACTTAAAAGTACTACTTAAGTCGTTTTTGGGGGTATCTGTACTTTACTATTTATATTTTTGACAACCGTTGCTCCACTACATTCCTAAATAATGTACTTTTTAATCCACACATTTTCCCTGACACCCAAAAGTACTTGTTACATTTCGTATGCTTAGCAGGACAGAAATTTTTTCCAATTCACGCACTTATCAACAGAATGTCCCTGGTCATCCCTACTGCCTCTGCTCTGATTTGCTGAGTAAGGTGTGTGTGTGTGTGTGTGTGGAGGATGTGTGTGAGTGTGCGTGCGTGTGTCTGTTTGGGAGAGAGCGCTTGTGTGTGATTCAGTGCAGGGTGAGACGGGAGCTCATTAAAGGGGGTAGTAAAAAGTAAAAGCCATGGAGCAGCAGAGAGACCGATAGAGAGACTAGAGACCAGCTGTGGAGGCATGCTACTTTTAATATCTGTCTGAGACAGCAGCACAGTCACGAGCTGAGGGCCACAGAAGCCGTATAACCTGCTCATGTCCCGTACTCACCACAACACCACACACGCCAGAAAGGGGTTTTCATTTTAAAAGCTGTAATAACAGCGCCACACTGTTAAATAAATAATACTCTAGAGAAATATGCAAAAGGAATGTCAACAGGTGTTTGGGGGGGGGGGGGGAGTTTCTCTACAAGCCAGAATGTTGAATAAAATTATTTTTGAACTTAATTACCGGTTGTCCTTGCGGTAGGTCCTTTTGCAGGTAGGAATGCTAGACAATGTATCCACAGGGAAGTCGAAATAAAGTGCTGGTAGTGTGATTTCTATCACCAGAGGCATGCGCAGAACCATGTAAACATGTGCACGAGCTGGGCAAGTATGCATGGCGTGCATTGATCTTCATCTTGTGCACATGCTCCAGGTGATCGAAATCGGAACGCACTATAGCATCAGCACTTTGAAAAGTTGATTATATTCTACTTTCCTGTGGATATATTGCCTCACATTCCTACCCACAAAAGGACCAACCGCACGGTACCCCGGTAAAGTGAGTTTTATTCAACAAATTGTATTCAACATTCTGGCTTGTAGAGATCGGTAGTGGATCCAAACGCTAATTTATGTCCGATGTTGAATTCAATGAGATTCAACGTCGGGTTTCTAGGCCAAGAGAGACGGATAGATAGAGAGAGAGAGGGAGGGAGGGAGGGAGGGAGGGATGAAAGTAAGAGAGAAACGCAGAGGCACAAGAAATGTGTCTGTGTGTGTCTGTCTGTACGCGCGTCTGTGTGCGCATGTGTGTGTGTCACAGCTGTGTGTCCGTGGTTTGGGTTAGCTGGGAGGATCTGAAAGTCCAGAGGAGTAAAAATACCTCCATTGCAGAGTGGCGACTCACACAGGACAGACACCAGAGCTGTGGGCCTTGCCTCAGCTTGGACACATTTGTTCATGGTCAAGACTAAACTCCTGGTCTGTAATACTTCACCTCTGTATTAGGGACTGGCATTTCAAAGAATGTCTATGTTCAAGTACTCTCATGAAAATCATTTTGAGTACGTGAGTACTCTCTTGTTAGTGTGAAACGCGGCTGAAGGAAAACAAGTTTGCAGTATGCTATCGCTTGTTTCAATTACAGGTTGTTTTGATGCACAACTGAGACGGAACATGTTGCATTTTCACCGAATTTGACATACGCCAAATAATTAAAAGTTAGACATTTTGTCAGTGTTTATGTTAAATGGGCGCATGTGTAAATTTGCGTACTTGTATTCCGTTATTAGTAATCGAATACAAACCTTGAGTTGAGTACCTGTGCCCATCCCTACTCTGTACAGTATGTGTGTGGAATTCTTAATGTGGTGGTATATTACCTCATGTGGTGCTACTTTATTTCTCACCCTTTTCCTGCAATTCTACAAGTTTTGCCATGGGGCAGAGATAAAATTGTGCAGTTTTAAAGCAAATTTCCAGTTATTCTACGCATTTTACCATGAGGCTGAGAGAAAAATGTACCGTTTTAAAACAAATGTTCTGCAAATCTATACTTTGCCACGGAGCTAAGAGAAAATTTGCAGTTTTAAAATTAATTTCCTGCAACATTTTGTCATGACTTATGCTTTCTGGGTGACTCAAACATTAAAGCAAAATCGATGGGGGCCCAATGCAATGACAGAAATACTCCTGAAAGCATAATTTGGGGGATTTTAGGTTTTCTCTGTCTAGTTTTTTATTTTGGTGTATTTTTTTTCTTCTCAAAGTTGGTTATTTAAAAATGTTTAGGTCCATTATCTGTTCTACATACTTTATATCTGGTTTTAGTCATTTAAGTTTACACTGAAAATGTTTTTCTACCCCAATGTATTTTTTTTTATTTGAATAAATATACACTGCTCAAAAAAATAAAGGGAACACTTAACCAACACAATGTAACTCCAAGTCAATCACACTTCTGTGAAATCAAACTGTCCACTTAGGAAGCAACACTGATTAACAATACATTTCACATGCTGTTGTGCAGATGGAATAGACAACAGGTGGAAATTATAGGCAATTAGCAAGACGACTCCAATAAAGGAGTGGTTCTGCAGGTGGTGACCACAGACCACTTCTCAGTTGCTATGCTTCCTGGCTGATGTTTTGGTCACTTTTGAATGCTGGCAGTGCTTTCACTCTAGTGGTAGCATGAGACGGAGTCTACAACCCACACAAGTGGCTCAGGTAGTGCAAAACGTCCAGGATGGCACATCAATGCGAGCTGTGGCAAGAAGGTTTGCTGTGCTGTCAGCGTAGTGTCCAGAGCATGGAGGCGCTACCAGGAGACAGCCAAGTACATCAAGAGATGTGGAGGAGGCCGTAGGAGGGCAACAACCCAGCAGCAGGACCGCTACCTCCGCCTTTGTGCAAGGAGGAGCAGGAGGAGCACTGTCAGAGCCCTGCCAAATGACCTCCAGCAGGCCACAAATGTGCATGCGTCTGCTCAAACGGTCAGAAACAGACTCCATGAGGGTGGTATGAGGGCCCGACGTCCACAGGTGGGGGTTGTGCTTACAGCCCAACACTGTGCAGGACGTTTGGCATTTGCCAGAGAACACCAAGATTGGCAAATTCGCCACTGGCGCCCTGTGCTCTTCACAGATTAAAGCAGGTTCACACTGAGCACATGTGACAGTCTGGAGATGCCGTGGAGAACGTTCTGCTGCCTGCAACATCCTCCAGCATGACCGGTTTGGCGGTGGGTCAGTCATGGTGTGGGGTGGCATTTCTTTGGGGGGGCCGCACAGCCCTCCATGTGCTCGCCAGAGGTAGCCTGACTGCCATTAGGTACCGAGATGAGATCCTCAGACCCCTTGTGAGACCATATGCTGGTGCAGTTGGCACTGGGTTCCTCCTAATGCAAGACAATGCTAGACCTCATGTGGCTGTAGTGTGTCAGCAGTTCCTTCAAGAGGAAGGCATTGATGCTATGGACTGCCCCACCCGTTCCCCAGACCTGAATCCAATTGAGCACATCTGGGACATCATGTCTCGCTCCATCCACCAACGCCACGTTGCACCACAGACTGTCCAGGAGTTGGCGGATGCTTTAGTCCAGGTCTGGGAGGAGATCCCTCAGGAGACCATCCGCCACCTCATCAGGAGCATGCCCAGGCGTTGTAGGGAGGTCATACACACTACTGAGCCTCATTTGGACTTGTTTTAAGGACATTACATCAAAGTTGGATCAGCCTGTAGTGTGGTTTTCCACTTTAATTTTGAGTGTGACTCCAAATCCAGACCTCCATGGGTTGATAAATTTGATTTCCATTGATAATTTTTGTGATTTTGTTGTCAGCACATTCAACTATGTAAAGAAAAAAGTATTTAATAAGAATATTTCATTCATTCAGATCTAGGATGTGTTATTTTAGTGTTCCCTTTATTTTTTTGAACAGTGTATATAAATATTTTTTTACTGTTTGGACATAGGCTGCCTGAAAAAAACACAAGCGGCCTGCCCGAGAGTATTCTATCCAGAAAAATACTATACTTTCTCTTGTCCCATCACCCTAAGATTCCATTAGTATCAATGAACTTGAACTTCCTGAACTTCTCCCAGTCCAGCCTGGAAGTCATTGGTGTATAGATGTACAACCATTGTTAAGTAAGCAAGTCACACTCTGTTCCAGCTGTATGTTATGGGGACAGAGGTAAATGTAAGGAGGGGAGATACAGTACCAGAACTGTGGATGTTCACTTTATGTGAACTTACAGGAGTTGTTTGCAAAGTATTTTACAATGCCCAAACTGCATTCACTTGTTAGCCTAGGTGTGGATACTTTAAATGAGCTCTGTTTTGGACTGCCCTTTGAACTGTTTCTACCTGGGGCAAAAGACTCACTCTAGGGCTGGGCGATATGGCCTAAAAACAATATCTAGATTTTTTTTCAAACTTATGACCAGATATATAGAAAATATATATTGTTTATACATAAACAGTACCAGTAAAAAGTTTTAGAACACTTACTCATCCAAGGCGTTTTCTTTATTTGTACTATTTTCCACATTGTAGAATAATAGTGAAGACTTCAAAACTATGAAATAACAGATATGGAATCATGTAGTAACCAAAAAAAGTGTTAAACAAATCTAAATATATTTTATATATGAGATTCTTCAAAGTAGCCACCATTTGCTTGATGACAGCTTTGCACACTCTTGACATTCTCTCATCCAGCTTCATGAGGTAGCCACCTGGAATGTGTTTAAATTAACAGGTATGGCTTGTTAAAAGTTAATTTGTGGAATATCTATCCTTCTTAATGTCTTTGAGCCAATCAGTTGTTGTGACAAGGTAGGGTTGGTATACAGAAGATAGCCCTATTTGGTAAAAGTCCAAGTCCATATTATGGCAAGAACAGCTCAAATAAGCAAAAAGAAATGACAGACCATCATTACTTTAAGACATGAAGGTCAGTCAACCTGGAAAATGTCAAGAACTTTGAAAGGTTCTTCAAGTGCAGTCGCAAAAACTATCAAGCTCTATGATGAAACTAAGTTCATTAGAGTTACCAGCCTCCTAAATTGCAGCCCAAATAAATGCTTCACAGAGGTCAAGTAACAGACACATCTCAACATCAACTGGTTAGAGGAGACTCCGTGAATCAGGCCTTCATGGTCGAATTGCTGCAAAGAAACCACTACTAAAGGACACCAATAATAAGAAGAGACTTGCTTGGGCCAAGAAACACGAGCAATGGACATTAGACCGGTGGAAATCTGTCCTTTTGGTCTGAAGAGTACAAATTTGAGATTTTTTTTTCCACCCGCCATGTCTCTGTGAGATGCACAGTAGATGAACGGATGATCTCTGCATGTGTGGTTCCCACCTTGATGCATGGAGGTGTGGTGGTGTGGGGGTGCCTTTGCTGGTGACACTGTTGGTGACTTATTTACAATTCAAGGCACACAGCATTCTGCAGCGATACGCCATCCCATCTGGTTTGTGCTTAGTGTGACTATAATTTTTTTTTCAGCAGGACAATTACCCAAAACACACCTCCCAGGCTGTGTAAGGGCTATTTGACCAAGAAGGACAGTGATGGAGTACTGCATCAAATGACCTGGCCTCCACAATCACCTGGGATGAATTGGACCGCAGAGTGAAGGAAAAGCAGCCAACAAGTGCTCAGCATATGTGGGAACTCCTTCAAGACTGTTGAAAAAACATTCCAGGTGAAGCTGGTTGAGAGAATGCCAAGAGTGAAAAGTTGCTGGCATCAAGGAAAAGGGTGGCTACTTTGAAAGATCTCAAATATATATTGATTTGTTTAACACTTTTTTAGTTACTACATGATTCCATATGTGTTATTTCCACGTTTTTATGTCTTCACTATTATTCTATAATTTAACAATGTAAAAAATTAAGAAAAAACTGAGTAGGTGTTTCCAAACTTTTGACTGGTACTGGAACTTTAAGAGTGATCTCAAAATGGCCACCGGTAATGGTACCCTGTCCTCCATTGAAACCCTGCTGCCAAAACAGCCCTAAGCCGTCTGTGATTTATGTACAGGCATTAATGGAAAGGTGGGAGTACAGTAGGTGAGGCGTAGCCTCCCTCCTTTTCTCTCTCCGTCCGTCTATGAAAGAACCCACATACCTGTGGCTGTGAGGCCGTCACTCCTGTATTCAGAGAACCGTGGATGAAGGAGATAGATTTACCCAGCAGTCTCACTTCACTCTAGGCCCCATGTTAGTTGCCCAACTGCCCAGCACCTGGCGACAGTTGTGGAGAGCTGGCCGACTGTGTGTCTGTGTGTGTAGGGGCCCCAATACACACACCACTGTATTAACAATGAGTGAATGAGAGTGGAGAGTAAGGATTGGATTACAAAGACTTTCCTCTCAGGAAAAATACACACAATCTGTGTGAGCAGGATCCCTTTTCCTTTTGTGGAGGCTTTTCAAGGTTAGGATTAGAGTTGTGTAACAGACGGTTGGGTTCCTGCCATAGTCTCCATGTGGTGTAATGGCATGTTAGCTCTGTTTTACACACATCTTAATTGAATGGTGTTGTGTAGTAGGGGTCCATTTTATTTGTGCGGTGTGTTACTGCAGTTTTGAGGTGTGTGTGTGTGTGTGTGTGTGTGTGTGTGTTGTACTGTGCTGCCCTGATCCTGGCCTCTAGACTGGTGGTACATGCTGTCTACCATGCTCTGCTGTAACATAAATGTGTGTGTGTTTGTGTCTCTCTGATCAGGGTGTGGGTGCAGTAGTGTGTCTGGGGCCAGGGGCGCAACTTTTCTTTCAGAAGTGAGGGGGGACATAACCGGGCGGGGGGGGGTCCTCCACCATCATTTTTTGGGGCATCTAAAGCCCATTTCTTGCATTTCTACACCATCCAATATGACCCATGGCCCTTCTAGACATCTTTATTTAGAACAACAAAAAATAACATTCATCAAGCTAGGTACGAGATCATTATTAAATATGTTGAGTGGTTGATAAGACTGAACTCGATCAAATGTAATTCAAAAACCTTTATTGTGTTGCACCTTAGCCAATAGCTGAACAAATGAAAAAGTCTTTATAAAATAAAGTAGAACTACTTTTGATTATTTTAAGACATCCTCTGTCAAATTTAAGTCAAACTGCCCAGCCAGCCCAAGCTGCCTGCACGCCCGACACCATCCAGTCTAGTCAGTAACTCAACTCTCTGCCAACACTATTTCCTTCCCAACTTCTTTTTTTTCCCCCTTAGGGAAAGGTTTGGAAACAAAAGTACAGGCCTAATAGTACTGTAAAGCTCATTTTACTTGCACACAATATAGCTGGGTCATTCGTCCTGCCCCTAGGTGTCCACCACCCTGCAGTGCCCCAACTTAAACACACCCCACTCCGCTTTAGGATCTTAGTGAAACGTTCATTATTGGTTTTGGGTGTGTTAGGCCAAGGCCAGAGTGACAACCCACAGGACGGCAGACCCCCTGGCCCAGGACTGAGCAGCCCAGCAGCTAGGGATTGCCTAAATGGGTATCGCCCCTGACTTGGGCAGGTTTTCAATACAAAAGCTGAAGAACTTACTCACATCCAGGTACTTTCTGCTGGAGTTGTAGGAAAATTCATGGGAAACAGAAAGGAAAAAAGGGTTTCAATACAGACTCCACATAAGTGTATTCCACATAAGGCATCCAGACCTTATGAAAATTGACTAGCATAACCTTAATATTGTAATAAATCAAATCCTAGTTACATACCTTGACATTTTCTGCCATCCATTGTGACACTGTTGGAGGATAACCAACCTTCCAATTAATTGCAATGCATTCCTTAGCCGATATAAATGCTTGGTTACACAGTCTCTTCTGATGGAAGTCTCCACTATCAACATTTCCAAGAAAACAAAAACAAGGAGAAGGAAAATTCAAAATTCAGCCAGCCTTCACAAAGACCGTGACATAGGCCAATACAGTGCATTCGGAATGTATTCAGACCCTTGAACTTTTTCCACATTTTGTTACATTACTGCCTTAATCTAAAATTAAGATTGAAATGTTTTTGTTTCCTCGTCAATCTACACACAATACCCCATAGTGACAAAGCAAAAACAGTTTTTGACATTATTGCAAATAATAAAAAACGGAAATATGACATTTTACATAAGTATTCAGACCCTTTACTCAGTACTTTGTTGAAGCACCTTTTGGCAGAGATTACAGCCTCGAGTCTTCTTGGGTATGACGCTACAAGCTTGGCACACCTGTATTTGGGAGTTTCTCCCATTCTTCTCTGCAGATCCTCTCAAGCTCTGTCAGGTTGGATGGGGAGCATCGCTGTACAACTATTTTCAAGTCTCTCCAGAGATGTTCAAGTCAGGGCTCTGGCTGGGCCACTCAAGGACATTCAGAGACTTGTCCCGAAGCCATTCCTGCATTGTCTTGGCTGTGTGCTTAGGGTCCTTGTCCTGTTGGAAGGTGAACCTTCGCCCCAGTCTGAGGTCCTGCTACTTAAAAATATCCTCACAGCATGATGCTGACAGGTTTGGTGACAGGTTTCCTTCAGACATAACACTTGGCATTCAGGCCAAAGAGTTCAACCTTGGTTTCATAAGACCAGCGAATCTTGTTTCTCATAGTCCAAGTCCTTTAGGTGCCAATTGGCAAACTCCAAGCGGGCTTTCATTTGCCTTTTACTGAGGAGTGGCTTCCATCTGGCCACTCTACCATAAAGGCTCTGTCAGAGTGACCATCGGGTTCTTGGTCACCTCCCTGACCAAGGTCATTCTTCCCTGATTGCCCAGTTTGGCCGGGCGGCCAGTTCTAGGAAGAGTCTTGGTGGTTCCAAACTTCTTCCATTTAAGAATGATGGAGGCCACTGTGTTCTTGGGGACCTTCGATGCTGCAGAATATTTTTGGTACCCTTCCCCAGACCTGTGCCTCTACACAATCCTGTCTCGGAGCTCTACGGACAATTAATTTGACCTGATGGCTTGGTTTTTGCTCTGACATCAACTGAGGGACCTTGGGATATAGACAGGTGTGTGCCGACTTTACCACAGGTGGACTCCAGTCAAGTTGTAGAAACATCTCAAGGATGATGAATGGAAACAGGATGCACCTGAGCTCAGTTTCTAGTCTCATAGCAAAGGGTCTGGAGACTTATTTAAGTAAGGTATTTCTGTTTTGTATTTTTTTATAAGTTATCAAACATGCCTAAAAAGCTGTTTTTGCTTTGTCATTGTGGGGTATTGTGTGTAGATTTATGAGGAAAATGTTTTATTTAATCCATTTTAGAATAAGGCTGTAATGTAACAAAATGTGGAAAAAGTCCAGGTGTCTGAATACTTTCTGAATGCACTGTCTGTCCCCTTTTTTGTCTTTTACATCTCCAGCAGAGGAATGCCATTTCTGAGTGCATGCTATTCAGTTTCACTGGGATATGGTACGTTCTGTGGGTGGTCTTCAACTGTAGTAATTTATGTCTGAGATTATATGAACATGACTGGGAATTCAAACATATCTGTACCCATTCATCATCAATATCTTATACCAGGTCTTCTTCACATTTGAGTTTTTTCATGTTGTGTCATCGGGAAAATGCAGTCTTTAAAGCACCTGGCTTGTCCAGTGTTTGCTGCACAGAGAGAGAGAAAGTGTTGATTCTGCACTAATTCACCTCAGGTCCGTCACAGACTTGTCTTTCATGGCTGCCTGACCCTGCCGAGAGACCTGTCGACATATGTTATGCTTACATGAAGCATGACAAAGAATAACTTGGTGTACAGTATATTTATACATTTATTTTATCCAAGAATAGAATCAATGGTTCAACAATTAAAATTCCCATTATTCCCAGATCCCAGACTGTAGCTTTACGCTTAAACTGCTGTACTATAGCTACTATAGGTCTCCCCATCAAGTCAAGATGTAACTTTGTATCATTCACTGATATGGTTAATATACTGTAAAATTCACCTGAGCTCCGTAGACTGGTCTTCCCTGGCTGTCTGACCCTGCTGGGACACCGGTCACCATTTGATCCTGTTAAGACATGGTGAGCCTAGTGTTGTGTTCTGACTGACTGTGCACCATGACAGTGAAGCCCGCAGAGCTATTTATTAGCTACTGTGTCCGTGTGAAAAGTAAGGAATTAGCCTGGGAAACTGACAGATCAATAAGGTTACATTATTACAATGACTCTAATGAAAACTCGCATTGCACAGGAAAAAAAAAACGTCTGAATATCGGCCTTCAATCATTTGGCCACTGGTTTCATCTTTTGATTCAGGTCTAGTGTGATTGAGGCCAAAAAAAAAATTGCATGCTAGATATTTTGAGAGAGAGCTGGCCAAAAGTTGGCCAGCTCTCTCTCTAACGGTACATCAACTGCTGAAAGCTATCCAAGTTCATTTACTTCTGTTAAAACAGAACAAAACAAAGGCTACAAAACATTTCCATACAAACAACCACCATTAGATAATAATAGCCACCTCATATCACTATCTGACAGATAGCTGGAGGCTAGAGCTGAACTGGCTGTGGTAGCTACTAGCTAGCTAATTCGCCTCAGTCGAGAGGGTAAGAAACAGTAGCTAGCTAACTATGACGGAGAAGTCCGTCACTGGCCGCGGGCAGCATTTTGGTAAGCGAACGCGCCCACACACACTCACTCATCTCCCCCTCCCTGCTCCGTTTTCAGCTAAATTAACTTGTGTGTTGACCCACATTGCTAACTTAGGGATCTCGCTTCATACATCACACACATTATTCTTACCTCCCTTCAGTAACAGTTTGCTATGGTATAAGGAATATACAGAAAAGCTTTCGTTTTTAAACGTGCCGCTTTCAAAAAGAACAAGAATACAATTCGTTGTCTATAGGCCTAGAGTAATCTCAATCACAGCTTTATGATAGATTGAAAAAAAAAAAAATGAAAAGAGGCAGATGGGGCAAATATTATCCAGTTGCAAAAGACAGTAGACTTTGATTCTATCCAGCCAATGATTTCTAACCAAAATCACTATGGCAAGGCACCCTGTTCCTCGTTAGTCGACTGTCACTTTGCTCTGTCATGTGCGCAGACACAAGACAGACACACACAAACCTGTTCCATGCTGAAGCACCATCAAAGGAATTTAGAAAATATTTTCCTGCACTTAGCCTCTGTCCAGGCTTTCAACAACTATATTTTGTCATGATTCATCCAGTTGGAGCATGCAAGTAAAATAAAAAAATAAAACATGTATTTAAAAAAATAGGTTGGCCAATAGGGGGCGATACTATCATATATCACAACGTTTTATGAGTACATACTCACGATAACACAAGTTGACATCGCCTAACCCTAGTGGATATGATGTGAATACTTAATATAAAGTTACCCCGTAACCTATCTATCTATGTTTTTCTATTGCCGTCTCTGCCACAGTGCCAAGCGCATACCCGTGTTGGAGGTGGGGAGGGCCACTGACGTAGTTTCTCGCTAGGATTGGGGAGTGTTCCTGGAATGAGGGGGTGCTAAATCTAGTTTGGCAGGGGGTTACCCTAGGGCTGGATATCATTTGAGTTGTGTGTGTGTGTGTGTGTGTGTGTGGCTAGGAAGCTTTTGATCTTTGTTTTCCAAAATTATTTTGTGACTCAGGTCTTGGGACATTGATGGACTCTCAAACTAACACACACACGGAAATATTAAGAGTGTGACTTTCTCTCCTCAAGAAACACCCTTCCTCTATTTTCCCAGCTTCTTCTCCCGGTGAAAACACAGGAACCACCCTTATTTTCCCTGCGTCTGCCTCCACTGATAGCATCACCTCATTGCTCTCTAATCTAAAGAACATCCGTGTCTATACATCCATGTGTACGTTGGGGCAGAGCAGGGGCAGATACCATGTCAGTTCACCATCAGATATGATAGAACCAGATGACTAAAACTAAGATACTTTTTCTACAACAGGATGGGAATACAATGAACATAATTGCTGTGTGTGTGTGTACGCACGTCCCTGTCTTTTTCTCCCTACTCACCACACTCGTCATTGCCTGAGAGTTCAACCCTGATGTGGGGGCGTCCAGAATTCTTCATGGACTACAGATCGTACGTTGGTCTGCTGTCCAAAGGGACACAGTGTATTGGTCGTCCTATTTGAAGTGATTTGTATGTTTTGATATTGACAGCAACAGAGTTGTCCAGGGCACGTTTACGACCTGAAGTTGCAGGCTAAAGTAGTGGAGGTGTTAATCCATGGCCATGTAATGACAGCTCTCTGCCTCTGATATGGAAGTGAATCAGTGATGTCTAGTGAGGTGTCCTCTTCACCTCAGGAGTTATCTTCAACCTCTACTTCATATCCACCTACTCCTTATTTCAACATAGGAGTGGTGTGTGGAGGGAGAGGGAAGAGTGCTTGAGTTAAGTACAGTTGGGTGTACTTAAAATGTTGTATAGTAGATAGTCCTTTGACTTTGAAAGTGTGTTATATTTTCAATGACCAATTAAACCCAAAGAGCACCATTTATCCAATAGATCCCCCCCAAATGACTCTGCTGTTTAGGTTGAAGTCAAAACCTCTTCACCTCACCACCCCTTAACACTTTCACATGCTCAGACAGAGGTGGGACAATAGGCTACATAATGTGATTAGAGGGACACGACTCTACTGGGCTCCCAAGTGGCGCAGCGGTCTATCGCACTGCATCTCAGTGCTAGAGGTGTCACAGCCCGGGATCGAACCTGGGTCTGTAGTATCACAACCAGCCATGATCGTGAGTCCCATAGGGCGTCACACAATTGGCCCAGCATCGTCCGGGTTAGGGGAGGGTTTGGCCGGGGTGTAAAATAGGAATTTGTAAAAAAATAAAAAATTAAATACTGGGTTGGAGGGAAAGGAAAGATGGGGACAGGGGGCTACTTGATCTGGGTTACCAACATGATTATGGCTGTTTTAAGGGCACATTTTGCAGACAAACTCCATACAAAACATAGAGGACAAAGGACAAGAGTCCTTTTGTAATTGAGTCCTAACCACATGACCTGACCAGAAAACACTCCCCATACCCCTAGTAATATTAATTATGTAAGTTAATTATGGTAATTATGACTGTGGTTATGAATGTTATTAAAGTACACATGGTTAGCAGGTAGTTAGTTACAGTTGAAGTTGGAAGTTTACATGCACCTTAGCCAAAAACATTTAAACTCAGTTTTTCACAATTCTTGACATTTAATCCTAGTAAAAAGTCCCTGTCTTAGGTCAGTTAGGATCACCATTTTATTTTAAGAATGTGAAATGTCAGAATAATAGTAGAGATAATGATTTATTTCAGCTTTTATTTCTTTCATCCCATTCCCAGTGGGTCAGAAGTTTACATACACTTAATTAGTATTTGGTAGCATTGCCTTTTAAATTGTTTAACTTGGGTCAAACGTTTCGGGTAGCCTTCCACAGGCTTCCCACAATAAGTTGGTTGAATTTTGACCCATTCCTCTTGACAGAGCTGGTGTAACTGAGTCAGGTTTGTAGGCCTCCTTGCTCGCTCACACTTTTTCAGTTCTGCCCACAAATTCTCTATAGGATTGAGGTCAGGGCTTTGTGATGGCCACTCCAATACCTTGACTTTGTTGTCCTTAAGCCATTTTGGAGGACCCATTTGCGACTAAGCTTTAACTTCCTGACTGATGTCTTGAGATGTTGCTTCAATATATCAACAACATTTTCCTGCCTCGTGATGCCATCTATTTTGTGAAGTGCACCAAACTCTCCTGCAGCAAAGCACAACATAATGCTGCCACCCCCGTGCTTCACGGTTGGGATGGTGTTCTTCGGCTTGCAAGCCTCCCCCTTTTTCCTCCTAACATAACAATGGTCATTATGGCCACACAGTTCTATTTTTGTTTCATCAGACCAGAGGACATTTCTCCAAAAAGTACCCTCTTTGTCCACATGTGCAGTTGCAAACCGTAGTCTGGGTTTTTTATGGCAGTTTTGGAGCAGTGACTTCTTCCTTGCTGAGCTGCCTTTCAGGTTATGTCGATTATAGGACTTGTTTTACTGTGGAAATAGATACTTTTGTACCTGTTTCCTCCAGCATCTTCACAAGTTCCTTTACCGTTGTTCTGGGATTGATGGTCACTTTTCACACCAATGTACGTTCATCTCTAGGAGACAGAACGGTTCTCCTAGACGGCTGCGTGGTCCCATGGTGTTTATACTTGCATACTATTGTTTGTACAGATGAACGTGGTACCTTCAGGCATTTGGAAATTGCTCCCAAGGATGAACCAGACTTGTGGAGGTATATAATTATTTATTCTGAGGTCTTGGCTGATTTCTTTTGATTTTCCCATGATGTCAAGCAAAGAGGCACTGAGTTTTGAGGTAGGCCTTGAAATACATGCACAGGTAAACCTCCAATTGACTCAAACGATGTCAAATAGCCTATTAGAAGCTTCTAAAGCCATGACATCATTTAAACTTTTCCAAGCTGTTTAAAGGCACAGTCAACTTAGTGTATGTAAACGTCTGACCCACTGGAATTGTGATACAGTGAATTATAAGTGAAATAATCTGTCTGTAAACAATTGTTGGAAAAATCACTTGTGTCAAGCACAAAGTAGATGTCCTAACCGACTTGCCAAAACTATAGTTTCTTAACAAGACATTTGTGGAGGGGTTGAAAAGCGACTTTTAATGACTCCCACCTAAGTGTGTGTATGCTTCCGAATTCAACTGTACCTGTTAGCTCAGTGGCATTGACCTGTCAACTTCCTAGTTCAGATGTGAAGTGTGATTCTCTGCAGACTGAATAGCATCAAAAGTAGTGGACTTATAGGCAGGTTGGCTGGCAACATAAATATTTGTCATTTAGCAGATGCTCTTATCCAAAACGACTGAGAGTAGTAAGTGCATACATTTTCATACTGTTCCCCCGTGAGAATCGAACCGACAACCCTGGCATTGCAAGCGCCGAGCTCTACCAACTGAGCCACACGGGATCACGTCACGGACATCCTGAAATGATGCGTCCGCATCAATGTGGCCTCTCTTTGTTCTGATTCGGAACGGTCACATAGCTAGCAACAATGACAAGAAGCAGCCATGTGGGGAATCGGAGGTGGCTCGTTTCAGCCAGTTTTATCTTGTTAGCGAGCTAACAAACAACTAACAATGTATTTGCAAGACAGGTGCTCATTGTGCAAATGTGTTTGTTTTCTATAAACCTATGGAGACTAAATAAAGTTGACATGTTGTCAACAATCTAAACCAACCCCGTCAGTTTTGTTGCTAAACAACCAACCCGTCTATGGGATTTTCTGACCTGTCTGTTTATCTAGGCCATTCTCAATGAACCGTCAACCATCATTTGTCAATGAACCGTCACTGAATCCACAATGTCTCAGCCCATGTCAATATTAACTTCGATATTATGTAATGTGTGTGTGTGTTTCTCTGTCCATTCATTTACAGTAAATCAAAGGGCAGGATGATCGGAGGATATCCTGATGTAGCAAAAGATCGTTCACTTATAAACCAGGTTAGTCCTGTTTTAACTGGGGATCATCCAATCGTTAAACCTGGGTTGGTAGTGTATGAATGTAGCATGCAACTAAAAGTCTCCTTTTGGCATGGAATCCCCTATCCGTCAGAGCCGAGGCCCAGATTAGTATGCTAACAATGACTGAAGAAAAAGCATATAGAGAAAGTGATCCTCTGTAGAAAATCACCTATGTTTAGGACAAGAGCTAAAATCACTCCTCAGTGTTAGTTCCTCTAGTCTAGTCTGGAGATGGACAGCTAGAGTCCCACCAGGGCCCAAGCTTTGGCATAAAAATGTTGGCAGAGGCTGAAGGAGAGGTTACTGTAGCTGTTCCTGGTCTAAGTACAGTCTTTGTGGCTCCCTCTGGAGAATGACCTAGGTGGCCATTGACAGCTGCCATTATTGAAGGTTGACTTCACTTTAACCTTCCTGAACCAGCTTTTATATGTTTATGATTACAGATTTTTTTGTGATAGTTGTTATTGAGTACTACAGTACAGGCTATTGGTATCAGAAGCTAAAGCCTTGATCTCACACTCTGGTTCTTGCGGAGCCATAACAGGAAGTTGGGGCTGTAAAGTGTGTTTTCATTTGACACCCCTCTCTCTCACACTCTCTCTCACACACACACACACACACACACACACACACACACACACACACACACACACACACACTCCTCACGTGTGAACCAAGATTTTAACCATTTGAATCCCAGCACTCAAAACAGATTTGTTTCTCTGAGCTGTGGAGAGAGAAAGGTTAAGCAGAGCAGGGCCTTATTAAAAAGGCAGGTGGAGGGCAGGGGCTGGTGTGGTCCCCAGGTTAGGGGCTCAGGTGAGGTAAAACTGGCAATAGAGGTACTGCGGCCCCATATCCCTCTGATGTGGGTAACTGAGCAGAGGTGGCTGAACACACAGCATGATGGCACCAGGGGGAGAGGGAGGGAGGTCCACCAATCTCTCTTATTTCACCACTATCATTACAGCCCGCCTCCCCCAAAATCCTCCTCTGTCATTGGGACACCCAACACCCGCCAGCTGCAGAAGCTAAGTCCTAGATTTGCCGAACACCGAAAGCTCCCTCCTCTCTCTTTCCTTACTTAAAAAGTGTTTTAATTAGTTCCAGCCCAAGACTCCCACCACATATTGATTTCGGGAATTAAGCGTCCTCCTTTCCCGTCATAAGCTGTCTCCGTGTCATAGCGAAACGCCCTTCATATGTACGGCACAGAGCTTAATGGCTGCGAAATGATACAGAAATTAAGCGGATGAGACAAATTCACCCCAAAATACCTATGACGTGACAGAAGGGCAGGACTTGGAACAGGCTTCACTTGGCTTCTGCAGTTATTTATTGGATGATGTCATTGATCTTCGCTGAAATGCAGCTGTAGCTCATACAATCGCCTACAGTACCTTTCCTCATGTCATGGCCGAGTGAATACGTTTTAGCTGAGCAGGTTATTATGAGATCCATAATCGTAGGAGTCCTTTTACTTTTGTAGAGTGCCTACTCCTGGATTACTCTCCACTCCAGTCCTGTTCCTTTACTATCCACCCTGTTCCAACAGGCTCACTATGTGCCAGCGGTAATAGTAGTAGTAGTAGAACAGTCACCCCTTCGCCAGCCCCATTCACCAATAGGAAGATGTTGGCACCGGCCTGTCATCTCTCCGATTTTTAAAATGTTCAGATAAACACTGTTACTCACATAAACGACACTCTTACACACACACACACACACACACACACACACAGTAATAGCAGGGGAAAGACGATCCACTGAGAGGAGTGGATGTTGTGTACTGTAAGCCGAGGAGCGACGAGGGGAAATTGCGTTAGTGAAGTGTGAAACCTCCCCAAAGTCCATAGATTAAAGAGCGGCTAGAGTTCCCTATTATGTCTTAATGTTTAGGGCTGGTTGTGTTTTGAAGCACGCTGGCCCGAGTCCAGCGGTAAAGCCGGTCTCTTCCCCTCTGGGATGAATGGCTGGGGTGACATCAGAGCCGGGCCAACCCAGAGAGGGGCGGCACAGCCCTTTGGTTCGAGAGAGGAACATGCCACTCTGACTCGACCCACTAAATCTCTGATAATACTGTACAATCAACAACGTCTTAGGTTCGGAGTGGGTTTCCCTGAATCTCAAGAACTTGGTTTTACACCCCCTCTTAGAAGGGACAACCAATCCTCCTTAATGGCCAGGATTTCCAGCACGGCAGTAGGAGTGGGGTTGGTGCTGTTGATGCTGTCTGGGGATGTTGATGGGGTTAAGTGCCTCCCCCCATGGTGGTAGTGTTTTAACTGCTATGTTAGAATAACTTTTGAAGTCCCTTGTGTTATCTCTGGGTATCAACTGTACAGGGCATGGTCAAGGGATAACAACACAAAAAATATACACACACATACACCGTTTCAGAGAGCTTTGAAGTCAATACATGGACAACTGGAGTCGTTCAGTCTAGGGCCTGTTGCTATATGAGTGTTAATCCTGTCATGTCCTCTCGCCACTTCAGGAGTCTTTCCTCTCACTCATACACTCTTTCCCAGCTCAACCAAGTGTGTGTGTGTGTGTGTGTCCTTCCTTACCAGGTCGGTTGCCTGATGTGGCTGTCTCTTGCTCCTGCTCTCCTTCGCCATCTCCCGGCAGCCACTCTGTCAGGGTGAGGATGCCCATTGGCACCTGCCCCCACAGCTGGCACAGCAACCCTACAGCCATGTCCAGGGCCACAGGTGGGCACACAGAGACACACACCACATCTAGGGACAGAGCCAACAACGGGAGGTTGGCTCACATACCTATTTCTACATTCTGAGGATCTAGAGAGAAAAGCGGGGTAGGAGTTAAAACCAATTCCATTTAGTCTCCTCAGGAAGTGAACTGAAATTGTAAGTGAATATAGATGGAATTGACCCCGATCCTGGAGAGACTGCAAGTATGGTTGGGAGAGCAGGGGAGTCTTTAGGGGAAACAGGCACCAGAAAGAGAAACACTGTTATAGTACAGTAGCACTGATGAAGATATAATGTGGATGTAAGACCCATAGAACACCAAATAAGGAGTGGGAGAGACAGAAAAAGCCGTTCTCAATCTGTTGTCCGACACGGGCTCAATGTGAAGCTTATACAAAACCCATTCTTGGAAAGAACACTATAACTCGTGTACACACACACACACACACACACACACACACACACACCTTCTGAAGAGTTGGGATTTGACTGGATAAGATGGGATGGAATGGGGTGATATTTATGCCCTTTGTCAGAGTATTTGCTTGTTCATCATCCCTCTACTACCAAAATCTGAATGGCAGAAAAGCATAAAATGAACTTAATTCAATCTGATTCCTATTCATGACCCTCTTCCACCTTCCATTCTAACACATTCGTTGTCGTATTCCATTCAGTCTCATCACTGCTCAGGATGAGGAGGTGTTCCTGTTTGAGGAGGGAGATCTGAACCTGTGGGCCGAGCCTGTCCAGTGGATGCAGCTGCTACACAGATACCTGGGTGTCCTCTTCAAAGCCCCAGAGCTGAAGGCTCTGAACCAGAACCAGGCAGAGCTCCTCAGTCTGTCAGCCCAGGAAGATGCCATGTCCCTGGCCACCCATCAGGCTCTGGAGGGCCTCCCAGCCCTGGCCCAGTTCTCCTGCACCATAGAGCATGCCCGGCTGGCTTGCAGCAGGAGAGGCCCACACTGGCTACGGGTTTTAGACTCCCAAGAAACATTCTGAATTTAACACTTATGCAAGCAATATACACATTTTTCTTGACTAAAATGGTTTGTTTTTATCAGCGACAGATGTATGGGTTTTAGAAGGGAATGTAAAGTGTTTAAGTTTTGAGTTTTGTCTGTGTTTTTCAAAGTAAAGATGCCTAATTCATGTCTCGCGATTCTTGAAAACAACCACAGGGCGGTATGTGTATGTATTTGTTTTTAATCTAATATGTATTAGCACGTTTTCCTAACCTTCGCATAGGTTTTTCTGCCTCCTTGGTTTCCTAGGTTACGTAATTAGGAGGGCAACACAATGGTCCACTGTCCTGTGTTAGCGACTGCCCAGACAGCTGGGCAGTCTTGCGCTGTAGTATGGCAATGTTCCCTGTAAAAATGATGTAATGTTCTGGAACTCTTGAACATCCCCCAATAAAAACAGCACTGTGTGATGAGTTTTTTTTTTTGTTTTTTTGGCGGATGAGGACATGTTCAAGGGATTTCTCAAAGTTTGAGGCTTGCCCATCTGTCCTTGACGTTAGACTGTCGTTTTATCATAAACGCTCATTTAGGCAGAGTTACAGCCCCAGCTCTAATTTAAGGGTTTGTAGTAGTAGATTCCAACCCGTTATGTCATTTGTTTTCGGCTGTTGCTATTTGGTTTTTTTATATCCAACTCTCAGCAGCTAAACCACTCACTCAGTGGGACTATTGAATGATGCAGAAGACAGCCGAATCGTATTACTCCTTTTAATTATTTTTTTTTACTATTTCCAGATTTGGTACATTTGGAAATATAACTGGTGTCGCAAAAACCTACAATTTATGGTGATACGTTTTCTACAGAATTGTAAAAAACTTCTACAAAAATATATACCTATCTCCCTTGTGGGGCCCTAATATAGCCCTGCTCCTCACTGCTAATTATGCCATCTTTGTATGTGGCTGTGAACTTTTGTTGGGCTCCATTTTCATAGTTTTCGGGTGGTGTGAGCTTTTGTTACATCACACCGTCGAATAGGCTGTTTTAAACGAATACAACAAGTACGTTAAGTATTTCAAATATATTTTTGAACCTCAGCAGGTGGCGCTCAAGTCAGTCATTTTGGGCTTTGCTCTTAGGGGGGCAGTGTCGCACTGCTTTTTACAGATTCACATTCCTTTAGTCAACTCAGTGCAGTATTCTGAGATTGTGTGCCGCTGAGCCACAGTGTAATAGATGGTTGAACGCTCTTCGTATAACAAGAAATAATTGGAAATAATTCCGTGCCGACTCATTATTTCACTTTTGTTTTCTATCCATGTGACTTTGTGTCATTTCAATTAGCCATCCTATATGTAAATGCACCGTGATGCACATACATTTGATTGCTGGGAGGCCAATCAACTCTATTCTTATGTCACTCCAACCCCACTTGTAACTAACCGGATACAGTTTTACCAACCAGCTAACGTTAATTATTAAAAACCGGTACCATAAATTAGGGTTGGAGTGAAAACCTATAGGACTGTAGCTCTCCGGGAACAGGTTTGGAGAGCCCTTAACTAGGACATAATTTCGTTGTGTGTGGATTATGCAATCACTAACAAACCTAAACAGAAAAAAATATTTCACTCTGGTTTCTAAAACCATTTTCCCGACACTTGCGTTCCTACTCACGCACCTGCGAGAGAGAAGGGAGACGCAGTGTTCTCCAGTTTGTATAGTTGCTTAAACGTGTACAAAGATAAATTACTTTTTCGAGCAACTCCTACTGTACGCTATTGCTTGATTCAACAACCTGGCCCCTCATTCAAAACGGGACCAACTTTCACAAATTGCGTGATAGAATTTTGGAGAAGAACTACATTTCGAGGTGGAGTATAATAATTCGAGGCCAACCAGTGACTGGGAGACGTTCGAATACGGGGGCGTGATCCACAAAACATTGTTCCAACTTCAGAAAGCTCCACCCTCCAGCCACTGCGAAGCGTTTATATTCCTGTGCAGAGGAGAGGTAGTTAGTGAAGCACTCTAGTTCAGCGCTTCTCGAGGGAAGAATCTACAACCCAATTACAAGGAACTTACTTTCCACAACTTATTTCATCTCCGCCACTGGAATTGCACATTTCGATTTTTCAAGAACTTTCAAATCGCTCTAAAAAAGAAACAGTCGTGGCACGAGCTACAACAGTTGCCTCGTGCGTTGAAGGATCCTGGTTGGTCCTCCATGAGAGATCTACTGCGACAAACATCCGAGAAAGAGATGTCTGCAACCATGTTGTCCGCTTTGTACGACATCGACATGCTTTACAAGGTAAGGTATATTTCCCCATTGTAGATGGACAGTCTTGTTCTTTTAACAGGTCTGATCGCTTGAGCATGCCTTTTCATTTTCAGTACAACTAGCTTCGTGACCTAAGCAATAACTTGTTGCTCGCGTGAGCCCGCCATAGTTTTTCATTGTTACTAAGTTTGCACTCAGAACTTATCAGAATTTAACATGCATTTGGCCAAAGCCGTGTTAGTTTAAATGCATTGCTTATGTTTGTCTTCTCTCTCAACAGCAAGATAAAACCATGAACATGAACGCTATGAATCACATCAATAGCATGCTGGATAATAAAGCGGTGGGGGCTCCAGTGACACCTACACAAAGTTCCAACAGCTTTTCTTTCACGCCGGGATTTTTCCGTAGAAACTCGACCAGCAACATGGAAGCAATGATCAACAGCAACAAGTACTCCGTCAACTCCTACAGTAATTTGAAGGAGAACACGAGCAGTAGCACTGCCATTATGAACAAGGAGAACAAGTTCCGTGACAGGGCATACAGCGAGAACAGTGACCGCAGCCTGCAGATCCTACAGCAGAAGCCGGGCTCTCAGATCAACTCCACGCGCTACAAGACCGAACTCTGCAGGCCCTTCGAGGAGAACGGAGCATGCAAATATGGAGAGAAGTGCCAGTTTGCTCACGGCTACCACGAGCTGAGAAATTTGTCTCGCCACCCCAAGTACAAAACCGAGCCCTGTCGCACTTTCCACACTATTGGCTTCTGCCCCTACGGTCCCCGCTGTCATTTTATCCACAATGCTGATGAGCGCAGACCTGCTCCAATCAACGCCAACATGCAGGGGGAACCCAAGTCGGGTCGGGAGCTCTGTGGCTATGGTCAAAGGGATGTTGTTCCGCAGCAAGGTGGGCACAACCGGGACAGACCAAAGCTTCACCACAGCCAGAGTTTTTCTGGCTTTTCCAGCCACCATGGACTTGAGTCGCCACTGCTCGAGAGCCCCACATCGCGCACCCCACCACCCCCCTCTTCTTGCTCTCCCAACTATTATGAGGACATGCTGTCTCCCAACTCCATGTCTTGTGTGAACAGTGCATTCAATTTCCCTGGGCAGGACCTGAAAGCCTTACTTGCTCCCCTTGCCATGCATACTCAGAACGGCTATGCCAACAACCAGTTCAACACCTACTACGGAAACATTCAAGCTAACGTGTGCCCCCCTTCTCCCCCTTCATACAACATGAGCCACTTGCAGTCCCTGCGCCGCCTCAACGAGTCGCCGGTGTTCGACTCCCCTCCCAGCCCGCCCGACTCCCTCTCAGACCTGGAGAGCTATGCGAGCGGGTCCCTCAGCTCTTCTGGGAGTCTCAGCGGCTCCGAGTCCCCAAGTTTGGATGCTGGGAAACGTCTGCCAATCTTCAGCAGGCTGTCGATTTCAGATGACTAAACATCCTATCATGTTATTTTCAATGGCTGAAAATGATCCTTGACATGGCATTAGTTGTTCCTTTTTGTAATGGTATAGCTGTATAAAAGTAGATATCAACAGAAGGCATTCCATCAGCGACTTATTTGAGCTGCAATTAATGGCAGTATTTTTGGTCTATCGGGCAAGCCACGCTTCCCTGGGATAGATGTGTACAAAACTTGACACTGTAAAGTGGTTTCAGATTTCCTCCATCCTGCCAAGAATATGCCTTGACACAATGTAACGTCTATTTTTCAAAGTATGTGTTCCTTTATGAACGTTTAAACTTCCATTCCAGGACTTTAATCTGTTTCACAGCACCACAACAGTGGGTTGTTGCTTAGTTTGAGAAGCACTCACGTTCGGTTTGTTTGGGGAAATCACTGATGGTTGAATCATTTTTTTTAGCTGTTTTGAGTGATTTACATAGCAGTGTGTAACTGGCTATGAACTATTTAACTTATTTATTATCTTGTGAAAAGTATAGGCTATACATCATTGGTAATTTGTGTCCATACTGTATTTATCAAGTATGATGAAGCAATAGATCTATATTCTTTTATGTTTAAATTATGATGGCCATTATTAATCTGCATAAAGTGGAGTGTGTTCTTTTCACAGTAATATATATTTTGTTTTTGGTTTCCATTTTGTAACTTCACTTATTTTTATTGTAAATGAGTAAAAAAGATCTTAATTTAAGAGGACATGTGATATTTATTTCATTAATTTTGTTTACGTTTATTAAAACAAGTTTGCGTGATTGCTGTTTGTTCAGAGTTTGCTTGTAAGAGCTGTGGAAGCCGTTTTGAGTCCCTATCTAGATGTTTCTGTAGAATGTATAAATGATGTGGTTTTGCAGACCGTCCAAACCTGAGCTAGCCTTAAGTTTTTTTTTTTTTTTGTGATTTTTTTATTTTTTATATATAGATCAGACTTCAGTGACAAAGAACCCAAGTAAATAAATTAACCAAAAAAGTATTTGTTTTCTTCTGTTTGTACGAGGTCACACTGATTCCAGCCACGTGCTAAAGAATGTAGCAATCCCTTGTGCCCCAGTATTATTGTGTAGTGCCTACGGAGTTCACCATCTTTACATGCCTTAACATTAACCAAATAAAGTATTTTTCCTACATGTATCTTTTACACAAGTTGAATTGAATGTAGTGCTGGAGCTGAATGACTTTTGCAGGTGGTTACCACTTTTCTAAGACACCTTGGGAAGACTATACCTTATTTTTTTTTTTTGAAATTCCCTGTTTCTCTACACTTATTTAGATTGACTAGTCAAACAATCTCAAAGGAAGAGAGAAAGAAAAAAAAAAAAAAGCAGTCTTCAGAATTTTCTGGATGGGGAAGTGATTGAACGTTTGTACATAGTAAGTACAGGGGTTGCACACTGTGCCTGTTGACTACTTTATCAGAAGTAAAGCTTTTTGAATGTAATTTAAAAACGGACAAAAAGACAGTTGTAGTAATTTTTGGGGGCGGGGATAGTCGGTTCACTACAAATTGAGTGTAAGACTTTGTACTGTACATTTTTTTTTTTTTGGTAGTTCTCCCAATAAAATCATTTTGGAAAAATAGTCTTGTGCTGCTTGGTTTTATCTTTTACATAAAGAATGATGCAAGTGTGTTGGCATTTCCAGGAAGACCCTTCCCCAGTAGAGTCATTCATAGAAATTATAATTCTAAACCTATGTTTTCAACAATGCCCCCTTTCATCACTAAGGGACCGATACTGCCTCCTGAAAACGCAGTGTTCAGCTCTGCTCTGCCATGTTCTTAAAGCTAGAATCCTTGGCACCCTGCCTCTGATTTGGTAAAAAGCTGATGGATGGGCCTGGAGAAATGTAACCACTTAAATTCATAGATGCCTGTGGATGAAAGGACTTGGCCACCTATATCAAAATTATAGTTTTGAATCTATATAGCTGTAGTGTTGGTTTACGTTTCCGTTGTTCGCAAGCATTGGAGTAAAACAAATATATATTTTGGGTTCGGATGGGGAACAAGAGTTGAACTAAACTCTTGAGGCATAAGTTATTCATGAATCAATGGGTATACATAAACCATTTATGATTCCGAAAAATGTATGTATCAACTAAGGATTCCAGCTTTAACACATTCACTAAGTGCTAAATACAAATCACCTCTTTCCCATTAACTCTTCCCCCGTCATTTGAGGGAAAGACTGGAACCATTTTAGTGTGAATGCACCCCCATCTCTGGCATACCTGTACAGAGTGGCTGGTCTCCAAGGCCTGCTCTGTGACTTTATGCTGCCCTTACAAAGGCAGCCCAATTCTAATCTTTTGCCAAATTCTTGGCAAGAAAGCCGATCTGATTGGTCAAAACACCAATTAGTGGGGGGGGGGAAATAAGATTTGTAATGCCTGTGTAAACACAGCCTACTTGTCTTGGCTAGGGGCCAGTGGGGCTTTGTGTTGACTGTAGAGTAGACCTTCCACACTTTAAGACTCCACAGTACAGCCCAATCCCACGCTAGTGGGAGGTAAGGTTGAGGAACGTACTACCTTTACGTGAATTTGGTTTTATTACCCTTACAGATCTAGGAACAAATCTGAATTGTGAGTGGGTAGGGTGTGGTGTGTATTAGGAAATAAAGCAGTCTCCATGCATACTACACTAATGGGGTGCCAAGAAGTTGAAGTCACATATGACATCAACTTCCTACATCCCCACATGGTATGTTTTATCTGTGAATGGATGAGAGTAGCCATACCCTCTGTTGTGATTGGTCTTGAAATAAAATATGCAAAGGCCTCAGTCTCCCTACTCAGAAATGATTTCCTTTAACTACATATTCATAACGCATTCATTACACATGCATAAGCATTTCATGAACCTGTTATAACAGGTCCCAACTGCATTATTCAAAGGTTATTTAAACGTATCCATAGCATTACTATAGCACGTCCATGTCATGCTATGCTCGTCTTTAGGTATGTTATTAGATCAAATCAAATTGATTTATATAGCCCTTTGTACATCAGCTGATATCTCAAAGTGCTGTACAGAAACCCAGTCTAAAACCCCAAACAGCAAGCAATGCAGGTGTAGAAGCACGGTGGCTAGGAAAAACTCCCTAGAAAGGCCAAAACCTAGAGAGGAACCAGGCTATGAGGGGTGGCCAGTCCTCTTCTGGCTGTGCCGGGTGGAGATATGCATCATCACAATGACAGTTGAATGAAATCATTATGGATGTTCTCAAAAGTGTGCTTCTGTCATACAAGTGTTATTGAATATGCCAAAAGGCCAAAGGCTAGGTTTTGAAAATGTTGCTGTATAGCCTGACCAACCCCATTTCCCCTACTGGCTTGGGGCGGCAGGTAGCCTAGTGGTTAGAGCGTTGGAGTTGTCACCAAAAGGTTGCAAAATCAAATCCCCGAGCTGACAAGGTCAAAATCTGTCTTTCTGCTCCTGAACAA
This sequence comes from Oncorhynchus mykiss, assembly GCF_057628025.1. Lineage (NCBI taxonomy): Eukaryota > Metazoa > Chordata > Actinopteri > Salmoniformes > Salmonidae > Oncorhynchus > Oncorhynchus mykiss. The sequence goes on from NC_143044.1 coordinate 6,663,212, forward strand.
GGCAGTATAGTTATGCTATGGATACGTTGAATTAACCTTGAATAATGCAGTTGGGACCTGCTATAACTAGGCCATCATTGAAAATAAGAATTTGTTCTTAACTTTGTGTGGTAAAATGATGCATCTATTAAGATACCTAAATATGAGCTATATATATGCACTATATATTTGGTATGGATATATTTTACCAAACAACCTTTAATTATGTGGTTGGGACCTGTTATAACACGTACTTGAAATGCTTATAGATGTGTAATGTAGTCAAAGGAAATCATTACCGTGATTGTTGTTAACCCATTTAAAATGTATTGCAGCAATAATTGTTTTGTTTTTCCAGGAGCCTCTCAAGGAACTCGCCACTCTTCTCCACGTTCTAGTCTGTGAAGTTCTCAGAACCCACAAAGTCATTCAAAAAATAAAGCCCTAGAAGCCATGTAGAGCAGAAGGTTCACGCCAAGATAAGGGAAGGTGATAAGGATGAGCAAATATTTACAGTGTCCTCAGGATTTCATAATGAAGTATTTATCAAGATGTGTTTATCAAGAGGAGAGCCAAAGGGCCCACAATGCAGGACGCCTGTGCCAAGTAGGATTCGCATACCTGTGTGTACCTGTTATGGTTTTTGTTTGTATATAAGTGTGTGTGTGTGTGTGTGTGTGTGTGTGTGTGTGTGTGTGTGTGTGTGTGTGTGTGTGTGTGTGTGTGTGTGTGTGTGTGTGTGTGTGTGTGCGTGCGTGCGTGCGTGCGTGCGTGCGTGCGTGTGTGTCTTGCCGGTTAATGGTTCTGGAGCTCTTACAATGACAGGAAATATTCAGAGTTCTGATTAGGGCAGGAAGAGCCCACTTCCTCACCACCACCCATTTCCACCTTTTCTCTCCCCTGCTGTTTTTGTCCTTACTTTCCTCTACTGACCTGTCCAGTAGGATGGCTGCTTCTAGAGGTTACTATTTGAGCAACAGTGCATTGCTTGAGGGCAGCTTGGCTTGCCCTGACATTGTTTTTGTCATGCTCAGTAAGGCGTGAGCAACATCATGACTATTACCATGCAACTCTTAATAAAAAATAAAAAACAGGGAGGGACTACCTGAATTTGTCCAATAAGTCATCCATGTTTTAGTTTTCGTTTCCGTTGCAAAATGTTTTGCTACGTGTGCCCTAATGAATACCCAGGTGTGGGATGTCGAGAAAAAGAATGGTGCTGGTTGAGTTAGTGTACAACTTGAGGGAAAGGGTCACATTTCTCCTGGCGCGCTGGGCACTCCACGTTCCTTTCCCCTTGCAGTCTGCCTGACGATAAATATTTACAGAGCATCAGCGAGAGGTTAGTGTTTACTGGGGATGGGCGACGCTCAGCTAGAGTGCTGACGACATCCATAGATGCCAAGAGTAAACCAGGGCAGCATGTGTCAGTTTAAATACTTCCCCATGCCCCTCCACAGTTTACTAACGCATGGCCCTTTTCAAAAGTAGTGAACTAAATAGGGAATAAGGGTCATTTGGGACAAAGCCCCAGAGTAAAAAAAAAACATTAATCAACAGTTATGGATGGGGGACAGGCACGTGGCTGGACTATGGTCTCTAGGCCTGGGGTAAGCATGGGCGTTGACCCCATCGGGAGGCGAAGACGATGGGATTGCTGTGTTTGTTTACCTCGGTCTGCCTTGTGTACAGGCTGAGGCTCTGACATCACATCGTTGCAGGTGGAACATTCTCATTAAATCTTTCTCTTTAGAATGTAACTAGTGTGCCATTTCAGTCTCCAGTCCCTTTTCCTAAGTACTCCTACATCAGTATTCACTTTTATAAAATGACTAGATAGGTGTAGTATTATGTTATTATCTCCTTGTGGTACATCCAACATATTGCTGTAGCCCTTTCCTGCAGTCACCTGACCAAATCGCCCTCTAGTGGTCTCATGGGTGGAATGTTATTAATATTTTTCATAATTAATAAACATTATTTAAAATAAACCTGCCAAACGGTTTTGTTATATTTCAGTCTTCTGCAATGTATGTAAAGTGTAATATTAGGATGCAAACGTAAATACATTTAAACACTGTGTCTGACATGGTGCAGATGTCTTGTGACCATGTGTGAGGTGTAGAAAGTAGAAACAAATGTTTCCATGTTCTATTTATGCCGCCTTCACACATGTACAATTAACAGCCAAACATGATGGGTGTGTGTGTGTGTGTGTGTGTGTGTGTGTGTGTGAGAGAGAGAGTATCACACAGAGAAGGGAGGGTCAAAGTCTGGCTTGGGCATTTGGGGAAGCTCTGAAATGTGACATGGCCTATCCATTTCAGTGAAGCTTTACTTGGATTGGGTGTGACTCACGCATGATTGACATCTGAGAGCATGGTGATAGGGAGGTGTCAGTGAGCTGAGAGGGTGGTCTATTAAAAAAAAGCCACTGTTAGTGTAAATACAGGATCCACTTATGTTCATTATGTGGTCTTGTACACATCCTTAGGCCCCATAGTATTGAAATAGTGAGCCACACACCTGATTTGATTTTAGAATTGAACCTGAGTGTGGTGTCAGGAAAATAACCTCACACTCAACGTCAACAAAACTAAGGAGATGATTGTGGACTTCAGGAAACAGCAGAGGGAACACCCCCCTATCCACATCGATGGAACAGTAGTGGAGAGGGTAGCAAGTTTTAAGTTCCTCGGCATACACATCACAGACAAACTGAATTGGTCCACTCACACAGACAGCATTGTGAAGAAGGCGCAGCAGCGCCTCTTCAACCTCAGGAGGCTGAAGAAATTTGGCTTGTCACCAAAAGCACTCACAAACTTCTACAGATGCACAATCGAGAGCATCCTGTCGGGCTGTATCACCGCCTGGTACGGCAACTGCTCCGCCCTCAACCGTAAGGCTCTCCAGAGGGTAGTGAGGTCTGCACAACGCATCACCGGGGGCAAACTACCTGCCCTCCAGGACACCTACACCACCCGATGTCACAGGAAGGCCATAAAGATCATCAAGGACATCAACCACCCGAGCCACTGCCTGCTCACCCCGCTATCATCCAGAAGGCGAGGTCAGTACAGGTGCATCAAAGCTGGGACCGAGAGACTGAAAAACAGCTTCTATCTCAAGGCCATCAGACTGTTAAACAGCCACCACTAACATTGAGTGGCTGCTGCCAACACACTGACACTGACTCAACTCCAGCCACTTTAATAATGGGAATTGATGGGAAATGATGTAAATATATCACTAGCCACTTTAAACAATGCTACCTTATATAATGTTACTTACCCTACATTATTCATCTCATATGCATACGTATATACTGTACTCTATATCATCGACTGTATTCTTATGTCATACATGTATCACTAGCCACTTTAACTATGCCACTTTGTTTACATACTCATCTCATATGTATATACTGTACTCGATACCATCTACTGTATCTTGCCTATGCTGCTCTGTACCATCACTCATTCATATATCCTTATGTACATATTCTTTATCCCCTTACACTGTGTACAAGACAGTAGTTTTGGAATTGTTAGTTAGATTACTTGTTATTACTGCATTGTCGGAACTAGAAGCACAAGCATTTCGCTACACTCGCATTAACATCTGCTAACCATGTGTATGTGACAAATAAAATTTGATTTGATTTGATTTATTTAACTAGGAAAGTCAGTTAAGAAAAAAATCTTATTTAAAATGATAGTCTATCGGGGAACAGTGGGTTAACTGCCTAGTTCGGGGGCAAAACGACAGATCTTAACCTTGTCAGCTGGGGGATTCAATCTTGCAACCTTTCGGTTACTGGCCCTAACGCTCTAACCACTCGGCTACCTGCCACCGCCGGACGTTGGCAATGCATGCAGTTTCACAATTTTAATGAATGAACCCTCACTATGGTGGCTGTGGATTGAGCACACAGAGTCTCACACACTGTAGAATTATGGAATAGTACCTTAAGTGGGAGCGGTACTTCAAAACAACACATATCATATTGCGGTGTATCTGACAATAAAACATCTCATTTATGGTTGTTTATTTTACTTGAAAATATGTCATGTTTCTTTGAGGTAGTTCTTGGCAGGTTTGAAGTCCATGACTCCTTTCACTTATGATATTACAGAGTAAACAGTTTGGAGCATGGAACAGAAATCCTTGAGGTGTGTGTGCGTATGTATGTGTGTGTCTGTGAGTGTGTGCGTGTTTGTGTTTATGCATGTGTGTGTGTATTTGTGTGTGTGTCTGTATATATATATATATATATATATATATATATGTGTGTGTGTGTTTGTCCACCACTGAGTAATTACGTATAATCATCCAACATGTTTATACTACACAAATAGCGTAGCTATGCAGAGTTGCCGTGGTGTACTGTAGGAGAGTGTCTTCGTGAAGAAGTGTGTCCTCTCAGTGATTACCCAGGCGAGGCTGTGTGGAATTGTCATGCAGTTGGAAAGTTGTTTTTTTCTATGAAAGCTACAGAGAGCCAGTTCCGTTAAAACAGTGTGAGAAAGCCTTTGAGGTTTGACCTGAATCTGGGAAGAAGTTAAAGAGGTCAAAGGTCGTCTGCAGACGAATGTTGTTGGGGAGACTGACTAACTGCTCGGGAGAGAGAAGGCTGGGTTTGGCTCTGGTGTTGGTGCTCTTACTCACGTCCATATTTCATATCACTGGGTTTTCAAACAAAGGCTGTTTTGATACAATCTCCTTACCGAGGAGAGGAAATAACTGTTTGTACACGCTGATGATGTTTCTACTTCTTCCTAATTCCTTTGGTCTGTCTCATTACTCTACCTAACCACATATACAGTGGGGCAAAAACGTATTTAGTCAGCCACCAATTGGGCAAGTTCTCCCACTTAAAAAGATGAGAGAGGCCTGTAATTTTCATCATAGGTACACTTCAACTATGACAGACAAAATGAGAAAAATAAATCCAGAAAATCACATTGTAGGATTTTTTATGAATGTATTTGCAAATTATGGTGGAAAATAAGTATTTGGTCAATAACAAAAGTGTTTCTCAATACTTTGTTATATACCCTTTGCTGGCAATGACAGAGGTCAAACATTTTCTGTAAGTCTTCACAAGGTTTTCACTAGTTGCTGGTATTTTGGCCCATTCCTCCATGCAGATCTCCTCTAGAGCAGTGATGCTTTGGGGCTGTTGCTGGGCAACACGGACTTTCAACTCCCTCCAAAGATTTTCTATGGGGTTGAGATCTGGAGACTGGCTAGGACACTCCAGGACCTTGAAATGCTTCTTACGAAGCCACTCCTTCGTTGCCCGGGCTATGTGATTGGGATCATTGTCATGTTGAAAGACCCAGCCACATTTCATCTTCAATGCCCTTGCTGATGGAAGGAGGTTTTCACTCAAAATCTCACGATACATGGCCCCATTCATTCTTTCCTTTACACGGATCAGTCGTCCTGGTCCCTTTGCAGAAACACAGCCCCAAAGCATGATGTTTCCACCCCCATGCTTCACAGTAGGTATGGTGTTCTTTGGATACAACTCAGCATTCTTTGTCCTCCAAACACGATGAGTTGAGTTTTTACGTTTTCAGACGGGCCTGGACATGTACTGGCTTAAGCAGGGGGACACGTCTGGCACTGCAGGATTTGAGTCCCTGGCGGCGTAGTGTGTTACTGATGGTAGGCTTTGTTACTTTGGTCCCAGCTCTCTGTAGGTCATTCACTAGGTCACCCTGTGTGGTTCTGGAATTTTTGCTCACCGTTCTTGTGATCCTTTTGACCCCACGGGGTGAGATCTGGCGTGGAACCCCAGATCGAGGGAGATTATCAGTGTGTCTTCCATTTCCTAATAATTGCTCCCACAGTTGATTTCTTCAAACCAAGCTGCTTACCCATTGCAGATTCAGTCTTCACAGCCTGGTGCAGGTCTACAATTTTGTTTCTGGTGTCCTTTGACAGCTCTTTGGTCTTGGCCATAGTGGAGTTTGGAGTGTGACTGTTTGAGGTTGTGGACAGGTGTCTTTTATAATGATAACAAGTTCAAACAGGTGCCATTAATACAGGTAACGAGTGGAGGACAGAGGAGCCTCTTAAAGAAGAAGTTACAGGTCTGTGAGAGCCAGAAATCTTACTTGTTTGTAGGTGACCAAATACTTATTTTCCATCATAATTTGCAAATAAATTCATTACAAATCCTACAATGTGATTTTCTGGATTTTTTTTCTCATTTTGTCTGTCGTAGTTGAAGTGTACCTATAAAATTACAAGCCTCTCTCATCTTTTTAAGTGGGAGAACTTGCACAATTGGTGGCTGACTAAATACTTTTTTGCCCCACTGTATAGGCTAGTTGTGTTAGGATAGTGATACCACATTATGTGTATCATCCACATCCTCCTAACTAAGATATCTCTTTTGAGTGTTCTGGTGCGCTATGGCTGCCTTGCATCACCCAAATGAGTGATAAACATTGGTAGTGGAGTGGTGAGTTACCCCATACAATGTAAAGCGTGTTGTGTTTTGAGAAAATCCTCATCCGAATGCTGGGGTGTCACCATTCTGCCTTTACCATACCATCAACCTGACTGTTGTAATCCGAGTCATGTTTTGGACTGTCTATCACACACATCGTGTTACTACACAGATATTACCGGTATTATGTTCGTATTCTTATCCTATGTTCATATTCTTATCTTTTATTATTTCCTATTGTTGTGGCATTTGTCGAGAAGGAACCTGCAAGTAAGCATTCAATTGGACAATGTATTCCAATGCGTATCCCGTACATACAACAAATAAATAAATTACATGACCATGCCTCTGGCTGGGAAATCAGGCCTAGTTCCCATGTGTGTGGTACAGAGAGTCTCTTCCCCTACATGGAGCCCTTTGCCCTTGGCAGTGCAACTCATCTAAGGCCTACTGCAGCGCCTCCATCAATAAGGCCTTTAAGGGTCAGTGGCCCAAGGGCCGAGTCCAGGCACAGACCACCTTTATTCCCCCCCCCCCCCCCCCCCCCCCCCCCCCCCCGCGCTCAGGCTGCTCATTCATGGGAGCAGTGTGGGAGAGCACACACACTCCATGGCACACACACACTCTGAGCGGCCTCTGTGTGCTTACACACACACACACGTCCTGGGGGCTGAGCAAATAAACGCCCCATCTATGGACTCGAACCCAGCCCACCTTTAGCTGGCTGCACACTCAATGAGTACACACATACATACACTCGCATGCACACACACACACACACACACACACACACACACACACACACACACACACACACACACACACACACACACACACACAAACCACACACACAGTATACTGTACTATACTGTCAATAAAGATAAATAACTCACAGTAATTTGTAGTGCTGTAGCTAAACCATAATCCCAAAACATTTACATGACTCTAAATATGCCATGCCACTTCTATATCAGACAGTTTATGACATGTCTAGCTATGTTCAATGGGTGTGTGCCAGTGTGCTTTCTCATCAATGGAAGGTCAGAGTGTATTTACCCTTTAGTAAAAGATGTGTGGACAGAGTGTGATCTGTGGTGGCTCAAAGTGGGTCAAATACACAGGAGCTCCGTGGCCCGCTAACACACCCATATTTTATCTATTACATTACATCACTTCTGGAGAATAACTGCTTGTCTGTTTCGCCTTGGGAGCAGACTGAAAAGCAGACTTATTCAATGATTAACTTAGGGATTACTGGGAAATGTTTTCGAGCCATTGTTTTGCGCCGGGTCACCAGACTAAGAGAGGGGTTGGTGAATGTTTGTTTTACGTTGTGTTAATGTTAGACTGTGATTCACAGATGCATTGATCTGAGTCAGAGGATCTCTCGTGCTCTGTGTCAGAGTACAGTGCATTATCTATTTACCTAGCATACCTACTGTATGCTTGGCAGACTGTTTTTAGTGTCTATAACCCCTTTACTTACTGAAGGTAATGGCCTTATTCAGCTAGGAGTCACATGTCTTGATGGTTCAAAGGAGACACTGTAAGACATTTCAACAATGACGGAACTTCTCCCATTTCTAACCATAGAGTTCCATTTCAGTTAAAGGCCAAAAAGCATATTTACCATGCCCCCTCAGGATAGCTCCCCTTCCCTCGTTTTCAAAGTGGTTCTGTCCTAAATTACCCCTGATTGATTCCCCCTTCTTCCGCAGTGGTCTGGTCCAAAGGGACACCTGAGGCTCTGACAGAAACGAGAGGTTGAAACTTCTCTCTCGATAAGTTCCAACCTGTCAGTAAATGTTTTTCTAATGGCACGTTACATGGCTGTTGAGCCCCAGCGATGTGCTTCAGACTATTTCCATTTTAAGGCTTTTTTTTCTCTGCTATTCAGTTTGGTTGTTTATGAGAGAAGCGTTAGATAAACTGTTTATGAAAATGCTCCAGCTTTTTATTTCTGGAAAAGTATATGGTAAACGGTGGAGCGTTTTGGCCGGTTTCGGTCATTCATTCCTGTCAGAAATCTCAGATATAGAGTCATATTCATGGGAGTTGTTTCCGTGGCTGTGGCTTTACAGTGTGTTTTATTCTCCTGGAGAAGGGGGGGTCCTTGTTTGGGAAGAGGCCTGGTTGTCAGCACTCTGGGCTCCAATAATATGTATGACGTGTGAACAAGTTCACTGTGTGAGTCATGAGGACGAGTAGTGAACTCACCATCTCACTTATCTTCACCCTCTCGAACTGACTGCTAAAGTCATCAGCCTCTCCCTGTGTCCCCATTTCATTATCCTATTCATTATCCATTATCCTTTCTCTTGCAATGTGGACTCTCTCTCTCGGCCTCTCTTTCTCGCTCCTCTCCGCTCTGTGTGTCTCACGCCCTCTCTCCCTTATTCTCTATTTCTATTTCTCGATCTCTTCTCGTGCCTTCTCTTGGGCTTCCAAGTGGCGCAGCGGTTTAAGCACTGCATCTCAGTGATTCAGGCCGTCACTACAGATAACCCTGGTTTGAATCCAGGCTGTATCACAACCGGCCGTGATTGGGAGTCCCATAGGGTGGCGCACAATTGGCCCAGTGTCGTCCAGGTTTGGCTGGTGTAGGTCGTCATTGTAAATAAGAATTTATTCTTGACTGTCTCTCTCTCTCTCTATGTCTCTCTCCCGCTGTCTCTCTCTGCCTCTATCGCTCGTTCTCTTGTGGCATTTAGAGCGATGATCTTGCCTCATGATGTACAACCACCTTCAGCATTGCCATGACAAATCTGAGTGGTGTGGTAACCTGGTTACTTGTTGAGGGAGTTCCCGTCCTTATCCCTGTCAATATTTCACCTGCAGCAGCTAGGCCCTTGACGTTGCGACACTGACCTACTTTTCTCCGCGGCGGAGAAAGAGATAGCAGCTAGGGCCTGGTGTGATCCCCCAGACAGGTGTTCTACTGGGACTGGTCACGTTGACGTGTTCTAGAACCCTCTATCAGACCTAATGAGAGCATAGGCAAACATTACACAATATCTATCTGACAAGGCACTCTGAAAAACACTAAGGCTCCACACAATTGTTATTTCTTTCCGGCCGTCATTGTGAATAAGAATTGGTTCTTAACTGTCTAAATAAAGGTAAAAAACAAAACAACGAAAAAGCACACAAGCCCTCACTGCATCATTTCTGATGATTGAATTTGAAGATATGAAATTACTATGTACTGGGTACAAATACACTCCTAACTTTTTTGTAATCAGTTCAGTTTTTTGTAATCAGTTTTTGTTTATTTAGTCGGGTTGCAAATATATTATACTTTATCTGTCAATAATGAACAACAGGATCATATCTCAGTAGATGCAGCTGCTGTCACTTTCCCATGGATGGATTAGAGCTAATCTAATCTCAAGACTGACAAACCCGTTACTATCTTGCCTCTAGTTGTAGGCTTAGTTATCTAAACACAACACAGCAACATACAAATACCAATAGTCTTGCACATGGCCAACACGGACTGTGAAGGACTCGGACTGGGTGTTAAAGTACTTATGTCAATTCCTCCCCTAACTCCTGTGTGTACTCAGTGAAATCTCTGGGCCATCACATTAAACAAAGTGTGTTTGTACGTACCTCGACCACTGAGGCTCTTTTTTTTACATTCCTTCTGATGACACACACGCGTCGCGCGCACACACACACACGCACAAACCCATGAACACACACACACGCGCAAACACACACACACGCACAAACCCATGAACACACACACACACACACACACACATGCTAGCTGTAAAAGGCCTCCGTATGATATGACTGGCTTACAGGCATCATGTTTGAGTATGATGTGTGATTTGCCAGAAGTCAAGGCTCTAATTCAGCCAGTTCCATTAGGATATTTATCTGATCCATGCAGTCTCTCTATGAGTATCCCGTGTGTTCATGAATCATGTGTGTGTGTGTGTGTGCGTGTGTGTGTGTGATATTTAAGTGTGTGTAGGAGTAGAGAACATAAGCCAGTGAGTCAGTGATAAATGACAGCCTGTGGCGTCAGGGCCCAGTGTGTGTGTGTGTGTATCATCAGGCTGTATCTTCCCCCCTCCCCCGGTCACCTGAGGGCCAGGTAGGGAACAAGAACAGCTGGAAGCCCCTGGAAACATCTGCATGCAGACACGCCCCCGCCACTGACCCCCGCCGTATTGTCTAATTCCCCCGCCACAACTGTTTTTTCAGATTATTATTAAGTGACGTATTTGTGTAGTTGCTCAGTTCGTGCCTTTACCTGAGGGACAGCTTATAGGTATCCACTGAGCAGATGAATATTCACGGGGGACGCTAAGGGTCTGATAACACATGGTAGGCCTACAAAATAGCTTCCTACACTTAGTTTCTACACTGTTCAGTGAACTAATCCATGAAAATCAGGAGGGAGATATGCATATCCTAAACGTATTTATACCGGCGCTTTTCCCCCCTTTTCTTTATCAGTGAACTACTGTAATCTATGTCCCTAACGTTGTGATGTCATCTCCAATCTCTTAATATTAAGAAATCTAGTCATCAATGTCCTCGGGACACTGGGTTCCACCATCACATAAAGGGGACATCGCTCTCTCTCCACCTGTCTGTGGAGATTTTCACGTGACGGAGTCCCAATGCTCATGGACAATGAACCTTTTCCCTGGGGGGCGCCCAGTGCTGTCAGAGCCAGCGATTGTTCTCTGCGTTTTATTTTGGTTAGCGCAGCTTTTGGGAAGGAAGTATGCAGCACGGAGCCAGCAGAGAGAGAGAGATAGAGAGCCTTTGTTTGTGTCTGAGAGCTGCTCTGCCCAGAAGGACCCATCCTGTTTACTCACCGGGTGACACTGTATCCCCCTGTCCACCGCTACCAATGGGACGATCCGGATTAAGTGTTCTCCTCCTGCAGTGGAACAAATGGCTGTTACAGAGAACTCTCTCTCTCTCTCTCTCTCTCTCTCTCTCTCTCTCTCTCTCTCTCTCCCCCCCCCCCCCCCCCATTGCATGCAGCTCCTGACCTGATTTGACTAATTTAAACATAACCAGTTCTAACAAAGCATCCACAGAACCTCATGTTTACTTAGCTCAATTATTTTTGACCTGTGTGTGTGTTTGGCTTTTTCTGTAAACATGTTTGGCTTTTGCTTGGCTATTTCGGTAGTTTTGTTCAAAGTGTGTGTGTTGCAGGCAGAATGTGTCTTCTGGCTTTTCATCCTGTGGTTTTCCTTCTTTGCCCTCAGGGCTTGCCTCAGCCCAAACATGTCTGGCTGCGAGAAAACTGATTGCACCAACATTGTTTCAACAATTAAAAAAAATAATAATCTGATGACTAAACAAGGGAAACTGATTAGATTTGCAGAAAGTAATTATTTCTTTCACCCAAATTTGAACTTAAATCCCATGACATGGTGATTTTGTTGTTGCTGATTTCACATGGAATTCACGTTGATTTCACATTGAATTCACGTTAGTTGAAATCTCAACCAACTGTTTTGTAAATGTAAATGTAAATCAAAACAAGACATTGAACTTAAGTCTGTGCCCAGTGGGAGCCTTAAACAAGCCTCAATGATGGGTATTGTGGAGGAGCTGGACAATATATTGTTGTTGACCTATTATGTCACAGTGCCCCTGATGAGCAGTGTGAAATACTGATGTGAGAGTATGACTATGGTGATTGCTGACTTTGACTCGCCCAGCAGTATGTCTTATCAGAGTGAATCATTAGCCTTGCCACTGATACAGTGTCTGGTAGCCGTCGTAAAATAATGATTTGATACAGGATAAACATCAGCAGTGGGAACAAACAGGTCTCTAATGTGGAGTGACAGGACACACAATCATAACCTTACAGACATACTAACACACTTACACACACAGAGAAAGACTCACACACACACACACACACACACACACACACACACACACACACACACACACACACACACACACACACACACACACACACACACACACACTCCAGTAATTCCAGTGGCATCAGAGAGGCATGCAGCATGTGGTATATCAGAAGGTTCAGAAACGTGGTCTGAGAGGAGGAGACCACTCAAAACACCTGGTGCACCCTGGGTAAACACCATTACTTTAGCCAGTCAGCCACCACCTCCTGTACCCCATCCAGACCCCAGATCTCTGCCAGGGCCTCTGACACCTGATAGGGGTCACTTCAAATCAAACTTTATTTGTCACATGCGCCAAATACAACAAGTGTAGACCTTACAGTGAACTGCTTACTTACAAGCTCTTAACAAACACTGCAGTTCAAGAGGAGTTAAGAAAATATTTAAAATCATAACAAAATAATAATAATAATAAAATATATAAAAAGATAGATTACCACTTCAGTCCCCCCCACGGTGTCCCCTCCTGTCACCCCGAGGACCCTGAGTGGTGTTGTGGCTTGCCAAAGTGGCATTACAGAGGTGAGTGAGTTCATCCGACAGAGAGAGAGAGAGAGAGAGAAAGAGAGCAGGCAGGCGGAGTGTTGCGACCACAGAGGAATTCCTCCTCTTAGCCACAGGGCCACAGCTGATCACTGCACATGGCAATTTGCTCACCTCAAGATACACACATACGTTTCATTTCCCCCCTCTCTGCCCTCAGCAGGCAGGAAACATGGACAAACATTGAGGAACAGCTTAAGACAACAGAGCTGTTGGCCTCACTGGGAGTAAACATTGTGTGGGCAGAGACAGAGACAGACAGAAACAGAGGCAGAGAGAGAGAGACAAAAAGGGAGACAGAGGTAGAGACAGAGACAGAGACACAGGCAGACACAGAGACAGAGTCAGAGACAGCGAGAGGGGACAGGAGCACGTTTTATTTTGATACGTTTTAATGTCACATGCACAGGTACAGTGAAATGCCTTTCTTGCCAACTCAAAGCCCAACAACCCAATAATCAATAACAATGTATTACTAAAAACACGAAATACACAATAAAGTAAATAAGTAAGCATACTATATACAGGAAATATTTAAAAAGTCCGTTCCAATACCATATTCACATGTGCAGGGATACTGGAGTGATGGAGGTAGATATGTCTAGGGGTAAGGTGACTAGGTAACAGGATATAAGATGAACAGAGTAGCAGCAGCTTGCATGTGAGTGGGTGTGTGGGTGTGTAGAGTCAGTATAAATGTATGTACACATGATGTGTGAGTGAGACAATGATGGAGTGAGTGTTTGTGTGCGTGTTGGAGTGACAGTGTGTGTTTGTGTGAAGGGCCACGTGAGTCTGCAGAGAGACAGTGCAAATACTGAAATAAAAGGTCAATAAAGATACAAGGTGAACTCGGTCTGTGTATTATTCATATTTTTTTTTGGACCCCTTTTTCATGGTATCCAAATTGGTAGTTACAGTCTTGTCTCATCGCTGCAACTCCCGTACGGACTCGGGAGAGGCGAAGGTCGAGAGCCGTGTGTCCTCCAAAACACAACCCAACCAAGTTGCACTGCTTCTTGACACGATTCCCACTTAACCCGGAAGCCAGCCGCACCAATGTGTTGGAGGAAACACCGTACACCTGGCGACAGTGTCAGCGTGCATGTGCCCAGCCCGCCACAGGAGTCGCTAGAGCACGATGGGACAAGGACATCCCTGCCAGGCCAAACCCTCCCCTAACCCGGGCGCCGCTGGGCCAATCGTGTGCCGCCTCATGGGTCTCCCGATCACGGCCGGCTGCGACACAGCCTGGACTCGAACCAGGATCTCTAGTGGCACAGCTAGCCTTACACCACCCCGCTACTCGGGAGGCCGTAGCTATTTTGTTAGCTGTTTATCCGTCGTATTGCTTGGGGACAGAAGTTGTTCAAGGGCCTGTTGGTGTCAGAATTATATATATAATATAATGCTATAATGCTATCTAGAGTGACTATATCCTAATGGAGCTTGTTAGGGCATGAAGAAGATTAGGCAATGTATAATCATACTTGCAGCTCGGGTGAGAACTAAAGATCCCTGAAGCATTGAACATTAGTATAACGTTATCGTCTGCGTTCTAAGGGTTGCTATGCTGCAACCTAATCAACTAGAAAGCTGTGTTACGTAACGTCTGTCATACGACAGGTCGTGTTATTCATTTGTAATAGATTCCCATTGGAGAAAGAGCTCTCTCTACTGTCAATGAGGTGACGTTGCTCTGTTGAATAAAGAGGGGTTGAACATCACACCAGATCGCTTCTGCATGAACACCAAGCACATGATCTACGCCACACGACTTACACAGAGCAAACACGAAACTGGGCAACTGTGAAGAGCCCTTTCTCTCTCTCTCTCTCTCTCACACGCACACGCACACGCACACACACACACACACACACACACACACACACACACACACACTCTCTTTTTATTGCATGCAGCTCCTGACCTGATTTGACTAATTTAAACATAACCAGTTCTAGCAAAGCTACCACAGAACCTCATGTTTACTTAGCTCAAGGTTCTTGGTTTCATGGAGGATTGTGTTCTGGACTCCACAACCTCCCCTTCTACTCTTTTGACCTTTGTGCGTTTGGCTTTTTCAGGACACATGTTTGGCTTTTGTTTCGCTATTTTCGTAGTTTTGTTAAAAGTCTGTGTTTTTGGCAGAACCTTTGGTTTGACTGTGTCTTTGTGGTTTTCCTTTGTTGCCCTCAGGGCTTGCCTCAGTCCACTACACCGTCCTTACTCCCTTGAATCAACCCAGGGGAGAGAGACAGACAGAAAAACAGCTCTGGCTGCGTGAAGAGAAGGCCTTAAACAAGCCTCAATGATGGGTATTGTGGAGGAGCTGGACAATATATTGTTGTTGACCTATTATGTCACAGTGCCCCTGATGAGCAGTGTGAAATACTGATGTGAGAGTATGACTATGGTGATTGCTGACTTTGACTCGCCCAGCAGTATGTCTTATCAGAGTGAATCATTAGCCTTGCCACTGATACAGTGTCTGGTAGCCGTTGTAAAATAATGATTTGCTGCACTGATACAGTCTCTCTCTCTCTCTCTCTCTCTCTCTCTCTCTCTCTCTCTCTCTCTCTCTCTCTCTCTCTCTCTCTCTCTCTCTCTCTCTCTCTCTCTCTCTCTCTCTCTCTCTCAATTCAATTCAAGGGCCTTTATTGGCATGGGAAACACATGTTTACATTTCCAAAGACAGTGGAATGGATAAAGAAAAGTGAAATAAAACAATGAAAAGTGAACAGTAAATATTACGCTCACACAAGTTCCAAAAGAGACATTTCAAATGTCATATTATTTCAATAATATAGCGTGGTAACGATGTCCAAATAGTTAAAGTACAAAAGGGAAAATAAATAAACATAAATATGGGTTGTATTTACAATGGTGTAAATACTTGTTGCTGTGATGGCACACTGTGGTATTTCACCCAATAGACATGGGAGTTTATCAAAATTGGATTTGTTTCTCGAATTCTTTGTGGGTCTGTGTAATCTGAGGGAAATATGTGTCTCTAATATGATCATACATTTGGCAGGAGGTTAGGAAGTTCAGTTTCCACCTCATTTTGTGGGAAGTGTGCATACAGCCTGTCTTCACTTGAAAGCCAGGTCTGTCTGTGGCGACCTTTCTCAATAGCAAGGCTATGCTCACTGAGTCTGTACATAGTCAAAGCGTTCCTTAATTTTGAGTCAGCCACAGTGGTCAGGTATTCTGTCACTGTGTACTCTCTGTTGAGGGCCAACTGATTCAGAGGGGTTGGGTTAAATACAGAAGACTCATTTCAGTTGAATATTTAGTTAGACAACTGACTAGGTTTCCCCCTTTCCCCTTTCCCCAAATTGCATTCTAGTTTGCTCTCTCTCTCTTCTCTCTCTCTATCATAAGTCCTTTGCTCTCTTCTGTTGAAGAGCAAGTCAACAGACAATCAAATCAAATCAAAGTTTATTTGTCACGTGCGCCGAGTACAACAGGTATAGGTAGACCTTACACTGAAATGCTTACTTACAGACTCGAACCAATAGTGCAAAAAAGGTAGTGGGTGAACAATAGGTAGGTAAATAAATAAAACAACAGTAAAAAGACAGATTATATACAGTAGCGAGGCTACATACAGACACCGGTTAGTCAGGCTGATTGAGATAATATGTACATATAGATATGGTTAAAGTGACTATGCATATATGATGAACAGAGTAGTAGCGTAAAAGGAGGGGTATGCAAATAGTCCGGGTAGCCATTTGATGACCTATTCAGGAGTCTTATGGCATGGGGGTAAAAACTCTCTCTCAGTCTCTCTCAGTTGTGACAACCCTGTGTCAGGGTTGAGAGAGGGGGGGGGGGGGGGGCGGTTGAATGTTGAGAAGGAGGGAGAGAGAGGGAGAGAGAGAGAGAGAGAGAGAGATTGAGAGAAAGGGAGGGAAAACCCCTGGCTGGCGAAGGCAGAGGGGAAACTCCAGCAGCCCTGTTTCATTATTATAATCTGCATTTTAATTAGTTATTGAGAAGGATGATGTCAATCATCAATTATTGTACACGTTGGAATAATGTAGGAAAATTGTAATGCAGGAAAATATGAAACTAACGCTGTAGGAAAAGATGTAATGATTTAGAAATGTCTCTGGGAATGAGGTTAGTGTAGGAGTTAGGCCCACCGATTTTAAGAGAGGCTTAGTTTGTGTTTTAAACTTGTTAGACTTTTAGCCTCCTGGTCTCTTACACACAGACTCCCTGCGCTATTCCAAAGGAGGACAGACAATCATTAGAGTCATTGTAGATGTAATCAGCAGACGTACTATATACAGTGGGGCAAAAAAGTATTTAGTCAGCCACCAATTGTGCAAGTTCTCCCACTTAAAAAAATGAGAGACGCCTGTAATTTTCATCATAGGTACACTTCAACTATGACAGACAAAACGAGGAAAAGAAATCCAGAAAATCACATTGTAGGATTTTTAATGAATTTATTTGCAAATTATGGTGGAAAATAAGTATTTGGTCAATAACAAAAGTTTATCTCAATACTTTGTTATATACCCTGTGTTGGCAATGACAGAGGTCAAACGTTTTCTGTAAGTCTTCACAAGGTTTTCACACACTGTTGCTGGTATTTTGGCCCATTCCTACATGCAGATCTCCTCTAGAGCAGTGATGCTTTGGGGCTGTTGCTGGGCAACACGGACTTTCAACTCCCTCCAAAGATTTTCTATGGGGTTGAGATCTGGAGACTGGCTAGGCCACTCCAGCACCTTGAAATGCTTCTTACGAAGCCACTCCTTCGTTGCCTGGGCGGTTTGTTTGGGATCATTACCATGCTGAAAGACCCAGCCACGTTTCATCGTCAATGCCCTTGCTGATGGAAGGAGGTTTTCACTCAAAATCTCACGATACATGGCCCCATTCATTCTTTCCTTTACACGGATCAGTCGTCCTGGTCTCTTTGCAGAAACACAGCCCCAAAGCATGATGTTTCCACCCCCATGCTTCACAGTAGGTATGGTGTTCTTTGGATGCAACTCAGCATTCTTTGTCCTCCAAATACGACGAGTTGAGTTTTTACCAAAAAAAAAGAAGTTAAAAGTATAAAAAAAGTATAAAAAGTTATATTTTGGTTTCATCTGAACATACGACATTCTCCCAATCTTCTTTTGGATCATCCAAATGTTCTCTAGCAAACTTCAGACGGGCCTGGACATGTACTGGCTTAAGCAGGGGGACACGTCTGGCACTGCAGGATTTGAGTCCCTGGTTGGCGTAGTGTGTTACTGATGGTCATTCACTAGGTCCCCCCGTGTGGTTCTGGGATTTTTGCTCACCGTTCTTGTGATAATTTTGACCCCACGGGGTGAGATCTTGCGTGGAGCCCCAGATCAAGGGAGATTATCAGTGGTCTTGCATGTCTTCCATTTCCTAATAATTGCTCCCACAGTTGATTTCTTCAAACCAAGCTGCTTACCCATTGCAGATTCAGTCTTCACAGCCTGGTGCAGGTCTACAATTTTGTTTCTGGTGTCCTTTGACAGCTCTTTGGTCTTGGCCATAGTGGAGTTTGGAATGTGACTGTTTGAGGTTGTAGACAGGTGTCTTTTATACTGATAACAAGTTCAAACAGGTGCCATTAATACAGGTAACGAGTGGAGGACAGAGGAGCCTCTTAAAGAAGAAGTTACAGGTCTGTGAGAGCCAGAAATATTGCTTGTTTGTAGGTGACCAAATACTTATTTTCCACCATAATTTGCAAATAAATTCATAAAAAATCCTACAATATGATTTTCTGGATTTTTTTTCTCATTTTGTCTGTCATAGTTGAAGTGTACCTATAATGAAAATTACAGGCCTCTCTCATCTTTTTAAGTGGGAGAACTTGCACAATTGGTGGCTGACTAAATACTTTTTTGCCCCAATATCTCCAGTGCAGTCATATACAGTGTGTCTGCTCACTGTCCATATACACTACCGTTCAAAAGTCTGGCCATTTTTTATCTGGAGCATCAGCATTTGTGGGTTGGATTACAGGCTCAAAATGGCCAGAAACAAAGACTCTTTCTCCTGAAACTTCTATTCTTGTTCTGAGAAATGAAGGCTATTCCATGCGAGAAATTGCCAAGAAACTGAAGATCTCGTACAACGCTGTGTACTACTCCCTTCACAGAACAGTGAAAACGGTCCCTAACCAAAATAGAAAGAGGAGTGGGAGGCCCTGGTGCACAACTGAGCAAGAGGACAAGTACATTATAGTGTCTAGTTTGAGAAACAGACACCTCACAAGTCCTCAACTGGCAGCTTCATTAAATAGTACCAGCAAAACACCAGTCTCAACGTCAGTAGTGAAGAGGCGACTCCAGGATGCTGGCCTTCTAGGCAGAGTTGCAAAGAAAAAGCCATATCTCAGACTGGCTAATAAAAATAAAAGATTAAGATGGGCAAAAGAACACAGGCACTGGACAGAAGAATTCTTAACTCAGGAACTCTGAACTCACAGGAGTGATGGTTACTGATAATGGGCCTCTGTGCGCTTATCTAGATATTCCATTAAAAATCTGACCGTTTCCAGCTACAATAGTCATTTACAACATTAACAATGTCTACACTGTATTTCTGCTCAATTTTATGATAATTTAATGGACCAAAAATGTGCTTTTCTTTCAAAAACAAGGACATTTCTAAGTGACCCCAAACTTTTGAACGGTAGTGTAGTTCTATGACATGTGTGTGCGCATGTATGTGTGTACGTGTATAAGTGTTTGTGTGTTTGTGTATGTGTTTGCCATTTCCTGAAGCTGCAACGTGTGTCTTAAGTCATTGAGGAGTTACCACCCTTCCTGTGCTCTCTGACCTCATCAGCCATGACACTCATTACACACACTCAGCCAGCGGTAACTTTATAAACTTTGACCCTTGGCCCATAACCTGACCGGGGCTTGACCGTTGGTCTTTCCTGTATCTGTGGCAGCATCACAATAAGTGCTCTGTGATGTTTTTTTTTTGTGTGTGTGAAATTATATTTTACAATAGGAAGAGGCCAGAGGGAATCAGCTCAGTGGTGGTTGTATACGTGTGTGTGAGAGAAATAGAAGGAGAAATTGTGTTGGCAAACCATTTCCCACTATTTCCTCATCATAATGTGTTAACCAGACGTTCCTTGCGTGTATTTTCTGACAGGGCATGACGTGAAAGGGATATTCATATGCGTGCCTGTTTGGGCTGCATTAGCATGTTACACAGACTGAAACTGTCCAGGAGGGAGTTGATGTGATTAACCCTTTCAGCTCTGAATCATCTCAGCCTGTACTGTGGGGAGTACATCACACGCCCCGCACAGCTGCAGACAACCACAGAGTCACCTCGTAACTTGCACAGCTTGGGCTTTCTCAGAAAGGCCTGTCTGGAGTTCAGTGATCGACAACAAGAAGGCTACTTTTTAGCCCACAGTATTCCTCTCAGTATCAGTCGACTACACAGTGTTAGTCTGGGTCTATCTGTCCCTGTCTGACACTCTCATCCAACACTCCCCTGACTCAATCTTTTCAGTTATTCATGTCTGTTACATAAATATTATGTTTGTTCCACCACATTATTTATGCTCATGTTTCTGGGTAATTGAAAACGTCTTATTTGGAAGTGGACAGAATGGAGACACAACAAGCTGGTGTTGGTTCAGGTTTTTGTTTCTATATGATTAGATTTCTCTGGTTCTATAACTTGTGTGTTTATGTGTGTGCGTGTGCGTGTGTGTGTGTGTGTGTGTGTTTTTACACTGTTATAACTTCATTGAGGGTGTTCCCTTGGAATCGAAGCCTATGACCTGCCCTGGCTACAGAGGCCCATTTGGGACATAAAACTCATTCCTTGGGGGAATAACTGAGTCTGTTTGTATTTGTGGTCAGATCAGTCCCAGACTATAAACCAGACTTGGGAACATCTCCGCCCTCAGGGCTGAAGGTTATGAGACTACCCCGGCTATGTGATTTAACAGGGAGGGAGGATGGCTGTCTAACGGTCCCCGATTACATCCAGTGCGTATCTGTATGGTGTCCATGTTAGGACAGCGTCAGTCTCAGCAAAATGTGTGTCAAATCAAATCAAATCAAACTGTATTTGTCACATGTGCCGAATAGGACAAGTGTAGACTTTACCATGAAATGCCGACTTACAAGCCCTTAACCAACAGTGCAGTTCAAGGAGAAGAAAATATTTACCAAGTAGACAAAAATTAGAAGTAATAACAAAAAAGTAACACAATAAGAATAACAATAACGAGGGTATACACAGGGGGCACCGGCACCGAGTCAGTGTGCAGAGGTGCAGGCTAGTTGAGGTAATCTATACATGTAGGTGGGAGCGAAGTGACTATGCATAGGTAACAAACAAACAGCGAGTAGCAGCAGTGTTCTTCTGTGTGTGGAGTAAAGGTGGTCTAGGATTTTTTTCCCCTGGTTGCACATGTGACATGCTGGTAAAAATGTGATAAAACTGATTTAAGTTTGCCTGCATTAAAGTGCCCTGCCACTAAGAGTGCCGCTTCTGGGTGAGCATTTTCTTCTTTGCTTATGGCCTTATAGAGTTGGCTGACAGCGGTCTTAGTGCCAGCTTTGCTTTGTGGTGGTAAATAGACGGCTATGAATAATACATATGAGAACTCTCTTGGTAGCTAGTGTGGTCTACAGCTTATCATAAGGTACTCTACCTCAGGCGAGCAATACCTCGAGACGTGTTTAACATTAGACTTCACGCACCAGCTGTTATTGACAAAAAGACACACACCCCCACGTCTCATCTTACCAGAGGTAGCGTCTCTGTTCTGCTGGTACATGGAAATTCCCGCTAGCTCTATATTGTCCGTATCTTGTCCGTGTCTCAGTGAAACACAAGATGTTTTTTTAATGTCCCGTTGGTAGGATAATCTTAATTGTAGGTCAGCCATTTTATTTTCCAATGATTGCACGTTAGCAAAAATAATGGAAGGCAATGGGAGTTTACTCACTCGCCTCCGGATTCTCAGAAGGGTGCCCGATCTGCGGCGTCTTTTCCGGCATCTTTTCTTCATGCAAAAGGCGTGAATCTGGGCCTGTTCCAGTGAAAGGAGGATATCCTTCTCGTCGGACTCGTTGTGTCAGTCTAATCAGGAGTTCTCAGTCTCAGCAGGAGTTCATTAGACTGAGGCTATCGTAACATGGGACACTGTATTCCTGACCAACCGCATGTTTGTCAGGAACGTAGCGGGAACTTTATCCTTCCTGATCACACCTAATAGTCACAGTTTATGCGCTGTTCACCTCCATAAACAGCCTGTCATGCTTTTCATCAAATGTTGGACAGGACATCTCAAACTTCAATCAAAAAACTCATTGGCAAAATGAGAGCAACATAGCCATTCCTATTTGTGTAGAAAGTGATGTGCTGAAGATAGGTCATGGACTCTGGCCTATAGAAAGATGCAGAGCTAACTTTAATACAGTATCCAGTATTCAGGGACATCTGATTTGTGGCCTCATGAAGTGTTGTTGACCGTCTGTGACAGGTAGATGGCCACATACAGGTGAAGTTGGAAGTTTACATACACCTTAGCCAACTACATTTAAACTCAGTTTTTCACAATTCCTGACATTTAATCCTAGTAAAAATGTGCAGTCTTAGATCAGTTAGGATCTCCACTTTATTTTAAGAATGTGAAATGTCAGAATAATAGTAGAGAGAATGATTTATTTCAACTTTTATTTCTTTCATCACATTCCCAGTGGGTCAGAAGTTTACATACACTCAAATAGTATTTGGTAGCATTGCCTATTAATTGTTTAACTTGGGCCAAATGTTTCGGATAGCCTTCCACAAGCTTCCCACAATAATTTGGGTGAATTTTTGCCCATTCCTCCTGACAGAGCGGGTGTAACTGAGTCAGGTTTGTAGGCCTCCTTGCTCGCACACTCCTTTTTCAGTTCTGACCACATATTTTTCTATAGGATTGAGGTCAGGGCTTTGTGATGGCCACTCCAAAACCTTGACTTTGATGTCCTTAAGCCATTTTGCCACAACGTTGGAGGTTTGCTTGGGGTCACTGTCCATTTGAAGATCCATTTGCGACCAAGCTTTAACTTCCTGACTGATGTCTTGAGATGTTGCTTCAATATATCCACAAAATTTTCCTGCCTCAATAATGCCATCTATTTTGTGAAGTGCACCAGTCCGTCCTGCAGCAAAGCACCCCCACAACATGATGCTGCCCACCCCCGTGTTTCACGGTTGGGATGGTGTTCTTTGGCTTGCAAGCCTCCCCTTTTTCCTCCAAACATAAGGATGGTCATTATGGCCAAACAGTTCTTTTTTTGTTTCATCAGACCAGAGGACATTTCTCCAAAAAGTATGATCCTTGTCACCATGTGCAGTTGCAAACCGTAGTCTGGCTTTTGTATGGCGATTCAGGTTATGTCGATATAGGACTCGTTTTACTGTGGATATAGATACTTTTTTACCAGTTTCCTTCAGCATATTCACAAGGTCCTTTGCTGTTATTCTGGGATTGATTTGCACTTTTTTCACCAAAGAATGTTCATCTCTAGGAGACAGAACACGTCTCCTTCCTGAGCGGTATGACGGCTGCGTGGTCCCATGGTGTTTATACTTGTGTACTATTGTTTGTACAGATGAACATGGTACCTTCAGGCATTTGGAAATTGCTCCCAATGATGAACCAGACTTGGGGAGGTCTACATTTTTTTTTCTGAGATCTTAGCTGGTTTCTTTTGACTTTCCCATGATGTCAAGCAAATAGGCACAGAGTTTGAATGTAGGCCTTGAAATACATCCACAGGTACACCTCCAATTGATGCAAATTATGTCAATTAGCCTATCAGAAGCTTATACAGCCATGACATCATTTTCTGGAATTTTCCAAGCTGTTTAAAGGCACAGTCAACTTAGTATATGTAAACTTCTGACCCACAGGAATTGTGACAAGGTGAATTATAAGTGAAATAATCGGTCTGTAAACAATTGTTGAAAAAATTACTTGTGTTATGCACAAAGTAGATGTCCTAACCGACTTGCCAAAACTATAGTTTGTTAAGAAGAAATTTGTGGAGTGGCTGAAAAATGAGTTTTAATGACTCCAACCTAAGTGACTTCAACTGTTGGAGAGCAATATTTAATATGGATGTGCTTTGGTCAGGAAGGATGGCAGAAGAAAACGCTGAGACTGGAGAGGATGAGAATTAGAGTGTTCGGACCAAGATGTGCCATAGGGCAAAAAATACAGGAAGTGACATCACAGGGGGGAACATTCCGCACCTGTTTATTGGCCAGGCCGGGCTGGGCTGACTGTGTCACTCTGGTCCCCTATTTGTGCTGCATGAGAAACAGGGGGAGGCTGACTGACAAGCACAAACGGGCAAACATACTCTTGGCTCAGGCCTTGTGCGTGTGTGTGTGTGTACTGTATGTGTGTGTGTGTGTGTGAGGGAGAGTCTAATTTTGTGAATGTGTGTGCATGTGCATGACTGTACTCTGTATGTGTGTGGTTTTGTGAATGTGTGTGTGAGTGACTCTACTTTATGTGTGTGTGGGTGAAACAGTCTGGAGGACAGGTTTGCTGACAGCAGCTCCCAGCTCTGATTTGGATGGCTGCGAGGTGCTGACAGCTGGCTGTTATTCCACGGACCCGCTGGGGATCAACGTGATGGAACAGGACTGAGAGAAACTCCCTCCTGCTCTGTTCCTCCCTGCCGTTGTCCAGGGGCTCGTTATTAAAAGAGCAACTTTTGGAAAACCACTTCATTCACGAATGTGCTGTCCCATTAACCAAACATTCCATTGAAAATCCAGGGACCATGGGAGGAGATGGGAGGGTAGAAAGGAGGACGTTGGGTCAGATTGGTCACCCTGGTGAACTCTCTGGGGAGAGGGAAGAGAAGAAATAGGGGAAGGGGGTGTGAGACACAAGATTGACAGCTCTCTGACACACACTGGGCCCACTGAGATGCTCTGGAGTCTTTCCATCAGCTGTCATATCCTGTCGATTAAAGAGAGAGAGAGAGAGAGCTGGGTTCCCCTTCAACCCTCTCTCTCTCTCTCTCTCTCTCTCTCTCTCTCTCTCCGTCTCTCTCTCTCTCTCTCTCTCTCTCTCTCTCTCTCTCTATGTCTGTCTATTGGACTCTGTGTCTTTCTGTCTGTCTTCAAATCCAATTTTTCGTAAACAACAGGTGTAGACTAACAGTCTTGGTTGATATCTTGGCTCCAGATGCCTGTCAATCCACCGAAGATCGTACAGTGAGTGTCAGCACCTTGTTTCAGTCGCACACTTCTTGGTGTCAGAGACAGTGGAGAAGTGTGGAAAAAGAGAGGAATGAAGAATGATGGACAGAAATGAACCCAGTATCCCAGTATGGGTCATGGAGGAGGAGATATAAGGTTTCAATTTACATGTGTTGGCATAGCCTCGGCTGTGTACAGTACGTTGGGTCTCAAGCCAATGTTTCTTCTATTAGTAAAACAAATAATTATCCGTTCAACTTTCTTTTGATCTCCCTTATTTCCATTGAGTCATGTGATATTCCTTATTTCTCTTTTATGGTAAAAAAAAATAAAAAATCTGTCGATGTGCCGTTGAGCAAGGCACTTAACCCAAATTTGCCCCCCAGGGGTGCAGTACTATATGGCTGATCCTGTAAAATGGCACATTTCACTGCACCTATTTGGTGTTTGTGACAAAGAAACATGATTTTAATTAGATTTTTTGGGGGGGCTGGTTTCTCAGTTGGGATAGAGCTGGTTGCTCTGAGGAACCAAGGCCTGTCTCATAGTGAAGGTTGCTCCTCTATCCTCTGTCTCCTCTGCCCTTGTGGATGTGGACCCAAAAGATAAGATACCCTAATTATAGTCCCCTAGGCCATTGTGGCAGAGTAGTTTATCCATTCACACTGTGGAGGCTTGGAGGTTCTGAGAAGGCCCTATCAACGGAGAGATACTCGCCAGCACTTTTGAAAACAGCAGATACCAGCGCTGACAAGGTTAAACCAAGGCTGTGTGAACAACCAGCGAGCTGGCAGGGGAGTGTTTGATGTGTGTGTACGTGTGTATGTTTTCGTGCGCCAAGTGCTTGTGCATATGTGTTAGGGTGTGTCTACGTGCATGTCTTTCTGTGTGTGTATCAAGCTCATCAATCTTTATTCCTTTATAGAGCCCTGGGCGATTGCTGCTGGTTGTGTACTCTGTCTGGAGGAGTGGAGGGGTAGGGCCCCTGAGTGAAAAGATGGACCTGTCATCCCAGGCAATGATCTACAATCTGTTGCTGGATTCCAACCCTCCCAGGTCAGCCCCATCAGCCCTGAGTGCCACAGGACTACACACAGACGAGCCGTCCGATAAACCCTTACTCCTATGACCTTCACTTCTCCGCTCATGCAGACACACACAAGCATGCGTAGGCAAACGCATACACACCTCCCAGCCATATGTGACCGACCGCCTTGATTCAGTCTTATGTAGCAACATTTGAAATTGTGTTTTTTTTTTTACATTGGATTAAAGCAGACACAGAGCTACAAAATGGTATATGATACACTGCATTTGAGGAACAATGGGAAAGTAATTATGCTGTTAAGGATATGGCAGACATACGCCCCCTTTGGAGAGATTGGGTACCCCTAGTAAACTGGAAAAAAAATCTGTCAAAAATTGCTAATATATGCAAATAAAAATTATTATTGGATAGAAAACACTCTAAAGATTCTAAAACCGTTGGAATTATGTCTGTAAGTATAGCAGAACTCACAGGGCAGGCATTCTTCCAAACTAGTTTTTGTGGCCATGAAAGTTGGAGCAACTTTGACGTCATGGCCCCCACCCTTCCCAACCAGTTATGATTCTGGGACACTTTCTATCTCTTCCGCTAGATGTCCTCTTTCAGTAGAGCTTTGAATCGTTCAAATCCCGCGAGAATTGACCCTATGGGAGTGAAATTAGTGCGTGCCACGAGAGAATAGGCTGTGCGTATGGGCGCGAATTGGTCCCAGCCATTCCTTTGTTCCAGCACTCAAGAGAAGGGCAGACGATGGCCGATTGAATTGAAGTTTGTTTTGCGTGTCTAAAACATCATAAAGCTTGCTTCTGCACTTAGTTTGACCTGTTTAGTCGACATATAATATGTAATTTTGAAGTTTTGATGCGCAACTTTTCCGGACCAGAGGACGTTTTGGGTGCATTTCAGCTGATGTTATTAGCAGTAGCTAATACAAAGACGCAAGACTTGAAACCAAACGATGTATTGGGTAAGTATGAAGCCTTCCAGAACATTCTGAACGAAGACCATCGAAGGTAAAGGAATATTTATGCTTAAATCTGTGTTTCTGTTGACTCCAACATTACGTAGAAATGTAGCTTGGAACTGAGCGCTGTCTCAGCATATGGAATAGTGTGCGATTTCTGTAACGTTAAAAATAAATCTAACACAGCGGTTGCATAAAGAAGCAGTGTATCTTTCTAACTATATGTAGAACATGTATATTTAGTCAAAGTTTATGATGTCTATTTACGTTATCTTGCCGCGCTACATAGATTTCCTGCGGGCATTTTTGAGTAATTTCTGAACGTGAACTCACTGTAAATGGACATTTATGGATATAAATGGCATATTATTGAAAAAAAAATATATGTACTGTGTAACATGTCATATTACTGTCATCTGATGAAGATTTTCAAAAGGTTAGTGAGCGATTTATTTTTTAATCCTGCGTTTGTTGATTGCATGTTTTGGCTATTCAAATGAGCTGTGTCTGGTGGTGGTTTTACATATATATGTGCTATGTTTTCGCCGTAAAACATTTTAGAAATCTGACTTGCTGGCTAGATGAACAAGGTGTTTATCTTTCATTTGAGCTATTGGACTTGTTAATGTGTGGAGGTTAAATATTTTTAAGAATATTTTTGCGTTCCATGCGCCACCGTTTCAGCTGAACGTGGGAGGGTTGATTCCCAATTGGGAACCAGTATCGTAGACAGGTTAAAAGTTGATAAACTTGTAACCTCACTTGAGAAAATGGCTTTTTGTCACGCCCTGATCTGTTTCACCTGTTCTTGTGATTGTCTCCAGGTGTCGCTTATTTTCCCCAGTGTAATTATCCCAGTGTTTCCTGTCTCTCTGTGCCAGTTAGTCTGGTATGTTTTCAAGTCAACCAGCATGTTTTCCCGTGCTCCTGTTTTCTATTCTCTTTTTCTAGTCTTCCCGGTTTTGACCCTTGCCTGTTTTTTCTGGACTCCGTACCCGCCTGCCTGACCCTTCTGCCTGCCCTGACATCGAGCCTGTCTGCCACTCTTTACCTCTTGGACTCAGAATCTGGTTTTGACCTTTTGCCTGTCCACGACCATTCTCTTGCCTACTTTTTTTGAATTATACATAAACTACAAATACTCTAACCATCTGCCTCCTGTGTCTGCGTCTAGGTCTTGCCTTGTGCCCTTATACTTTTGAATGTTTTGGTTCCTACTGGAAAGCTCTTCTTTGTCTACACCAATCAGGAAGGTTCACACCCTCTTAAACTTTAGTCCCCACTCAAACTCTGACCAGGTAGCTGACCAACCAGGTCCAATGTTAGCTAGCTAACATTAGGCTATAACTAGCCAAGCAAATGGCTCTGAGATACGAATAATAAGATCATACACGTAACGTTAGCCAGCGAGCCAGCCAGCTAATGTTAGCCAGCTACCAGTACACTTTAACTCGAAATGAAACCCCTTTCTGTCAAAATTAGAAACATGTAATATCTGAAGGTAGCTAGCTAGACTATCTTACATCATAGATGGACGCGTGTCCTGTCACGGATGCCATGGTTGCCCTTAGTTTGAAGATGTAATCCGGAGACAGGTGTTTTCTCCATCTCCTTAGATGTCATACTCGAATTTCACTGATTTCAAAACTCGGTCCTCCAGAAAGTAGAGAGCAACACACGATACATTTGACAAAAAAAGCTGCGTTAGACAGGATTACCTACCCATACTGACCAGCTCAAATAGACAGAAGTGTGCTATATTGCAGACCAATCCCAACTCATCTCTCAGCATGTCCAGCCCACTCATTATCTCAGCCAATCATGGCTAGTGGGAAGGTTGCTCATAATTTAAAACTTGTATTTGTATTTACAGATGGTATATAAGTTTGTTATTAAGGCACATGGAAGTTCACATGTTAAGAGAAGGCATTTCTGCTCTCCTGCAATTCTGTTCACCTGTGAAGTAGTGACCCACGACATA
Organism: Oncorhynchus mykiss; assembly: GCF_057628025.1. Classification (NCBI taxonomy): domain Eukaryota; kingdom Metazoa; phylum Chordata; class Actinopteri; order Salmoniformes; family Salmonidae; genus Oncorhynchus; species Oncorhynchus mykiss. Next base: position 6,692,357 of record NC_143044.1, read on the forward strand.
CGCCTAGTTTCCTGAAACCGGTCACATATGTCAGAGATCGCCTTTAAATCCTGTGGCACTAATGTCGTTTCTTATGCAACCTCAGGTTAATGCCAAAAGTGCCTTGTCAAATTGCCTGTGAATATACAAAAAGTCAGTGTGTTCAATACCACTTTGAATGTTGTTAACAGCTTCAGCGGAGTACTTGACAGACACTGCACTGGAGGCTAGCACATAAACAGAGCTCTGTCAGGTAGTGGGGGGATCACAGTGAGAATGCAGCCATGTCAGGAATGCAAACATGAGCCATGACTCTGGAGCGAGCAGCAGCCTACCCAGCAGCCTCCATACTGAAAGGTCACTGCGGGTCAACAGCAGGTCACAGGTCAACACGGCACACAGAGAGGGAGGGAAGATGAGAGGAACAGGACAGCACAAAGAGATGGAGGGAGGGAGATAGCAAGCGAGAATTAACAGAAGAGTTAAGCACACAAGGAGGGAGGGAGAAAGAGAGAGTACACCAGATTAAAAAAGCTAAGTACTTATGATAGAGAGAGAGAGAGAGAGAGAGAGAGAGAGAGAGAGAGAGAGAGAGAGAGAGAGAGAGAGAGAGAGAGAGAGAGAGAGAGAGAGAGAGAGAGAGAGAGAGAGAGAGAGAGAGAGAGAGAGAGAGAAGGGAGAGAGAGCACATGGTCGCTGAAAAGTACAAAAGTGAGAGAGTGAAAGTACTGGAGTACAGAGCAGTTTCTGAAAATAGACAAAAGCCACGCCAAACTCCTGCACAATAACAGATGGATGTGTCTGAGACCTGGCGTCCTTTTTGGATTCCCATTCCCATTAGGCCATATCAGGGCCTAATCCTGGAGCCGTCCATCGATGTGTAGAGCTAGATGGGTCACAGTAGAGGTATTGTCGTGTTCAGGGCCTGGCTCCAATACAGGGAGAGAGGGAGGGAGGGAGAGAGAGAGAGAGAGAGAGAGAGAGAGAGAGGGAGAGAGAGAGAGGGAGAGAGAGAGAGAGAGAGAGAGAGAGAGAGAGAGAGAGAGAGAGACATGGAGGCAGTCAGACATTCACAGCCCAGTAAGCTGTACAACATCAGAAATTCATACAGATGGGCCCAAAACAGCACAGAAGAAAACCAGAAAGCAACCTGGAACCAAAACATCCAAACACTCTTAGATAACTTTCTGGATACCACTGGATACAGTGAAGAAGGCATCAATCTGGCAGTACAAAACATCAACTACAGTGCCTTGCGAAAGTATTCGGCCCCCTTGAACTTTGCGACCTTTTGCCACATTTCAGGCTTCAAACATAAAGATATAAAACTGTATTTTTTTGTGAAGAATCAACAACAAGTGGGACACAATCATGAAGTGGAACGACATTTATTGGATATTTCAAACTTTTTTAACAAATCAAAAACTGAAAAATTGGGCGTGCAAAATTATTCAGCCCCTTTACTTTCAGTGCAGCAAACTCTCTCCAGAAGTTCAGTGAGGATCTCTGAATGATCCAATGTTGACCTAAATGACGAATGATGATAAATACAATCCACCTGTGTGTAATCAAGTCTCCGTATAAATGCACCTGCACTGTGATAGTCTCAGAGGTCCGTTAAAAGCGCAGAGAGCATCATGAAGAACAAGGAACACACCAGGCAGGTCCGAGATACTGTTGTGAAGAAGTTTAAAGCCGGATTTGGATACAAAAATATTTCCCAAGCTTTAAACATCCCAAGGAGCACTGTGCAAGCGATAATATTGAAATGGAAGGAGTATCAGACCACTGCAAATCTACCAAGACCTGGCCGTCCCTCTAAACTTTCAGCTCATACAAGGAGAAGACTGATCAGAGATGCAGCCAAGAGGCCCATGATCACTCTGGATGAACTGCAGAGATCTACAGCTGAAGTGGGAGACTCTGTCCATAGGACAACAATCAGTCGTATATTGCACAAATCTGGCCTTTATGGAAGAGTGGCAAGAAGAAAGCCATTTCTTAAAGATATCCATAAAAAGTGTTGTTTAAAGTTTGCCACAAGCCACCTGGGAGACACACCAAACATGTGGAAGAAGGTGCTCTGGTCAGATGAAACCAAAATTGAACTTTTTGGCAACAATGCAAAACGTTATGTTTGGCGTAAAAGCAACACAGCTGAACACACCATCCCCACTGTCAAACATGGTGGTGGCAGCATCATGGTTTGGGCCTGCTTTTCTTCAGCAGGGACAGGGAAGATGGTTAAAATTAATGGGAAGATGGATGGAGCCAAATACAGGACCATTCTGGAAGAAAACCTGATGGAGTCTGCAAAAGACCTGAGACTGGGACGGAGATTTGTCTTCCAACAAGACAATGATCCAAAACATAAAGCAAAATCTACAATGGAATGGTTCAAAAATAAACATATCCAGGTGTTAGAATGGCCAAGTCAAAGTCCAGACCTGAATCCAATCGAGAATCTGTGGAAAGAACTGAAAATTGCTGTTCACAAATGCTCTCCATCCAACCTCACTGAGCTCGAGCTGTTTTGCAAGGAGGAATGGTAAAAAATGTGCAAAACTGATAGAGACATACCCCAAGCGACTTACAGCTGTAATCGCAGCAAAAGGTGGCGCTACAAAGTATTAACTTAAGGGGGCTGAATAATTTTGCACGCCCAATTTTTCAGTTTTTGATTTGTTAGAAAAGTTTGAAATATCCAATAAATGTCGTTCCACTTCATGATTGTGTCCCACTTGTTGTTGATTCTTCACAAAAAAATACAGTTTTATATCTTTATGTTTGAAGCCTGAAATGTGGCAAAAGGTCGCAAAGTTCAAGGGGGCCGAATACTTTCGCAAGGCACTGTATATATTCAGGCAAACAGCAAAAGAAGCACAATTGAAATTGATAAAAAACAACAACAAAAAAGATCACAGATGACAACTGGTTTGATGCAGATTGTAAAATTATAAGGAAAACATTTAGAACACTATCCAACCAAAAGCACAGAGACCCAAATAATGGTGAATTACACCTTCATTACGGTGAGACTTTAAAACTCTATAAACACACACTCTGAACCAAAAAAGCACAGTACAACAGCAAGCAGCTGTCACTAATTGTGGAGTCCATAAACACAAATAACTTCTGGCAAAATTGGAAAAAACTAAACAAGAGGAATTAGCAATACAAAATGGTGACATATGGACGACCCATTTTAAAACATTACAACACCGTTCAAATTGACAAAAACGCAGAACAATGCCAAATTCATAAGAAGTTGAATGGATTAGAAAAAGCTTTAAAGGACAATCAAAATCCACTGGACTCCCCAATTACTGACCAGGAGCTCTATAAGAAACTTCAGGCCCTCAAATTTAAAAAAGCCTGCGGACCTGATAGCATCCTAAATGAGATGCTCAAACTCACTAGTGCAAAATTTCAATTGGCTATATTAAAACTGTTTAATTTGATCCTGAGTGTAGGTTATTTCCCTGACATCTGGAATCAAGGACTCATAACTCCAATCTTTAAGAACGGAGACACTTTATGACAGCGAGGTGTGGGGTCCACTTGCGAAACAAGATTTCATCAAATGTGACAAACACCCCATTGAATCCCTGTATGCAGAGTTCTGTAAGATTATCCTACATGTCCAGAGGAAAACTACAAACAATGCATGCAGGGCAGAATTAGGCCAATATCCACTAATAATAAAAACTCAAAAAATAGCAATTAAGTTTTGAAAACATCTCAAATACTGTGACCCCCTCTCATATCATTACCAAGCACTGCAATGGCAAGAGCTGAGCAAAGAAAAGTGTCCCCACATCCAGCTGGTCCTGGGGCTGAGTTTACAAACCTGTTCTACTAACACACTGAAACCTCAGGACCAGAACATCCAATCAATCAGAATAAACCAAATTACAACACAGTCAAAACAAAACTACATTGCTTATTGGGAAACACAAGCACAAACACAACGCAAAATGCAGTGCTATCTGGCGCTAAATCGACAGTACACCGTGGCTAAATATTTGACCATGGTTACTGATCAAAACCTTAGAAAAACCTTGACAAAGTACAGGCTCAGTGAGCACAGCCTTGCCATTGAGAAGGGTAGACACAGGAACACATGGCTCCCTGTAGAGGAAAGGCCGTGCAACCACTGCACAACAGCAGAACCTGGCTCCCTGTAGAGGAAAGGCCGTGCAACCACTGCACAACAGCAGAACCTGAGACGAGCTGCATTTCCTGACAAAATGTGAAAAATATAAAATAATTAGAGAGTGTCATTTCCCCAAATTTGAAACCCGTATTAAAGGCTTCAAAGACCTCTCTGATGAGAGTAAGCCATCCGTCCTGTTGGGGGAGAACGCAGAGAGCTGTGAGTTGGCAGCGCACTACATTGCTGCCTGCCATAAGTTGAGGGACAGTGTCTGACAGACCAATTAGGGTCAGTCTCATGCAGGAGAGTAGATGAGAGAAGAGAAGAGATGGATGGACAGTGAACCCAGGGCTGGGAGTGATGGATCACGAGATAAGTCCTGATTACTGACGGCCGTCTGGAGTTAATGACTGCTGGATCTGATACAGTGTGAACTGGGAACACACTCCAACATAAACACTCACTCTTCCACACACGTTCACATAACCCCAAGGGTTAAATACTATAGGAGGGCGTGGAATGGAATTATGGGATAGGAGCCAACACACAGTGAGAACTAGGAACAACCGTGAACTGTGGACACATCTGATTTGTGTAAAATACCTTTTTTGAATGTTGTACTGATTATGAAGAGCTAAGCTATTTGATGGGCTATGTGTGGCGCCATGTTTGTTGACATCATGCATTGCATTCTGGTTGTCACGAGGGATAGTTCACTCGACTGACTTATGGTGCTTTCAAGACAACTGTGAACTCTGAAAAATGCTAGGTAAAATCATGACGTCAATGATCTTCTGGTCGAAAGTTGGAATTCCGAGTTGGATGACCGTTCAAAAATATATTTTCCAGTCGGAGATTGTTTTTTTCCCCGAGTTCCCAGTTGTCTTAAACGCACTGAAGTCAGACATCAGAGATTTCTCAGTTGTTTTGAATGCAGCATCAGATTGTAATTTTTATTTAACGTATAAACTTTTTTGGTGTTTGCCCCCCATTTATTGATAAATCCCCCATCGTAGTGATATTTCCTGCATCATATCCCCCCACGATACTTTCCCCAATTCTACCCCCCACGGACTTGAAAACCCCACGCAAATAAAATGAAGCCGCCCACAAACCCCCCTAAAATGGTTTCATCCTTGTTTAGCTTTCACACGCCAGGTCGCAATTGTAAATGAGAACTTGTGCTCAACTTGCCTACCTGGTTAAATAAAGGTGAAATAAATAAAAAAACATTGTAGTTAGACTAGGCAGTAGGCTTGTATTTGGTGTGATGATCTGTGAGGTAAAAATTTGCTTTGTGATTTGTCAAAAACGGTAAATGACTTGTCAAGGTATGTGCTCCGGTTCGTGTATACACTGTAACAAGTACATTGGCGATTTGTAATATACTGAGAAGTAGCTAAACTAAGTGAATATTTTTCAGGCAAAGAGCACAGCCATCTTTGACTTTGTTTATTTGCATCTTATAGTGAATGGCATTCGCCAAGTCAAACATACTGTAAACAAACATGGCTGCCATCACAAAGAATTTATATGCTGTTAGCTTAGCTGGCACGCATTTCTTTTCTAAACAACATTACATTAGTCTCTTGTGCTCACCAGAGATGTGGTACATTGTAAACTAGTCTAGCTCTTAGGTCGCTAACTTATGTTGTTTTTTTTGTCAATGGAACCTGTTATTTAGACTTGTTTATGGAATGAGTTTGGCTGTGCATTTGTTCCATGTGATGCTTGGGTGATGAAGTTTGCATTTATCTTTTACATTCAAATGTAAAATTAATAAGGAATAAAGTTTAAGACCTTTATTTTCCATCAGTAGGAAAATATATTTAGATGCTGTTCAGACAACAATGCTGTTTGTGTCATACAGTCTGTTGCTACAGTACTGTTCCAATCACATATTTGAGATTGTACGCTGCAGGGCCCATTCGACAAATACGTGACTTGTGGGTTAAAGGGTAAAAGGTTAATTTGTGGAATTTCTTTCCAGCTTAATGCGTATGAGCCAATCAGTTGTGTTGTGACAAGAAAGGGGTAGTATATAGAATATAGCCCTATTTGGTAAAAGACCAAGTCCATATTATGGGAAGAAAAGGGAAACGACAGCCCATCATTACTTTAAGACATGTAGGTCAGTCAATATGGAACATTTCAAGAACTTTGAATGTTTCTTCAAGTGCAGATGCAAAAAACATCAAGCCCTATGATGAAACTGGCTCTCGTGAGGATCGCCATAGGAAAGGAAGACCCAGAGTTACCTCTTCTGCAGAGTATAAGTTCATGAGAGTTAACTGCACCTCAAATTGCAGCCCAAATAAATGCTTCACAGAGTTCAAGTAACAGACACATCTCAACATCAACTGTTCAGAGGAGACTGCGTGAATCAGGCCTTCATGGTTGAAATGCTGCAAAGAAACCACTACTAAAGGACACCAATACGAAGTAAAGACTTGATTGGGCCAATAAACACAAGCAATGGACATTAGACTGGTGTTAATCAGTCCTTTGGTCTGATGAGTCCAAATTTGAGATTTTTGTAGGCAACCTCTATTTCTTTGTGAAACGCAGAGTAGGTGAATGGATGATCTCCGGATGTGTGGTTCCCACCGTGAAGCATGGAGGAGGAGGAGTGATGGTGTGGGGGTACTTTGCACGTGACACTGACTGCGATTCATTTAGAATTCAAGGCACACTTAACCAGCATGGCTACCACAGCATTCTGCAGCGATACGGCATCCCATCTGGTTTGCACTTAGTGGGACTAACATTTGTTTTTCAACAGGCCAATGACCCCACACACCTGTCATCAAGGCAAAGGGTGGCTACTTCGAAGAATCTATAATCTAAAATATATTTTTATTTGTTTCACACTTTTTTGGTTACTACTTGATACCATATGTGTTATTTCATAGTGTTGTTGTCTTCACTATTATTGTACAATGTAGAAAATAGTAAAAATAAAGAAAATCCCTTGAATGAGTAGGTGTGTCCAAACGTTTGACTGGTATGGTACATTATTTTCAGTTTTTTTTTCTTGGTCAATTTCTTTGGGAAGCCTGACTTCCTTAGACATCTATGAATACACGTCACTGCACCTCGGTAGGCTGATATAAATCCCTATTATTTCCCTATGATTTAGTTTCATTTTTAAATTTGAGTGTTATTATTTCTATATAGCTAACACTTACTCGTTTTGAACTTCTGACGCAGGTTCAAATCCAGGCTGTATCACAACCGGTCGTGATTGGGAGTCCCATAGGGCGGCGCACAATTGACCCAGCGTCGTCCGGGGTAGGCCATCACTGTAAACAAGAATTTGTTCTTAACTGACTTGTCTAGTTAAATATAAATAAAATACACAAAACATTTTGAGCTAGCTAGATGACTAAGTTAACCCAAAGCTAGCTAGCGCTAGCCATCATAGCCAGAATTGTACCTGTTGTATTTAACATATCTTACAATAGGGCTACATTAGCAAAAGGTTTGCTATGTAGCTAGCTAGCTAGTTAGGTTGCTTGAATGCTCGCTAGTTGCCTATAGTTGAGTCAAATGGGGTAGCTAGAGATATTTCAATATCTTGCTTTTATGCATTTATTGTCAGAAATGGATTACAGACCAAACTTAAACTGACCAACCATCTCCAGAAAGACTCAAGAAATGAATGTAATGTTAGAATAGTAAAAAAATGTTGTGGTCAGAGCATATGACTGACTATGACTTGGGTCAAGCTGACCTCAACGCTATAGATAACCTGGCCATCAATTGACGCTTGTCAGGCGCTACTGCATCAGCAAGATAATTGGTCCCTAGTCTGGTTGAGGGAAGTGTTGCACTGTGGGAAAAATGTGCTTTATAGTAGGGCAGGTACTTCTGAGTAGGGCATTGCAGGCCCCAACGGGAGGTACTGGGGGGCGGAGTCAGACTGTTTTTCAGCTCACTTGTCCTTTCTACAAACACACCCGGCACGGCAAACGTATACTTTTCCTCCCCATGGCGTTCACATGGAACATTATCCTGGCAAATCCAGGGTTTCTGTGGTCTTGCACTTGCTTTTTTTAAACACTCGTAGTTTTGTGTATTTGCAAACGTGCGTAGTGTGTCTGTCCCTGTCTGTTCAGTTTCAAGGGCGGACTCGATGGTGGTGTCTTTTCTTTAGCCGCCAGAGCATGTTGGTGTGTGTGTGTGTTTTCTACTCAGTGCCTCAGCCCACATGACACCCTCCAGTGTGTGTGTGTGTGTGTGTGTGTGTGTGTGTGTGTCCTTGGGCCTTTCAGCAAAGTTTTGTCTTCCTGTCATGAAAGCACATTGATCATCCAAGCAGTGCTGTTGTTGCTGGTGAGCTGCATACGTGTGTTTTTCCATCCTCATGTGAAGAAAGCTCAGTATTGTCATTGTCTCACTTGACCTGCACTGCAGAAGGACACTTTTTTGCACTTGGCTGTCAGAGACAGGGAGACACTGGACCCAAAATGCCTTCTGGCAGCTTCAAAACAGTTTGCATTACAGAGAGGATAGGATCTGGAGTTGTATCTTAGTATGTGACCTGGCAAGGAAAATTTGACAGAGGCCTGTGTTTTTTCTGGTCAGTTCACAGTTTTAGGAAAGAGGAAAAACTCCTGGCCCAAAATATAGTATGGAATCTTTCCATCTTGCTATTGTGATGAGTTTCATGCAGCCATGTTTGACTGTGGCTCTGCATGTGTGTCAGAGGGGGTAGAATAGTATCTCTCTCTCTCTCTCTCTCTCTCTCTCTCTCTCTGTGGGTGTGTGTGTATGTGTACGTGTGTGTGCATGCGTGCGTTTGTGTGTGTGAGGTTACTGAAGATGGGTTATGTAATGGTGCTGTGATGTGGTCAGTGGAGCATGAAATGATGGCAGGTTAATGGGGTTGACAGGAGGCTTGAGAGCGACCCCATACTCCCTACAAACACCTCAGTGGTCAGCTCATGCTCCTTATAGTGGTCACTTCATAACCGTTTCTACCACCTCTTTCTTGCAGTATGCACCGAAGCGCAATGTTTAACTACAGTAGGGTATCTTTAATACTCAAACGTATTTATAATTTCTCATTCGCCTTCACAACACATCAGTGTAGCCTCTCTCTCCCCCCGCCACCCTCTCTCTCTCTCTCTCTGTCTCTCCCTCTCTCCCCCTCTGCCTCGCTCTCTCTCTCTCCCTCCCTATCTCTCTCTCTCTCGTTCTCGCTACCTTGCGAGCTCAGCTGGAAAAACACAGAACGGGACTGCTGCCGTCTTAAGTATGTCTGGAATGATAAAAATGTCAATCAACTGACTGACTGGTCCTGTTTCCCTGCGCAACTATACCAGTGGCTCCTCCCCTTTCATGAACCCTTGGTTTCCATCCTTCAAGTCCAACACCAAGTTTAACGTTGCAATGCAGCTGTTTTTATCTCACTATCAAATCACACCTTACTTTGATTGTTTAAATGGGAGTGGTCTGGGAGGGTAAAACTAGCTGTATTTGGCAGAGAGGTTCGTAACTCACTTTCTTATTGGTTAATTACCAATGTACAGCCTGGTTATGTCACCAGGCAGGTCAAGCCCCCCCCCCCCCCCCCCCCCCAAAAAAAAAAAACAAGTAGAAATTTCAGGTGGTCTTTTGAAACGGCTCCTACACCTAAAGGGATTTTCACAATTCCACAGTATTATTCCAACCTCATAGTGTGGAAATGTCTATTTGTTGACTGCACGTGGCCTTGATTTTGACCAAATTGTTTTGACATTTGGTCATGAGTTTAATGCAATTTGCATATATTGATTCAAGGTTTAACTGGTTCAATATTTAGCACAATTGTTCACAAATTTGAATAGGGACCAATACCACAAACACATTGACACATTGAATAAACAATCCTCTGATGCGTTGCACGATAGTTGACACAGCTCACGTCTCACACTACTTTTCAGTACAGTTTGGGCTTCGAATGATCCACTAAAACAACATTTCATTTCTGACAGCCCAAACACAGCAACCACAATTCGACAATGAGATACACACCCACACCAGTAACCACATTAAAAACAATACTGCCTTTCCTTGTCTTCAATGTTTATGCTGTCACAACTGTTGATGTATGCTTAAGTTACAGTTTGTTCGTTCTGGAGAGACTAAAGTCAAAGCCTTGTGTGTTGCTGTGTGACGACACCAAACTAACTACGAAGCTTTGGGTGACCACTGCTATTGTCTTAAACTTAAATCATAATATAGTCCTAGTGTTTTTGTGTGGGCATGGTTGAGACAGTCGAAGGGGAGGGAGGGGGTATAACATAAGCAGGTGCAATAGATGGCTATCAGATTTCCCCTATAATCATTAACCAGTGGGTGGTAAAGGCAGTGACGGTGGCTGGGCAGTTCGGTCCGCGGGTCCCTTTGTAGTCAATTGGTAGAACTGTTTTCCCAGGAGCCAGGCTTCATGCAACAGGTCAAAGAAATGATCTACACGTACAGTGATATCTTATAACACAGACGCCCCCAGACCGGTCAGAACCTGTCTTCTTTTTATGTCGGTATTTCCCCAACTCCCTGTTTCCCTCCCTTTTCCCTGCTTGAGGGGCGATGTGATGCCCCCCCCCATCCAACTGGCCCAGGATCCAACCACCAGTCCACCCATTGACTCACCCACCTGACCGCTGTGATCATGCCACCATACTCCGGAATCAATCCATTCTCCATACACTCCAATGTCCCTCCACCTTTCCTCCTCACAGTCACTGGACTCGCTGGACTCAATCACTTTCCTGTCCCCTCGACTTCCCAAAGTTTCACTGTTCTGTGTGTCTTAACCCCATGTATCCCCAATGTACTCAATTTATGTCTGATTCTTTGTTTTTCTGTTTAAAAAAGCTAATGTGTGTTGAGACGTGAAATGCAGTGTAAATAAAATGTGACTTGACTTCCCCGCTCTGGGCCATGGGCTTTGGGCTAGAGGCTGCAGGGCGGACCATCTAAGAAAGGGCTAACATTTACTGTTGATTTACTCTAGGTGTTCTGCCAGTTATCAGTCTTGGGGTTTGAGCCTTCACCTTGGTGAAAAGGTTGAACAGCGGAGTGGGTAACACCGAAATGAGATGAATGTTGGTTTTGGAGAGAGTGTCCAAAACCAAGCCCTGCACACTTAAGTGATAATGCCAGAGATGCCTTTGTTTCGAGGATATATTGGCACGGGTTTTGTTAGCAAACCGTGCCAATATATCCTCCAAGCACCGGCTTCTCTGGCATTATCACTTTTATACAATGGGTTTCCAACGTATTCAAATAATGATTGAGATATTTTCATTAAAAACGTTATTTTGATTTACTCATACTATTTCACCACAAGATATAGTCCCGACACAAATCTAGGGTTGCTAGAGACGCAACTCAGTCGTCCAGTCTTTTTGTTCTGTCTCTATGGACGCGACCCAATCCATTGCCATACTGGATAGTAACGTTCTTATCTCTTGCTTGCTAGCTAGCCAACTATGGCTAACTTACAGTCACGACAAAAGGTACAGCCAGAATAACAGCAAAGTAGCTGCATTTGCATTTGTTTAGCTGTTTTCTAGTGACATTTATTTGGATACATCCATGACAACAGGCTAATGAGACGCGATTTCGCCTGGCACACAAAATGTGCTCACTCGTCAGGACAGTGTTGTTTAGAGGAGCTAGCCAACAACACAGCTACAGTAACACAATCACTTCAAACTGAAGCTGGAAACACTGGAAGTTCGTTTGACCTTTTTTCAATGTTTTTGTTTGTTGTATATACACTTGAAGTCGGAAGATTACATACACCTTAGCCAAATACATTTAAATTCAGTTTTTCACAATTCCTGACATTTAATCCTAGTAAAAATTCCCTGTTTTAGGTCAGTTAGGATCACCACTTTATTGGTGATGTGAAGTGTGAGAATAATAGTAGAGAGAATTATTTATTTCAGATTTTATTTCTTTCATCACATTCCCGGGGGGTCAGAAGTTGTACTCAATTTGTATTTGGTAGCATTGCCTATACATTTTTAACTTGGGTCAAATGTATCGGGTAGCCTTCCACAAGCTTCCCACCTTAAGTTGGGTGAATTTTGACCCATTCCTCCTGACAGAGTTGGTTTGTAGGCCTACTTGCTCACGCACACGTTTTCAGTTCTGCTCACAACTTTTCTACAGGATTGAGGTCAGGGCTTTGTGATGGCCACTCCAATACTGACTTTGTTGTCCTTAAGCCATTTTGCCACAACTTTGGAAGTTTGCTTGGGGTCATTGTCCATTTGGAAGACCCATTTGCGACCAAGCTTTAACTTCCTGACTGATGTCTTGAGATGTTGCTTCAATATATCCACATCATTTTCCTACCTTATGATGCAATCTATTTTGTGAAGTGCACCAGTTCCTCCTGCAGCAAAGCACCCCCACATCTCATCTCTAGGAGACAGAATGTGCGTCTCCTTCCTGAGGGGTGTGACAGCTGCGTGATCCCATGGTGTTTATACTTGCGTACTATTGTTTGTACAGATGAATGTGGTACCTTCAGGTGTTTGGAAATTGCTCCCAAGGATGGACCAGACTTGTGGAGGTCTACAATTTTTTTTCTGTCTTAGCTGATTTCTTTTGATTTTCCCATGATGTCAAGCAAAGAGGCACTGAGTTTAAACGTAGGCCTTGAAATACATCCACAGGTACACCTCCAATTGACACAAATGATGTCAATTAGCCTATCAGAAGCTTCTAAAGCCATGACATCATTTGCTGGAATTTTCCAAGCTGTTTAAAGGCACAGTCAACTTAGTGTATGTAAACTTCTGACCCACTAGAATTATGATACAGTGAATTATAAGTGAAATAATCTGTCTGTAAACAATTGTTGGAAAAATAACTTGTGTCATGCACAAAGTAGATGTCCTAACCGACTTGCAAGAACTATAGTTTGTCAACAAGAAATGTATGGAGTGGTTGATAAATGAGTTTTAATGACTCCAACCTAAGTGTATGTAAACTTCCGAATTCAACTGTATGTCTGGTGCATTGGCCTTAGAACCTGGTGTCTGTTCAAACAGGTCCTGTATGCATCACACAGGATTAGCCAATGACAAACGTGACCCGCACGCTGGGACCAGTCTGGTAAATCCCTTTCGGAAGGCAATCTGCTCTTTAGTCTATAAACACTCGTCATTGTTATAGTTGAGGGCAAGGCCAATCATTAATGGTTGCAAACTTAAAAAGTGCTGCACTTGGCGATGTCACTGGGTTATGTGTTGAGATTCCATACTTTGTTTTGACCGGTTTAAAGTTATGAGTCACCACAGATAAGCGTTTAATCCCTTTTCGTAGAAGCGGATTTGAAATGCCACTGTTCACTTTTGCCTGTTCACCAAGCGATGACCTTGTTTCAGATGCTAACTTATCTCTGTGGTTTGGTTTAGCCTAATGACTTTGCTGCAGCTGATCAGAGATTTGTAGAGGTTCATCTCTCCGTCTGTGCAGGCTGCCACATGAAATTCAATAACACAGAGAGCCAGTGATGTGAGGCCTATTGATACACATGGGTAGCCACGGCCCTGGAGCGAACACACACAACCAGACTCCTATTAGAGATGGCAAGAACAGAGAGCTTCTTTACTGCTGCTTATGTCAGCTGGTGCTATACCAAAACACAGGAACATGGCAGATTGGATCAATCACGTAACCAGCCTCACCACCTCTCACCCCTCCGTCCGTCCGTCACCCAGACAACCACCACGTGCCCGTCGGCGTAACCAGGGCGGCACGACAGTGGCGTGAGAGCACTTGGCGCCCGATGACGTCAATCACATTTACACGTCTTGCCTCACAGAGAGACAAGAGTGACAGCGAGCGAGAGAGGGTGATCTGACCCAGATATCACAGAGTGAGGAGGACCCGTATGGGGCCCGCTTCAGTGGCCGTGGCACTGAGCTAGGCGACAGAGCTCCTCCGTCTGTTCATTACAACCTCAGCTGGCTTTTTTTTGTCTTCCTTTTTAAAAATCTTTTTCCTCTTTCACTTGTTTGCATACGTGAATGTTAACCAAACAATGCAGGAAACCGGTTCAATGACAATCTCAGCAGATCACAGCTGTCGCCATCCTCAGCTGCTGCTCCACTCTAAACCGGTTTTGTAGTTTTGCTACGCATATGCTTTCAAAAACATTGCACTTGATAAATGTTCACGTTGCTCCCGGTGCATGTTGGGTAATTCAATAAGATGTGGGTGTCGCATGTACAGTATGTTGACTGTATGATGATTGATTGCCCAAGGTTCCGTCATCATTTCATTAGACCTAAAAATCCATCCCCAGTACCGTAAGCACGTCAGCAGGTTGTGTATTCATCTCTGAGTCTCTCACCTCATTCTGCCGTAAATCAAGCCAACATGGAGCCTCAAACCACCACACTTGACTAACCAGCACCACAGTGTTGTTTCCACTCTTTGTTTGTTCTGTTTTTCTTTGGCCATCACTTTCACACTGCTTTCTCTGAGGGCCGTTTTTACAGTCCCGGGGAACGTCATTCCGAGACCTCTGTGTGTCTCTGTCTTTCTTTCTCTCTCTCTGTCTCTCTCTCTCTCTCTCTCTCTCTCTCTCGCTCTCTGTCTTTTCCACACGGTTTTCCCGCTCTCTTTCTTTTATCTTAGCCTCTAGGCTTTCCTGTTGAAGTCACTGGGTAACAATCGGAGGAACCTCGCAGTCAGAGGTGTCCCAAACAAGCGTTCTGTGCGCTCTCTCTCGCTCTCTCATCATACTGTAGATAAAGAGGGGGATTCTGCAGGAAGAGCTGGTTCCTGTTTGGACTGTGGCTGTCCTCCATGGATGACCTCTTGAAGCGTGGAGGTTGGAGAGTGTGTGTTGGAAAATGTGTGTTGGGGATGGAATGTCCTCCAGTACTGGCCAACAGTTTGTTTATCTGCTGCATTTTCTACACCATTCTACAGTGGTCATGGTGACTGTGCAAAGTTTGACTTTTTAGGTTGAGGGTAACCAAGGGCAGAATGGGTGGGTGTAGGAGCCTGTAAATGTTGGCCTGTGTGTGTGTGTGTGTGTGTGTGTGTGTGTGTGTGTGTGTGTTTGGGAAAGAGAGTGATTGTGTGTTTGTGTGTGTGTGTGGGGGGGGGGGGTAGGGGGCAATGGTAATCTTTTCCCTTGTGAGGAGACTGTATTACCAGTGAGTGCTGTCATGACTGAGTGCGTGTTGTCATGGGAATAAGAGAGGAAGGAAACACACTGCCGACCTCAGGTGGGCAGGAGCACACACACACTCAAACCCCCCCCACCCAAAACGAAACAGCTGGAAGTAGACCTGGGTCCTGTGGGCCACGGAGTTGATTGACAGGAGGTTTAATAGGCCCCGATAAGCATTAATCTGCCGGGTCCTTACCTGAGGCATGGCAGCATTGTTAACCCCAAAAAAACATTAATAGGGGATGCATAAGCCCCCATACTGGGCAGACACCCCACTGTCCCAGCCAAAGCACTCACACACCACAGGAGCCTGTCTCTCTCTCTCACACACACACACACACACACACACACACGCACACACACACACACACACACACACACACAATTTCCCGCCAACCTCTAACACAGCCTCCCTTCAACACTAGTCCAAGTTCATTTGGAATGAAGACATTCTCTTTGATCTGCATAGGAATCTCCAAAAGTGTCCCGTCTGTTGGAGAAAGCACAAAAGGCTCCATCTCCATTCAGCCTGGGCCCTCTAAACCCTCTGTAGAGCCCTCGGGGTCCCAGCCCAGCCCCAGCCAGGCACTCTCTCTATGTCTCTCTCTTTCTAAAGGAGGGCTGCATGGGGCTCTGAACAGTGGGCCTCCTTGTATTCTCCCAGTCTCAGCAGAACCCATTGAGTTGCTGACAATGTGCCAGGCAGTCCTTTACTGTAAAAAGGGCCCTTTCTCTGGGGTGGCTCTGAACTGCATGAGGGCTGAGAGGGATCTGCTTTTCACAAGGCTCCAATAGAGGCATCTGCAATCTGTTGCTGCTTCCACTGGCTCTCCCCTTCATCTCTTCCTTTTACAACAAACTGGCCGCAAACAAGGACAAATCGACCATGAATTCCTTAGCGCCTGACAGCAACTGCACGCTCTCTCTCTCTCTCTCTCTCTCTCCCGCCCCCTCTCTTTCCCTTTCTATCTCTCTCTCCCTTTCTCGCTTTATTCCTCCATCCCTCCCTCTCTGCTTTGTCTTTTGTGCGAGGGACCCCGAGAAGGCTTGTTTTTTCCCTCCCTTTTCTCTGCCCCTCTCCCTCTCTCTCTCCCCTTCTGTCCATCTTTCAGCTGCTTCCCACTCTCTCTCTCTCTCTCTCTCTCTCTCTCTCTCTCTCTCTCTCTCTCTCTCTCTCTCTCTCTCTCTCTCTCTCTCACTCTCTCTCTCTCACTCACTCACTCCCTGAGTAAAGTGTGGAATAAATGGGTGAGGGCTAACGAACAGCATTCCTATAAAAGGCCTTTACATGGACACTGAATGGGATTCTATTTTACACCCCTCCACAGCTCCCCCCTCAGACCGCTCCAGGGGCCTCATATTGTACAGAAGAAAATGAGATCCACAAGGATGGAGGGTGGAGGGAGGGGTTGGTGGGGGATACTCTTCACATTCGGGGTTTGGATGAATGCTGGAAGGTTGGGTGGTTGGGGCCTCGGGGTAGGAGAGGGAAGTAGGCTTCTGTACAGTGGCACAGCAGCACCGGGGCAGTGAGGGATGTTCACATAGACCCAGCAAGGATAGAATCCCAATTTCAACTGTGAGAAGTTACAATAACAAATGGCAATTTGAAACCTATTCACAAGTTGATGTAGAGGAATTATAGTGAATTTGTTTACAGTGAATTTACAAGTCAATCTCAATTATAACATGGGAACTGTTACACTATACAGACAGTCTTCTCTCCCTGATCTCCCATACAGTTGACCTGTCATAACATGCCTCAAGAAAGCGAGCACTGAAAGGATGGATGCATTCAAGCTGGAGCACCATTCAACCCCACCTGTTTGCCCCCTCCTCCTTTCCTCCTCTCCTCCTCCTCCCCACACCCTTCCCTTCCTTTAGGCAAAGAGAGAAGAGGAGATTCTCTTGAGGCGCTGGCTGCTGGCTGGCTGGTTGGCTGAGATCACACAGCCTTGGTTACACAACATTATTTCAAGGGCAAACACCCTTTCTGTGCCCCCTATTCCCTCAACCCAGACCCAGGGGATCGCTCATGCAAGGCCGTGGATCTCCTCTGTGCACATCTGCTGTGGTGGGCAGGCTGCAATGGGCAGATGAGGGACCGGCGAACGGGGGGTGAGTGGGGACATGGGGCGCGAGGGGGGCACTTGGCTTCGGAAGAGGTCCGGGGCAGATGCCTTGGAATATCGCACGGGCTTCCATGGCGATAGTCTTATAGTGTTTACTGCACCGAATAGTCACCCCCCCCTCTCTCCTCCCCCTCCCCTCTCCACGACCACTGTGCCATTCCTCTTCTAATGTAAATGCTGGGCTGGCAGGGGGAAGGATAGGGGGATGAGGGGCTGTTGTTGTGTTGTCCTGCTTTTCTCCCCTCCCTCCCTGGGCTCTTGTTTTGAGGCTGTCTGGTGGTGGTGGGACGCTGGTCTCTCCACTGCTTTATGGTGTCAGGGTTTCTTTTAAAAGTTCCTCTCTCTCCTTCTCTCTCACTCTCTCTCTCTCTCGCTTTACAGGTTTTGTCTGTCCAGGCCCGCTGCCCGTCAGAGGCTTGTGCTGGTGCCATGGGGCATTCATGGGGCATTCACACTGGCACCCATTAAACTGACTGAGAGGCAGGGATAAGGTCTTAGTAGACTGACCCTGTGCTGACGACCTAGCAGTGCCAAGGTGCCATTCTGGGCTTGTTGGTATGGGACCGCCTGACACGTAACACACACAGGCCTACATGTGAGCGCAGGCCCTCCTTTGTGATGTGAGATGATTTATCTTGTTTATAACTTTATAACGTCACAGTTTTGTTATTTTCTGCTCATGTACAGTACATACGTGCATACGAAGGAAAACAAAAATATATTTTATATATTTATATTTCGCCCTAGGCGAGACAAAAAATGTGCCACCCCCTCTAAAACTAGAATAGTCCAAGTAAGCAAAGTTATGTTGAAAAGACGTCCAAAATACATATTCATTGAATTTTTGGTTCATTTTTGGTTGAAAATACATCATTTATAGATGTCTATGTTTGGGCCATATCAAGACTGGACAAAATCTGAACCTCTAAAACTACTTCCAGAAGGCGTCAGAGTCGCAGCGCCAGCGTTATGTGCGGGCCCTAGTGGGCCTGGCCCGCCCTACTGTACCTCCTTGCTCGTCCAAATAAAATGTTGAAATATTGATCATTTACTTGACCGAGATGCGTGCCGACAGAAAGACGCATCAATCTGCGAGCGAAACAGAGCCACTCTGTCTCCATATGTGTAGACCATATGTATCTGATGCTGTCTGGACAAAAGGAGTATAGTATGTCATACCTCTTCTGGCCACACAGCATTAGATACATGTGCTACATATAGTAAGCCAGAGGGGCGCTGTTTCGCTCGCTAGTTTCAGCAGAGAGGAAGAGGCGAAGCCCAATGCTTTTCTATGGGCATAATATTCAGACCTAAGCTTCTCGCCAGCATTCCCGCCTTTGGGACAACGACTCGCATTGTTAGAGTGGAGCCATGAGCATCTCGTCATTATATACAGATCTCTCGTTTCAGCCACTTGCGAATTAGAAAGGAAAGCTGGCATGTGCACAGTGCACTGTTCAGATGCTGGCTTCCCCTAAAGTAAATGCTTTGCCAAAATGATATAATTACTCCTGTCTAAATAAAATCATTCAAAAATACATTACCAGAGAGCTTGACCTAGCCACAGAGGGTCACTGTCTTTTTTGTTGTTGTTGATATATAGCTGTGGATTGTTTCAAATCACAAGTGCATAGGCCTATGCCTATTTGGGAAGCAAGCAATCTGGGCATCGTGCTTGGAAATAGGCCAAGCTAATTATTACGTTTCGGCTGACAGTTGAAAAGCATCAAAATGTGGGACGATAAAGTGTCTTGAGTGTAATTTCAACTGTTGAGACAAGAAGAAGGGGAGGGGTGTGTGGCGAAGACGGGGGGGGGGGGGGGGGGGGGGTCTCTGCAGAATGTATGCACTCACTTCTCCAGAATGTGCTCCACTGTCTCCCACCAATTCTTGAACATTCATTGTTTCATTGAGTTAATTGTTTGCTCTTCGATTGAATTGTTCCCCCCTCATCAATCTACACACAATACCCCATAATGACAAAGCAAAAACTGAAATATGACATTTACATAAGTATTCAGACCCTTTACTCAGTACTTTGTTGAAGCACCTTTGGTAGCGATTACAGCCTCAAGTCTTCTCGGGTATGACGCTACAAGCTTGGCACAACTGTATTTGGGATTTTCTCTCATTGTTCTCTGCAGATTCTCTCAAGCTCTCCAGAGATGTTAGATCGGGTTCAAGTCCGGGCTCTGGCTGGACCACTCAAGGACATTCAGAGACTTGTCCCGAAGCCAATCCTGCGTTGTCTTGGCTGTGTGCTTAAGGTCGTAGTCTTCTTTGAAGGTGAATCTTCACCCCAGTCTGAGGTCCTGTGCGCTCTGGAGCAGGTTTTCATCAAGGATCTCTCTGTACCTTGCTCCGTTCATCTTTCCCTCGATCCCGACTAGTCTCCCAGTCCCCGCTGCTGAAAAACATCCCCACAGCATGATGCTGCCACCCCCATGCTTCACTGTAGGGAGGGTGCCAGGTTTCCTCCAGACATGACATTTGACATTCAGGCCAAAGAGTTCAATCTTGGTTTCATCAAACCAGAGAATATTGTTTGTCATGGTCTAAGAGCAGTGGTGTAAAATACTTTAGTAAAAATATTTTAAAGTACTATTTTTGGGATATCTGTACTTTATTGTTTATATTTATTAATTTATACATATCTTTTTGTTGTGTGTGTATTTTTGCCCCTTTTTTCTCCCCAATTTTGTGATATCCAATTGGTAGTTACAGTCTTGTCCCATCGCTGCAACTCCCGTACGGACGTGGGAAAAGCGATGGTTGAAAGCCATGCGTCCTCGAAAACACGCCTGCCGCCATGCTGCACTGCTTCTTCACACACGACACGCTTAAACCGGAAACCAGACGCACCAATGTGTCGGAGGAAACACAGTACAGCTGGCGACAGAAGTCAGCGTGCATGAGCCTGGCCGGCACAAGTAGTCACCAGAGCACGAGCGCCTGAACCTCATGGGTCTCCCAGTCGAGGCCAGCTGCGACACAGCCCAGGATCGAACCCAGATCTGTAGTGACGCCTCTAGCATTGCCATGCAGTGCCTTAGACCGCTGCACCACTCCAAAGGCCACTATTTATATTTTGGACAACTTTTACTTTAACTGTACAACACTCCTAAAGAAAATATTGTGCTTTCTACTCCATACATTTTCCCTGACACCCCCAAAGTACTCGTTACATTTTGAATGCTTAGCAGAACAGGAAAATTGGGAAATTCACGCACTTATCAAAAGAACACGTGGTCATCCCTACTGTCTATGTTCTGGCGGACTCACTTAACACAAATGCATCTTTTGTAAATAATATCTGAGTGTCAGAGTGTGCCAAATAAGAAAATGGTGCCGTCTGGTTTGCTTAAATATAAGAAATGTGAAATTATTTATACTTTTACTTTTGATATTTAAGTATGTTTTAGCAATTAAATGTACCTTTGAAACTTAAGTATATCTCAAATCAAATACTTTTAGACTTTTACTCAAGTAGTATTTTACTGGGTGACTTTCATTTGAGTAATTTTCTGTTATGGTATCTTTACTTTTACTCAAGTATGACAGCGTCATCGGTGTACCTTTTTCATTAGGGTTGTAGTATATCCTCTATGACAGCGTATTTGGTCAACCATTCTTCCTGTACCCAAAAAGGCAACGATAACTGAATTAAATGATTACCGCCCCGTAGCACTCACTTCTGTCATGATGAAGTGCTTTGAGAGACTAGTCAAGGATCATATCACCTCCACCTTACAGGCCATCCTAGACCTACTTCAGTTTGCATAGTGCCCCAACAGGTTCACAGACAATGCAATCGCTATCACACTGTCCTATCCCATCTGGACAAGAGGAATACCTATGTAAGAATTTTTTTAATTGTACCTTTATTTAACAAGGCAAGTCAGTTAAGAACAAATTCGTATTTTCAATGATGGCCTAGGAACAGCCTAGGTTAACTGCCTTGTTCAGGGGCAGAGCGACAGATTTTTACCTTGTCAGCTCGGGGATTTTTATCTTGCAACCTTTCGGTCACAAGTCCAACACTCTAACCACTAGGCTACCTGCCATCAATGCTGTTCATTCAACACCATAGTACCCTCCAAGCTCATCATCAACCTGGGGCCCTGGGTCTCAACCTCGCCCTGTGCAATTGGGTCCTGGATTTTCTGAAGGGCCGCCCCCAGGTGGTGGAAACAACATTTCCAATTCACTGCCCTCAACACTGGGGCCTCACAAGGGTGCGTGCTCAGCCCCCTCCTGCACTCCCTTTTCACCTATGACTGCGTAGCCATGCACAGCTACAACTCAGACGACACAAAAGTTGTGGGCTTGATTACCAAACAATGATGTGACGGCCTACATGGATGAGGTAAGGACACTCGGAGTGTGGTGTCAGGAAAACAGCCTTTCACTAAACATCAACAAAACAAAGGAGATGATTGTGGACTTCAGGAAACAGCAGAGGGAGCACCCCCCTATCCACATCGACGGGACAGCAGTGGAGAAGGTGGAAAGTTTTAAGTTCCTCGGCATACATATCACAGACAAACTGAAATGGTCCACTCACACAGACAGTGTGGTGAAGAAGGCGCAACAGCGGTCATTGACTGTACTCTCTGCTACCGCATGGCAAGCAGAACTGGAGCGCCAAGTCTAGGTCCAAGAGACTTCTAAGCAGCTTCTACCCCCAAGCCATAAGGCTCCTGAACATCTAATCAAATGGCTACCCAGACTATTTGCATTGCCCCCCTCCTTCTACGCGGCTGCTACTCTCTGTTATTATCTATGCATATTCACTTGAATAACTCTACCTACATGTACATATTACGTCAATTACCTTGACACTAGTACCCCCGCACATTGACTCTGTATAGGTACACCCTGCATATAGCCTCGCGATTGTTATTTTACTGCTGCTCTTTAATTATGGAAAGTTTTACGTTCCTTGCTGTACACATCACAGACAAACTGAAAGGGTCTCTTACACAGACAGTGTGGTGAAGAAGGCGCAACAGCGCCTCTTCAACCTCAGGATGCTGAAGAAATTTGGCTTGTCATCCAATACCCTGACAAACTTTTACAGATGCACAATCAAGAGCATCCTGTCGGGCTGTATCACAGCCTGGTACAGCAACTGCACCGCCCTGAACCCCAAGGCTCGCCAGAGGGTGGTGCAGTCTGCACAACGCATCACTGGGGGCAAACTAACTTCCCTCCATGACACCTACAGCACACGATGTCAGGAAGGCCAAAAAGATCATCAACGTCATCAACCACCCAAGCCACTGCCTGTTCACACCGTTACCATCCAGAAGGCGAGGTCAGTACAGGTGCATCAAAGCTGGGACCGAGAGACTGAAAAACAGCTTCTATCTCAAGGCCATCAGACTGCTAAACTGCAATCACTAACTTAGAGAGGCTGCTGCCTACATTGAGACCCAATCACTGGCCACTTTAATAAATGGGTCACTAGTCACTTCATACAATGCACTCTAAATAATGCCACTTTAATAATGTTTACATATGTTACATTATTCATATCACATGTATATACTGTATTTTATATCATATATTGCACCTTGCCTGCAAAACACTCATCCATATACTTACATGTACATATTCTCATTCACCCCTTTAGCTTTGTGTGTATTAGCTAGTTGTTGTTAGATTACTTGTTAGATATCACTGCACTGTCGGAAGTAGAAGCACAAGCATTTCGCTACACTCGCATTAACATCTGCTAACCATGTGTATGTGACAAATAAAATTTGATTTGATATGATTTAAATGTCAAAATAATATGTTGGAATCACAGATTGCCCCTTTGATTCATAGAAAACTATCAATGAATCAATGATCAAAGATACAAAGAATCAGGACAATAATTAATTGAAAAACATTTTATGCACGAATGTATGAGTCATTTCGGAAATGAACACGATAAGAATACAAGAAAACTCTTTCTCTTTGAGTGATTAGCATCAGACGTTCTCACACACACACACACACACACACACACACACACACACACACACACACACACACACACACACACACACACACACACACACACACACACACCTAACATCCTGTTGATTGATTTCTGAGGGTATTAATGGGAGCACCTGATCATTAGCAAAGAATAATATGTTTTTACTGAACAGAGGGGACTTTACAAGTCCACTGGTGACGAAGGTGCACATGCCGAGTGACAAATTGGAGTAATCATGCTGACAGACAGTGACACATTCAATACCGCCTTGCACACACTTGCCTGCATCTGGCTTATCTGAAGTGTAATCATTAGTCAAATAAGTTGCAAAACGTTCCATTTTGGAGCTAAAACAAGAGATTATTTTGGACAAATTCCCCATTTTGTTCTGTCTGCTTCTATTTAAGAAACAATTTGCAACAGAATCGGCGGAATGAATACATCCCTGATCACCAGCACACACAGTTTACTTTCACAACAGCCACATACAGCATCGTCACTTTGCTCGTTGTATAATTCATTCTCACGTCTAAGCACTCCCCTACTCTCACTCTCACTTTTCCCTTCGCTTGTGGACTTCAGCACACAACATAACAGCTGTCTGTGACCAGGCACAAAAACCTCTGCAAGCTAAACCTTGATACCGCTAACCGCAACACAGCCTACATCGTTGTCACCATATTAAGTTTATGATCCACAAACTAGAACTAACATGTTAGTAAACCCACAGTTCAATCCATGTGTACAATCCCACAGTACAGTGTACAGCAAGCAGTTTAGCAGTTACACCGGAGGGCCCCGGTGGCAATTCATTTACAAACCGAAAGCTTACCTTTACAGTGTTGGATAGCCTTTGCCAGCTAGCTAGCTAGCTAACATAAATAGCCTTCCTGCTGTTTGAGTCAGGTTGTTGAGTTAGCTAAATTCCTTTTTAAAGAAATACATTTGTTAAAAACTTGTCCTTCTCTTTCTTTGTGTGAACTCCTCAACACACTTTATGCACTGCAGTGCTAGCTATCTGTAGCTTATGCTTTCAGTACTAGATTCATTCTCTGGTCCTCTGATTGGATGGACCACATGTCCGTTCAAACAGCAAAAGCTCTGATAAGTTGGAAGACGTCCTCTAGAAGTCATCTAGATTACTGTGTAAGTATACGGAAGGGGGTGAGAAGTACCAACCTCCTAGGTTTTGTATTGGAGTCAATGTACCCAGAGGAGGGCGGAAACTAGCTGTCCTCCAACTACACCATGGTGCTGTTAAGGCTACTGTAGACCTTAATTTCAAAACAGAGTGTTTTAATCAGTTATTTGGTGAATATATTTAGTATAGTTTTATCTAAAAATGATAACTTTTTGAATATTTTGCAATTATAAAAAAAACATGTATTCACTGAGCAGGATGGTCCTCCACTTACTCCTTCGAAGAGCCTCCACTGACCCGCTCCCCTCCTTCCCTCCCCTCCCCTCCCCTCCCCTACACCCTCCACCCTGCACTTGACAGGATCCCAGCCTGCTGGTAACATCAAAGGGATGTGGCGTGGAGTGCCCAGGGCCCCGGCCTAGCTGACACTGGAAACAGGAGGAGACCAAGCCTTTTGTTATGTCACTTCTTATTTCCCTTCTCCTCCACTTTCTTTCTCAAGTGCGCCCACCTATCCCACTCATTTAGGGATTCTAAAAGAAGATTGCTGAGTTCATAAAGAAGCCAGTCTGGCCTCAGATTATTGTTAAGGGGGAACCGTAAAAATCACTATCCGTGCTCACCAGGGACAATGGGCTGTTCTGGGGAGAGGGAGGAGGAGAGCAGACGGAGTGAAGGAATGATGACTGTACTGTCAGAAGGAATTGGGTGAAAGTGTACTGGGATGTTGTTGGCCTACTAACTTTGTCTTAAAGAGATATTCCGGGAAACTGCAGATCCCAATTTTTCTGGATCCTTAGAGCTTCTCTGATGCTTCTGTGCATGTGCATATTCTCTACTTTGCACTCGGGGAACAGGCCACTCAGGCCAATGATCATGGTGCTCTCTTGATAAAGTTAGATCAAAGTTGAATCAGTGTCTGCAAGATCACACACTGTAGTGATCACCGTATTCGTCGTATGTCGTAGCAGAGCCAAGTATAATAGCATAGGACACCGTTAATGTATGTCAAAAACACACAAAAACCATACACAGGTAGGACATGCTATAGTTGGTTAACACCATCTGCTCTACAATCCGTTCACTCCATCGTTCAAATCAACACTGTAGACTACTTCGAAACAACACCGTGTAAGTCAAGAAGATCTAAATGCACATCCCCATGAAACGGATTGAGATCAAATGGTTGCTATGCAAAATGATGCTGCGTGGATGTTTCACCGGTGAACAACTTTAAGAATTTCCATGCGCGATTTAATGCGGAGGTCTTTTTGTCTTACAGGAACGTTATGCGATTATATTCAGTGATGTTATGTAGAATACTGTGATCAGTATGTGATATTGCAGACACTGATTCAGCTTTGATCTAACTTTATTAAATGAGCCCCATTCGCCTGAGTGGCCTGTTCTCTGCGCGTAGAAGAATACGCACATGCACAGAAGCTTCAGGAAGTCCCGGGAAGAAGTCCGATTTGCAGCCCCAGCCTATTTTTTTTTTTTTACTTTCCATTTTGGACTCAACATGTCAACGTATGGCTCCTACATGCATAATATAACTATCTAGTCCTCTACCTGAGGAAAAAAAAAGCATATTCATCCTTACATTCTAACCTACCATCATTTAGTGCATGAGATCTATGTGCTTGTTCCTGTCATGAGGTGAATGTGCGCTCTGAAGCAAGTGGGGTGAGTGGCTGCATGAACTTACCACTGGTTATTTTGATAACAGCAAACATACATTGAATACATCAATCAAATTCACTCATCAGATGTTAGAAAACATCCGAAATGATAAAATTCCAGAAAATGATGTCATGGCTTTAGAAGCTTCTGATAGGCTAATTGACATAATGTGGATGTATTTCAAGGACTACCTTCAAACTCAGTGCCTCTTTGCTTGATATCATGGCAAAATCAAAAGAGACCTCAGAAAGAAATTGTAGACCTCCACAAGTCTGGTTCATCCTTGGGAGTCATTTCCAAATGCCTGAAGGTACCACGTTCATCTGTACAAACAATAGTATGCAAGTATAAACACCATGGGACCACGCAGCTGTCATACCGCTCAGGAAGGAGACGTGTTCTGTTTCCTAGAGATGAACGTTCACCAATGGTGAGAAAAGTGCAAATCAACCCCAGTACAACAGCAAAGGACCTTGGGAAGATTCTGGAGGAAACAGGTACAAAAGTATCTATATCCACAGTAAAACGAGTCTTATATCGACATAACCTGAAAGGACGCTCAGAAAGGAAAAAAAAATCACTGCTCCAAAACCGCCATACAAAAAGCCAGACTACAGTTTGCAACTGCACATGGGGACAAAGGTGGTACTTTTTGGAGAAATGTCCTCTGGTCTGATGAAACAAAAATAGAACTGTTAACCCATAATGACCATCGTTATGTTTGAAGGAAAAAGGGGGAGGATTGCAAGCCAAAAACTACCATCCCAACCTTGAAGCACGGGGGTGGCAGCATCATGTTGTGGGGGTGCTTTGCTGCAGGTGGGACTGGTGCACTTCACAAAATAGATGGCAACATGAGGTTGGAAAATATGTGGATATATTGAAGCAACATCTCAAGACATCAGTCAGGAAGTTAAAGCTTGTTCGCAAATGGGTCTTCCAAATGGACAATGACCCCAAGCAAACTTCCAAAGTCATGGCAAAATGGCTTAAGGACAACAAAGTCAAGGAATTGGAGTGGCCATCACAAAGCCCTGACATCAACCCTATAGAAAATTTGTGGGCAGAACTGAAAAAGTGTGTTCGAGCATGGAGGCCTTACAAACCTGACTCAGTTACACCAGCTCTGTCAGGAGGAATGGGCCAACATTCACCCAACTTATTGTGGGAAGGTTGTGGAAGGCTACCCGAAACATTTGACCCAAGTGAAACAATTTATAGGCAATGCTACCAAATACTAATTGAGTATATGTAAACTTCTGATCCACTGGTAATGTAAATGAAAGAAATAAAAGATGAAATAAATCTTTCTCTCTACTATTTTTATGACATTTCACATATTCAGAATATAAATTATTTAAATTCACTTTTGTTCTTATGCTAGGTTTTTAGACCCCTTCACATTTTGTTACATTACAGCCTTATTCTAAATGGATTAAGTCGTTTTTCGCCCTCATTTGTCAATACACGATAACAAAGCAAAAACACGTTTTTAGAAAAACTGAAATATCCCACTTACATAAGTGTTCAGACCCTTTACTCAGTTCTTTGTTGAAGCACCTTTGTCAGCAATTACAGCCTTCTTGGGTTTGACGCTACAAGCTTGGCACAGATGTATTTGGGGAGTTTCTCCCATTCTTCTCTGCAGATCCTCTAGCTCTGTCAGGTTGGATGGGGAGCATCGCTTCACAGCTATTTTCAAGTCTCTCCAGAGATGTTCAATGTTAATGCGAGTGTAGCTAAATGCTTGTGCTGTTAGTTCTCGACAGTGCAGTAATATCTAACAAGTAATCTAACAATTCCCCAACAACTACCTAATACACACAAATCTAAAGGGATATAAATATATGGATGAGTGATGGCCGAGCGGCATAGGCAAGGTGCAATAGATGGTATAAGGGACAGTATTTTCATGCGTTCTGAGTAATGTAAGATATGTTAACATTTTTAAAGTTGTATTGTTTAAAGTGACTAGTGATCCATTTATTAAAGTGGCGAGTGATGTGAGTCTCTATGTAGGCAGCAGCCTCACTGAGTTAGTGATTGCTGTTTAGCAGTGTGATGGCCTTGAGATGGAAGCTGTTTTTCAGTCTCTCGGGCCAGCGTTGATGCACCTGTCCTGACCTCGTCTTCTGGATGGTAGCGGGGTGAACAGGCAGTGGATCGGGTGGTTGTTGTCCTTGATGATCTTTTTGGCCTTCCTGTGACATAGGGTGTTGTAGGTGTCTTGGAGGGCAGGTAGTTTTCCCCCAGTGATGCGTTGTGCAGACCTCACCACACTCTGGAAAGCCTTGAGGTTGACGGTGGTGCATTTGCCGTACCAGGCGTACCAAACGCCAGTGTTGAGGGTCAGCAAAGTGGAGATGTTGTTTCCTACCTTCCCTACCTGGGGGCGGCCCGTCAGAAAGTCCAGGACCCAATTGCAGAGCGCGGGGTCGAGACCCAGGGTCTCGAGCTTAATGATGAGTTTGGAGGGTACTATGGTGTTGAATGCTGAGCTGTAGTCATTGAACAGCATTCTTACATAGGTGTTCCTCTTTTCCAGATGGGATAGGGCAGTGTGCAGTGTGATGGCGATTGCTTCGTCTGTGGACCTGTTGGGGCGGTATGCAAACTGAAGTGGGTCTAGGGTGGCAGGTAAGGTGGAGGTGATGTGATCCTTGACTAGTCTCTCGGATCACTTCATGATGACAGAAGTGAGTGCTACGGGGCGGTAGTCATTTAGTTCAGTTATCATTGCCTTCTTGGGTACAGGAACATGTGGGGACAGCAGACTGGGATAGGGAGCGATTGAATATGTCCGTAAACACACCAGCCATCCCCAATCATCACACTGCTGTGGTTGGAGCCCCCACCTCTAGTTTCCCGTCATCATACACAGCAACCATGTTTACCAAAATAATGCGGGAGAGAGAGGAACGAGATGGACTGACGCTATCACAACCCCAATCGGTCTTTCTCTCTCTCTCTCCCTCATATTTTTCTCTGTGTGTATCTCGGCACGATCTTTGTGGTCATCTGAGCTTGCTGCAAGGCTCCAGTTGCAGCAGAGAGTAGTGGAGGCACGTTGTGTGCAGACAGGCAGACACGACTTACAGATAGAGAGGCGTTTGAAGAGGTTTCCTCTCAAGACCAACTGATGCTGCTCAGAGTCAAACATGTTGACTGGAGAGCACGTGACTGACTGACTGACTGACTGATTGACTGACTGACTGTGTTTTCAAGTTAAAGAGGAGTTAGAGGAAATGTGGGTTTTTCTAATAAACGGCATAGTTCATTTGGAGGTGTGAAACAAAGTATGAGCGAACAATCTGGGTTATTTGAATATTTCCTCAGTAGGTTGAATGAAACGTCAACTCACGCTTCTTTTGATTTGATTACGTTAAATTGCTACAATACTGTGTGAAATAGTCGATTACTATATAATCATACAGCACAGTACTTCGCCTCTCTACTCATAAGCACAACGTCTAACCTTCCTGTCTCTAAATCCCACACACGCTCATTCAGCTTGCATTTCATTTTAGACCCGGTGTTTATTTGAAACAGACATTTATTTGCTGAAATGTGTGCTCTTATTTCATGAAATCTCCCCCATATCTAATGGCTAACATGTCATATGCCGTAAAACTTCAACTAAATGCAGTCTCAAACAGCTCCCCTGTCCATTTTAACAGCTGGGCAACGGCACACATTTCAGCAAATAAATGTCTGTTTCAAACAGTATGTTGAACGGAACGTCAACTTAAGCTTCTTTTCATTTTAATTACATTAAATTGCTACAATACTGTGTGAAATAGTCGATTGCTACATTTGTTTTTTGGACATTTACAATTAAAGAGATTTTCCAGACGTTTTGTGAAATTTCAGCCAAGAGTTTTGAAAGTAGAGCTCACAAGCCAAAACGGATCCCTGAAATTCTTCACTATAGTGTACAGTTGAAGTCGGAAGTTTACATACACTTAAATTGGAATCATTAAAATGTTGTGTCATGGCTTTAGAAGCTTCTGATAGGCTAATTGACATAATTTGAGTCAATTGGAGGTGTGCCTGTGGATGTATTTCAAGGTCTACCTTCAACTCAGTGCCTCTTTGCTTGAAAATCAAAAGAAATCAGCCAAGACCTCAGAAATAAATTGTAGACCTCCCCAAGTCTGGATCATCCTTGGGAGCAATTTCCAAATGCCTGAAGGTACCACGTTCATCTGTACAACCAATAGTATGCAAGTATAAACACCATGGGACCACGCAGCCATCATACCACTCAGGAAGGAGACGCGTTCTGTCTCTTAGAGATTAACACATTTTGGTGCGAAAAGTGCAAATCAATCCCAGAACAACAGCAAAGTACCTTGTGAAGATGCTGGAGGAAGCAGGTACAAAAGTATCTATATCCACAGTAAAGCAAGTATTTTATTGACATAACCTAAAAGGCCACTCAGCAAGGAAGAAGACACTTCCCCAAAACCACCATAAAAAAGACAGACTACGGTTTGCAACTGCACATGGGGACAAAGATGGTACTTTTTGGAGAAATGTCCTCTGGTCTGATGAAACAAAAATAGAACTGTTTGGCCATAATGACCATCGTTATGTTTGGAGGAAAGAGGGGGAGGCTTGCAAGCCGAAGAATACCATCCCAACAGTGAAACCTGGGGGTGGCAGCATCATGTTGTGGGGGTGCTTTTCTGCAGGAGGGACTGGTGCACTTCATGGCATCATGAGGCAGGTCAAATTATGTGGATATATTGAAGCAACATCTCAAGACATCAGTCAGGAAGTTAAAGCTTGGTCACAAATAGGTCTTCCAAATGGACAATGACCCCAAGCATACTTCCAAAGTTGTGGCAAAATGGCTTAAGGACAACAAAGTCAAGGTATTGGCGTGGCCATCACAAAGCCCTGACCTCAACCCTATAGAACATTTGTGGGCAGAACTGAAAAAGCGTGTGCGAGCAAAGAGGCCTACAAACCTGACTCAGTTACACCAGCTCTGTCAGGAGGAATGGGCCAAAATTCATCCAACTTATTGTGGGAAGCTTGTGGAAGGCTATCCGAAGGCTACACTAATTGAGTGTATGTAAACTTCTGACCCACTGGTAATGTGATGAAAGAAATAAAAGCTGAAATAAATAATTCTCTCTACTGTTATTCTTACATTTCACATTCTTAAAATGAAGTGGTGATCCTAACTGTATTTGGCTAAGGTGTATGTAAACTTCCGACTTCAACTGTACATGTCATTACGTCATTGTTCTTGAGCCTCGAGATATGAGGAAAGAGGGCTGTAAAAGGAAGTTGTTGCTTAAACCATCTAAATGCCAACCATGTAAATACCAGATACTTTCAAATTTGGGGAGCATTTTTCACAATTAAGTCAATCACACAATCTTCAGAGTGTAGATTATTTAATTCAAATCAACCCAACAAAACTAGTCAAAGTGCATTCGGAAAGTCTGCTAACCAAGTCTGCTAACCATGTGTATGAAGAAAATATAATTTGATTTGGATGGTAATGAGTACCCCTCCCACTGCCCCCTGAGAGAGAGACAGTGTGGGTGATATGCCCAGTAGTGGTGGTGGGACTCTCTGTTCCACTCTCCATTCCTCCCACACACATAAACACACACAAACATACACCCACACACACACATGCCAACCACACGTACACAAATAGACACACATGCAAACACAGGTGAGCAAGAACTGGAAATCAGCGTATAAGAGGCGGAGATGTACCCGTCCTTCTCTATGAGCGGAACTCACGTTGGCTGGTATCATACCATAGCGTACCGTACCGACAAAAACACCTCATAAGCACTACTCAAATAGGTACATGTAGGAAGGCAGCCCCGTCTCTGAAAGTAGGCCTGTGGCGGGCTGACTGAAAATGTGTGTGTGTGTGCACAGGCGTCAGTCACACAGTGCACTGAGACACTTTGGGAAAACTGAACGGGGGGGGGGTGAATGAGAAAGGCCTGTGGCTTAACCCACATCACTCATCTGTTAACTAGACTTCTACTTCTCCTCTCTGAAGGAACATGAGGTGTGTGTGGGGGGGGGGGGCAGTACTATTGAAGCATATATCTTTGCATTGAATGCAATGTATTGACTTATGTGTCACGGACCGTGAGTCCTATGATTTCCCAAAAGCATCACTTTCTATGGCTTAAAAGCCACCAGCCTCCCCTCACACGTACGTATGTCACCGTCTGTCTGCTGCATATTTTGCTCTTTACTCAACTCCACAACGCCTGTGTTTGGACTGTTTTGCTGCACGGGTTTGTGATCTTGTGAAGCAGGACAATATGCATATATACAGTGCCTTGCGAAAGTATTCGGCCCCCTTGAACTTTGCAACCTTTTGCCACATTTCAGGCTTCAAACATAAAGATATAAAACTGTATTTTTTTGTGAAGAATCAACAACAAGTGGGACACAATCATGAAGTGGAACGACATTTATTGAATATTTCAAACTTTTTTAACAAATCAAAAACTGAAAAATTGGGCGTGCAAAATTATTCAGCCCCCTTAAGTTAATACTTTGTAGCGCCACCTTTTGCTGCGATTACAGCTGTAAGTCACTTGGGGTATGTCTCTATCAGTTTTGCACATCGAGAGACTGACATTTTTTCCCATTCCTCCTTGCAAAACAGCTCGAGCTCAGTGAGGTTGGATGGAGAGCATTTGTGAACAGCAGTTTTCAGTTCTTTCCACAGATTCTCGATTGGATTCAGGTCTGGACTTTGACTTGGCCATTCTAACACCTGGATATGTTTATTTTTGAACCATTCCATTGTAGATTTTGCTTTATGTTTTGGATCATTGTCTTGTTGGAAGACAAATCTCCGTCCCAGTCTCAGGTCTTTTGCAGACTCCATCAGGTTTTCTTCCAGAATGGTCCTGTATTTGGCTCCATCCATCTTCCCATCAATTTTAACCATCTTCCCTGTCCCTGCTGAAGAAAAGCAGGCCCAAACCATGATGCTGCCACCACCATGTTTGACAGTGGGGATGGTGTGTTCAGCTGTGTTGCTTTTACGCCAAACATAACGTTTTGCATTGTTGCCAAAAAGTTCAATTTTGGTTTCATCTGACCAGAGCACCTTCTTCCACATGTTTGGTGTGTCTCCCAGGTGGCTTGTGGCAAACTTTAAACGACACTTTTTATGGATATCTTTAAGAAATGGCTTTCTTCTTGCCACTCTTCCATAAAGGCCAGATTTGTGCAATATACGACTGATTGTTGTCCTATGGACAGAGTCTCCCACCTCAGCTGTAGATCTCTGCAGTTCATTCAGAGGGATCATGGGCCTCTTGGCTGCATCTCTGATCAGTCTTCTCCTTGTATGAGCTGAAAGTTTAGAGGGACGGCCAGGTCTTGGTAGATTTGCAGTGGTCTGATACTCCTTCCATTTCAATATTATCGCTTGCACAGTGCTCCTTGGGATGTTTAAAGCTTGGGAAATCTTTTTGTATCCAAATCCGGCTTTAAACTTCTTCACAACAGTATCTCGGACCTGCCTGGTGTGTTCCTTGTTCTTCATGATGCTCTCTGCGCTTTTAACGGGCCTCTGAGACTATCACAGTGCAGGTGCATTTATACGGAGACTTGATTACACACAGGTGGATTGTATTTATCATCATTAGTTTAGGTCAACATTGGATCATTCAGAGATCCTCACTGAACTTCTGGAGAGAGTTTGCTGCACTGAAAGTAAAGGGGCTGAATAATTTTGCACGCCCAATTTTTAAGTTTTTGATTTGTTAAAAAAGTTTGAAATATTCAATAAATGTCGTTCCACTTCATGATTGTGTCCCACTTGTTGTTGATTCTTCACAAAAAAATACAGTTTTATATCTTTATGTTTGAAGCCTGAAATGTGGCAAAAGGTCGCAAAGTTCAAGGGGGCCGAATACTTTCGCAAGGCACTGTACATCTGTCTAGGATGACTCATTTATGGATTACGTAGTCAGAGGTTATTCAGTGGCGACTGAGGGCCTGTGTGTAGGCCACAGCAGTCACTGAATAGCCTCTGACTATGTAGTCCACAAATGAGTCATCCTAGACAGATGTAAAGATCCCGTGCCACCCACAGTAATAGTAAACACACACGCTGTGCACGCACACCCGTGCGTTGGCAACGGTCATCAAGATTGTTAGTAAGGTTTTAAAACAATTGCAATAAATGAAACAGTTGGACAATGGATGAAGATACTCCAAACTTTTTGAATGTTTTTCAATCCATCAGATATTGACCGTATTAATAGCTCTTAAAACATTTTACTGGCACAGACTATTTTTAGTGGGAATTCAGTTGTTTTCCTTCATAGAATGCACTCATATATACATTTTCTAATGGTATTATGTAACAAAAAAAAAATGTTGCGTTCAAAGAAATATAATTAGACGTGCTTCATTTGCATAAATACAGTGTGTGTATTTTCATATATGAATAGATTAACATAAAGGGGTGGAACAGGGCAGCAGCCACCAAAAACTCTGTTTAGGCCTGCCTGCACTCACCTGCGCTGTCTAGACTGCCTCATTAATTACGGCTGTTGTCACGTTCTGTTGCATAATTCAACAAGTGTGCCAATAGCAGGATACCCTCGGATAAGAAATGTACATGCTTGTTTTTAGATGACATTTATCTATATTTAACATTTGTTTGTGAGATCAGACATATTATCACGGTAATCCGAGTGTTCATTTTCACGTTGCTTTCATTTCAGTGCGTCCAATCTCTAAACTTTTTTCACTTTTTTCGCTTTTTTTCAATTCCACAAAAAAAATTACCATCCATCAAGTGTATCTTTCTTCTCGTTCTTGTTATGTTTTTGGTGGCTGCTGCCCTGTTCCACCCCTTTATGTTAATCTATTCACATATGAAAATACACAGTGTCGAGATGTTGGCGTGTGATGTTGTGGTGTGTAGCTCTGTCTATGTGCCAGTGTTTGTCCCAGCTGGTGCAGTAATCTTCTCTCTCATCTCTCCCCATCAGCACACTGAGGCTGTGTACCATGGCTGCATTTACGCACACTGTGGTTTGACAGACCTGTGATATACACAGCTATGCCTGATAAGACCTGTTTATCTCAATGCTCTGGTTTCCTCCTCACAGCACTCTGGAGCTGGAGCCTTTTCACTTTTTCTCTCTCTCTTTTTTTCTTCTCTCCCGCCTGCTGTTGTTACATTGCAGTCTAGTGTGTTAAGCTTTTGGAAAGAAACACTGAGCATAAAATGTACAGTACTCAGATTGCTGTCTTTTGTATTGTACGTACTGTCTGTACTAACCTGTTTCCCTACATATTTTCTTGCTCTGTACACATACAGACACGCATGCAGTCACACACACACACACACACACACACACACACACACACACACACACACACACACACACACACACACACACACACTCACGGTGGGAATTCTATTGCTCAACCGAGCAATATCATTTCTCAGCTTGACATGAATAAATGTCAAGCGAACAATAAAAAGTTAACTCAAGGTCGTCAGCAGCTATGATTGAGTACCTCCAGCCACTTGTACTTTGCCTTTATATGCTCTAAGACATACTATTTACTGGCAACCGAATGCAATAAGGATTGCACCATGAAAGTTATTTTGTTGCTTTTGCGTAACGTGCCACATTGTCTTTGTCAATCCCTTATTGTGCTGTGGTCTTGTTTCATGTCGTTGTCGTCAGTATAAAAGTTAATATTCACTGTGTTGGCATTGGAGCAGGTGTGCCGCTATCTCTCTCTAACTGGGTCATCGGGCTAGCTGATAGTGAGTGTGCACGGTGCACCTCTCTGCTCATAACACACCCTAGTCATACAACACAGTACACCGCCTCTCTACTCATAAGCACAACCTCTAACCTTCCTGTCTCTAAATCCCACACACGCTCATTCAGCTTTCATTTCATTTTAGACCCGGTGTTTATTTGAAACAGACATTTATTTGCTGAAATGTGTGCTCTTATTTCATGAAATCTCCCCATATCTAATGGCTAACATGTCATATGCTGTAAAACTTCAACTAAATGCAGTCTCAAACAGCCCCCCCCTGTCCATTTTAATAGCTGGGCAACAGCACACATTTCAGCAAATAAATGTCTGTTTCAAATAAACACCGGGTCTAAATGAATGGTTTAAGAGTTTACCATAAATAACCATACACTGAGTTTAATGTTTGATTTGTCACATGAAATAATTCAGTAATGACTCAAAGAATTTTGCAATAATCCGTTTTTATTGCGAGTAAGAAACTGCTAGCCCATTGGCTGCTAACAGCTGAGAACTGCTAGCTAACTGGCAAGCTGTGACATTGGTATAAATGATTCGGGAGACAGGCGCAGGAATGCGTAATAGTTTTTGATTATTATTAAGCCCCAAATTACGGTGTGCCATGTAAAGGCACGGAGACAAAGACCAAACAAACACGTAACAAAACACACAGGGTTGAAACCCAAACAAAAGATCGAGGAGTACTTATAAATAAATAAATGTATAAATAAATAAAACAATTGCACGATGATTATCACAAGGGAGGAGACCTGCAATCATCTTCGCAATCCACAAGGGCACGAAAGCCTCAAAACACACAGCACAGGTACTCACACGCACCAACGGACAGAGTAACAGTAATTGACAGCACTGTGGTGGACAAAGGGCACATATATACAAATACAATCAGTGGGAATAGGGGCCAGGTGTGCGCAACGAAAGTTCCAGAGGGATCCGTGACACAAGCACAAAAACATTTAATAATTTCGGGAGTACATCCGATTGCCCTCTGTTGGCGAAAGTAAGAACTGCCAAAAATGCACAGTCAAAGAGGAGAATAATATGTTAACTTTTTTTTATATACAGCCATACTAAGACAAAAGAAACGTGACACATTGTGTAAATGATAACGCATTAGTGGAAGAAATTAAGAAATTGATTAAAATGCTGGAAGTGAATGCTGGAATTAAACAATTAACTATGCAAAAGCTGTGCGCATTAGACACCTGGATGAAATAGAATCCTGTCTCTAATATGCGCCTGTTGTGTTCAGTGATGTAAGCAAATAAACGCCCAGGCTATTAATGAAGTTCTATGGAGACAATCTATGAGAAACAATATAAGACAAACAAGAGTGTGTATGTTGAGGAGGTACTGATGGACTTGAAGTTCTACGGCATACAGTGCCTTCAGAAAGTATTCACACCCCTTAACTGTTTGTGTTACAGAACTGATTAAATTGAGATATTGTGTCACAATACCCCCATAAAGTCAAAGTGGAATTGTTTTTACACATTTTTTGCAAAATAATAAAAATTGAAAAGTTGAAATGTCTTGTCAATCAGTATTCAACCCCTTAGTTATGGCAAGCCGAAATAAGTTCAGGAGTAAAAACGTGCTCAACAAATCAGATAATAAGTTGCATGGACTCTCTGTGTGTAATAAGTGTTTAACATGATTTTTTATGACTACCTCATCGCTGTATCCCACACATATCCCACATATATTTTTATTTCAGATAACATTATTTACATGTCTAATTATGTTTTGATTCTACTTTAGTTGATATTTTGCTATGATGCTTTTTCCAATCATTTCTTTTTGGGATTAAATGACCCTAGTTGGTAATCCATGTATGCAAAATATGTTGGTAGTATGAGGGTTAAAATAACAGCCAGTGTGTAGAGTAATAGCCAAATTTGCAAAGGAGGGTATTGAATATTTCTACCTTTGTGTACCTATTTAGGATACATCATCATTATCAAGAGAATGACATTCATATCCATAATTTTGCCTTTCTGTGTAGTACAGATCAGGGACCCATGAGGAAATTCTGTTACCACAATTCTGTTACCGGGTATAAATCCACTTTTACTTACTGTAGTTCTATAACCAAAATATATTTTTTTCAAACTCAAGATGTCATGTCATAGCTGGCATCCCATTATTTCTGCAGACATTGCTGAATCTTAATTCTGAGCCGATATTGAACAGAGTTTTTGGAAAACGTGGTCATTAAAAAACTAAGGGCGCTTTTACCGAAATTCTGTTACCAAACTTTTTCCAGAAATGTTTTTTTTTTTTTTACGTTCAGAGTAAATTGTTAAAAGTGGTCCTTGTGCATAGAGTTTGTTAAACTTTGAAATCAATGGTTTTTGTTTGGCACAATTCTGAGTCCCAGCACAATTCTGAGTCCCAGCACAATTCTGAGTCCCAGCACAATTCCGTGGAATTGCCCGGTGAGCAAGTCGGATGGCTTGAGTGCACCTGTCCCATAGGGGGGAAACACTGTTGCACTTAACCAGAGCTGGCAGCACCTCAGTTTGACCTTGTCTCCATCGGCGACTGTGGTCCTCTTATCCCATTAAGGAATGGACCATAGCGGTGGAGTGGGGGTCGACCGTGGACTAACCGCCCCCCACCCCCCTGTCTCTCTCAGGGGCCCAGGATAAACATCAGCAGGGGGAACAAACAGGTCTCTAATGTGGAGTGACAGGACACACAATTATAACCTTACAGACATACTAACACACACAGAGAAAGACTCACAAACACACACACACACACACACACACAGACACACACACACAGACACACACACACACACACACACACACACACACACACACACACACACACACACACACACACACACACACACACACACACACACACACACACACACACACACACACACACACACACACACCAAGTGTATCTAGCTTGTTCCCGTTTTCAAAACGTTATGCACATGCTACAAAAAAATCCTGTCACTGATATTCACACTTTTACTTCAGACTGTTCACTGTATAGTGGATTACTGCATAGAATGTCTGATTTTCTCACATTTGCAAAGGCCTACCTGTGATTGGGCTGGAGGAACAGGAGGAAGAAATATACATGCATAATGACCTGCATTTCATTGTGTCAGTAAGGGGAAAACACTGCATTAAACCTTCTACTCTTCAGTTAACACACAGAAACACGCACACTCTCCCTGTTTCACTCTCTATCATAAACACACACACACACACACACACACACACACACACACACACACACACACACACACACACATACACACTCTCTCTCTACCAAACATACACACAGACTGCTCCCAACTTTAAAAACGTGAGGCACCAAACAAAACGGAAGGAGCACAGGAAAGAGAACGATTTTTTTTACAAAGTTAGGCCTATATGAATCCTACCGAATCCAATGGTTTGTGAGGTTATATCAAATTATATTATTTCAAAACGCAAGAAAACAAGGTAGCTCTGGTTATAGGAGTCATATTTGTTTTAACCGTTTGAGCTAGAGACAAGCTGTTTTCTATTCTAAAATGCTGTAAGCACGCTTGTCTTGAAGCTGTTTTTCCTCTCTGGCTGCTTGACAGCGAACGTACAAAGCCTATACTCAGACCAGCCTGTGCTCTTGGTTATATCAGGGGGGAAATTATACAGGTGAAGTCGGAAGTTTACATACACTTAAGTTGGAAACATTAAAACTCCTTTTTCAACCACTCCACACATTTAGTGTTAAGAAACTATAGTTTTGGCAAGTTGGTTAGGACATCTACTTTGTGCTTGACACAAGTCATTTTTCCAACAATCGTTTACAGACAGATTATTTCACTTATAATTCACTGTATCACAATTCCAGTGGGTCAGAAGTTTACATACAGTAAGATGACTGTGCATTTAAACAGCTTGGGAAATTCCAGAAAAGGATATCATGGCTCTAGAAGCTTCTGATAGGCTAATTGACATAATTTGTGTCAATTGGATGTGTACCTGTGGATGTATTTCAAGGCCTACCTTCAAACTCAGTGCCTCTGCTTGACATCATGGGAAAATCAAAGGAAATCAGCCAAGACCACAAGTCTGGTTCATCCTTGGGAGCAATTTCCAAATGTCTGAAGGTACCACATTCATCTGTGCAAACAACAGTATGCAAGTATAAACACCATGGGACCACGTAGCCGTCATACCGCTCAGGAAGGAGACGCATTCTGTCTCCTAGAGGTGAACATTCTTTGGTGCGAAAAGTGCAAATCAATCCCAGAACAACAGCAAAGGACCTTGTGAAGATGCTGGAGGAAACTGGTACAAAAGTATCTATATCCACAGTAAAACGAGTCCTATATCGACATATCCTGAAAGGCCGCCATAAAAAAGCCAGACTACGGTTTGCACCTGCACATGGGGACAAAGATGGTACTTTTTGGAGAAATTTCCTCTGGTCTGATGAAACAAATATAAAACTGTTTGGCCATAATGACCTTCATTGTGTTTGGAGAAAAAAGGGGAAGGCTTGCAAGCCGAAGAACACCATCCCAACAGTGAAGCACGGTTGGCAGCATCACGTTGTGGGGGTGCTTTGCTGCAGGAGGGACTGGTGCTCTTCACAATGTAGACGGCATCGTGAGGGAGGAAAATTATGTGGATATATTGAAGCAACATCTCAATCCATCAGTCAGGAAGTTAAAGCTAGGTCGCAAATGTGTCTTCCAAATGGACAATGACCCCAGGCATACTTCCAAAGTTGTGGCAAAATGGCTTAAGGACAACAAAGTCAAGGTATTGGAGTGGCCATCACAAAGCCCTGACCTCAATCCTATAGAACATTTGTGGGTAGAACTGAAAAAGCTTGTGCGGAGGCCTACAAACCTGACTCAGTTACACCAGCTCTGTCAGGAGGAATGGGCCAACATTCACCCAACTTATTGTGGAAGCTTGTGGAAGGCTACCCGAAACATTTGACCCAAGTTAAACAATTTAAAGGCAATGCTACCAAATACTATTTGAGTGTATGTAAGCTTCTGACCCAATGGGAATGTGATGAAAGAAATAAAAGCTGAAATTAATCATTCTCCCTACTATCATTCTGACATTTCACATTCTTAAAATAAAGTGGTGATCCTAACTGACCTAACCAGGGAATTTTTACTAGGATTAAATGTCAGGAATTGTGAAAAACTGAGCTTCAATGTATTTGGCTGAGGTGTATGTAAACCTCCGACTTCAACTGTATACAATGTATCAACTTTGCGCACACTGTGCACTGCTCCAATGTATCAAATGTACAAATATAAAAGCAGAAGACTGATCAGGGTCTCCATCCCCGCTCACCATCACGGCTAAATTATAATACACTGATGGAAGAAAAGATGTGCAGGAAGAGTGGAAAGCCGGTGAGTGACTGTACATTTCCACCAGAAGCGATGCCTCCACTTGACAACTCTTTGCTCCAAATTATTGGCCGCTTCGTGGGCGTACGCGTGAACCTATTCAAGTAAGTAAATACGTTTAAAAAATGTACAAAAACAATGTATTATTAGCTAGCTACAGCAGGCCATTGTGTGTAGGCTAATGAGCTGCTTGTTAGCTAGCTAGCTAGCCAACTTTACATACTGTAGACAAGTGAAATATCATCAACAGCAATGGAAAAGGGTGAAAGGATTGTCTTCTTCAGCTGTCAGAAAAGTAGTTAGATAGGGAAGGTTGTGGGATGACATTATGAACATATTCTCCAGTTTGAATCCCTAGAGAGGACAACTGTGAAGACAGACAGAAAGATATTGAGTTGTCTAGAGTTGTCTAAATGTAATAAAATGAAGCCTGTTTCCTTGTATTGTCTTTCCTCAGATGTGGAGAGCTGTGAAAGCCTGTCTGTAGATGAAGAGGTCCCAGTGAATGTCCCAAGAGACTGCTGGCACATCCTTGTATGCCATGGGTTGTATGTGTACTTATGATACCATAAGTACGCATGTTCTATACAATAATACAGTTAAAATTCACAGACAATGTAGGCTACAAACTTATTACAACTGTAGCAGGTCAAATCCTTCTCCTGGGGGTATGCTGGGTGTGCAGGCTTCTATTCCAGCCCAGCACTAGCACACCTTATTCAAATGATCAAACCTAATGAGTTGATAATAATGTGTATTATTGCTGGGCTGGAATAGAAGCCTGCTCACCCAGGAAATCAGAGAGTGGCGAAAGGTTGGCAAACTCTGGTATGGACTTCTTTTGTTCACCCGAAATGATGCTTTAGTAGTTATACTCTGTGTAACATTTACAAAGAAGTTAGATTATTTGTACATTTTGAAATTACATTTAGATTCATGCAATGCTGATTCATTTAGGTGATGTGTTTAAACTTGTTTTAATTGTTAAAACATGATTCAAGATAAACTATTGTCAATGTTCATTCATCACAGATCCCAATATCTGCAACGAAAAGGTGGGAAGGGGATCTGTCTCTGATTTGTCTGTGTTTCTGTTTTCCCTTTTTGTCCCATTGTGAGCTCTCCAGTCGGTTTTATTTCATTGTCACTGTCTCAGGATATCAGCCATGTGGACCCATTTGCAGCTTACCACAAAGGCATGCATCACCAATGCAGCCATAAGCCTAAAGTGTGATGGCGTAACTGGCCTAATTGGGCATGTGCAATCAATGTGACCCCTTGTCATTGTACATCTGAAGCAGAGAATAGCTAAACTCACACATACTTTTTTTTATATTAATGAGCTGATGAGTTGATATGTTCTCCATTTAAAATTATAGACGCAAATAATGTACAGTGCCTTGCGAAAGTATTCGGCCCCCTTGAACTTTGCGACCTTTTGCCACATTTCAGGCTTCAAACATAAAGATATAAAACTGTATTTTTTTGTGAAGAATCAACAACAAGTGGGACACAATCATGAAGTGGAACAACATTTATTGGATATTTCAAACTTTTTTAACAAATCAAAAACTGAAAAATTCGGCGTGCAAAATTATTCAGCCCCTTTACTTTCAGTGCAGCAAACTCTCTCCAGAAGTTCAGTGAGGATCTCTGAATGATCCAATGTTGACCTAAATGACTAATGATGATAAATACAATCCACCTGTGTGTAATCAAGTCTCCGTATAAATGCACCTGCACTGTGATAGTCTCAGAGGTCCGTTAAAAGCGCAGAGAGCATCATGAAGAACAAGGAACACACCAGGCAGGTCCGAGATACTGTTGTGAAGAAGTTTAAAGCCGGATTTGGATACAAAAAGATTTCCCAAGCTTTAAACATCCCAAGGAGCACTGTGCAAGTGATAATATTGAAATGGAAGGAGTATCAGACCACTGCAAATCTACCAAGACCTGGCCGTCCCTCTAAACTTTCAGCTCATACAAGGAGAAGA
Organism: Oncorhynchus mykiss; assembly: GCF_057628025.1. Lineage (NCBI taxonomy): Eukaryota > Metazoa > Chordata > Actinopteri > Salmoniformes > Salmonidae > Oncorhynchus > Oncorhynchus mykiss. Next base: position 6,735,833 of record NC_143044.1, read on the forward strand.
CTGATCAGAGATGCAGCCAAGAGGCCCATGATCACTCTGGATGAACTGCAGAGATCTACAGCTGAGGTGGGAGACTCTGTCCATTGGACAACAATCAGTCGTATATTGCACAAATCTGGCCTTTATGGAAGAGTGGCAAGAAGAAAGCCATTTCTTAAAGATATCCATAAAAAGTGTTGTTTAAAGTTTGCCACAAGCCACCTGGGAGACACACCAAACATGTGGAAGAAGGTGCTCTGGTCAGATGAAACCAAAATTGAACTTTTTGGCAACAATGCAAAACGTTATGTTTGGCGTAAAAGCAACACAGCTGAACACACCATCCCCACTGTCAAACATGGTGGTGGCAGCATCATGGTTTGGGCCTGCTTTTCTTCAGCAGCGACAGGGAAGGTGGTTAAAATTGATGGGAAGATGGATGGAGCCAAATACAGGACCATTCTGGAAGAAAACCTGATGGAGTCTGCAAAAGACCTGAGACTGGGATGGAGATTTGTCTTCCAACAAGACAATCATCCAAAACATAAAGCAAAATCTACAATGGAATGGTTCAAAAATAAACATATCCAGGTGTTAGAATGGCCAAGTCAAAGTCCAGACCTGAATCCAATCGAGAATCTGTGGAAAGAACTGAAAACTGCTGTTCACAAATGCTCTCCATCCAACCTCACTGAGCTCGAGCTGTTTTGCAAGGAGGAATGGGAAAAAATGTCAGTCTCTCGATGTGCAAAACTGATAGAGACATACCCCAAGTGACTTACAGCTGTAATCGCAGCAAAAGGTGGCGCTACAAAGTATTAACTTAAGGGGGCTGAATAATTTTGCACGCCCAATTTTTCAGTTTTTGATTTGTTAAAAAAGTTTGAAATATCCAATAAATGTAGTTCCACTTCATGATTGTGTCCCACTTGTTGTTGATTCTTCACAAAAAAATACAGTTTTATATCTTTATGTTTGAAGCCTGAAATGTGGCAAAAGGTCGCAAAGTTCAAGGGGGCCGAATACTTTCGCAAGGCACTGTATATGAGGCTAATCATAAGCCACATTTTGTACGTTATTTTTCTGACATGACATTGTTTCGTGCAAATCCAACCCTTGTATTGTAGGTGCAGCACAGGACACGGGAAAAAAGGAGCTGGCGATTTGTAGGCTAATTCAAAATGTAAAAAAGGAAAATAATGTGGCATGGGGAGCGTTGTACTTCTACATTGTTTTTATTTGTGCTGAGAATGATTTTAGAATACAGAGTTCAAATCAGAAGGTCAACGGCATGGAGGACGATTGCAGAGATGTTGGTGGTGATGGTGGGTGAAGATAGATTTCCAAAGCGGAAATTTATTTTACCCAAAGTACCCATTCATGTCCATGTACGCCTATGTATTTTACAGGAAGTGAGCTATAATCATCAATGTCATGACACCAGTATAATGAAAGAGCCATAAGCTATAATATATGAGAATCATAATGTTAAGATACCATAATCTAATTGGTAGCACGTTACATGAGAAATTCATGCTTAGTTTATCATTTACAATGTTATAATGCGTGTTACTGGTGGTTTCTGTCCTTTGGTGGGCATATTCCACAATTTAATTTGCTCAACACATTCACAAATGGTGGCTATGATCACAGTTTTGAGGTTTAAGTTTGTTATTTATTTTTTATTTCACCTTTATTTAACCAGGTAGGCAAGTTCTCATTTACAATTACGACCTGGCCAAGATAAAGCAAAGCAGTTCGACACATACAACGACACAGAGTTACACATGGAGTAAAACAAACATACAGTCAATAATACAGTATAAACAAGTCTATATACGATGTGAGCGAATGAGGTGAGATGAGGGAGGTAAAGGCAAAAAGGCCATGGTGGCAAAGTAAATACAATATAGCAAGTAAAACACTGGAATGGTAGATTTGCAGTGGAAGAATGTGCAAAGTAGAAATAAAAATAATGTGGTGCAAAGGAGCAAAATAAATAAATTAATTAATTACAGCTAAATCGGTAGCAAGCTAGCATAGGAGCAAGCTAGCATAGGATGGAGGTCTGTTATTAGCCAACTCTTGCGTTCCGTCAGTAGATTAGTGGGTTTCCGTGTGGTAGAGGGGATTAATCCAAATCACACAACAACAACAAAAATAAAAACAATAGATATAGTTATAGAGGCCCAAGAAGAAAAATAAATAAATAAATCAAAATAAAATAAAAATTGTCCGATTGTCTATTCAGATAGCAGCCGATAAGATAGCCAACGGCTAGCAGGCCGCAGATGGGCGCCCAGGCAACGTTGCGCCGGAGGAGCCAGCCGGACAATTCCCTCGGGTAGACAACGTCGGCAGTCCAGCTGTGAAGGCCCGGTGGGGCTCCGCGTAGGCAGCAAAACGGGTCCGGATAGGTGACTGCAGCCCAGGAGTGATTGATGGAACTCTTCAGCTGGCTAGCTCCGGAACAATTGATGTTAGCTCCGGAATCGACGAAAGCCGATAGTCACACGGATAGCAGCTAGCTAGCTGTGAGATCCAGGTATGGATGTCCAGAGCCAGCGGCCGAAATCCAGGGACATGGAGAGAAAAATTGGTCCGGTATGTTCCGTTCCGAGCCGTACAAAACTGGCGATAGATTCTCGAGCCAAAGGACAGCCGATGACCACAAACCGTGGTTAGCTGAGTATTAACGATTAGCCAAGAAATAAGCTAACTAGCTTCTGAACTAGCTTCTGAACCAGCTTCAGAGTAGCTTCTGGACCAGCTTCTGGCTAGCTCCCGGCTAGCTTCTGGCTAATTTCTGGCTAGCCTCTCGGAGGATTACAGATCTGAGGTAAATAATACTTTTTTATATAAATATAAATTGGTGAAGCGGATTGTAGGAGAGTGTTCTGAAGATGAGTTTTTGGAAAATTAAAAATGTATGTGAAAAAAAAGTTGTAAATATATATATATACTGGACACGACAGGATGAGGACAAAAAATACGTCTGAACTGCTATGCCATCTTGGGCAGGATGATATGATGTTCATAGCTTGACGTTCATAGCTAGCGGCACAAGCACAAGCAAAAATCATATTGAATTGGGGGGGGGGAACCTAAACCCTAAACCCTATGTGACGGCTGGTAGGCGATGCGACTGGCTGATCTCTGCTGCCACACATGATATGCGAAAAGGAAGTGAAGTGGACATTATTGGACTGGTGCTTACAAGAGATTAGTTGATGTTGCTTGAAAAATGTACTGAACTTATAAACAACTGACTTTATAAACATTTTGTAACAGGCGCGAGCGGGTTCTTTAAATCGGTAGGGCCGGAAATGTTGGCAGGATCATATGAAACGGTACTACGGTATTCTAAAATATTGTCAGGATCATATGAAACGGTACTACGGTATTCTAAAATGTTGGCAGGATCATATGAAACGGTACTACGGTATTCTAAAATGTTGTCAGGATCATATGAAACGGTACTACGGTATTCTAAAATGTTGGCAGGATCATATGAAACGGTACTACGGTATTCTAAAATGTTGGCAGGATCATATGAAACGGTACTACGGTATTCTAAAATGTTGGCAGGATCATATGAAACGGTACTACGGTATTCTAAAATATTGGCAGGATCATATGAAACGGTACTACGGTATTCTAAAATGTTGGCAGGATCATATGAAACGGTACTACGGTATTCTGAAATGTTGTCAGGATCATATGAAACGGTACTACGGTATTCTAAAATGTTGGCAGGATCATATGAAACGGTACTACGGTATTCTAAAATGTTGGCAGGATCATATGAAACGGTACTACGGTATTCTAAAATGTTGGCAGGATCATATGAAACGGTACTACGGTATTCTAAAATGTTGGCAGGATCATATGAAACGGTACTACGGTATTCTAAAATGTTGGCAGGATCATATGAAACGGTACTACGGTATTCTAAAATGTTGGCAGGATCATATGAAACGGTACTACGGTATTCTAAAATGTTGGCAGGATCATATGAAACGGTACTACGGTATTCTAAAATGTTGGCAGGATCATATGAAACGGTACTACGGTATTCTAAAATGTTGGCAGGATCATATGAAACGGTACTACGGTATTCTAAAATGTTGGCAGGATCATATGAAACGGTACTACGGTATTCTAAAATGTTGGCTGGATCATATGAAACGGTACTACGGTATTCTGAAATGTTGTCAGGATCATATGAAACGGTACTACGGTATTCTAAAATGTTGGCAGGATCATATGAAACGGTACTACGGTATTCTAAAATGTTGGCAGGATCATATGAAACGGTACTACGGTATTCTGAAATGTTGGCTGGATCATATGAAACGGTACTACGGTATTCTAAAATGTTGGCAGGATCATATGAAACGGTACTACGGTATTCTAAAATGTTGGCAGGATCATATGAAACGGTACTACGGTATTCTGAAATGTTGTCAGGATCATATGAAACGGTACTACGGTATTCTAAAATGTTGGCAGGATCATATGAAACGGTACTACGGTATTCTAAAATGTTGGCAGGATCATATGAAACGGTACTACGGTATTCTAAAATGTTGGCAGGATCATATGAAACGGTACTACGGTATTCTGAAATGTTGGCTGGATCATATGAAACGGTACTACGGTATTCTAAAATGTTGGCAGGATCATATGAAACGGTACTACGGTATTCTAAAATGTTGGCAGGATCATATGAAACGGTACTACGGTATTCTAAAATGTTGGCAGGATCATATGAAACGGTACTATGGTATTCTATGTATCATGATGTTTTTTGGTACTGTGATATTACCGTGGTACCAAGCTACTCCCACACAGTTCCCTGGGTGTGTGTGTGTGTGGATTTTGTAAGATTTTTTATTGTCACATACACCGGATAGGCGCAGTGAAATGTGTTGTTTTACATGATCAGCCATATCCCCTGGAGCAAATTAGGGTTAGTGCCTTGCTCAAGGGCACAAAAACAGATTTTTCACCAGCGCGGAATGAATAAGCTTATGGAAGGCCTTACAACAGTCAAAGACTCCACATGTCAACTACTACTCAGACAAGCTATTCGCGACGACTTCCCCACAAAACATTTACTTGAGCTTCCATGGGTAGACACTATTCTGCTCGTGTAAGACAATAGAAAACTTAGCTTTACATCTTTCCTTTGCCTTGTGGTTGTATACAATCAGCCGGTATATACAGAAGACTCTAAATGTAGAGACTGTCTGCCTACTTGGCAGGGTCTGTATCCTGTAACCATGGCCCAATGGAACAAATACATCCAGCCTAAAATTTGGCGAGAACACTTCAAATCTACTGCATACATTTCAACACACACACACAGACACATGCACGTACACACGCACGCACTCACTCACTCACTCACTCACTCACTCACTCACTCACTCACACACACACACACACCCACCCACACACCCACCCACCCACCCACACACACACACACACACACACACACACACACACACACACACACACACACACACACACACACACACACACACACACACACACACACACACACACACACACACACACACACACACACTGTAATTCCACCCTCTGAGTGACCTGGAGAGGAATGTGCAGAGGACATGGTGACAGCAGGGACAGGGCAAGGGACAGGACAGGATTGGCAGCAGGGAGGAGGGAAAGGTTCGGGTCAGGGGTGGCATTGCAGACTTGGCTGGGGGCTGTTTTTGACCTCAGGGTGACAGACAGACAGCACAGACCTCACAGCTGACAGACAGACAGCACAGTAACTCAATCCTAGTCCAGTCCAACTCATTACTCCAATCAAACCAGCCCCAGCCCCAACCCCTCCACCCTCTACCCTCCCCCAAAGCACCCTATCCCAACCCCCACAGCCTTGGCCCAGGCTTCTCCAGCAGATCAGTCCCTGACAGGCTGGGACCTGTTGTTAAAGCTCCAGTCAGTCAGTCCCACACGCTCCTCTAACCCCAGCCCCCCCCCCCTCCCCCAGCCTCCTACGTCTTACAGACAGGCTGCAACCTGCGATCCTACACCCTCACTCGCTCACTTCCACACCCCCATGGCAGATCAGCTAACAGACATCACCACTCACTCACTCACTCACTCACTCACTCACTCACTCACTCACTCACACACACACACACACACACACACACACACACACACACACACACACACACACACACACACACACACACACACACACACACACACACACACACACACACACACACACACACACCTCTGACTAAGACAAGTCTCAGTAGAGTAGAATGACTGGTCTACATACATGTATACACATTACACAAGTACACACTGTAGAGTGTTAAAATATATATCTTAGGTACAGTAATGAGTCTAAAGTACACATTGGAACAAAGACAATAACTTTACCTTCAGAAACCCCTGGAGACGTTATGTTAGGACTCATATAAGCTACTAGAAGGTATTGGTCCATATCCCTAAATTCCCCTGTCCCCTCTATCACATCAAAGTGGGGCGGCCACCTTTGTCCCCTCAGCCTCTCCTCAGTCTGCTCAGTGAGGTAGAGCAGCCACAGCTCCTGGTCGTCCTGGTTCTCTGACACTTTAAATTAGATTAGGCTGGGCCTCCATGCTGCAGATTAGGAGGGACCGGGACGCCACAGTTCCCCCTGTCAACCCAGGTAATTCCCTTCCGCTGCACTTGGATTACTCTGACCACCACAGATCAGATGGGATGAGAACTGCCCCTCCCTCTCTTCCCTCTCTTTCCCTCTCTTCCTTCTCTTTTATAGATTGCATTTACTCGCGTATGTAACGATAGCGGTGGGTCATTTCAGTAAGGGACATTTGTGTGTAGTCCATGGATGTGTACGAAGTTATGTACATTCAGATAGGCCACTACTGCAGCTACACCTATACACACAGAAAGGGTACATAAAATGAAATACAAACACATACATTAGGCACTTTACTTTCAGTTACTGCAACGCTGGGTCAATGACTGCATTATTCAGAGGGGTACATGCTATTCCCAGGGAGCTACAGAGGGACAGGTGGCTGTGTCTCTGTGGCTGTGGCCCCCGAGAGGGTAGCTAGTGTCCAACAAGATGTCATAGTTTTCCTTCCAACTTTGACGCGTTAAATCCGAGCGATTACAGAGTTAAAACAGAAGCAACTCAAAGGGTTACGTTCCGGGCATTAAGTTTAGGTCAGGGCTATGGTTTGGGGAAGGCTTAGAACAAAATAGCAACAGGTATCATCAGCACGCACAGTATTCTCGAGGCTCGCTAGAACGTCGTGAACTGTCGTATCACAGTGGTCTGAGCTGCACGCGCCGGCTCTGAGCGTCACAAATTCGCTCCCAGTGCTGGGCAATTGTTTTGATCTTTTTGGTGTTTTTTGACCTTTTCAAACGTCCGAAATCACGATGTGTTTCTAGTGATCAGTCTGTGTGAGTGTCTGTACTATCTGCCTGTTCAGCACCTGTCCGTGTGGTCTGATGGGGCTATAAACAGCTAACAGTTCAGTCTGGGGCTGGGGAGGCTGGGTGGTAGTTGGGTGGTCAGTCTGGGACAGGAGCAGTAACTCATGGAATCTGCAGCAGCGGTAACTACACAAACCCGAGGGCACACACACACACACACACACACACACACACACACACACACACACACCCACACACACACACACACACACACACACACACACACACACACACACACACACACGAGCACACCTCTCCTCACAAACACACACATGGTAAACACATGCGTGTTGAAACAAAACGGGATACGGACAGGCGCTCACACTCACAGACAAATTACAGAAGGCAAAGGGGACAGAAATCAGAACAGACGCCATAGTCGCACACACACACACACACACCCACACACACACACACACACACACACACACACACACACACACACACACACACACACACACACACACACACACACACACACACACACACACACACAGATATTTCCCAGCAGTAACAAAACAATCATATACTATTGAGTGTCCATGGGCTGGCTGTATAAGGTCAGATTCAGTGTAGGTAAAGCCTAGAGCCACTCAGTCTGTTGTGCTAGTAGAGCATCTGATGTCCCCATGTCAAATGAAGTGCACTGGAATAGGGCCTGTCTCTGGAGAGAGATAGGTAGCAGTGTGCTATATCACTGTTACAAAGCCTCAACTGACATATAGCCACCGTGAGTGTTTGTCAGAAACGTTCAGTCCACATGATTATGCGAGCAGCTCTGTATACATGGCCCAGTTAAAGACAAAGAGATGACCACAGTGCCCTCTACTGACCAAACCTGAGGAAACATCATCTTGAAGGAAAGAGTTGTGTGTGTGGAAGAAAAAAACTTGATCTCTCTCTTGACAATCTTCATTAATTTATCTTTCTTTACTTAAGTCAGCATTTTGCCCTCTTTCCACTTGTCTCTCGCAATCCCTTTCTCTCTGTCCTTTCTTCCCTTTTCCTCCCTCTCTCCTACTGGTCCGTCTGAATGTCCCTGGCATGTCTCTGGAGTCATGCCCTGGACAGCTCTGCTTAGGCTGGAGGACATTGTGCGGCCAGCTGCAAGCTTGACCATTACTGCCGGTCCGAGGAGCCGATTGAAATAGCCCGCTCCTGGGGCTTGTGCTCTGGGCTGAGTGCCTGGCTAGCCTGGCTGGCTGGGTGTGCTAGTACCTTGGTCCGGTCTGCTCTAGTCTGGTCTGGACCCAGCAGCTCTCTCACTCTAATCTCTTTTTCTTCCTACCTCTCTCTCTCTCTCTCTCTCTCTCTCTCTCTCTCTCACTTGGTTTCTCTGAGGATCAGTGGGCTAGACAGCGCGACACTGAGACCTTGGTGAGAGAGGTCTGTTCCATGTTACATGAGTGCGGTTGTGTGAAGGAATGCCTGCCATGGTAACTATGTGGCACGTAGCCACCTGATATCCATACAGTGAGTTGCTGCAGTGGGTTTACTTTCTACTTTCGAACCTTTGATCGTATCTAAGTGATATTGTTCTTATTTGCATATCAAATGCACAGGAGGGTATTGGACTGTCCACACAAAATTGTGTAACTTCCAAACGGAGAGTTGGCTTCCACCATCTGCCCATACAACTTTCCCACAATTTCCAATGGTTTCAGTGAGAGGGAAGCCAAACCACAAACCATGACTTTCACTGTCACTGCTGTCACTGCTGTACTCAGTATGACTGCAGTCTGGAGCTCATGGTTAAACTCCGACTGGACTCCTCAGAGGCCACAAACTGCAATTTGATGAGTTGTGCTGAATGTGACTTTTACTTCTCTCTGTCCCCCGCTCTTTTCTTCTGAGCTTTTTTTAGCTAATCCAATTTGGCCAGAGCGGGCATCGATGCGCCCCCGCCTTTCTACACACGCGCGCACACACACGAGCTCACACACACACGAGCTCACACACACACACACACACACACACACACACACACACACACACACACACACACACACAGAGATGTCCTGGACTGTGGTGTCTCTGGCCCCCGCTGTGTTGAAGTTTCCCCCTCGGCCCAGCTGGCAGAAGTTACGGCAGGGGCAACAATGCGCCCACAGGACAGAACAGGACAGAGACAGGGGCCCACGGCACCCTGAAAGGCTCCTATTGTCCAGACCCTCCATCAGGGCACATTAATTATGGGCTGCAGAGCACAGCTCTGACTCAGAATAAACCACTACTCCCCTCTCCACCCCCCGATTACAGCACAAACACAGCCACTGGGCCTGGTCTGAAGTACCCCCACCCCTGCACCCCCTTACCCTACTACCCCTCTCTCCTTCCCATCCCTCTGCTGAGCTCTTTAATGAAGCCAGAATGAGCCTGAGCAGAGTACCCAGAGTGCCATTAGAGACTTTTATGAATTTACAATAACACTTCAGCGTGGCAGCAGAGGAGAAGGACAAAAAGGAGGGAAAAATAGGGACATTCTTCAAAGGGAATTGTTTTCACCCACTGGGATTGGGGGGGATTAAAGTCCTGCATGGTGCCTTTTGTGAGGTGAGCGTCTATGCTGCTGTGCCCCCCCTCCATTCACCTCCTCCTCCTCCCCTCAACCAGGCACAGGAGAGGTAGAGCAGTGGGTGCAGAACCGTATTATCTATAGCCTGCTCTGCTTTGTTCCTGACATTATTACCAGCAGAGCTAAGGAGAGGGAGGAAGGAGGTGTACCCCCTGTGCACCCTGCCTAGCCTTGTTGCAGATCTGGATGTGTTTTAGCCAGCACCTCTGACCATCGTTATCATGTAGGAGATGGCTTAATCTCACAAGCCTATATACAGTAGCATACTGTATGTATAGTGCCAACCTATGTCATTACTGTATGAGGATACTGAACAGAATCTCTCACTCATCCACCTCATCAATCATCTACAACACTGACATCAGACCATCAGGTATTCCCTGTTGGCTTACAAGTATACCTTTACACTAATGATTACATGTACAGTACCAGTCAAAAGTTTTAGAACACCTACTCATTCAAGGGTTTTTCTTTATTTTTTACTATTTTCTTCATTGTAGAATAATATTGAAGACATCAAAACTATGAAATAACACACATGGAATCATGGAGTAACCAAAAAAGTGTGAAACAAATCTGGTACTGGAACTGTATATCAAATCCCAAATCAAATGAAATTGTAATCGTCGCATACACAGTTTACAGCAGGTATAAAGAGTGCAGTGAGATGCTTGTGTACTAACGTCCTCAGTGCAATAATCAATATAAAAAATCAAAACTCTAAATATCAAGTAACAAAAGAGGTAGTATGGATTGTACACAATAGGAAATACAGTATAGACGATGAATGTGCTATGCCAATCATGACTGTATTTACAATATGAAGTTGGTAGCGTCTTGGTCACGCAGTTAAATAAGTAGGATGTACTAGAGCAGCAGCGTTGACTGTGTGTACTGTATGTGTGTGTGAGTGTGTGAGAGTATATGTGCATTTGTCTGAGTGTGTGTGTGTGAGTGTGTGTGTGTGTGTGTGTGTGTGTGTGTGTGTGTGTGTGTGTGTGTGTGCTTGTGTGTGCATGTGTGTGTGTGTGTGTGTGTGTGTGTGTGTGTGTGTGTGTGTGTGTGTGTGTGTGTGTGTGTGTGTGTGTGCTTGTGTATTTATGTGTGCTTGTGTGTGCTTGTGTATAAGGGTTGGGCGTGTGGAGAGTCAGTGACAATAGTCTCCAAGGTGCAGATAGTCTCAAGGTGCAGGTCGGAGTAGTGCACAGCTAAGGTGAAATATTCAGCAGTCTGATGGCTGGTGGTGTATGTTACAGGAGACATGTCAAAACAGAAAGACGTTTTGTTGACAGGGTCATCTATAGATGTATTAGTGAGACAGATATTACCGTGTAACCCTTACAGTACATCACCCCAGAACTGTGATTCAACGTGAAAGACTAGGGAGAAGGGCACTATCACTATGACACGGGCCATTTCCCCTCAACTGTAGACAAATCCCACTGCTAACGTCTTTAACTAGTTTCCATCATCACTTGCTTAATGACTCACATAAAGAGTGAGTCATTAAATGGATATTGTATAGAAACAACATGTCTAGTCACTAAGGTGGTTTTATATGAATGGTTTGGTCATGAAGTATGTAGATTTAAGTTGCCGATCCAAAAACAGAATGTTAGTTGTAGATCAAATGTGTTTGGATATTATTGATACCTTCTCGATGAAACTAAGCCACTGTAACTCATGAGATTGCAATGCTTCCATTCTAACTGGGTTTTGTGGTTTCTGTGATTTTCAGATTGGCAGTTTGATGGAGAGAAAATAGAGAGAGAGAGAATAGCTCAGAGAAAGACTGAACATTAACTTTTTCTCCCTGTCAGATGGCAAAAATAGGACAGTGTTTTTCTATAGCATCGGGCCTCTGCCTCCCCTCATCTGTTCTGTCCTTGGCCTGGCCCCTCTCCCCTAAGAGTTGGTTACATCATTTATATCCACCCCCGGCTCACACGCACACACCCATACACACCCGCACACACACATCCGCACACACACACACACACGTATGTCAGCTGTGAAATATTTCTCCCCTGGATAAGTGCTCGACATTGGACAGACTCTCAAACACGTATCAAAACTTCTCATGCCCTGATTCCTCCCTCTCCCTCTCCCTCTCTCCCTCTCTCCCCCTCTCCCCCTCTCCCCCTCTCCCTCTCTCTCTCTCTCTCCCCCTCTCTCTCTCTCTCTCTCTCTCTCCCTCTCCCTCTCCCTCTCCCTCTCAATCCAATTCAATTCAAGGGGCTTTATTGGCATGGGAAACATATGTTAACATTGCCAAAGCAAGTGCGGTAGATAACATACAAAAGTGAAATAAACAATAAAAATTAACATTTAACATACAGAAGCTTCAAAAGAATAAAGACATTACAAATGTCATATTATGTCTATATACAGTGTTGTAATGATGTACAAATGGTTAATGTACAAAAGGGAAATAGATTAGCATAAATATGGGTTGTATTTACAATGGTGTTTGTTCTTCACTGGTTGACCTTTTCTTGTGGCAACAGGTCACAAATATTGCTACGGTGATGGCACACTGTGGTATTTCACCCAGTAGATATGGAAGTTTATCAAAATCGGGTTTGTTTTCCAATTCTTTGTGGATCTGTGTAATCTGAGGGAAATATGTGTCTCTAATATGGTCATACATTGATTGGGCAGGAGGTTAGGAAGTGCAGCTCAGTTTCCACCTCATTTTGTGGGCAGTGTTCATATAGCCTGTCTTCTCTTGAGAGCCATGTCTGCCTACGGCGGCCTTTCTCAATAGCAAGGCTATGCTCACTGAGTCTGTACATAGTCAAAGCTTTCCTTAAGTTTGGGTCAGTCACAGTGGTCAGGCATTCTGCCATTATGTACTCTCTGTTTAGGACCAAATAGCATTCTAGTTTTCTCTGTTTTTTTGTTAATTCTTTCCAATGTGTCAAGTAATTATATATGTTTTATTTTATATTTCCCCTCATGATTTGATTGGGTCTAATTGTGTTGCTGTCCTGGAGCTCTGTGGGGTGTGTTTGTGTTTGTTTGAGTCCCAGGACTAGCTTGCTTAGGGGACTCTTCTACAGGTTCATCTCTCTGTCGGTGATGGCTTTGTTATGGAAGGTTTGGGAATCGCTTCCTTTTAGGTGGTCATAGAATTTAACGGGTCTTTTCTGGATTTTGATGATTAGCAGGTATCGGCCTAATTCTGCTCTGCATGCATTATTTGGCTTTCTACGTTATACACAGAGGATATTTTTGCAGAATTTTGCATGCAGAGTCTCAATTTGGTGTTTGTGAATTCTTGGTTGGTGAGCGGACCCCAGACCTCACAACCATAAAGGGCAATGGGTTCTATAATTGATTCAAGTATTTTTAGCCAGATCCTAATTGGTATGTTGAATTTGATGTTCCTTTTGATGGCATAGAATGCCCTTCTTGCCTTGTCTCTCAGATCGTTCACAGCTTTGTGGAAGTTACCTGTGGCGCTGATGATTAGGCCACGGTATGTATAGTTTTTGTTGTGTGCTCTAGGGCAACGATGTCTAAATGGAAGTTATATTTGTGGTCCTGGCGACTGGATCTTTTTTGGAACACCATTATTTTGGTCTTACTGAGATTTACTGTCAGGGCCCAGGTCTGGCAGAATCTGTGCAGAATATCTAGGTGCTGCTGTAGGCCCTCCTTGGTTGGTGACAGAAGCACCAGATCATCAGCAAACAGTAAACATTTGACTTCAGATTCTAGTAGGGTGAGGCCGGGTGCTGCAGACTTTTCTAGTGCCCACACCAACTCGTTGATATATACTGTATGTTGAAGAGGGCGGGGCTTAAGCTGCATCCCCGTTTCACCCCACAGCCCTGTGTGTAGAAATTTGTGTTTTTTGCCTATTTTAACTGCACACTTGTTGTTTGTGAACATGGATTTTATGTCGTATGTTTTACCCCCAACACCACTTTTCATCAATTTGTATAGCAGACCCTCATGCCAAATTGAGTCGAAGGCTTTTTTGAAATCAACAAAGCATGAGAAGACGTTGCCTTTGTTTTGGTTGGTTTGTTTCTCAATTAGGGTGTGCAGGGTGAATACATGGTCTGTTGTACTGTAATTTGGTAAAAAGCCAATTTGACATTTGCTCAGTACATTGATTTCACTGAAGAAATGTACAAGTCTGCTGTTAATGATAATGCAGCGGATTTTCCCAATTTTCCCTCTCTCTCTCGCTCTCTCTCTCCCTCCCCCCTTCTTTCTCTCCTTTCATCTCTCTAACAAACGCCCCACTGCATTAATCAGGTCATTCTGTCACTGTGACAATGGTCTGCTTTACATCACTGATTGGGATGACCCCCTTGCTCTTTTCCCTCAATAAAGAAGTCAGCTGAGTGTAACATGATCCTAACCCTGGGCTTAGTCCAGAGCTCTGCAGAGGTTGACTCACAGGTCAGCCATGTCACTGTTCAACACTGGAAAACATTCATCTCTCTGAGACTCAGTGTGTGTGCGTGTGCGTGTGTGCGTGTGTGTGTGTGTGTGTATGTTTGTGTGTGTGTGTGGCAGTAATGACATGTGAGGGCACCTCTGTAACTTTTTCTAATAAGAAAACGATTAAAAAAAACTATATATACATATACACTACCTGTCAAAGGTTTTAGAACATCTACTCATTCAACGGTTTTTCTTAATTTGACTATTTTCAACGTAGTAGAATACTAGTGAAGACATACCAACTATGAAATAACACATATGAAATCATGTAGTAACCAAAAATGTGTTAAACAAATCAAACAATATTTTAGATTTTATATTCTTCAAAGTAGCCACCCTCTGCCTTGGTGACAGCTTTGCACATTATTGGCATTCTCTCAACCAGCTTCACCTTGAATGCGTTTCATTCATTCATCAATCCAAAAAAAATTGATAGTCACCAGCGAGACACCCCCACAGCATCACACCTCCTCCTCCATGCTTCTCAGTGGGAACCACACATGCTGAGATCATCCGTTCACCTACTCTGAGTCTCACAAACTGAGCTGCTCTTGCCATTATATGGACGTTTTTTACCAAATATGGCTATCTTCTGTATACCACCCCTACCTTGTCACAACATAACTGATTGTCTCAAACACATTAAGAAGAAAAGGAATTCCACAAATTAACTTTTAACAAGTATGTGTTATTTCATAGTTTCGATGTCTTCACTATTAATTTACAATGTAGAAAAAAGCAAAAAATAAATAGAAACCCTTGAATAAGTAGGTGTGTCCAAACTATTTACTGGTTCTGAATATATATATATATATATATATATATATATATATATATATATATATATATATATATATATATATATATATATATATATATATATATATACAGTTGAAGTCGGAAGTTTACATACACCTTACCCAAATACATTTAAACTTTTCTCAATCCTGACATTTAATCCAAGTAAACAGTCCCTGTCTTAGGTCAGTTAGGATCTCCACTTTATTAAGAATGTGAAATGTCTGAATGATAGTAGAGAGAATGATTTGAACTTTTATTTCCTTCATCACATTCCTAGTGGGTTGAAAGTTTACATACACTCAATTGGTATTTGGTAGCATTGCCTATAAATTGTTTTACTCAAACATTTCGGGAAGCCTTCCATAAGCTTCCCAGAGAGAGTTTGGGAGAATTTTGGGCCATTCCTCCTGACAAAGCTGGTGTAACGGAGTCAGGCTTGTAAGGCCTCCTTGCTCGCACATGGTTTCTCAGTTCTGCCTACACATTTTCAATAGGATTGACGTCAGGGCTTTGTGATGGCCACTCCAATACCTTGACTTTGTTGTCCTAAAGCCATTTTGCAACAACTTCAGAAGTTTGCTTGGGGTCATTGTCCATTTGGAAGACCCATTTGCGACCAAGCTTTAACTTCCTCACTGATGTCTTGAGATGTTGCTTCAATATATCCACATAATTTTCCTTCCTCATGATCCCATCTATTTTGTGAAGTGTACCAGTCCCACCTGCAGAAAAGCACCCCCACAACATAATGCTGCCACCCCCATGCTTCACGGTTGGGATAGTGTTCTTCAGTTTGCAAGCCTCCCCCTTTTAACTCCAAACACAACGATGTTCATTACGGCCAAACAGTTCTATTTTTGTTTCATCAGACCAGAGGACATTTCTCCAAAAACTTTGATCTTTGTCCCCATGTGCAGTTGCAACCGTAGTCTGTTTTTTTATGGCGGTTTTGGAGCAGTGGCTTCTTCCTTGCTGAGCAGCCTTTCAGGTTTTGTCGATATAGGACTCATTTTACTGTGAATATGAATACTTTTGTACTTGTTTCCTCCAGCATCTTCACAAGGTCCTTTGCTGTTTTTCTGGGATTGATTGGCACTTTTCGTACCAAAGCACGTTCATCTCTAGGAGACAGAACGCGTCTCCTTCCTGAGCGGTATGACGGCTGCGTGGTCCCATGGTATTTATACTTGCATATTATTGTTTGTACAGATGAACGTGGTACCTTCAGGCATTTAGAAATTGCTCTCAAGGATGAACGAGATCTGTGGAGGTCTCCAATTTTTTTTCCGAAATCTTAGCTGATTTCTTTTGATTTTCCCATGATGTCAAGCAGAGGCAGTGAGTTTGAAGGTAGGCATTGAAATACATACACAGTACATCTCCAAATTGACTCAAATGATGTCAATTGGCCTATCAGGAACTTCTAAAGGCATGTTTAAAGGCTGTTTAAAGGCACAGTCAACTTAGTGTATGTAAACTTCTGACCCACCGGAATTGTGATACAGTGAATTATAAGTGAAATAATAGTCTGTAAACAATTGTTGGAAAAACTCCTTGTGTCATGCACAAAGTAGATGTCTTAACCGACTTGCCAAAACTATAGTTTGTTAACAAGAAATGTATGGAGTGGTTGAATAACGAGTTTTAATGACTCCCAACCTAAGTGTATGTAAACTTCCGACTTCAACTGTATGCATGTAAATTCTATATTTCTGTATTTCATTTTATATATATATATATATATATATATATATGTATTGTACACAAAAAAAAATCTATTATGGGTCAACATCCAAATATTGCTCCCGGCCGAGGGCCTGAGACGTGAAACGAAACAACCCCAGCTCGTAGTCGGATCAAGTAGGTAACTTAAGATGTTGCTGACAGTGTGTTTGCGAGATGCTGGACAAAAGACCATTTTAAAACTGTCTCATAATGACTTTGCTTTACAGACGCAAATGTGACGCTCAGTGGTGTGGCTGAGGCAGGCTGCAATGCATGCAGGAGGGATCAGAGGAGACAGAGAGAGAGAGAGCGAGAGAGAGGAAGCAAGCAGAGAAGTTAGTACAGTGGTTCCCAAACTTGTGGTCGGGGTCCCAAGTGGGGTCCCTTGAGAAAATCTTTACTAATCTTATCAAACAAGTTACAAACTTTTTAAAAAAGAGATGAGTTTCAGTGTGAACATCTCCACATGGCATGTCTTCCTTATAGGCCGACATTAAAATGAAATCAACATCAACAATACAGTTCCAAAAAGGTCAGAGGTTTTTGGTTCCTCTCTGATGCTACTTGTCAGTGTGAATTATTTATCATATTTCGCCCCTTTTCCGGGGTATACCGTTACAACTGTATCGCTAATAGGCTACGTGTGTGTGGATCGACTGAGTTGAATGAACCTAGAGCAGCCAAGGCGATAATGGCTGGGGTTTATTTTTGGCTGTTTTTGCAGTTCTCCAAATAGCATTTTAAAGTGTTTTTAAATTAATAGGAATTCAGTAAATGACCTACAACTTTCAAAAAGTAAAAAACAAATTCCGGACCTCACTAAAAACTCAAACCCTGTGTGTGTGCGTGCATTCATGCTTGTCAACATAAACAACTCTTATGTTCTGCCCTGTAACATATCTCTGTTAGAGTACTCACAGTGTAGAGAAGCATCGCTGCTCTGTGTATGACTGTTGCTTTGAAATGTGCTAAGACCAGTTCTGTAGCCCAAGCATCAGATGTAAGTCCCAGTTGGGCTCAGCTGAGTGCCTTGTGACTGTGGCTAGCCTGGGAAGAAGTCATTCTTACTGTGTCTAAGCGGGCAGGAGGGAGGCACAGACTGGCACTGCGTTGGCAAAGATTTGGCACAGGTCGCGACATCAGCATCAGATTGTGTTAAAAGGGGGTGGTGATGGTGGGACACTTTTTGTAATCCAGTCCAGTGCTAGATGGGACTTTAGGAGAGTTAGGGAATGAGGGAGGGGGAGCTGGAATCTTAAAAAGTATCATATTTTGCATCTCTAAAAGCAGTCGACAAAAGAGGTGTCCGTTCCCCTGCCTCTCCTTGATATTGCATGGCAGGACCCGACTGGGAGTGAGATGCTAATGAGTGCATGCGATTAATACGTGTGACCGCCTGCAAGCTAGCACTAGCGAGGAGGAGAGGAGGGGGGATAGGGGAGGACTCCTAATGAGTTGTGAAGTGCCCCTTTCCCAGCGGCCCCTGAGCTGAGCTGTTTTTTTCAGGTAGGGGGCTCAGTTTGGGCTGTGGAGCTAGCTGTAGATTAATGATGGCCACATACCAGCGGGCAGAGAGGGGGCAGCTCAGCTAAGACAAAAGCGAGCTGTGGAAAATGCTAATTCACCAATGGGGGGAGGCTCAGAGCGGCGAGAGTGGAGCCCTAGCGTGTGAGAGATATTTTTAGGAAGGGGGCTTGCAGTGTGTAAGAGAATGTGTGTGGGTTTGAGTGTTTGTGTGTGAGAGTGAGGGAGAGAGAGAGAGACAGAGAGAGAGAGAGAGAGAGAGAGAGAGAGAGAAAGCTAGAAAAATAACGCTTCTGGGGTCTTCCACACATAAATTCAACTCCCAGCATACTGTTCTGATTTGCAGTGTGCGAGAGTGATGCTGCACTTCTGCTCAACTTAAGGATTTAACACAAACTCTCTCTACCACATGAAAAATAAAACTCCTCCAGAATGGTTTGACAACTATAGGGCCTGTGGCTGGACTCCACTCAGGAGTCTCCATAAGCTTTCTATTTATTTTCTATTGACCCACTTTCCCCTGTCTCCTGGTTGAATAACAGTACTGTGGTTTTGGAGGAGTGAGAATTCACACCCGGACCAGGGATGGCAGGAGGAGAGCAAGAGAAAAAGGATAGAGGAGAGGAAAACAGAGTGAAGGAGTGGAGTTTAAGTGGGTGATTAACGAGCCTGTGTGATAGAAGGACCACCTATAACAAAAAGTCTAATATAGAGCACCTGCAGAGTGAACCAGCACTGTAAAACACTACACAGACCAGGCTTCAGGGAGAGAGAGGGAGAGAGAGGGATGGAAGTGAAGGGAGTGAGAGGGGGAAGGGAGAGAGGAGGTAGGGAGAGAGCAATGAAGTGCTGAAGGCTTTTTAGAGTTGTGAAACTAATGTAAAAAATGATCAGACTGAACTGGGAAAGACAAATGAATGACGAACAATTCCTGTGAGCAATTCCTGTGAGTCTGTGCACATGCAGATATGTGTTCATGTGTGGGTATGCATCTATGCGTGTGTGTGCATGCGGTGCATGCATGCCTGTGAGAGGCAGAGGGAGAGGCTGGTTGATTGATGCTCGTTCCTGGTGGCACGGTTAATCCAGCAGGCTCAGGCTTCCATTACCCCCGGTGTCGGTGACAGTTGTGCGCGTGTGTGCGTGTGTGTGTGTGTGTGTGTGTGTGTGTGTGTGTGTGTGTGTGCTTCGGTGTATGTGAGATGGCGAGGCAGGCCACTCACTCACCTCACACATAAATCACACACTAGGGATAATTGATTCATCTATTTTTCTACGCTCCACCTCTGGCGAAGCCCTCAAAGGCAGACAGGCTCTTTCAACGGGGGGCGTTGGATTCTCCGAAAAGCTTCTGAAAGCTGTCCTGCGCTCTTCAAAAGGCCTAAAAACAGGCCAAGATCATTCTGACTGACTCTGAGAGAGGACATGTGTGGGATCCTTCTCTCCTTCTCTCTCTCTCTCTCTCTCTACGAGTTTGTGTGTGTGTTTTTGTGTATGTGTTTTGTGCTTGCATGTGCATGTCTATATCCTGCATAGATGCAAACAGTCCTTATTCACATTTTTTGTAATTACTTGCTCGCAGTATCTGCAAGCGCTGGTTTAGTCACACACACATCTGAAACAGCCCAACGCTACCACATAGAAGTTGACTATTTGTGCTTGTGGTGACTGTGTGTTTGTGATTTTGTAACTACTATTGGAGAGGAAGTGCTCTTTGAGTCTGTTGATAGGTCTAACGGAGTGGTGGTAGAATAGGTGTAGTCAGTGGTTTAACTGTGTGAGTAGTGAGGCTACCCAGCTCTGGGCAGTGAACCATGTGGCTGAGCTGGCCTGTGAGGTCTGCAGCTCTCTGTGGCTGATGTGGATAATGTGGTGGATGACACAGCACTCTGAGGTGATCCATATCCTGCCTAGCTCTGAGGCTGTGGTCTGGGGACTGGGACTGGGTGTGGGATGTGGGGGAACATACACCCTGGATCCTCCTTGTAGACTTTGTGATTAGTTGAATACTCCCTCACATTTCTTACTCATCTGTTAAAGGCACAATCTGTAGTTTCTGGAAAAACAGAATTGACCCCATATATTTGTTTGATCATCATCTATGGCCTGTGCATTGTTTCCCCAAATAAGTTACAGATTGCAACAGACTACCCCTCATATGAATTGTATGATCTCTTACCTACTGTACTGTACAGGATTCAACTAGTCAGTGGGATAAAGTGGTTCCACTTGGCCCTCATGTAGTCTCTACTGTATAAATTTTGAAGGCAGCATTATTTTCTATGGAAACCCTACTGTTGCCTAACGGCCAGCAGCCCCCCCCCCCCTCTCCTGTCTCTCTCTGTCTCTCTCTCTTACCCCCTCTTTCGCTAACCCTCTCTTCACCATCCCCTCTCTCTTTCCACCACCTGCCTTTCTCTCTCTGTCTCCTTCTCTATCCATCCCTCCATGACAGGCCAGGCTCCCATTTGGAAGTAATTTGGCTCTGGCAGGTAATAAAAGGATCTGCTTGGCCCATGCCTGGTCCGGCAGTCTCCTCTCCGGCGGCTTCTCTCCGTAGGTCTCTGACTGGGCACTCTAACGAGCTGAGACCTGCTCAAGGTCGTCTCTCTGATGTGGCAGAGCGATAAAAGCGGATTCCCAGGCTGGCTTCCTACTCTTTCCATGTGCTGACTGCCAGCGAGTAGGGTTTCAGTTTCACTCCCCCAGAGGCTCTCACTCTGTCTGGTAGAGGGGTAGAGGGCTATGGGCTTGTCTCTGTCTCCTGAAGACAGTGGTGTGTGTGTGTGTGTAGACTACAGACACAAACATTGTTTCCAAAATCTGCAATCTCAGGCACAATTTAATGCAAGAAAAGCACCCGTGATACAAGTTAGCATTCGACGTCCATCCATGTCTGAGGACATCGGGAGATGTGGGAACCGGCCACTAGGGGCATCAGTGAGCGCTGTTACCTTCAAGTAGGTTTCGGTTTTGCTGATGTGTTTTGGCCGGGGATGACGGGGATGATGGATTGGGGTAAGCATCTGCCTCCGATTCCAAAGGTTACAAGTTCAAATGAAGCTACAGCAAGTTATTTTTTGTTTGAACCCTATCGCAAACTTTAACCCTTACCTTTAACTATTCGACGTAAATGCCTAACCTTAAGATTTCTGAGTTAATGCCTAAACTTAATCCTAACCTTAAGATTTCTGAGTCAATGCCTAAACGTAATCCTAGCCTTAATCACGTGGAGTTAATGCCTAAACTTAACCTTAAACACTTTGAAATGTAACGTTTGCAACAACCTCGAAATTTGACTTTTGAAAAACATGGATTAACGTCTGATTCTGACGTGTGACTGTGAGAGCTTGTTGTTAAGAACACCTGCTTTTTCTTTGACATTGGCTGACCAGGTGAAAGCTATGATCCCTTATTGAAATCACTTGTTAAATCCACTTCAATAAATGTAGATGAAGGGGAAAGAAGGATTTTCAAGCAGTGGTGGAAAAAGTACTCAATTGTCATACTTGAGTAAAAGTAAAGATGACTCAAGTAAAAGTCACCCAGTAAAAACCTACTTGAGTAAAAATCGAAAAGTATTTGGTTTTAAATGTACTTCAGTATTGGAAGTAAATGGAACTGCTAAAATGTACTTCAGTATCAAAAGTAAAAGTAAAAGCATAAACCATTTAAAAATACGTATATTAAGCAAACGAGATGTTCTTGTTTTTTTTGTTGAAGGATAACCAGGGGCACAATCCAACACATCATTTACAAATGAAGCATTTGTGTTTAGTGAGTCCGCCAGATCAGAGGCCGTAGGGATGACCAGGGATGTTCTCTTGATAAGTGTGTGAATTGGACCATTTTCTTATCAAAATGTAACAAGTACTTTTGGGTGTCAGGGAAAATGTATGGAGTAAAAAGTACATTATTTTCTTTAGGAATGTAGTCAAGTAAAAGTAACATTTGGCAAAAATATAAATAGAAAAGAAAAGTACAGATACCCTATAAACCTACTTAAGTAGTACTTTAAAGTATTTTTACTGAAGTACTTTACACCACTGGTTTTAAGCCTTGACACAATTGAGATATTGATTGTGTATGTGTGCCATGCAGAGTGAACGGTCAAGACAAACATTTTAAGAGCCTTTGAACGGGGTATGGTAATAGGGGCCAGGCACACCAGTTTGTGTAAAGAACTGCAAGGCTGCTGGGTTTTTCATGCTCAACAGTTTCCAGTGTATTAATAATGGTCCACCACCTAAAGGACATCCAGCCAATTTGATACAACTGTGGGAAGCATTGGAGTCAATATCCCTGTGGCATGAGTTTGACCCCTTGTAAGGGGGGTGCAACTCAATATTAGGAAGGTGTTCCTAATGTACTTCCCGACGGGCCGCCCCCCTCAGGTGGTAAGGGTAGGAACACATCCGACACACTGATCCTCAACACGGGGGCCCCTCAGGGGTGCGTCCCCTGAGGGGACTCCTGTACTCCCTGTTCACTCAAGACTGCACGGCCAGGAACGACTCCAACACCATCATTAAGTTTGCAGTGATGAGACAATGACAATGATGAGACAGCCTATAGGGAGGAGGTCAGAGACCTGACCGTTTGGTGCAAGGACAACAACCTCTCCCTCAACATGATCAAGAAAAAGTAGATGATTGCGCACTACAGGAAAAGGAGGACCGAGCACGCCCCCATTCTCATCGACGGGACTGTAGTGGAGCAGTTTGAGTGCTTCAGGTTCCTTGGTGTCCACATCACCAACAAACTAACATGGTCCAAGCACACCAAGACAGTCGTGAAGAGGGCATGACAAAACCTATTCCCCCTCAGGAGACTGAAAAGATTTGGCATGGGTCTTCAGATCCTCAAAAGGTGTTACAGCTGCATAATCGAGAGCATCCTGATGGGTTGCATCACTGCCTGGTATGGCAACTGCTCGGCCTCCTACCGCAAGGCACTATAGCGAATAGTGCGCACAACCCAGTACAAGTAACAAATAATCAAACAATTCCCCAACAACTACCTAATACAAACAAATCTAAAGGGGTGAATGAGAATATGTACATGTACAGTTGAAGTCGGAAGTTTGCATACACCTTAGCCAAATACATTTAAACTCAGTTTTTCACAATTCCTGACATTTAATCCGAGTAAAAATTCCCTGTCTTAGGTCAGTTAGGATCACCACTTTATTTTAAGAATGTGAAATGTCATAATAATAGTAGAGAGAATTATTTATTTGAACGTTTATTTCTTTCATCACATTCCCAGTGGGTCAGAAGGTTACATACACTCAATTAGTATTTGGTAGCATTGCCTATATGTTGTTTAACTTGGGTCAAACATTTCAGGTAGCCTTCCACAAGCTTCTCACAATAATTTGGGTGAATTTTGGCCCATTCCTCCTGACAGAGCTGATGTAGTAAGGTTTGACTGAGTCAGGTTTGTAGGCCTCTTTGCTCACACACGCTTGCTCAGTTCTGCCCTCAACTTTTCTATGGGCAGGAGGTCAGGGCTTTGTGATGGCCACTCCAATACTTTGACTTTGTTGTCCTTTGTAAGTATGCTTGGGGTCATTGTCCATTTGGAAGACCCATTTGCAACCAAGCTTTAACTTCCTCACTGATGTCTTGAGATGTTGCTTCAATATATCAACAACATTTCCCTACCTCATGATGCCATCTATTTTGTGAAGTGAACCAGTCCCTCCTGCAGCAAAGCACCCCCACAACATGATGCTGCCACCCCGTGCTTCACGGATGGGATGGTGTTTTTCGGCTTGCAAGCCTCCCCCTTTTAACTCCAAACATAACAATGGTCATTACGGCCAAACAGTTCTATTTTTGTTTCATCAGACCAGAGGACATTTCTCCAAAAAGTACCATCTTTGTCCCCATGTGCAGTTGCAAACTGTAGTCTGGCTTTTTACGGTGGTTTTGGAGCAGTAATTTCTTCCTAGCTGAGCGGCCTTTCAGGTTTTGTCGATATAGGACTCATTTTACTGTGGATATAGATACTTTTGTACCTGTTTCCTCCAACATCTTCACAAGGTCCTTTGCTGTTTTTCTGGGATTGATTTGCACTTCTCGCACCAACATACGCTCATCTCTAGGAGACAGAACGCGTATCCTTCCTGAGCGGTGTGACGGCTGCGTGGTTCCATGGTGTTTATACTTGCGTACTATTGTTTGTACAGATGAACGTGGTACCCTCGGACGTTTGGAAATTGATCCCAAGGATGAACCAGACTTGTGGACTTGAGGTCTACAATTATTTTTCTGAAGTCTTGGCTGATTTCTTTTGATTTTCCCATGATGTCAAGCAAAGAGGCACTGAGTTTGAAGGTAGGCCTTGAAATACATCCACAGGTACACCTCCAATTGACTCAAAAGATGCCTATCAGAAGCTTCTAAAGCCATGACATCATTTTCTGGAATTTTACAAGCTGTTTAAAGTCAGCTTAGTGTATGTAAACTTCTGACCCACTGGAATTGTGATACAGTGATTTATAAGTGAAATAATCTGTCTGTAAACAATTGTTGGAAAAATGTCTTGTGTCATGTAGAAAGTCGATGTCCTAACCGACTTGCCAAAAGTATAGTTTGTTAACAAGAAATTTGTGGAGTTGTTGAATGATGTGTTTTAATGACTCCAACCTAAGTGTATGTAAACTTTTGACTTCCTGTGACATCGGGTGCTGTTTATGTCATGGATGGCAGGTAGTTTGCCCCCAGTGATACGTTGCGCAGACTCTCTGGAGATGCTTACGGTTGAAGGTGGTGCAGTTGCCGTACCAGCCCGACAGGATGCTCTCGATTTTGCATCTGTTAAAGTTTGTCAGGGTTTCGGAAGACAAGCCAAATGTCTTCAGCCTCCTGAGGTCATAGACTGATTTCCTTTGTAATGGCTTCTGTGTGTAGCTGGTGAGATGAGTCAGGCGCAGGACAGCAGATATGAGTAATAAAATACTTTACTCAAAAATTCAAACATAACATGTAATATACACGGCCACACAAAAACGGACCACAATACAACAAACAATCACTCACAAATACAACATTTAGAACAGGGGGTTAAATAATAACAATAAATTGATTAAGTGAAGCCAGGTGTGATAAGACAAAGACAGAACAAATGGAAAATGAAAAGTGGATTGGCGGTGGCTAGAAAGCTGGTGACTTCGACCGCCGAACGCCGTCCGAACAAGGAGAGGGACCAACTTCGGCGGAAGTCGTGACATCCTTACAATCAAGTGCCGGCCATTTTACGTACCAAGAGAATTCTCATCAGCTATAGTCATAGCTGTGTACATTCCCCCTCAAGCAGACACCAAGACTGTCATCAAGGAACTTCACTGGACTATTTGCAAACTGGAAACCATATATCCTGAGGCTGCATTTATTGAAGCTGGGGATTTTAAGTCAACCTACATTTTTAGGTAAGTCTACCTAAATTATTCCAGCGTATTGATTGCGCTACGTGCATACGCAACACCTTCGACCACTGCTATTCTAAATTCCGTGATGCATACAAAGCCCTCCCCCAACCTCCCTTCGGCAAATCCAACCGCGATGCCATCTTGCTACTTCCATCTTATGGGCAAAAACTCAAACAGGATGTACCAGTGACAAGAACCATTCAACGCTGTTCAGACCAATCGGAAGCCATGCTTCAAGATTGTTTTGATCACATGGGACTGGAATATGTTCCCGGTCAGCCTGAGAGAACAACATTGACATATACGCTGATTCGGTGAGTGCGTTTATAAAGAAGTGAATTGGAGATGTTGTACCCACTGTGACTATTAAAACCTGCCCTAAGCAGAAACTGTGGATAGATGGCGGCATTCGTGCAAAACTGAAAGCCTAATCCACCGCATTTAACCATGGAAAGAGGTCTGGGAATATGTCTGAATATAAACAGCTTAGCTATTCCCTCCACAAGGCAATCAAACAAGCGAAATGCCAGTACTGTGACAAGGTGGAGTCGCAATTCAATTGCTCAGACACGAGACGTATGTGGCAGGGTCTACAGGAAATCACAGACCACAAAAATAAATCTAGCCACGTCACGGACACCGACGTCATTCTTCCAGACAAACTAAACATCTTCTTCGCCAACTTTGAGGATATTACAGTGCCACCGTTGTGGCCCGCTAACAAGGACTGTATCCTCAAAACATGAGCAGACCAGCTGGCTAGTGTGTTTACGGACATATTCAATCTCTATCCCAGTCTGTTGTCCCCACATGCTTCAAGATGACTATTATTGTTCCTGTAACCAAGAAGTAAAAGATAACTGAACTAAATGACTACCACCCCGTAGCACTCACTTCTGTCATCATGAAGTGATTCGAAAGACTAGTCAAGGATCATATCACCTCCACCTTACTGGCCACCTTAGATCCACTTCAGTTTGCATACCGCCCCAACAGGTCCACAGACGATGCAATCGCCATCACACTGCACACTGCCCTATCCAATCTGGACAAAAGGAATACCTATGTAAGAAAGCTATTCATTGACTACAGCCCTGGGCCTCAACCCCGCCCTGTGCAATTGGGTCCTGGACTTTCTGACGGACCGTACCCAGGTGGTGAAGGTAGGATACAACATTTCCACTTTGCTGACCATTAGCACTGGGGCCCCACAAGGGTGTGTGCTCAGCCCCCTCCTGTACTCCCTGTTCACCCACGACTGTGGCCATGCACGCCTCCCACTCAATCATCAAGTTTGCAGACGACACAATAGTAGTGAGCTCGATTACCAACAACAACGAGACAGCCCACATCGAAGATTTGAGTGCACTCGGAGTGTGGTGTCAGGAAAACAACCTCTCACTCAACGTCAATAAAACAAAGGAGATGAGTCTGGACTTCAATTCTGAAAAGTCTGCTCTTTAATTATTTATTACTTTCATCTCTTACTTTTTTAGGCATTTTCTCAAAACTGCATTGTTGGTTAAAGAGCTTGTAAGTAAGCATTTCACTGTAAGGTCTACTGTAAGGAATACCTGTTGTATTCAGCACGTGTGACAAATACAGTTTTATTTTATTTGATTTTATTTGATTAATGTTTGGTATACTCAGTGTATATATTAGCATTCACTGGTCCGTTTGTTGATGCATTTAATGTACTGTTTGTATCTATGCAACTCACTTTAACAGCCCCTGTCTCTTTATCACTGCAGCAAAACTTTAATAATATAGCACACAAGGAAAATACTCACCCCAATATGTCTCAAACACTTTTTTCACCACTGTGGTCAATATAAATACCCATCGTCTCCGAACAAAGTTCACATAGTGATTTCAGCATGTGGGCTGTGAGTCTTTTTTTCCGTGGTTTAAAAGTGGAGTGACATAATCATCAAAACAGCAATGAAATACTACAGGCGGTGTGGGTTGTTTAAACGGTTATTACCACGGGTGATTGGGGTTAAACAGGACTTGACTGTCACTGTAATGACAGGGTGCATGGCTGAGGCAGGGGGAGACTGGCATGTGGAAGAATGACCAATAACCAACCATCAAACCCCTTACTGGGATGTGGATGGTCTTATTCCCTGACCACTTGACTAAGTCGCTCCCCACCTAGCCCCTCGCCTCCCCTAAATTAAACAAAAACACACACACACACACACACACACACACTCGTACGGACTCTCCAAAGAACCCCTCAGCTACACACACACACACACACACACACACACACACACACACACACACACACACACACACACACAGACACACACACACACACACACACACACACACACACACACACACACACACACACACACACACACAGTGGTCAGTCCTAAATGATAACACTGAGGTTCCATTGGAGACAGCTGAGCGAATGGTCTCTGTGGTAACCTCTCTGTCTTATTATCCACAGCATGGTTCCACACTTCGACCGCTCCATCATTTGAGAAAAATAATTAATCCACATTTTCCACCTCAGGCTCCCCTCGCACATAAACACATCCACAGGGTCTGAACTAACAAACAAAAAGTCTAACCCAAAAATGAGAGTACAAAAACAAAGCTGTCCTTTCACCGCTACCCACCCTTTACCCCTGTATCCCCCACCCTCTACCCTGTCCCAGCATCCACCGTTAATCACGCACACATGGTGTACGACGCACCGGTGGCAGAGTGAGTTGTGGGCCTTCCCTCGGACACTGAAGGGGTCGTGTGTCCCCCTAGTTACCCACAAGCCCTTGCTCTTCTCCGAGGGCTGTTTATTTTGTCTCTGTAATTGCGACTGTCATGGCCAATCTTCCAGAAAGAGACCCAGATTTTCTCCAGGTTTCGGTACGCCTATTATCCAGTCTGTGGAGCTGCCCTTACCTCTAACCCCTGACCCCTGGGCTGCCCTGCTTCCTAATAAGAGAGAGGGTCAGAGTTGGTGTTGGAAGGAGAGAGGCGACATAGGGATTAGTCTGGACACAGGTGTGTTTGTGTGTAGAAACAGATACCTCCCCCACACCCCTTTCCTGACCTCCCTTTGCATCTCTGTTACCCTCCTTGTGGTCAAGTTGAATTACATATCCAAAGTTACCCTGCACCATAATAAACAGAGCTAATAATAAAGGGAGCAAGGAAGTAAATAATACTCTCTCTGTCTCTTTACAACCTCTATTTCTCGCTCTCACTTTCTTTGTCATTCCCTTGATCTTCTTTTCTCTTTGTATAACAGGGGGGCAGAGGGATGTGCTTTGCCAACTGCCCTGTTCTATTTGTGATGGCGAGCATTCCTCCTGCATGTCGGAGGGCTCTATCTGGCAAATTCTTGGACTCATATAACCCAGTAGTCCTGTCCTAATAACCTTGCTCTGTGTAGGTCTATGTGAAAACAGTAGACTGGGATGGACGGATATTATTGGCGTAGTCGGCAGGACAGGTACTACTGGTGACTGGAAAAAGCAAACTCCATTCAAGTCATCAGACCGATATAAATATTTTTCGCACATCATGTCCAAATCATTCGAAAGTATCTAAAATTGAATGTGAAGCTAAACAAAGTCACTTCTAGATGATTTCAAAATGATGCGTGGAAAATGCTATTATCGGTCCCATGACTTGAATGGGATTTACCCCCCCCCCCAGCTTTTCCCAAAATACCCGGGCATGTGTATATATAGCAAGAAGTGCTGCACATCAGTGGTGATTAGACTCATGTTAATACCAGGCATACGACCCTGCAGCAGTGTCCCCATTCCTCAGCCTGGCCCTCCATGCCCTGGCTTGCCTCCCATTACTGTAATAAAGGCTAGATTTATTTACGTAGCCAGGTGGCTGCTAGAACACATGCCCAACCTACTACTTCCAAAGTCGATGACAAGAGATAGGGCTGGCAGCAGCTGCGAAGGCTGGGCACCTACCAGTAAGAGCACTACACTGTTGTGGTGAAACGAGATGGTTTTATGCAGTTTTAGAATAAAGTTTTATTCATCTGAAAGAATATATCGGCTGCTGGAGTTTCCAGTATTGAACATGTCATATCTTAGCTAAAGACCTGAAACGAGACTGATCCGTTTTTGCCAATAAGAGAATAGTGTGCTAACGTTCTGTGTTTAGCCAAGCAGCTAGCTAGCTAACCAAGAAGACTGGTAAATGCATTGCGTGGTACTCTTTTGATACAACACCATGCTACAACAAATGAAGAGTTTAATTCCAAAACTCTGTATAAACATTTTCAGAAATGTTGTTAAAGTAGCTTTAATTGTTTAAAGAACTCATGAAAGAGATTAGTGTGTTTTTTCACCACCTATTCATGGCATTGGGTTGTTCAATGACAGACATGTATTTGTTTGAAATCTATCACTTGATGGTTTCATTTCAGAGACAAATAATGTTTTGTTGCTAAACGCTCATCTCTCTACCCCACACATACAATTATCTGTAAGGTCCCTCCGACGAGCAATGGATTTCAAACACAGATTCAACCACAAGACCAGGGACATGGTGAACATGTTGAAGTTATTATTTAAACTTTGGATGATGTCTCAATACACCCAGTCACTACAAAGATACAGGTGTCCTTACTAACTCAGTTGCCAGAGAGGAAGGAAACCGCTCAGGGATTTCACCATGAAGCCAATGGTGACTTTAAAACATTTACAGAATTTAACGGCTGTAATGGATGTATCAACAACATTGTAGTTACTCTACAATGCTAACCTAATTGGCAGAGTGAAAAGAAGGAAGCTTTTACCGAATAAAATATTTAAAAACTCTTGTCCTGTTTGCAACAAGTCACTAAAGTAATACTGCAAAAATGTGGCAAAGCAATTCACTTTTAGTCCAAAGTGTTATATTTGGGGCAAATTCAATACAACACATTACTGAGAATCACGCTCCATATTTTCAAGCATAGTGGTGGCTGCATCATGTTGTGGGTATGCTTGTAATCATCAAGGACTGTGGAGTTTTCAGGTTAAAAAATACATGGAATGGAGCTAAGTACCGGCAAAGTCCTAGAGGAAACTTGGTTCAGTCTGCTTTCCACCAGACACTGGAATTCACCTTTCAGCAGGACAATAACTTAAAACACAAGGCCATATCTACACTGGATTTGCTTAAAAAGAAAACAGTGAATGTTCCTGGGAGGCAGAGTAACAGTTTTGACATACATCTACTTCAAAATCTATTTTAAGACCTGCAAATTGTTGTCTAGCAATGATCAACAACCAATTTGACAGAGGTTGGATAATTTTGAAAAGAATAATGGGTAAATTTTGCACAATCCAGGTGTAGAAAGCTCTTAGACTTACCCAGTGAGACTCACAGCTGCAATCGCTGCCAAAGGCGCTTCTTCAAAGTATCCAAAGTATCGACTCAGGGGAGTGAATACAGTCGGAAGTTGACATACACCTTAGCCAAATACATTTAAATAAGTTTTTCACTATTACTGACATTTAATCTTAGTAAAAAATTCCCTGTCTTAGGTCAGTTAGGGTCACCACTTTATTTTAAGAATGTGAAATGTCAGAATGATAGTAGTTAGTAGTAGTTATTTCCATTTTTATTTCTTTATTTCTTTCATCACATTCCCAGTTTGTCAGAAGTTTACATACACTCAATTAGTATTTGGTTGCCTTTAAAATTGTTTAACTTGGGTCAAACGTTTCGGATAGCCTTCCACAAGCTTCCCATAATAAGTTGGGATAATTGTTGTCCATTCCTCCTGACAGAGATGATGTAACTGAGTCAGGTTTTTAGGCCTCCTTGCTCGCACACGCTTTTTCAGTTCTGCCCACAAATGTTCTATGGGATTGAGGTCAGGGCTTTGTGATGGCCACTCCAATACTTTGACTTTGTTGTTCTTAAGCCATTTTGCCACAACTTTGGAAGTATGCTTGGGGACATTGTCCATTTGGAAGACCTATTTGCGACCAAGCTTTAACTTCCTGATTGATGTCTTGAGATGTTACTTCAATATATCCACATCATTTTCCTACCTCATGTTGCCATCTTTTTCTGAAGTGCACCAGTCCCTCCTGCAGCAAAGCACCCCCACAACATGATGCTGCCACCCCCGTGCTTCAAGGTTGGGATGGTGTTCTTCGGCTTGCAAGACTCCCCCTTTTTACTTCAAACATAACGATTCTCATTATGGCCAAACAGTTTTATTTTTGTGTCGTCAGACCAGAGGACATTTCTCGAAAAAGTAAGATCTTTGTCCCCGTGTGCAGTTGCAAACCGTAGTCTGGCTTTTTTATGGCGGTTTTGGAGCAGTGACTTCTTCCTAGCTGAGCGGCCTTTTAGGTTATGTCGAAATATGACTTGTTTTACTGTGGATATAGATACTTTTGTACCTGTTTCCTCCAGTATCTTCACAAGGTGTTGTTCTAGGATTGACTTTCACTTTTCCCACCAATTTACATTCATCTCTAGGAGACAGAATGCGTCTACTTCCTGAGCGGTGTGCCGGCTGCGTGGTCCCATGGTGTTTATACTTGCATACCATTGTTTGTACAGATGAACGTGGTACCTTCAGGCGTTTGGAAATTGCTCCCAAGGATGAACCAGACTTGTGGTCTTGGCTGATTTCTTTTCATTTTCCCATGATGTCAAGCAAAGAGGCACTGAGTTTGAAGGTAGGCCTTGAAATACATCCACAGGTACACCTCCAATTGACTCAAATGATGTCAATTAGCCTATCAGAAGCTTCTAAAGCCATGACATCATTTTCTGGAATTTTCCAAGCTGTTCGTAGGCACAGTCAACTTAGTTCATGTAAACCTCTGACCCACTGTAATTGTGATACAGTGAATTATAAGTGAAATAATCTGTCTGTAAACAATTGTTGGAAAAATTACTTGTGTCAAGCACAAAGTAGATGTCCTTACCGTCTTGCCAAAACTATAGTTTGTTAACAAGACATTTGTGGAGTGGTTGAAAAACAAGTTTTAATGACAACCTAAGTATATGTAAACTTCCCACTTCAACTGTATGCATGTAAATTCTATATTTCTGCATTTCATTTTCAATAGAATGGGCAAACATTTACAAAGGTCATAATCCTTGTCATTATGGGGTATTGTGTGTAGATGGGTGAGAAAAAATAAATGTAATCCGTTTTGAATTCAGGCTGTAACATAACAAAATGTGGAATTTGTCAAGGGGGACGAGTACTTTCTGAAGGCACTGAAGTCCCCCCATTTGAAGGTGTTCTCTAAGTATTTGGAGAAATCCACTTGAAGTGTATAACATATAGTCAAAAGTTTAGTATTTGGTCCCATATTCCTAGCACACAGCAACTACGTTAAGCTTGTGACTCTACAAACTTTTTGGAAGCATTTGCAGTTTGCTCTGCTTGTTTTTCGGATTACGTTGTGCCCAATAGAAATGAACGGTAAATTATGTATTGTTTCATTTTGGAATCACTTTTATTGTAAATAAGATTAGAATATGCTTCTGAACACTTCTACATTAATGTGGATGCTAATATGATCATGGATAATCACAAACTACTTGTGATTAATGATGAGTGAGAAAGTTACAGAGGCATAAATATAACCCCCCAAAAATGCTAAACTCCCCTGTTATTGGTAATGGTGAGAGGTTAGCATGTTTTGGGCATGATCTTTGTGCATCCCTCAATAAGCTCAGAGTCAACTACTCATAACCTATGAGAGATTTACAGAAACGACACTGAATCCCTAACCAATCAGCTAACCCCAAATGAACTAAATCAGACTTAGGGCTCTATTTTAGCAAACCTAACACAATGGTAAATCTCACTGCTGGCGGTAGCGCTATACTTTCTGGGGAGTGTCTGAAATATTTGAACTATTTTCACAACCTGAATTATGGGCACAGTAGCTGGTGGTGGTGAGCAAGGTTGCTTTGATGAATAAACATGTTGTGGGTGTGTTCAAGCCTACTTGATGTTAATAGTGCTCACTGTTGCCCGCTAGTGGCTGGTTTTGAAGGCATTTCCCGGTGTCTTCAGGACATGGATAGACATCCAATTTCCACATCAATCTTAAACGACCTGGTTGGAATACTTAAGCTGGTCTCATAGACTAGACGTAACATAGTAAAAGAAAATCTGGGACACTCAAATTAGTATGACATGTTACGTCTGGTATGGTTATGTAAAAACATTGGCTGATGTAAAAAGGACTTTATAAATCAATTTGATTGGTTACATAAGACAGAAGGTTACAGAGGGTAGGAGGGTGGGTGGTAGGTTGGTTGGGGTGGATGGGTAGGCCTATAACGCAAACATTTCACAACCCACAGGTTGCATGTTCGAATGACATCATGGACAATTTGAGCTAATTAGTCACTTTTCAACTACTTACCACTTTTTAGCTACTTTGCAACTACTTAGCATGATTGCTAACCTTTCCCCTAACCCTAACTAGGTAGCTAATGTTAGCTTACCTAGGCACCCAGCTAACGTTTGTCACAACAATTTGGATTTCGTAACATATCATACATATTGTAAATTCATAGCATGTTGTATAAATTGTTACGTCTACCCCTGAGTCCAGATTGGAATAGTTTGGAGGAGTGTATCTTTGGTAATCAGATGAGGGGCAGTCTTTGAAAATGAGGATGGGATAGCAGCCCCCTGCCTGCCCCTGATTCCCTGTTCTACCTTACTGGCATTGGGTAGACATCGTCCCCGCATCGTGGCACTCCACTTCCAGTGCTATAAACCTGGGGGTCTGCGGCTGAGGGAGACATAAGAGAGCAGAGTCACACAGAGAGAGGGATAGATGGGGAGCAGTAAGGGACATAACAGCCGCAGGGTTGAAGGGGCAATAGGGCTTGGATATTCATTTTTCTCAACCGCAACAACCCCTGACCTCATCCCAAAAGCCTCAGGGGAAGCTGTGTTATTGTCCCCCTCTCTCCCTTTCTCTCCTTCTTTCTAACTGACCCTCTCTGTCTCGCATCTGTGGCCAGTCCGTTTCATCCCTTCTTCGTCCTCTGTGCGGAGGGACATGAACCCCACTTTTATCCTCTTTCTGTGGAGTTTCACTGTCATTTCCTCAGTTTTGCATTGACGTTCAGAACAGTGCCAGCGATTCATCCTACAGAGATGACAGCATTCTGTTAGAATGCAAGATGGGGGATGGGAGAAGAGAGAAAAAGAAGGGTAGAGAGAAGGAAAGAGAGAGAGGTCAAAGGCGAGGTGTTTCTCAGGGTCAGGGAGAGAATAGGGGTACAGGGTCACCATTGGCTCACTCTCCGTTCTAGAACACTCTAACAATAGATTCCAGAACACTACTAGACCATCAGCCCCATGGATCTTTCATCTACTCTTACCATGTGTGTCAGTATACGCTTCATTCGCTCAGCCTACTGCGACCTGAGGCACAGAGCTGCACTGGGATCAGTGTTATGGGAAACATTGAGGGATAGTGCAGGACATGAAACTAAAAACTGATCGGAAGCTAAATATCTAGCAAAAAGAACAGCCTAGTCATTATTATACATTAGATATCCTCCTTACATATGAATGTAAGAACATCTTGCTGATTTGGCTGATGACATCACCTCACTACAAAGCAACAACACAAACCACAGAACATGTTGACCTTTGTGGTGCACTCTCTCTCTCTCTCAGTGAAGCAGCGCTAGGCCTCCTCTGAGCTTTCTGGGGACCTCCTGGTTCTGCAGTGTCTCCTCTGGCCTGCACCAATCAGCACCAGCACACATTCCAATGCATCATGCACTGCGTAGTCTCATGGACCCTGACCCAAATCCAAATAGAGATGAAGTCATGGGGAACAGGGTCAGTGTGAGAGCACTGTGTGTGTGTGTGTGTGTGTGTGTGTGTGTGTGTGTGTGTGTGTGTGTGTGTGTGTGTGTGTGTGTGTGTGTGTGTGTTAGGGAGAGACAGCAGTGCAGTGTGAGTAATAAATCCAGGCTCATTGTCCAGGACAGAACAGGACTTTCGGGGCTTCTAGAGGGGGCCATGTAGGGGGTCTGAGGCGAGGAAGCAAGGGAGTAGTGGGGAGCAGGGTGCGGTTAATGTGATGTAATCCTCCGGACATCTGCGCAGCGATGACAGACAAACAGGCTGTGTTCCGGCTCCAGAGGTTCACACACACGTATACATGCACGCACACATAAACACGCACGCACGCACACACACACACACACACGCACGCACACACACACACACACACACACACACACACACACACACACACACACACACACACACACACACACACACACACACACACACACACACACACACACACACACACACACACACACACACACACACACACACACACTCCAACCCCTTTCTCCCCAGGGGACCTGTAGTCTAGGAGCCAGACACACAGCACTAATGAGTGTAATGAGACCGGAGCCTCTCTCTGAACAGGGGGTCAGACAACAGGCAGGAACGAAGTTGTCCAGATTGGGGAAAGGAGGGCTGAGGAAGGCCGAAGAGGGCCATGGGGGGAACAGAAGGCTTGTGCAACACATGAGAGGCCTGGCAGAAATGACACACACTGGCCAGACTTATAGTGGACGAACTGGGGATAGAATATGCTGACCAAAGCTATAGGTCATTGAGATGCTTGGAGGTTGGAGTTAGCAGAGGTTTATTTGACTTGAGGTCCTTCAGACCTCTCATAAACAAACAGGCCAATTCTGTTTGCAGCCTGTTTTAGCAGCTGTGACCTGATACACACAGTCCAGGGAGGACACATTCCCTATGACAACTCCTCTCTGATCCCCTCAAAACCCACAACATATACACACACTCCATAGCTTTGCTGTGTGTGTTGAGTAAGTGAATTCCGGGCATCAAATTCCAGTCTAAGATTGTGTGTGTGTGTGTGTGTGTGTGTGTGTGTGTGTGTGTTCACTCTGTGACTCCATCTCTCCTTCCCAGGGTGTGCAAAGTCATTAGTGTACCTGCAGGATGGAGGGATAAGGGGGGCAATGGCTCACCACACAGCCCAGATCTGATACACAGTACCAGTCAAAAGTTTGGACACACCGACTCATTCCAGTGTTTTCGTTTATTTTTACTATTTTCTATATTGTAGAATAATAGTGAAGACATCAAAACTATGAAATAACACATATGGAATCAGTTAGTAACCGAGAAAGTGTTAAACAAATCAAACTATATTTGAGATTTTAGATTCTTCAAAGTAGCCACCTTTTGCCTTGGTGACAGCTTTGCACACTCCGGGCATTCTCTCAACCAGCTTCATCTGGAATGCTTTTCCAACAGTTTTGAAGGCGTTCCCACATATGCTGAGCACTTGTCGTCTGTTTTTCCTTCAGTCTGCGGTCCAACTCATCCCAAACCATCTTAATTGGGTTGAAGTCAGGTGATTGTGGAGGCCAGGTGATCTGATGCAGCACTCCATCACTATCCTTCTTGGTCAAATAGCCTTTACACAGCCTGGAGGTGTGTTGGGTCATTGTCCTGTTGAAAAACAAATGATAGTCTCAGTAAGTGCAAACCAGATGGGATGGCCTATCGCTGCAGAATGCTGTGGTAGCCATGCTGGTTAAGTGAGCCTTGAATTCTAGTGTCTCCAGCAAAGCACCCCCACACCATCACACCTCCTCCTCCATGCTTCATGGTGGGAACCACACATGTGGAGATAATCCGTTCACCCTACTCTGCATCTCACAAAGACACAGTGGTTGGAACCAAAAATCTCAAATTTGGACTAATCAGACCAAAGAACAGATTTCCACCGGTCTAATGTCCACTGCTCATGTTTCTTGGCCCAAGCAAGTCTCTTTTTCTTATTGTTGTTCTTTAGTAGTGGTTTCTTTGCAGCAATTTGACCATGAAGGTCTGATTCACATAGTCTCATCTGAACAGTTGATGTTGAGATATGTTTGTTACTTTAACTCTGTGAAGGATTTATTTGGGCTGCAATTTCTGAGGCTGGTAACTTTAATGAACTTATCCTCTGCAGCAGAGGTAACTGTGGGTCATGAGAGCCAGTTTCATTGAACGCTTGATGATTGTTGCGACTCCACTTGAAGAAACTTTCAAAGCTTAAATGATTCACATTGACTGACCTTGGACTGTCGTTTCACTTTGCTTATTTGAGCTATTCTTGCCATAATGTGGACTTGGTCTTTTACCAAATAGTGCTATCTTCTGTATATCACCCCTACCTTGTCACAACACAACTGATTGTCTCAAACGCATTAAGAAGGAAACAAATTCCACAAATGAACTTTTAACAAGGCACAACTGTTATTTGCAATTCATTCCAGGTTACTATCTCATGAAGCTGGTTGAGAGAATGCCAAGAGTGTGCAAAGCTGCCATCAAGGCAAACAGTCGCCACTTTAAGGTTAAATGAAAAAAGTGAAACTTTGAAGAATCTCAAATATGAAATACATTTTGATTTGTTTAACACTTTTTTGGTTACTGCATGATTCCATATGTGTTATTTCATAGTTTTGATGTCCTATTCTACAATGTAGAAAATAGTAAAAATAAAGAAAAAGAGTAGGTGTGTCCAAACTTTTGACTGGTTCTGTACACAGCACTACAGTCTACCCCCGGCCACACACACACACACACACACACACACACACACACACACACACACACACACACACACACACACACACACACAGTCTATCCATCTCCCGTGAGCCCAGTGTGTGGGGGCAGAGGTCAGAGTTGATCAGTACAGGTCACGCTGGGACTAATACATGTGTGACTAATAATCTCTGCATAAAATTCTGCTACACCCTGAATATGTCCATCTACCCCATGGTCCCTGTCATACCCACAAACCCATAGTCTCAGCCCGGAGCTCCAAAAAACATTCCATCATCCTGCTGCTCTCTCTATCCCCCTGCCTGTATGTGTGTATGTATGTCTCTCTCTCTCTCTCTCTCTCTCTCTCTCTCTCCCTCTCTCTCTCTCTCTCTCTCCCTCCCTCCCTCCCTCCCTCCCTCCCTCCCTCCCTCCCTCCCTCCCTCCCTCCCTCCCTCCCTCCCTCCCTCCCTCCCTCCCTCTCTCCCTCCCTCCCTCCCTCCTGTATCATTTCCACTCTCTCTATCGGTATCTCTGTTCTAATCCAGCTAATTAAAGTTGGTGAGCCTTCAGGGTTATACCCCTCCTCCCTCTCTCCTCTCCCCTCCCCCAGATCCTTCGCCCACCACTTTCTCACAGAGCACATAAAGGGAGGGAGCGGGGGAGAGCAGAGTTGAAAGGAGCACACAGGAGGGCCTGAACAGAACAGAGGGACAGTGGGTTAGACAGGGCAGGCCTGGGTAGCAGAGCGGGGGGAACAGAGGCTGGATTCACGACCTGGCTCTTATCAGCTCCTGGGCCTGTGAATGGAGCTCTTCACTGGGCCTCCTGTAACTCCCTGATACCCGATACACATGCTATCTTTCCCTCTCTGTCTCCCACCATGCATTCTCCCACAGCCACAGAGAGAAGCACACACACACACATACATGGCTGAAGGCATTTACGCAGGGTTCACATACTGTAAGTCATCCAGACACATAAACACACACGCACACACACACACACACACACACACACACACACACACACACACACACACACACACACACACACACACACACACACACACACACACACACACACACACACACACACAAAATTCCTCCACACAGCCACTTCTCCCTGCCTACTCCCCTTTATATTGACCAAAGGCTCAGTGATACTATAGCCTACTAATAATCTGTGCGGTTTATTTCCAGCAGACACGAAATCTAACTCAACTCATCTCCTCTTTCCATGAGACAAGACATACGCTGACTTATCAAACACAAAAACGACTTTATTTGATAAATCAGAGCTATATTTTCGTTTTGCTCTTCTACTGCTGAGCCTAACCCAACAGTGATGCTTGTTTATCAAGTTCACAGTAGCACCTATTTAGCTGTCTGACAGCCATCAACGTGAGCATCTATGTGCAGCTAAATGCTGGTTTGTTACATAATAAGATATTGGGTATCCTGGGTTCTTTGCAGAGTGTGTGTTCATTTGTGTGTGTGTGTGTGTGTGTGTACTCATGGGTAGAATCCCCCTGGTTCAGCCGGTTTCAAGTGGAGACAGGGGCTGGGGGAGGTAGGGAGTGTATTATAAGATATTAAAGTGTAATGACGGGGCTGGGAGAGCGCTGTGCCATGGGAAAGTGGTTGCAGTGTTTCACTGCGGCGTAGCAGTAGCCACGCGGTGGGCTCTTGGCTCTGTGAGCCAGAATCGGGTCACAATGCCATGGAGGCTCATTATGGGTCAGGGGGAGAAGGGGGAGGGATGGGCAAGACAAAGGGGGGGAGCCAAACCACCAGAAACCACTTCACCATTTCACTGGTGCTCCAAAC
Source organism: Oncorhynchus mykiss (assembly GCF_057628025.1). Taxonomy (NCBI): domain Eukaryota; kingdom Metazoa; phylum Chordata; class Actinopteri; order Salmoniformes; family Salmonidae; genus Oncorhynchus; species Oncorhynchus mykiss. The sequence continues at coordinate 6,776,242 of NC_143044.1, forward strand.
ACCACCATGCCATGGAGAGAGAGAGGCCCGTTTCCATGTTGACATAGCATCCAGACAACACTGAAACCACAGCGCCATGACAACGGGGTGGGGGAGATGAGGGAGGAGACGGGTTCGTACCACAGTACCACAGGCCATACCACTACTCATCCAGAGTCCAGAGAGTACAATGGAATGGGAGATGAGGAGATAGGTCAAACTGTAGAATGCAACAGAGCCACAAGGTCCCAGGAGAGAGGGAGGGAAAGAGAGAGGGAGGAGACTGACTCTCCACAGAGGTGATCTCCTATTTCACTACGTTCCTCTGATTCAACCAAGCAGTCAGCATATTACCGACAGGCCCATTAACCCTTTGTACTCGTGGGAATTGGCCTATATGGACAGTGCTAAATTGAAATGTTTCTTACAGAAGAAATAAGAAAATCATATGCATAACCACTTTAGGAATTGAAAGGGAACAGTTTGGAGATAATGGAACAAGTATTAGACCAAAGGTGTTCACCTGACACAAGACTAAATCCAAACATTACCCTGTAAATTGTATGTGCATTTTACATTTAGAGTACTTATCGTCACATTTGCTGATAACGATATCTGAATCCCCGCAATTACACAATTACTGTTGTTGTTTGCACAATCCAAAAACGGTCCTTTATGAATAGCAATCTGGGTCAGGTGGGCATGACTTGAAGGCTTGTTTTTATCAAATGAAGTTATACAGTGTTTGGCTTTCACAAGACAATTCAGAGAAACGGATCGCAATGTCGGTGCTCATCGAAAGGAGTCATGAGTGCATTCAGGTGCGTGTGCCCCGGCCAACAAACATAGGCTCATTCTGTTCAGAACAACCCAGGGTATGATACCATGTCATCTAACTGCACATCAAACATAGTGATCAACGTTGACGCTGTACAGTGCATTTGGAAAGTATTCAGACCCCTTGACTTTTTCCACATTGTTACGTTGCAGCCTTATTCTATAATGGATTCAATTGTTTTTCTCCGCTCATCAATCTACACACAATACCCCATAATGACAGAGCAAAAACAGGTTTCTAGAAATGTTTGCAAATGTATCAAAAATAAAAAACAGAAATACCTTATTTACATATGTATTCAGACCTTTACTCAGTACTTTGTTGAAGCGCCTTTGACTTTATGGGGTATTGTGTGTAGATTGACAAGTTTTTTTATTTATTTAGAAATTAGAATTTATTCAGAATTTATTTAGAATTTTAGAATAAGGCTGTAACGTAACAAAATGTGGAAAAAGGGAAGGGATCTGAATGCTTTCCGAATACACTTGGACACATTTGGTGTTTAGCTTGCTTGTATGACATCAAAGCGGTATATATTATATTCCTCAATGTCTCATCTTTCAAAATACACTGAGCCCTCTGAATTTACTGCCTTTCGCTCCGAGGGAAGGATTGGGAAGACTTGTTGTTGCGTGAGGTGCTCAAGTTCAGAACGTCTGTCAGTCAAAACCCGTACAGCGCTGTGAAGCACGGAGTCAAAAGCTCTGACATCATGTATAGCATGTTACTGTACAGTCGCTCCGTTCCAATTTAGACGTGTAAAGCAGTGGAGGCTGCTGAGGGGAGGACGGCTCATAATAATGGGTGGAACAGAGCCGACGTAATGGCGTCAAACACATGAGATTGATGTATTTGCTACCATTCCACTTATTTCCGATCCAGCCATTACCACGAGCCTGCCCTCCCCAATTAAGGTGCCACCAGCCTCCTGGGGTGTAAAGGGCTACTGACAGCTTCCCACTGTGTGCGTGCGTATACTGTATGTGCGTGCGTGTGTGTGTGAGAGAGAGAGAGTATATGAGTGTATGCGTGTGTTCGAGCGAGAGAGTTAGTTCATGTGTTCGAAAACAACTTGCGTGTCTGCCCGACAGAGTGCTTGAGTGTGAGTTTGAGTGTGTGTGTGAGCGCGAGTGCGAGGGGAAAACATTACAACTGTTGCTTCACACTCACACACACACACACACACACACACACACTCAAAGCGGTAAAGTAAAAATGTGTCTGCAGTTCATGTCATCAACTCCACATTAAATATCAGTGTTCCTGACATAATGATGTACTTCTCACTCTCTCTCGCTCTCTCTCTCTCTTAAACCTTTCCTCCATGTCACTCCATCCTCAGGCTGATACACTGAGCGTTCATTTGGGTTGCTCCCTCCTCCAGTGACAGGTCTCCTCGACATTATTTCAACCTGAGCACAGTGGAACATTATCCCATATAATTAACTGAGCTTAGCCTCATTTCATCCCCTGAATGAGCCTGTCCTGCGTACATTCCAATTACCCAGATTACACTTTGTGTTCTTTACTAAGAGGCTTCTGTCAACTCCTCGTCAGACCTGCTTTCCCAGGCCTCCAACTGTCGTCCGTCGCCTGACCAAATTGATGTCAATAAAGTTTTTTTTTGTTCTTTCGGACCGACCATTTTCTTTCTGGTGAGTCATTGTATGAGTTGTGCTATAGGGGAGTGCGGAGCTGTGAGCTGTGAGAAAAACCACACGCATTCCCTTTCTCTAACACTCTCAACGGCTTTCTTTTCTTGCTGTTGCAAATGACCATTCACGTGCATTAGAGATGTATAATCATGTATATTCACTTCTAAATGCGCACCGAGACAATATCTTGAGTTGGGCTAATCCTTAAATCTTGTCAACTTTCGCTGAAGGCAACCCCCCCCCCCCCCTTTTCTGAGGCTGCTGAGCTGAGGTCCTGAAAAGAATTCAAATTTCCACATGAAGTGAGTGGCCAGCAACGGTTTCTCCTCCTTCTCTCTCCGCTGTTTACTTTCTCCGACTGTGAGAAATCTGCTCTGAGCGGCTCTGTGGTCATGCATATTTATGTGTGGGAGAGAGCCCCCCATCCATCAGTCAGTCAGAGAGTTAGTTAGGCCTGTCTCCTGCCTGCCCAGAAAGAGAACCACTGCTGGGCACCACTCACACAGGCGTAAATCCAAGCCCCCACGAATGAATTCAAATGCAAATCCCAAACCGGCGAGTAGAAAGGGCAATCTTAATTTAGCCGACCATGAATCAGTGTGTGGAGAAGTGTGTGTGTTTGTATGTATGTGTGTGTATGTATGTACGTGTGTTTACGTGTGTGTATGTGTGTATGATGTAAGTTAATATTTAATTGTTTGATTTGTGTGGATTGAGATGGACTTTAGTAAGTGTTTGTATTGTACACATTCTGTGTGTTTGTGTCTGTGTGTGTGTGTTTGTGTCTGTGTGTGTGTGGTTGTGTCTGTGTGTGTGTGGTTGTGTCTGTGTGTGTGTGTGTGTGTGTGTGTGTGTGTGGTTGTGGATGTGTGTGTGTGTGTGTGTGTGTGTGTGTGTGTGTGTGTGTGGTTGTGGATGTGTGTGTGTGTGTGTGTGTGTGTGTGTGTGTTTGTGGATGTGTGTGGGTGTGGGTGTGGGTGTGTGTGGTTGTGGATGTGTGTGGGTGTGGTTGTGGATGTGTGTGGGTGTGGGTGTGCATGCACAAGTACAACTCTACCCATTTCTATTCTCTCCTCCCTGTTCCCACCTCTTGAGTCCCAGCATGGCCAGAATTGAACCTGAACTGATTGCGAGTAAAAAAGAAGTTGCCGGGGCAGGTTCAGTGGGGCAGAAGCAGTTGCTAAGGCAGCAGCACTGGGTTGCCGGGGGCAATGGTGGTTGCCGTGGGTAGCGCTGTAGGGTGAGTGTGAGTGCTAAAGCCAAGATATAGAGGGCGTGGTGGGGTGAAGATGAGCCCCGAGAGGATCGCCCCACTGTCAGCCAGCGGGGGCTCCACAAAGGACCCATTCACTACCCCTCTACACCCCGTCCCCTCCTCCACCACTACTCCACCCTTCCCTTTACTATCCCTCCCTGGCCCCATTCAGGCATAACACGGCTGGGGAGAAGGGGAATTCCTCTCCTCAGCAGTAGAGGAATGACATGGGGACATTCTCAATTGGTTCGCTCAACTCCTCCATTCTTCCGTCCTCTCCTGGCCTCCTTTTGAAAAAGGTCAAAGGTAACCGAGGTGAGTAGGGGAGGAGAGGAAATGTGCTTGTATGATGCAAATGCTTCGTCATGCAAGTGGCAAAATCCCATATTAAATGTGTGAAGTAGTAAAAATCCACTGAGCTAGAGAATTTATAGATGTGGAGAAGTAGCGGATCATCATGTTTTTCTCCTCCGAGTAAATAACAGCTGATTTAAAGGGGGTGTGGAGGATCTCAAAACACTTCCGCAAAGAACTCCGGTTGGCTAGTATGTGCATCCTCGGCGGGTGGAAGCTATCGAAGAGGCTAGGACACTCCTCCAATCGACCTACTAACTTAATTGACACTCCTCGACCACTTATCGGTTTCCGGGTCACGGAGGAAATGGGACGGAGTCGAGATGAAGACGGTCTTTTGGCCAAATTAGTCTCCCATGGACATGGAAAGGAGGAAGGAGGGAGAGAAGGAGGGAGGGAAATAGAGAGGGAAAGTAGGAAAGAAAGAGACGACAGACAGTGTAAAACCTTCATCAGGCAGAAGACCTGTGCTCTCCTGGATATGTGATGGAATGCAGGAGCCAGTCAGGCTCCAGTCTGCCAAGAGCTGCAAGCCCAACACAGAGCCCCGTTTCTGGGTCAGCTCTGTAGCTCTCCATCCTGCCCAGGAATCTGCATTTATTTCCTCTCGTTAGGAACGACCTACTGTTAACTATGTGGAAATTAAAAAAGCCTATAAATAGAGAAAGAGGCTTTCTCCAGAGCAAACAGCCAGGAAAGGAAAGCAGTTTATGTGTGTGTCTCTGTGTGTGTGGTGTGTGTGCGTCCATGTGTGCCTGTGTGCGTGCGTGTGTGTGTGTTTCTCTGTGTGTGTGCGTGTGTTCGTGTGTACGTGCTTGCGTGTGTGAGAGCAAGAGGCCCATAGCCACAGGTATGGTTGCAGAGATCCAGCATTAAAAACTAGCCTGTGTTTCCTGTGCTAGCAAGGAAAATGACTAATGACTGGGATTTGCTGCTCCTCCATTATGATTGCTCCAATTAGCAGTAAAACAGACAGCCTTTGAAGAGACCAGGGTGTCTGTCTGTCTGTCCGACCTGGGCACGTGAAGGTAGACTGACCACAGGTCTGGTCCCCGTCGACTCTTGGTGGGTCAGAAGAGATGAGAGGTATTCCTGGGGGTTGTTGTGTGTGGCAGTGGAGAGGTGTGTGGGAGTGAGGTGGGTGAAGGGGACACTGTTTGTCACGGAGGGGTTTATAGGTGGGTGAGGAAGGAAGTGTTGGGGGACTGAGGGTGCTATTGTACCATACGTGGGAGTCATTGGTGTGTGGGTGTCAGGAGGCTAGAGTTTTCGGAGTGAGGGGGATGGCGGGGTGTGTCCAGGAGAGGCTACATGATTGGCTGATGAGGAAATATGGATGTGATAGACCAGTAACGCCAGAGGGAAAGGAACGATCTGGCTGCCGCCCAACAACAAAAAAATAACAAAGAAACTACTTCAGAGAAATTGCATAGCTGTATAGAACATCTTTATTAATAAACGTTATGTTGCTATTGTGGTTGTGGTTCTTGTTGTGGTTGTTGTTGTTGTAATGTGTGTTGGAGCAGGACAGAGACAATAGACAGTGTGTTGGCATTGACCAGCAGCAGACTGTCTGCTAGCAGTGCCAGTCACACAGTCCACAGGGCTCTCCACAGAACCAAGACCCTGAGGGCTGACTTTACTACTAACAGGAAAACAGAGACCCGCTCAGCTCCCCTAGGACCCCAGAAACCCTCTGTCCAGCCACACACACACACACGCACGCACACAAGCACACACACAGCAGCCGAGCCATGGTGATTAGTCACAGGTTTTTTTTCTCTTCCCTCCCTGTTTTTATCAATCAACACTCAGAACGTGGGAAAGGGAGGCAGGAAAAATATGCAGGGGATTAAAAATCAGACTGACAGCAGCACATGTTCCCCAACTCCTTCCTCTCCCTGTCTCTGCTCTGTCTCTCCCTCTCTTTCCCTCCTTCACCGTCACTCCGTATCAGCCCCCGACCCTTTCCTCTTTCCCTTCTTTATTCTTTCGTCCACTTCTCTCTCTCTCTCTAGGCTTGGCCTACTGTAGGAATATTGGACAACAACCCGCAGTACCACATAAATAAGTCAGAGAAGTCTTCTAACTGACATGTCCCTTTGTGTTGAAGAAACCAGACTTTTACCCAGCATATGATGAAGCCTGGACAGTATGACAACCCTGGAACCTGTTGACACAGTTCAGAATATTAGAGCACTCGAACAGGTGGCTAAGCCTTAAGACCCTACACACAAACCATGGGAAACAGTTTGGCCATTACAAAAATCTCTCTGTGTTCATATTTAAAATATCCCAGGTTCTCCCTGAGTGGGGCTGTGGTTAGGTTCAGTCTTTGGGAGTAGAATGTGATTGGAGCTTTGTGTGGCCTTTTGCTTGTTACTCTTCTGCCTTTTTGGGTCGTAGCGGCCCCACACGAGGGCCAGGTGTCCCTATAGGCCCTCGTGAGCTGTGGAGAGTGGAGCTGATTTGACCCACAAGAGGCCTCATAGGCACCAATAGGAGGCCAAGCTCAGATCATTGGAGCAAGGGACATCTCAGAACTGAACCTGCGGGCCGTGGTAAAGATCCTGCTTATAGATCTAAATCCCTATTTTTCTCCTTCCGTATTTTTCTTTTTTGTCCTCCTCTCTCTCCTCTCTCCTCTCTCCTCTCTCCTCTCTCCTCTCTCCTCTCTCCTCTATCCTCTCTCCTCTCTCCTCTCTCCTCTCTTCTCTCTTCTCTCTTCTCTCTTCTCTCTTCTCTCTTCTCTCTTCTCTCCTCTATCCTCTCTCCTCTCTCCTCTCTCCTCTATCCTCTCTCCTCTCTCCTCTCTCCTCTCTCCTCTCTTCTCTCTTCTCTCTTCTCTCTTCTCTCTTCTCTCTTCTCTCTGCTCTCCTCTCTCCTCTCTCCTCTCTCCTCTCTCCTCTCTCCTCTCTCCTCTCTCCTCTATCCTCTATCCTCTATCCTCTATCCTCTATCCTCTCTTCTCTCTTCTCTCTTCTCTCTTCTCTCTTCTCTCTTCTCTCTTCTCTCCTCTCTCCTCTATCCTCTCTCCTCTCTCCTCTCTCCTCTCTCCTCTCTCCTCTCTCCTCTATCCTCTCTCCTCTCTCCGCTCTCCGCTCTCCTCTCTCCTCTATCCTCTATCCTCTATCCTCTCTCCTCTCTCCTCTCTCCTCTCTCCTCTCTTCTCTCTTCTCTCCTCTATCCTCTCTCCTCTATCCTCTCTCCGCTCTCCTCTCTCCTCTCTCCTCTCTCCTCTATCCTCTCTCCTCTCTCCTCTATCCTCTATCCTCTCTCCTCTCTCCTCTATCCTCTCTCCTCTCTCCTCTATCCTCTCTTCTCTCTCCTCTATCCTCTCTCCTCTATCCTCTCTCCTCTCTCCTCTCTCCTCTCTCCTCTCTCCTCTATCCTCTCTCCTCTCTCCTCTCTCCTCTATCCTCTCTCCTCTATCCTCTATCCTCTATCCTCTATCCTCTATCCTCTATCCTCTCTCCTCTCTCCTCTATCCTCTCTCCTCTCTCCTCTCTCCTCTATCCTCTCTCCTCTATCCTCTCTCCTCTCTCCTCTCTCCTCTCTCCTCTTTCCTCTATCCTCTCTCCTCTATCCTCTCTCCTCTCTCCTCTATCCTCTATCCTCTATCCTCTATCCTCTCTCCTCTATCCTCTATCCTCTATCCTCTATCCTCTCTCCGCTCTCCTCTCTCCTCTCTCCTCTCTCCTCTCTCCTCTCTCCTCTATCCTCTCTCCTCTCTCCTCTATCCTCTCTCCTCTATCCTCTATCCTCTATCCTCTATCATCTCTCCTCTCTCCTCTCTCCTCTATCCTCTCTCCTCTCTCCTCTCTCCTCTCTCCTCTCTCCTCTCTCCTCTCTCCTCTATCCTCTCTCCGCTCTCCTCTCTCCGCTCTCCTCTCTCCTCTATCCCTTTTATTTATGTTGTCTTAGCCCTCTTTTGCCCTCTCCTCCACTCTTGCAGATGAAACCCCTTGCTTGTTATCAACGCACTTAAAACAGGGTCTGCACTTTGTTTAAAAATGTGGGGAGAATGGATAGCTCTAAGGCAGAGGACTTTGGTTTCACTGGGAGATGGAAGCCCATGCATACTAATGCTGTCTGAACTTTTCCTAAAGTTAATTTTTATACTGGGACAAGCTTGGCTGGGCTGATCGGCATGACTCTAATAAAAATGCAATAGGGAGTCTATCAACACACACACACACGCACATGCACTCGCACACACACACACACAAACACAGCGTTGATGTGTGCTAATCTGCTCAGCATTGCCATGGAGACTGTCTGAGGGTCCTGTGGGGTCTCAAAGCCCCTGTCCTCAAATCACTGAGGCTGGCATCAATTGGGAAGCTGGGCAGTAGACCAGTAAAGCAGGGCATTGTGTGTGTGTGTGTGTGTGTGTGTGCGTGCGTGTGTGTGCATGTGAAGGCAAAAGGCTGGACAAGTCCACAATGAGTTAGCTCAAACTGTCGTTAGTGCTGCAACACTTTTTTATATAGTCTTATTAAGTAGATGCTCAGGGATGATCTATATTTAGTGCTGAGCGATTAGTGCTTTTCAATTGTCAAAACATTGAAAACCTTGGATTGTCTCTAACAACACAGAATAAAGCAATTACTAAAAGTCCCATGATGGTAGTGACTGCCCATCACTGGTCATCACTTACTGACCATAATTCATTCACATTACTTTGCTTAAATAACATATTGAAGTTGTGTATGTAACTCTTTTCATTTGATGATTTTATTATTTCATTTCTTAGAGTCATCATCTCACCTCTGCTCAGGCTGTAGCAGCCAGACAGCCAGCCAGAGCATCTAGCATTATCTCTGTGCTCCCCAATGAGCCAAGAACCCCTTGGCTAGCATAAAGGGTAGCCCATGTTCATCGGGTTGCCACAGCTGCCCATGCTGCAGGCCTGTCCGACAAAAGTCACTATTTTAGTAGTTGTTCAATGTAGATAAGGCATACTTTCAAGACTGCTAAAACAATCAATCGGGTAGAGCTACGAACAGGGCCAGGAAGAATAGGTCCAATGGATTCTGGTCATTGTAGTTAACTGCTAAGTCTGCACTGAACTAGTTTGAATATTTGCCTTTTGAAAACTACAACTCCCTACAGCATCCCATAGTTCTTTCTTGATTTGATGTCTCTCGTGCTTGATATACAGTGTATTCGAAAAGTATTCAGACCCCTTGACTTTTTGCAAATTTTGTTGTTACAGCCTTATTCTAAAATTGCTTAAATCGTTTTTTCCCCTCATCAATCTACACACAATGCCCAATAATGACAAAGCAAAAACACAGCTCTAGCTGGGCCACTCAAGGACATTCAGAGACTTGTCCCGAAGCCACTCCTGTATTGTCTTGGTTGTGTGCTTAGGGTTGTTGTCTTGTTGGAAGGTGAAACTTCGTTCCAGTCTGAGGTCCTGAGCGCTCTGGAGCAGGTTTGGTTTTCATCAAGGATCTCTCTGTACTTCGCTCCGTTCATCTTTCCCTTGATCCTTACTAGTCTCCCAGTCCCTGCTGCTGAAAAATGGTGGTGCCAGGTTTCCTCCACATGTGACGCTTGGCATTCAGCCCAAAGTGTTCAATCTTTGTTTCATCATGGTCTGAGAGTCTTTAGGTGCCTTTTGGCAAACTCCAAGCAGGCTGTCATGCGCCTTTTACTGAGGAGTGGCTTCCGTCTGGCCACTCTACCACAAAGACATGATTGGTGGAGTGCTGCAGAGATGGTTGTCCTTCTGGAAGGTTCTCCCATCTCCACAGAGAAACTCTAGAGCTCTGTCAGAGTGACCATCAGGTTCTTGGTCCCCTCCCTGTCCAAGGTCCTTCTCCCCTGATTGCTCAGTTTGGCCGGGCGGCCAGCTCTAGGAAGAGTCTTGATGGTTCCAAACTTCTTCCATTTAAGAATGATGGAGACCATTGTGCTCTTGGGGACCGTCAATGCTGCAGAAATGTTTTGGTACCCCTCCCCAGATCTGTACCTCGACACAATCCTGTCTTGGAGCTCTACGGACAATTCCTTCCACCTCATGGCCTGGTTTTTGCTCTGACATGAACTGTCAACTGTGGAACCTTATATAGACAGGTGCGTGCCTTTCCAAATCATGTCCAATCAATTGAATTTACCACAGGTGGACTCCAATCAAGTTGTTGAAACATCTCAAGGATGATCAATGGACCTGAGCTCAATTTCAAGTCTCATAGCAAAGGGTCTGAATACTTATGTAAAGCTATTTCGTTTTTTTTTATAACAAAAGTGTGGAAAGAGGGAAGAGGTCTGAATACTTTCCGAGTGCACTTCAGCTAGTTTTGTTTGGTTGATTGTAATTAAATAAACTACACACGGAAGTTTGTGTGCTTGTCTTAATTGTGAAAAATGTTACCTACATTTTTTAAAACTTGTCATTATGGGGTATTGTGTGTAGATTGATGTGGGAAAAAAAATATGTTTTAATCAATTTCAGAATAAGGCTGTAACGTAAGAAAATGTGGAAAAAGTCAATACCTTCCAAATGCACCGTATATGATTTCCCTCCAGAGAAACGGCTCGTTGAGCTCACAAAAAAACCTAACTAAATGGAATTCAAGTAATTGAACCAACAATAAAAAACTAGTGTTGGTTAATCGCTCAGCACTATCTATCTATCTCCTCTCTTTCTGTCAATCATTCTCTGATAGTGAGGTACGACAGTTACTGAACAAATAAAACAGCTGTCCAGACAAACACATCCTTCCTCTCCCTCTGGTTGCTCCAAACATAACATCTCCCTGCTGCCTCTACTCCCTATTCTTCAGAGGGAGTCAGGACAACACGCACATCTCCTTTGAAGTGTTGGTCTCACTTGTCCTCCATGAATGAGCACGATCAACATTGCGCGCACACACACACACACACACACACGCACGCATGCACGCACGCACGCACACACACACACATACACACACACACCCTGTGTACACACACACTGACTGACTGAGGAACAAGCAGCAAAAGAAAAAGAGAGGAGGGGAGGCAAGTTGTTATGGTAACCCAGTGCCCCCCCCCTCCTTTTCCCTCGCCCCCTCTCTCAAGCAAAGTTCCCCAGTGCTTTGAAATGAGAGAAGGAGTCAAACGTGGAGATAAACAGAGATGAAGGCAGAGGGGCAGAAACAGCATGTGCTCCCATATTGAGGAGATCCTACTTCCCCTCTGCGTATGAAAACACATAGATAAGGGTGGGGGGGGGGGGGGGGGAGTGGGGGGCAGCCCTTACCTCCTTCCTGACTGCAGCTGTGAGGCCAGGGATGGGATGAGCAAGGAGGTGGAGGAGAAGAAGGAGAGAGAAAGGAGAGAAGGGATGGGGAAGGAGGGTGGAGGTGTTGTTTCCTTTCCTGTGCGTTGATAAAAGAGGACAGGAAGGAAGTGGAGAGGTGATAAAGTCCATAGCTGAGTCTCTGTAAAGGCCCAATACTGCTGTATTGTCTACTGCCACCCTCCTTAACCGGGCCTGTCTTTATTATCTCTGGGGTCTATTGTCTCTGTCTCTTTAGGTGATGAGCTCAACGACCCTTCTGTAGCCCCCCGGTGTACCCCCTACACCGCCTCCACCCTACCTCTATCCCCCAACTGTCATCACCCAGCCCAGGCCAGACACAAAGGGACAGACATGCAGAGAAGGGGCAGGACACTGGTCAGCACTGACCAAGGGGAGAGGGCTGTGTACTGCAGTTTCTTCACCTCTCCCAGATGAGGGCATAATGAAGACATGAGAGGCCCGAGCACATTATGTCTCTCTCTCTCTCTCTCTCTCTCTCTCTCTCTCTCTCTCTCTCTCTCTCTCTCTCTCTCTCTCTCTCCTTTGCTCTGCCGAATGCTCTCCATGATAAGTGTAGAGCAAGCAGCTTACTTTCCACATTATTGTCACACTCGCATCCTCTATTTCATCTCTTAAATATCTATTAGCAACACATGCGGTTTCCGTCTGTGTGTTGTTTGGATAAAGCAGATGTGTATATGTGTTGTAGTACACGCTGTACTGTATGTGCATCGAAGGGCATGTGGCACCAGTCACAGTTAGTGGACATCAGGCCATTTGTTTTATCTCTCCAAGTCGAACAAGCGTTGTGATACGGCTTCAATATGAAGTGTGGGAAGATGACCCTAGCTCTGATGTTTTTTATCTGGCATCTTTGACAGTCGATATATCTTTCTCCAACCCTCCTCTCTCTCTCTCTCTTCCACTTCCTCCCTCTCTCTCTGTCTCTCTCTCTCTCTCTCTCTCTCTCTCTCTCTCTCTCTGTCTGTCTCTTTCTCTCTCTGGGGGTTAAGGGGAGTGGGACTGGTGGGTGGAATCATAAATAACGCCATCCCTGCTCACACTTTATAGAAGCCAGACCCTCTTTATCCCTTCCATGTGTTCCCCATGAGCACAGGCCCTGACCTCTCACCCCTGGGCCCTTGACCCGTTTATCTCAGGCCCCAGAGACATGGGGGAACAGGGCTGAGACCAGCTCTTGAGGTGTGGGTATGTGGGGGGTGGTGAGCGGGGGCAGTGTGTGTGCGTGTGTGTATGTGCATCTGGATGGATGGTCGTGTTGATGGGAGGGAGGGGAGATCAGTATCTCCCTCCCCACATCAACCCCTTCCTCCTCCTGTCCCCCCATCTTCATTTCACAGGCAGTAAAAGACACACAACACCCCTCCATCTACTCTGACACTTCCCAGATCACCTCTGAGTTAGGGGCTGACCCTGCAGGGATTTCACAGATATCTCCGTTACCCGTCTCCTCTCATCTCATCTCCCTCTGAAGAATATCACCTACTCCTCTGTGACTGTGTAAACTCGTAAAGGCAGTGTGTGTGTGTGTGTGTGTGTGTGTGTGTGTGTGTGTGTGTGTGTGTGTGTGTGTGTGTGCGTGCGTGTGTGTGTGCGTGCGTGTGTGCGCGTGCGCGTGTGCGTGTGCGCGTGTGTGTTAGAAAGAGAGTGAGACAGATTGAATGTGTTTTCTGTATAAAAAAAATAGGAATTTACAGGAATTTACCATGACACATAACATGTGGTGCTTATTCTGAGTCAGAGGACTTGCTATAACTTACCGTAATATGTCTGTTTTGGGTTCGTTTTGGGGTTGTGTTGCTCTTAGCGGCTTAGTTGTGGGTTATTCCCATCTAACAATTCTAGGGATAGAGAACGTCTTTCTAATGTCACCCATAATGTTCCCCTGAAACCTGGAAACCATGTGCTTGCAGAGTCCGATACCATTCCATTAATACCATTACAGCCGTTACTATGCACCCGTCCTCCCCAATTAAGGTGCCACCAACCTCCTGTGCCATCAACATCACACAAAACAGGGTGTCCATGTTCTCAGAATATAAGATATTCATGTTGTAGACACGTTCCATTGGACACCGACTGACGGTCCCAAAGAAACGTTCTCCAAAAAAAACAGTTTTGTCACATCCCTTGTTACTGTTGCCCGAGCCCGTCAAGGCCCTGAGCGGTGAAGCACTGATCCACTCAGGTCAACCACTGATCCACTCGCAGCTCTTTAACTGTTGACGAGGTTAGGTACACACACGCTGCTTTTAACTTAACCCCCGTGTCAAGTTGGCTGAATGCCGTTTGGGTGGTGGCCAATTCTTGATACGCACAGGGACATGTTGAGCGTGAAATACCCAGCAGCTTTGCAGTTCTTGACACAATTACTGGTGATGGATCATTATAATGGATGGATCATAGCTTTCACCTGGACTCACCTGGATTCACCTGGTCACTCTATGTCATGGAAAGAGCGGGTGTTCTTCATGTTTTGAATACTCAGTGTACATGATCACATTGTTCATGTTCAATTACACAGTAATCATTATTCAAAATGTTCCCACCTGAGATTTGAACCCACAATCTCTTCTGGGTGTCAGTTGAGGCTGGTTGGAGAAGTTATAGGAGGACCGGCTCATTGCAATGACTGGAATAGAATAAACGGAGTCAAACCTGTGGTTTCCACATGTTTGATAGGCTTGATACAATTACATTACAATGAGCCCGTCTTCCTATAGCTACTCCCACCAGCCTCCACTGGTGCGTGTGTGTATTTGTCAGCCACACACCGGCCCACAGTTGAAGTGGTAAAACAGTAGGGAGGTTAACCTGGACTATGTCAACAGGGCACTTTTTCGACTGAGCACCTTCCTCCCTCCCGTATTACTGCCCATCACATTACGATAACAAGGGGTACACACACACACACACACACACACACACACACACACACACACACACACACACACACACACACACACACACACACACACACACACACACACACACACACACACACACACACACACACACACACACACACACACACACACACACACAGAGAGAGAGAGCAAGAGCACCCCCCACACCACACAATTTCACTGAACTGAGGGGACCACGAGGAGAGCAAAGGACAAAGGTCATCTTTCCAGGGTGTTCTCTCTCCTCTCTCTTCTCTACTAATTGGACTTTAATCAAGCTAATTAAGCTAATTAGGTGTTTCACAGTGGACCTTGGCCGCTTAATCGCCCCCATTCCTTACCTTTCTAAACCTGAAGGGCAGCAGAGGGGTCCTCCCAGAGGTGGCGCTGTGAATGCCTGATCAGAATGACTCCCAGTTGCTCTTTTTGTTGCAGGATGGAGGGTGGAGGGCTTGGCCACAATAACACATACTGGACAATGTGACTAACGAAGATCACTTTGTTAGGAGAGAGAAAGAAAGAGAGAAAGAGGGACAGGGAGAAGAAGAGAGAGAGAGGGAGAAAGAAAGAGAGAGACAGAGAGAAAGAAATATACTACACAATGGGCATTTGCTTAGACTGGAGGTGGAGCATCAAAGGACAGGATACACCAGGCTCGGCTAGCCAAGGTTGGCAGAATACAAGACCTTAATTGCAGTACGGAGACTGCTCCGATGTGGCTGAGGTGTCTTCTACCCTGTGAAGACCTCGATCAGATGAGGGAGATAGAGGATGAAGATTCAATTAGAGCACAGGTATTCTGCCTGGAGGAATGAGAGCAAACACTCACTCACACACACACACATACACACACACAGTGCTAATCTGCTCAGCATTGCCATGGAGACTGTCTGAGGGTCCTGTGGGGGCTCAAAGCCCCTGTCCTCAAATCACTGAGGCTGGCAACAAATAGGAAGCTGGGCAGTAGACCAGTAAAGCAAGGCAGTGTGTGTGTGTGTGTGTTTGTGTGTGTGCATGCTTGCTTACATGCTTGTGGGTGTGCGTTTTGTCTCTCACTCCTAAACCACTTGATATCCACCTGAGGCAGGCAGAATACCTGTGCTCCAATCTGAAGGCCATTTTTTTCTTCAGGGTTTGGAGAATATTCCATCAACGTCAGACCAAACATACACCGAACAGGGTCGCCATGTTCCCTAGAATTGAAGATAGAAATGTTCTGGACACGTTTGATCTGTAAAATGTTGAGCACCACTAGCTACATGCCTTTTTAACTCGCCTCATGTATTTTGTAATTCCACCACTGTAAACATAACTCGCCTGGTGACGTGCTAGTGGAGAAGGAAGTCTCATTTCATGCAACGTGCATTTGTTTCCACGTCTCCATTCCTCGCCTTCTCTCCTCAATAAACCTTTTTGAGAAAGGAGGCAAGGAGAGGACGGAGGAGAGGACGTAAGGGATTTAGGAAATCCAATTGAGATTCTTTCTTTGTGTCCATCCCCCTCTCTCTGTGAGCCCTGGCCACCCCAGCCTATTGTAGAGAAAGCCCTCTTTGTGTGGTGGGAAGGGACAGCGCTACCACTTCAGCACACTTGGCTCCCCATCAAGGACTGGCCGGGCTCCAGCCACATATCAGGGAGCGCATCACTGCAGGCCAGGCCCGGACAAAGAGCCTGCACACTGGGTGACTCCTCTCTCAACTCCGCTCTCTCTCCGAAACGAGGTTACACAACGCACGGCACCAGCCATTTAGCCAATGACATCAATCCTTTCCATTGATCCAAATGCAATTTTCCACTAAAGCACGACTTCCTATTGAATTATGTAATTTTCCTTAAGTTCATCGGGAGAATGTGGATCATCGATTAATAAAGTCGTTGACGCTTGCTGCTCTCTGGTGCTCGGACCCCTCCTCTCTTTTCACTGGCCAATCAAAAAAAAAAAAAAAACGAAAACAGAGGAAGGAGAACACAGTGTGTGTTTGAATGAGGCCTTTTTGAGCTCCAATGAAAGCAGAAGATCATGAGCTGTGTGCGTTGGATCTCGGCTAAATTGCATAAGGCTCATGACTCCATTTGGATAACAACAAGTCAAGGCCCAGCTAACAATTCTAGGAAGAGAATGTTACCCATAATGTTCCCCTAACGTTTGAGTGTCCAGTTTCCATCTCTGTTGTAGCAAACACCGCCGGATAACATTTGGGAGCATGTTTTCATGTTAAAGTTAGGAGAGCATTCCCTGAATGCCATTGCAGAACTGATCTATAAATGCGGTTACAGTGTTCTCAGTATAACATTATGCAACAGCAATGTTCTAGACGCGTTTTCTGGGACGTTGCAAGAAAATGAACATGTCCCCTTGTCTAAGGGTTAGGAGAGCATTCCATCAACGTTGCACCAAACGTACACAGAACATGGTTGCCGTTTTGGCCGAACGCACAATATTAAGGTTCGAGACACTTTTCACGGGACGTTGCAATAGCATTCGGGTGTCCAGTTTTCTAAGGGTTAGTGTTCGAGATACGTTCCAATGGAACGTCGCAAGAATATTTCTGTGTATCCGTCGTCAGGAAGTTGCCTGATGCTCCCAAAGAAACGTTCTCGCAAAAAAAAAGTATGTTTCATTACACAACACAACTTGTTAGTGTTGCTAAGCTCTGATTGATGAAGCACTGAGCCATTTACAGATGTATGTGTCTGTTAGCAAAGGATACTCACATATACAGTGCTTGTAATTTGCATATTTGATTACATTATACATGCTCATTTATACAGAAATGATTATTCAACATCTCCTTACCTGGGATTTGAACTCGCAGCCTCTTGGTTCACAGCATTCACATCCTTCTACACCACCGTGTCTGCGTCAATTGACAGTTCACTTGCTTATTCTGTCATCGTTGATTTGATTTACTTTGTCTGATGTTGGTGGGGCATATTAACCTGTTTTAATGATACTCCTGAATCACTATGATCATAGTTTTTCTTGAGTGTACTTTTAACAGAGCGGAGATTTACTTCAAAGTGCACTCATCCCATTGCTTACACCTATCAATTTGTTTCATATCTGCACAAGTACCTAGGGAGGAGGGGTTAAGGTTTCTTCTGGACAAGGCCTAACTATACTGGCCCAATAAGCTCCTGCCCTAGAGATATCCCTTATTGGGACAGTGGTTAGGGTGTTTGTAATGGTTGTTAGGGTGATTGTAATGGCTGTTAGGGTGTTTGTAATGGCTGTTAGGGTGATTGTAATGGTTGTTAGGGTGTTTGTAATGGCTGTTAGGGTGTTTGTAAGGGTTGTTAGGGTGTTTGTAATGGTTGTTTGTTCAAAACTTGCTAGGGAGTCACCTTCTCTCACATTCATAATATACAGTGCCTTGCGAAAGTATTCGGCCCCCCTGAACTTTGCGACCTTTTGCCACATTTCAGGCTTCAAACATAAAGATATAAAACTGTATGTTTTTGTGAAGAATCAACAACAAGTGGGACACAATCATGAAGTGGAACGACATTTATTGGATATTTCAAACTTTTTTAACAAATCAAAAACTGAAAAATTGGGCGTGCAAAATTATTCAGCCCCCTTAAGTTAATACTTTGTAGCGCCACCTTTTGCTGCGATTACAGCTGTAAGTCGCTTGGGGTATGTCTCTATCAGTTTTGCACATCGAGAGACTGACATTTTTTCCCATTCCTACTTGCAAAACAGCTCGAGCTCAGTGAGGTTGGATGGAGAGCATTTGTGAACAGCAGTTTTCAGTTCTTTCCACAGATTCTCGATTGGATTCAGGTCTGGACATTGACTTGGCCATTCTAACACCTGGATATGTTTATTTTTGAACCATTCCATTGTAGATTTTGCTTTATGTTTTAGATCATTGTCTTGTTGGAAGACAAATCTCCGTCCCAATCTCAGGTCTTTTGCAGACTCCATCAGGTTTTCTTCCAGAATGGTCCTGTATTTGGCTCCATCCATCTTCCCATCAATTTTAACCATCTTCCCTGTCCCTGCTGAAGAAAAGCAGGCCCAAACCATGATGCTGCCACCACCATGTTTGACAGTGGGGATGGTGTGTTCAGCTGTGTTGCTTTTACGCCAAACATAACGTTTTGCATTGTTGCCAAAAAGTTCAATTTTGGTTTCATCTGACCAGAGCACCTTCTTCCACATGCTTGGTGTGTCTCCCAGGTGGCTTGTGGCAAACTTTAAACAACACTTTTTATGGATATCTTTAAGAAATGGCTTTCTTCTTGCCACTCTTCCATAAAGGCCAGATTTGTGCAATATATGACTGATTGTTGTCCTATGGACAGAGTCTCCCACCTCAGCTGTAGATCTCTGCAGTTCATCCAGAGTGATCATGGGCCTCTTGGCTGCATCTCTGATCAGTCTTCTCCTTGTATGAGCTGAAAGTTTAGAGGGACGGCCAGGTCTTGGTAGATTTGCAGTGGTCTGATACTCCTTCCATTTCAATATTATCGCTTGCACAGTGCTCCTTGGGATGTTTAAAGCTTGGGAAATCTTTTTGTATCCAAATCCAGCTTTAAACTTCTTCACAACAGTATCTCGGACCTGCCTGGTGTGTTCCTTGTTCTTCATGATGCTCTCTGCGCTTTTAACGGACCTCTGAGACTATCACAGTGCAGGTCTTGATTACACACAGGTGGATTGTATTTATCATCATTAGTCATTTAGGTCAACATTGGATCATTCAGAGATCCTCACTGAACTTCTGGAGAGAGTTTGCTGCACTGAAAGTAAAGAGGCTGAATAATTTTGCACGCCCAATTTTTCAGTTTTTGATTTGTTAAAAAAGTTTGAAATATCCAATAAATGTCGTTCCACTTCATGATTGTGTCCCACTTGTTGTTGATTCTTCACAAAAAAATACAGTTTTATATCTTTATGTTTGAAGCCTGAAATGTGGCAAAAGGTCGCAAAGTTCAAGGGGGCCGAATACTTTCGCAAGGCACTGTATGTTGATGTCATTATTTTGACAACAGTTACAGCACACCTATTTAATCTAATAATAAATGTGTTTCTCATTGAAAGATGGGAATCGGTAGAATTCTAGATAGCTGAGCATCTCAAAGAGAACACAGAGTTCCATCTCCGAGTTTTAATGTGGAGAAATAGACAAATTGCAACAGAATCACTTAGGACAAGTGTTTGGGGAAATAATTATATACAGTATACTAACATATTACTGTACATGACTTTTATGAGAAACAAAGTAACATAACGAGTTACTGCCTTCAAATATTAATACATAATAATACATTACATAATCTAGAACATTCAACTCTTAAGTGCTGATAACATGGTAACCACGTCCTGGGTAAGTTCTATTTGACAATAAGGGAATGGTCTCTTGGAAACATTCCTTGCACATCACAGGACCATTCCTAAGAAAACGTTAGTTAATGACATAATGAGACTCTTAAGGGAACGTTTCCTGGAGTTGTGGGAAGATTTGTTGTTAGCTGGGGGGTTACAAGCCTACCGAGATACCCTATAGTAGCCTATAGAGAGCTACAGTGGGAGGAGTGTGTAGTAGCCTATAGAGAGACACAGAGGGAGGAGTGTGTGTATGTGTGTGGGTGTGTAAAGATAAAGATGCATAGCTAACAACATTAGACCTGTTAGCATTTTACCGGCCCAGATAGATGGAATTAAAGAGGTACCAATTCCATTTCAAAAACAGTCATGCAAGGCTGGCAGAGACAATGTCCCCAAACTGGACCACTGGAGCCAAGGGTCAGAGGTCACCTTCCTCCACAGTGGAGAGTGAGATGTCCCAGTGAGTGTGTCTCAGCCTGTGTTTACAGAGCTGTACTATAGAAGGCTAGAGGTGCTTTCCATTTCTGATGACTGAGTTGTTGGGTTTCTTTTCCCTTAGCGAAAGAGGTTCTTAAAGTCAATGGTCTTTTCTGGTTAAATAAAGGTTAAATAAATAATGTGCAACATACTGAATAGCCTACATGTCTTGATTGTAAATTCCTTTGAATAAGAGTTTGCTAGATGCTCACATCATTTCAAATACAGGTGACTCTTCAGATGAGACGGGAGAGTTTGGGTCGGCTTCCACCCCAGAGAGACTCAGTTCTAGAGCTGGAGGCACTAACGTCTTAATGCTACTCTAATTACAGTAAGAACAATTATCCCTAAACGAACCATGCAATTAAACTGTCACTCACTGCAATTTCATTTCACTCTTGAACGAGTGCATAGACCCACTTGAAAAACACCTCAGGTGAAGTTGTTTTTGCTTGGTTGGAGTATTTGCTCTAAGGTGTGTAGCTGTTTGCATGGAAGGTTTTGGTGTATTCCGGAGCCAACAAATCTGAACAGCAATGCCTGAGGGAGAGTGTACAAATAGAACGACGTGAATGACAGGTAAGCAGCTGACATCTCCACATACCACAGTGATACACACCCATGGCAGACGTCAGCAGATCAACAGCCCTCACAGACTCAAAGGCCATCCACACCAAAGACCATAACTATTACACAATAAAAGTTGTTCTAGTTCAAGTGAACAGCAGGGTCCACATTACAACGATAATGACTGGTAACCCTGTGTACAACACATATACACTGCTCAAAAAAATAAAGGGAACACTAAAATAACACATCCTAGATCTGAATGAATGAAATATTCTTATTAAATACTTTTTTCTTTACATAGTTGAATGTGCCGACAACAAAATCACACAAAAATGATCAATGGAAATCAAATTTATCAACCCATGGAGGTCTGGATTTTGAGTCACACTCAAAAATAAAGTGGAAAACCACACTACAGGCTGATCCATCTTTGATGTAATGTCCTTAAAACAAGTCCAAATGAGGCTCAGTAGTGTGTATGACCTCCCTACAACGCCTGGGCATGCTCCTGATGAGGTGGCGGATGATCTCCTGAGGGATCTCCTCCCAGACCTGGACTAAAGCATCCGCCAACTCCTGGACAGTCTGTGGTGCAACGTGGCGTTGGTGGATGGAGCGAGACATGATGTCCCAGATGTGCTCAATTGGATTCAGGTCTGGGGAACGGGTGGGGCAGTCCATAGCATCAATGCCTTCCTCTTGAAGGAACTGCTGACACACTCCAGCCACATGAGGTCTAGCATTGTCTTGCATTAGGAGGAACCCAGTGCCAACCGCACCAGCATATGGTCTCACAAGGGGTCTGAGGATCTCATCTCGGTACCTAATGGCAGTCAGGCTACCTCTGGCGAGCACATGGAGGGCTGTGCGGCCCCCCAAAGAAATGCCACCCCACACCATGACTGACCCACCGCCAAACCGGTCATGCTGGAGGATGTTGCAGGCAGCAGAACGTTCTCCACGGCGTCTCCAGACTGTCACATGTGCTCAGTGTGAACCTGCTTTAATCTGTGAAGAGCACAGGGCGCCAGTGGCGAATTTGCCAATCTTGGTGTTCTCTGGCAAATGCCAAACATCCTGCACGGTGTTGGGCTGTAAGCACAACCCCCACCTGTGGACGTCGGGCCCTCATACCACCCTCATGGAGTCTGTTTCTGACCGTTTGAGCAGACACATGCACATTTGTGGCCTGCTGGAGGTCATTTTTCAGGGCTCTGGCAGTGCTCCTCCTGCTCCTCCTTGCACTAAGGCGGAGGTAGCGGTCCTGCTGCTGGGTTGTTGCCCTCCTACGGCCTCCTCCACGTCTCCTGATGTACTGGCCTGTCTCCTGGTAGCGCCTCCATGCTCTGGACACTACGCTGACAGACACAGCAAACCTTCTTGCCACAGCTTGCATTGATGTGCCATCCTGGATGAGCTGCACTACCTGAGCCACTTGTGTGGGTTGTAGACTCCGTCTCATGCTACCACTCGAGTGAAAGCACCGCCAGCATTCAAAAGTGACCAAAACATCAGCCAGGAAGCATAGGAACTGAGAAGTGGTCTGTGGTCACCACCTGCAGAACCACTCCTTTATTAGGGGTGTCTTGCAAATTGCCTATAATATCCACTTGTTGTCTATTCCATTTGCACAACAGCATGTGAAATTTATTGTCAATCAGTGTTGCTTCCTAAGTGGACAGTTTGATTTCACAGAAGTGTGATTGACTTGGAGTTACATTGTGTTGTTTAAGTGTTCCCTTTATTTTTTTGAGCAGTGTATATATATATATAGTATTTTTTCAAGTGAGAAAAAAACTACCACAGTGTGGACCTCAGTGTCCTCGTATGTAGTTCCGGCTTTGACAATAACTCTTCAGACTTTTCTGTTAACGCTTCAACACTATCTGTCTTCGCTCTTCTCTTGCACAACTACTCGCCTGGCATCTCCGCCGGCCTCTCATCTATTCCTTCTATTACAAAAAGGTTGTTGGACATAGAGTACATTTCAAGCAATTCCGTTCAAGCATTTTCTTTCCTATGAGCACAGTCGAGGAGATACTCCAGCTTGATCTTGCTTGAATGTAAAATAAAGCAGTGGAAACAACTGGCGGGGAGATTGAAAGGAGAGAAGGTGGGGATCACATGGTGATGATAAATTGATAGTGGTAAGACCAAAAGAGTTTACGTTCGAAAAATGGCAATCGCTTGCAAGCCAATTGAGCAAGGCGGCGTGCATTGGATAACTTTGACATGCTGACAAAACAAAGCGCAAATTTTGCACGCCCAATTTTTCAGTTTTTGATTTATTAAAAAAGTTTGAAATATGCAATAAATGTCGTTCCACTTCATGATTGTGTCCCACTTGTTGTTGATTCTTCACAAAAAATACAGTTTTATATCTTTATGTTTGAAGCCTGAAATGTGGCAAAAGGTCGCAAAGTTCAAGGGGGCCGAATACTTTCGCAAGGCACTGTACATATGAGATGAGTAATGTGGGGTATTTAAACATTGTATAAAGTGGCATTGTTTAAAGTGACTAGTGATACATTTATTACATCCAATTGTTAATTATTAAAGTGGCTAGAGTATGTTGGCAGCAGCCTCTCAATGTTAGTGATGGTTGTTTAACAGTCTGATGGCCTTGAGATAGAAGCTGTTTTTCAGTCTCTTGGTCCCAGCTTTGATGCACCTGTACTGACCTCGCCGTCTGGATGATAGCGGGGTGAACAGGCAGTGGCTCGGGGGGTTGTTGTCCTTGATGATCTTTTTTGCCTTCCTGTGACATCGGGTGGTGTAGGTGTCCTGGAGGACAGGTAGTTTGCCCCCAGTGATGCGTTGTGCAGACCTCACTACCCTCTGGAGAGCCTTGCGGTTGTGGGCGGAGCAGTTGCCGTACCAGGCGGTGATACAGCCCGACAGGATGCTCTCGATTGTGCATCTGTAAAAGTATGTGAGTGTTTTTGGTGACAAGCCAAATTTCTTCAGCCTCCTGAATTTGAAGAGCCGCTGTTGCGCCTTCTTCACCACGCTGTCTGTGTGGGTGGACCATTTCAGTTTGTCCGTGATATACGCCAAGGAACTTAAAACCTTCCACCTTCTCCACTCCTGTCCCATCAATGTGGATAGGGGGGTGCTCCCTCTGCTGTTTCCTGAAGTCCACGATCATCTCCTTTGTTTTGTTGACATTGAGTGTGAGGTGATTTTCCTAGCCCTCACCTCCTCGCTGTAGGCTGTCTCGTCGTTGTTGGTAATCAAGCCTCCCACTGTAGTGTTGTCTGCAAACTTGATGATTGAGTTGGAGGTGTGCATGGCCATGCAGTCATGGGCAAACAGGGAGTACAGGAAAGGGCTGAGAACGCACCCTTGTGGGGCCCCAGTGTTGAGGATCAGCGGGGTGGAGATGTTGTTTCCTACCCTCACCACCTGGGAGCGTCCCATCAGAAAGTCCAGGACACAGTTGCACAGGGCGGGGTCGAGACCCAGGGTCTCGAGCTTAATGATGAGTTTGGAGGGTACTATGGTGTTAAATGCTGAGTTGTCATCCATGAACAGCATTCATACATAGGTATTCATCTTGTCCAGATGGGTTAGGGCAGTGTGCAGTGTGATTGCGTTGTCTGTGGACCTATTGGGGCGGTAAGCAAATTCGATTGGGTCTAGGGTGTCAGGTAGGGTGGAGGTGATATGATCCTTGACTAGTCTCTCAAAGCACTTCATGATGACGGAAGTGAGTGCTAAGGGGCGATAGTCGTTTAGTTCAGTTACCTTAGCTTTCTTGGGAACAGGAACAATGGTGGCCCTCTTGAAGCATGTGGGGACAGCAGACTGGGATAGGGATTGATTGAATATGTCCCTAAACACACCAGCCAGCTGGTCTGCGCATGCTCTGAGGACGTGGCTAGGGATGCCGTCTGGGCCGGCAGCCTTGCGAGGGTTAACACGTTTAAATGTTTTACTCACGTTGGCTGCGGTGAAGGAGAGCTTGCAGGTTTTGGTAATGGGCCGTGTCGGTGCCACTGTATTGTCCTCAAAGCGAACAACGAAGTTGTTTAGCATCGGGGTCCGCGACGGGGCTGGTTTTCTTTTTGTAGTCGGTGATTGACTGTAGACGAGTTTCTCAATCATTTTGAATTACATGGGGACTACACTAGGTCGGTCGCTATGACAATGAAAACACCCTGAACAAACTGAATGGTCTGTAAACTCCATACAGGCCTGCAGTGTGCAGTAGAATGCGTCGATGAGTTGATTGACAGCTGTACTGCACAAACAATAAAGGATGAACTGTCCGCCGACGTGGATGCTTGACCACAATAATAGTTGTGCATGATTAATCGTTATAGTTAATGGTGCGGATGGCCCCATACTCACACAGGTAACTGTAGAGCATGCCAGGATAAAGTAGAGATCCATCAGGTAGAAAGAAAACCATGTCAGCACACAGAATACATGCAGGGAAAAGCACAGTACAAACGATGCAGTGTAAATGTAGCATTCTGGTTGCGCGTTATTATCCTGTGTGTGTTCGTATGGCACACATCCCTATGTAGCCCAAAACATATATGTACATGTAAAGCCTGGGTACATACTGTATAGTGTGTTTATCTATCACATGTACACTTATGTAGCCTGTGTGTATACTGCATATGTGTAGAGTGTGTGTACATGTCAGTCATGGGTGGCAGATACATTGAGTCTAGTCCACAGCTGGTAGGACATGGTACATCCCCTGGAATGCGGTGGAATGTGTGGAGAGGGGCGCGCTGTACCCCTCCAATACCTTCCTGGACGGGTACCCCCACGAGTGCCTCTGATCTGGTGGACTCACTAAACACACATTCTTCCTTAGTAACATGATGTCTGTATGTTGGAGTGTGCCCCTGGCTATCTGTAAATAAAAATAAATAAAAAACAACAAGAAAATGGTTCTGTCTTTTGTTTTCCCTACAATAAGGGCTTTGAAATGATTTACACTTAAAGTGTTTATACTTTAAGTATATTTGAGCAACTACATTTACGTTTGATACTTCAGTATGTTTAAAACCAAATACCTGAAAGCTTTTACTTGAGTAATAAATTACTGGGTGACTTTCACTTTTACTTGAGTCATTTTCTATTAACGCATCTCTACTTCTACTCAAGTATGACAAGTGGGTGCTTTTTTCACCAGCGTATCCCCCCCCCCCCCCCCCAGTTCCCCAGCACCCTGAAAGAAAACCTCATAAAAACCTCAACCTCATATGCAAACAGTGACATGGCATGTCCGTCTGCATCCCCATCTCCATAGGGTTTCCGGAAAGAGCGTGTGTTCTGGGCAGGGAGATTCCCATAAATCTTTGGCAGCCGGCCCAAAAGGGCTCAGTGAAGAGGCACTGTTCATCTGGTTTGATTGTGTGAGTCTGTCACGGTGTGTTCAATCTTGATGACATGACACACACACACACACACACACACACAGACATACACACACAGAGAAGTGTTGTTTGGGACCCTGCTACACACGCACGCACACACGCATGCACGCACACACACACACATTCCAAAACCTGTCACAGACACACCATGCACACACAGAAACAGATGCATAGTCCCCACACACAATTGCATTTCAACACCTATAGTCCTGTTGTCAGCCTTGACAGACCAACCATCTTTGAATGCAGGCACTGGCCCAGCGGTATGGCCTGGGTGTATTGTGTTGAGGTTATGGGTATGGAGGGATCACAGAGCTACACCCATGGCCGCTTTCTGTACTTCCCAAACATGTCTTCTCAACCGTCACATTCCCCTCTCAACAACCACGGCTGGCCCACGGCTGCCATCTCCCATTCCCCAAAACAGCCTTTCAAGTCCCACAGTCTGAAAGGGGAAGAGACAAACACAGAGTTCTGCTTTAATTTCCCCCAAACCAAGTTCCGGCCGCTATGCTCTGCCTGCAGACAAATAGAGACCACAAAGAATGGGACCCTTCAACAGGCTCTGTGTTAGCTAAAAATAGGCCAAGTAGTCACCACTCATTCCCTCAATTGCATACACAAAACAACATGCAAGTACACAACACACACACACACACATAAAAATAAAGGATACAAACAAGCACACTGACACACACACACACACACACACACACACACACACACACACACACACGCGCGCGCGCACATCCTCGAAAAGTCAAGACCCGATCCCAGTTGGTTTCACTTATTAAACCAAATGAAGTGAGATTATATTACCAGAAACGCTTGGAACAGAAGGTTTTGCTTAGTCGCTGGCACATAAAGCAACACATGAGGAATAACACAGGACCGAAAAAAAGAGCAAAACCTTGAGTCAGTGAATGAGCTAAGCAGAGATGTCACAACTGATGTCCTTTACTTGATCAGAACGAACTCCATGAAACACACGCCACCATGTCTTCATGCAGCCCCACACGTAACGGGTTTAGACAAATCAGCTAGCTTAAAGGGGACGCGGACGTTAAGGATTCAACGTGCATTGCGGTTGGGAATGTAGCTGTCTTCCACGACACAGAACTTGATGGTATTTTCACAGAGAACGTTGGTTTATCCGCCAGTCACCTCTTACTGGTACAGCACACCACAGTGTTCAGGTGATGAAGTTGTTTTGCGTAACTGCACTGAAGATGGAAAGTTGATGGTGTTGACTAGTGCAGCCAAGTGGACCGCAAACTTTAATGGCTTTTCAATGAGAGCACTGAGGCAAGTGAACGATTAGCGGGTTAGGGGGAGGAGAAAATGTGGGATTTCTGGGACAGAACAGAACATTGGTGAATGTGTGTGCGTGTGTGTATGTATGAGTGTGTGTGTGTGTGCATGCTTTCGTGAATTTGTGTGTGTGAGTGTGTATGTGAGAGCGTATGATGTGTGTTTGGGAAGGGTGCGACCGCCCTTTCGCCCCAGGTCAGCTGCTTTACGGGTAACGTTGCTCTCCAGAGCCCATTAGGGAGGAAATGGGGCAGCCTGTCCTACCCCCTTCCTCCCCTCCCCATCTCTCTATCCCACCACCCCCGTCCGTCATCGCCACTCCACCTCTCTCTGTTTTCACAGTGTTCACAATCAACGCATGGCCCTGAGTGTTCCGGGGCCTAATTGGGCCCGCTGCTGGCGTTGATTGTGATGGATGGAGGCTTCAGCTGGGCCCAGGTGGCTCCTTTCATCTCCCATCCTCCCTCTTAGCTTTCAGTCCTCAGCAAGCGGGAGGACCCTGGAGTGGGCCCTGGGCTGGGGGCCTGCTCTGTGTCCCACTGACTCGCTGAAATGGCTTATCATGGAGTGCTGAGGAGGGAGGATTTGGAGATTGGGTTTGTATGTGGTGGGGAGTTTTTGAAGGTGGTTGGTTGGATATCTTCAGTCTTCTCCTTGAAAGCGGACAGGAAAATGGACACAGTGGCCATCGTCTTTGGACTCTCTGACCCACACACACTACCACCACTGCAACAGATACATGTACACAAACACACCGCAGCACATTGGTTACATTAGTAAGTTTAAAGGGATACTTCGGGAATGTTGGCAATGAGGCCCTAGTTAGGAATTGCGCTAGTGCTAATTAGCAACTTCCTTCAAACTGCGGAAGTAGACTCTGGGGAAGTAGATGAACGGACTCATCACCAAAATCCTGCAGTATTCCTTCAATCTGGTTTACGAATGTTTTACGATGCATATTTTATACAATGGCTAAAGATGTCAAATGCGTTTCACCAAAACACCACGCATTAAGACCTTTCGCTAAGTGTGTCGTTGGAGCATGTGTCGATACTGATAGGATCGAAAGAAAGGGAGCGCTGCTCTGGAATCAGCTTTCTCCCTTGAAATATTTCCTTAACATGATCATTATTTCAAAATACTGACGACGGATCAGCTCCTAGAAAGATATTACCACCTACAGCTGCAAATATTGAGGCGGGGTAATCTAAATGCAATAAATATGCACAAAATCACCAATTTGACACATCATTGCGTACATGTTAGGCTACACATCATACAGTATATTAAGACAAATTACAGCCTACAGTAGCAAAATAGAACTCAATTGATTGAGCATGAAATGTATTTCAATGTGATTGAAACAGGCCTATAGGCCACTGTTTATATTTCAATGTCCTCATATCAGTTTTCATTTGAAGAATATTTTTTTATACCTTACTTGTTTGTATCAATTGCAAAGACATCGGCAGCTTTGTGCTTGTCGTCAACTTTGTTCTGAAGTTATCTGTGGTCACAGAGAGATGGATAAACCATTATATGTTTAGGGGAGATCTTCTGTGTGTAAGGTGACGCGGGAGGGCAAAAAAGTTTCTAATGACGCACTTAGCTGTCCGATTACTAGCATTTTGGGAAACAGATGGATATTTAACCATACTCCTACAAAGGTTTTAACGTATCCTTTTGGGAAATCGGGTCTAGGCCATTAATCACACACTGAGTCACAGTGATTATCATAGCGGCAGACTGACAAGATGGTTGTGTTGCTCCAGCTACAATGACAATAGTTAAGCTATAGTTAAGCTACCCCTTTGTCTCTGTGAGAGCACCAGCGTGGATGTTTGTTGTGTCTAGAGGGTACAACAAACATCACAGGAGACCACCCCTATGTTCCACTTGCGGTCAAGCCTACGTGCTGAATGTGATGACTCTATCCCAGCCACAAGTTCCAGTCTGCTTTATTAGCACACACCAAATCAAGTGTGGGTGTGCGTGTGTGTGTGCATGCGTGTGCGTGCGTGAATCAGTTGGGTTTCTACTGACACAGACAGACGGTGATATGACTGAGTCATAAAAATAACAACAACCGGAGGAGGGAAGGGACTGTGCCATAGTGCTCACTAAGCTGGGAACCAGAAATCAATCTGGACTGGAGCACCCACTGTGTGTGTGTGTGTGCGTGTATGTGTGTGTGCGTGTGTGCTCGTGCAAGAAAAAGAGAGAGAGAAAAAGATTGAAAGAAAGAGAGATTGAAAGACAAAGAGAGAAAGGGAGAAAGGGAGACAGCTTGATGTAAAAGATTTTCATAAGGCCCCACAGAAGACACCAAATAGAAACTCAAAGGAAAGTAATCTCAGTGCAGCTCGTTCTGAACAGGCCCATAACTCTGTAACAGTCAGCCCTCTGTGTGAGGCTGTCTGTGCTCTGAGTCTGAAGACGTTCTGTGCACACACAGACTCAGCAGCACAGCCTCTGTGCCCGTTGGTGATCTCAGGTATCTCTGATTGTTCTGGCAATTCTCACACAGACATTTATTTGAGAGGGAGGATGCTTGAAATGTTTTTTACATTTGTATATACAGTTGAAGTCAGAAGTACACATACACCTCAGCGAAATACATTTAAACTCAGTTTTTCACAATTCCTGACATTCAATCAGAGTAAAAATTCCCTGTCTTAGGTCAGTTAGGATCACCACTTTATTTTAAGAATGTGAAATGTCAGAATAATAGTAGAGAGAATGATTTATTTCAGCTTTTATTTTTATTTCACCTTCCCAGTGGGTCAGAAGTTTACATACACTCAATTAGTAATTGGTAGCATTGCCTTTAAATTGTTTAACTTGGGTGAAACTTTTCGGGTAGCCTTCCACAAGCTTCCCACAATAAGTTGGGTGAATTTTGTCCCATTCCTCCTGACAGAGCTGATGTAACTGAGTTAGATTTGCAGGCCTCCTTGCTCACACACGCTTGTTCAGTTCTGACCACACATTTTCTATAGGATTGAGGTTTTGTGATGGCCACTCCAATACCTTTGTTGTCCTTGAGCCATTTTGCCACAACTTTAGAAGTGTGCTTGGGGTCATTGTCCATTTGGAAGACCCATTTGCGACCAAGCTTTAACTGATGTCTTGAGATGTTGCTTCAGTATAGCCACATAATTTTCCTACCTCATGATACCATCTATTTTGTGAATTGCACCAGTCCCTCCTGCAGCAAAGCACCCCCACAACATGATGCTGCCACCCCCGTGCTTCACTGTTGGGATGGTGTTCTTCAGCTTGCAAGCCTCCCCCTTTTTCCTCCAAACATAACAATGGTCGTTATGGCCAAACAGTTCTATTTTTGTTTCATCAGACCAGAGGACATTTCTCCAAAAAGTATGATCTTTGTCCCCATGTGCAGTTGCAAACCGTAGTCTGGCTTTTTTATGGCGATTTTGGAGCAGTGGCTTCTTCCTTGCTGAGCGGCCTTTCAGGTTATGTCGATATAGGTCTCATTTTACTGTGGATATAGATACTTTTGTACCTGTTTCCTCCAGCATATTCAGAAGGTCCTTTTCTGTTGTTCTGGGATTGATTTGCACTTCTTACACCAAAGTACATTCATCTCTAGGAGACTGAATGCGTCTCCTTCCTGAACGGTGTGACGGCTGCGTGGTTCCATGGTGTTTATACTTGCGTACTACTGTTTGTACAGATGAACGTGGTACCTTCAGGCATTTGGAAATTGCTCCCAAGGATGAACCAGATTTTTTTTCTGAGGTCTTGGCTGATTTCTTTAGATTTTTCCATGATGTCAAGCAAAGAGGCACTGAGTTTGAAGGTAGGCCTTGAAATACATCCACAGGTACACCTCCAATTCACTCAAATGAAGTCAGTTAGCCTATCAGAAACTTCTAAAGCATGACATAATTTTCTGGAATTATCCAAGCTGTTTAAAGGCACAGTCAACTTAGTGTATGTAAACGTCTGACCCACTGGAATTGTGATACAGTGAATTATAAGTGAAATAATCTGTCTGTAAACATTTGTTGGAAAAATGACTTGTGTCATGCACAAAGTAGATATCATAACCGTCTTGCCACAACTATAGTCTGTTAACAATACATTTGTGCAGTGGTTGAAAAACGAGTTTTAATGACTCAAGTCATGACCTAAGTGTGTGTAAACTTCCGACTTCAACTGTATGTATTTTTAAATCATGCTGGAAGTGGCCATTTTAGGGCCCTGTACATGATACGGACATCTTGGTGTCATTATACTCATTTTAGTGTGCTCTCAAGGAGTATGTCTGCATTCCGAAATACACATTTTCACATAAATGTGTTAAACATTAAAACTATCAACATGAATATCTCAAAACCAACCTTTTTGATTTAGCTTAGTTTTAGACATATTATACCTATTGTTCGGAACAATAGACTCTTTAAACAGAGTGGGCTCTCTGGTCATTTTAATGACATGTCCCATTTTAAACATAGAACTTGACATTATCGGTCATTAACAAATCACAGCCCTCTTTTAAGATGGCTTACTCAGCAAATAATAACAATCATAACAATGTACAAATGTTTCCTATACGCATATGTAAATTGAAAACATGATTTTTCATATCCCAATATCGCCAACTCCCCCTGAATTCACCAGCAGAAGGAGTTCCTCTTGAATACATTTACCATTCACTGTGTTGGCGGTGCTCATAAAATGTAGCAGAACTTCAGAAGTAGCAGAAAGCCCACTCTGGAAACGTGATGTACTTGTCGAGTGTTTTGTTCCAAACAACATGTCTTTAAATTAACATAATCGAAAATGAGTCGTTTTGAGATATTCATATTTGTAATGTTGAATAATGTGAACATGTGTATTTCAGAACCTGAAAAATGGTCCATATGTTAGGAGTGTGACGACACCAAGATGTTGTCTGTGTCATGTACGGTTCACAGAGCATAAGCTCTTACGTGAGGCTAAAAAAAAAACACTGGGCACAGACTGGTTCAATCAACGTTGTTTCCACGGCATTTCAATGAAGTTACGTTGAACCAACGTGGAGTAGACGTTGACTTGACGTCGGTGCCCAGTGGGAAGGGACTAAAATGGCCACCTTCATCACGACTTGTGCGTGTGCTAAGCAAGTGTGTGTGTGTGTGTGTGTGTGGGTACCAGTGATATTCTCCAGACTCCAGTCACTCACCACTCCTTTCATAGCCTGGCTGCAGCGTTGGAGTGACACGTCAGCCCCCCAGAGCTCTGACGGGAGGGCAAGAGTTATCTCACTTTCACCACAGCACCTCTGGACACACACAAAGAAGCGCAGGCATGCATTTACACAAACGCACACACATGCAGGCGGGGATGCGCTACGCATCAGAAAACCAAAAGCACACTTGCAGACGTCGCAGGTCTCCTGCTTCTCATTCAGTACACACAGACACTCTACTACATGCCTTAAGACACATCGGTAAACATCATACAATACCTACTACTCCCTGAATGCACTCCTTTATTCCATGATTTCACCTTTGACCTGACTAAGCCCCTCCCCCTATACAAATGCTCCTAGGTCGTCACCTCTGACCCCCAAACTTCCCTTCACCACAGACTAATATTCCACTGCTGTCTCACCTGGATCAACACTTTGCTTATGGTAGCTTCCATACCTGACTGTCTAAAGCGTCAGTCATGTTAGTCTCTCTGCATCACACTTTGATCAGTATAGTTGACTATTTTTATGTTTTCATACTGAGTCAAGCCTGCTCCCATTCTCCAACCCACTTAGAAACTCACACAAACACTCACCCTTTGACCCACTCTAAAACAAAGTAAACCCCGCACACACTCGGTCCACTTCTCTAACATAATCCAGCCAGAGTCACACAAAAGGATCCAAGTATTTCACTGCCTGTACATACGGACCACTTTTAGCAACACTAACAGGAGAGAGAAAAACACAAATAATTGATCATATTTGAAAGGTTGAACATTTGGCTAATAGCAACTTTTCTAGAATAAGATTCATGTCTGTCTGCTGCCCTGCCCTGCGTGTGTGTGTGTTTGTGTAGGTGTGTGTGTTTGTGTTTGTAGGTGTGTGTGTAGGTGTCTGTTGGGGAGGTGTAAGTGTTAGAGCCAGCTGTAGGTGTCTCCGTCAGCTCGACTCGGAGGCCCAGGCCTGTGATCACACAACCTTAAACACAGTGATTAGACAGGCACCACGACACCACGTCCTCGCCATGAGGCGGTAGATTCCAGTCCAGTGACTCCAGGAAAAAAACACACACACACACATTTTGTCGGCACACAATCACACGCACGCGCACACACACCCACACCCACACGCGCGCACGCACGCACGTACCCACGCACACACACACATTTTGTTGGCACACAATCACACACACACACACCCACACCCACCCACACGCGCGCACGCACGCACGCACGCACGCACGCACACACACACACACACACACACACACACACACACACACACACACACACACACACACACACACACACACACACACACACAGATAGAGATACTGTTATGACACACCCATTGATGGAACTGACTGCTCTCAAATAATAATAATAACAGTTCACTCTAAAGGCTCTTTAATCACCTAAAGACTGGTTGTGAGGCAACAGATGCTAAACGACGCTGTGAAAATGTACTGTATAGATCATGAAAGTAGATGTACAATTTGCTAACACCCAGCAGCCTCTCATTCCTAAAGATACGTGTCATACTCAGCACTGCTTGGAAAAACCACTCTGTCAACTCATAGTTAGTGGCAGCATCATATTCTGAAGTCTGGGATTCCTATTTTAAGTCGCTCACTGTAAAATCTGACACCTGGTACATAGAGTTCTGGAACGAATGCTACATGAATTCTATACCGTAGAAATACCAACGTTTCATTTATCCTGTATAGTGTCTAACATAAGTTTGCTGTATGGATCTTCAGATTGCTACTAGGGAAATAGGTTCTGGTTCGTATAAGAGAGTGAGTGTGGAATTGAAATACATGGTATATGTTGAAACCTAGCTTCTCTGGCTCGGAGAGGTTACGTTGAGCGCCATGATGGCTGACCTGGGCCCTACGTACAGGCTGCAGGAGAACATCACCACCTTTAACCAACCACCATGCATGGCGTCAGCCCAGTAGACCTGTGATTGGTAGGTTTGTGCGAGACATGCTTCATGATTGGTGAGCCTGGAGGCTGTCATTTCCCAGTGGGAGTAAAGGTAACAGAGTCATGTGGGAAGAGGAGTAAGGAATGGCAATGCAGAATGGGTGGGATAGACTCAGTAGTGCTAGATAGATAGTACAACATACATTTCTTTTCATCTCATTTCTATATTCTTTTCCCCTGCTTCTTTGGGACGTTAACTCTGTGATTGTTCTCCCTTCATCAAACTTAAGATAGGCTTTTCCTTCAAGGCCCTCCAAAAGACACAATGCACTTTGTGTCAACTCCAAAGGATCCCACTTCTTAAGTAGGTTCACAACAAATGATACCTCACCTATGACCTCACTTCCTGCTAACACCCGGCCAACTTCATGTTTTTGGTAGATGAACCGGCACATCCACATGTGTACGTACGCAATTATGTTGTTGACGAGTAACGAACACTATTGAGACCATGGCAGATTGTTTCCTTGCCAATGCAACCTCTGCTCTCCTTGTATATGGGAGCTAGCAGAATTGCATGCAAACCCCACCTGTTTACTATCGCTGGAGATATGTGGGTGTGGGGAGAGGGGGAGGGAGTCTTGTGACTTGTCTGTTGAATGAATGAGGGGGTTAAACGGCATGTAGGGGGGCTTTTCAGTGGGGAAGCTGTGGTTAGAAAAGAGGAAGTCTCTCTTAATTTTTATTGTGGGCAGTCAGATAGCTACAGCTAACGGTCTTAGCTGCAGCGATGAGAGACGGGTGAATCGCCACGTACTGCAGCCCTGGATCCCCACCTGTCTTCCTGCTTTGATGCTGGTAGGAGGAGGGTGAGGTAGGGGAGGGAGGGGTACAGGGGTACACAGCCCATGGGAGCCAGGGGAGTAAGTGGCTCTTTGATCCCCGTTACGTCCTGCATGTAGAGAGTCCCAGGAGAGCCCCCCCCCGTCACTGTTCTGCCTGGCCCCTGGCCTGACCCACAGCTCTGATCCACAGGGACAGGTGAACCAGATATTGGAGCTCACGCACCGGTACGGGGGGTGCCTCAAGCCCCCCAGGGCTTGAACAAATGCCGTGGCAAAGGCTAAGACGGCACTAGCGCAATGAGTGGAGCTAACTCAGGTGTTCAAAAGTGCATATCAGACCAAGAGCCCAATGCTTCTTAGGTAGTTCTTTATGAGTTTCAGTTCAGAAAACGGTCTCTCTGCAGAACCGACAGTTAGAGGATGGTAAAAACAGCTTGATTGCCGTAGCAACATGAGGGAAACTGCAGGGAGCGGTGCTTCAAATAGAGCAGTACTGCAACATCTTTAATTGAGCCTCTCATTCTCCTTAATTGTCGGTCTCAACACGTTACGGAAAAATATATTCTGTATAGGAAGATCTGGAGACAGGTCGCCTGGATACTGGACAGCCAATAAATTGGCAGATGCCAACAGATGATCGTCTTTAGAGGACAACAGTTCTTGAGGGCTTGTACGAAAAAAGCGGTTTGCGGATTTTGTTCATACTGGTGAACCGGTGTTTGAGTCGTGTGGTTACAATATCTCTGGTATATCTTGGCATGCATCATTCAAGACTATGTTTAAATTGTGTGCAGCACAATGTACATATAATCCACAATGTCTCAGAAGGATTGTCTGGGTTGGCAATACTCAGTAACAATCGGGGCCACAACCTGAACCTACAGGCCGTGGTGAAAACATTGGCACACAAAAAGGGAGGGTATCAGGAGACCAGGGGAGTTTCTCAAGTTGATTTTAATTTAATTTACCTTGAATATTGCAGCCCATTTGTGTAGGCTATTAGCCAGACAATCGTGGCTGAATTTATCTTCAAGCCAACTACTTATTCCTCATTGCTAGGCTATTTGATGTGTAATTTTATTAAAAAGGTGTATAAATAGCAGCTATATACGGTATATAGCTATAGATAGTATACCGAATAATTGCACAATCCCTAGTAATCTAGTGTTTTGTGGGTGGAATTACTTTATTATTTGGTATTAAACACCCCATTTAATATACAACCTGGACTCAGGGGTCGACGTAACATAGTAAATGTAAATTCGTCATAATATCCTAAGTTTCGTATGGTATGTTTTAATTTGTGGATGTCCGTCACCTATTTCATGATACACTACATGACCAAAGGTATGTGGACACGGGGTGATTATGTGAGGGAGTGTATTAGAGAACTATACTAGCATTATACACAACATGACCACAAGTATGTGGACACCTGCTCGTCAAACATCTCATTCCAAAATCGGCATTCCAATTCATCCCAAAGGTGTTAGATGGGGTTGATGTCAAGGCTCTGTGCAGGCCGGTCAATTTCTTCCACACCGATCTCGACAAACCATTTATGTATGGACATCACTTTTTGCACATTGTCATGCTGAAACAAGAAAGGTTCTTCCTTAAACTGTTGCCACAAAGAAGCATAGAACCGTCTACAATGTCATTGTATGCTGTACCGTCAATATTTTCCCTCACTAGAGCTAAGGGGCCAAGCCTGAACCATGACAAACAGCCCCAGAACATTATTGCTCCTCCACCAAACTTTACAGTTGGCACTATGCATTGGGGCAGGTAGCATTCCCCTGGTATCCGCAAAACCCAGAATTGTCCATCGGACTGCCAGATGGTGATGCGTGAGTCATCACTCCAGAGAACACATTTGCACTGTTCCAGAGTCGAATGGCGAGAAGCTTTAGACCACTCCAGCTGACGCTTGGCATTGCGCATAGTGATCTGAGGCTTGTGTGCGGCTGCTCGGCCATGGAAACCCATTTAATGAAGCTCCCGATGAACAGTTATTGTGGTGAAGTTGCTTCTGTAGGCAGTTTGGAACTCGGTAGTGAGTGTGCAACCGAGGACAGACAATGTTTACGTGCCTATGTGCTTCAGCACTTAGCGGTGCCGTTTTGTGAGCTTGTGTGGCCAGCCAATTCGACGCTGAGCTGTTATTGCTCCTAGATGTTTCCACTTCACAAAAACAGCTCTAGCAGGGCAGAAATTTGACAAACTGACTTGTTGGAAAGGTGGCATCCTATGACGGTGCCATGTTGAAAGTCACTGTGCTCTTCAGTAAGACCATTCTACCGTCAATTTTCTATGGAGATTGCATGGTTGTGTGATTATACACTTGTCAGCAACGGGTGTGGCTGAAATAGCCGAATCCACTAAATTGAAGTGTCCACTTACTTTTGCATTTATAGTGTATGTAACGAATTACAATCCGTTTGATATGATACGAATTGCAAAATGTATGATATGTTACGCATTCCAATTTGTTGTGGCTGACGTTAGCTAGGTGGCTAGGTGGTTAATGCTAATGTTAGCTAGGTGGCTAGCTAGGGGTTAGGGTTAAAGGTTAGGGTTAAGGTTAGGGCTAGGTTAAAGATTTACAGGGATACTTTGGGATTTTTGCAATGGGGCCCTTAATCTCCTTTCTCAGAGTCAGATGAACTTGTGGATACCATTTTTTGTCTCTTTGTCCAGTGTGAAGGAGGTCGTTTCGCGAGCCAATGCTAACTAGCGTTAGCGCAATGGTTGGAAGTCTATTGGTGTCTGCTAGCATGCTAGCGCTAGTTTGCAACATCCTTCAAGCTGCATGCAGAGACATAAAAATGGTATCCACAAGTTCTTCTGACTCCATGTGTTAACAAGCCCTCAAGATACCAAAGTTTTACTTTAAGGTTGGGGTTAGGCACTAAATGTTTGCAAAGTAGGAAGAAGTTGCAAAGTTGCTCAAATGCTAAAGTTGTCCCTGATGAGATTTGAACACACAACCTTTTGCGTTGCTAGACGTTTGCATTATGTGCTTACCCATCCACCCACCCTACTTAGTTTTTGCCTTAAGTAACCTTCTGTCTTATGTAACCATACCATACCATACCAAACTTAACATATCATACTAATTTGAGTGCCCCGGATTTAGCTGTACTATGTTACATCTAGTCTATGAGACCAGGCTATTCCATCCAAGCTGGGAGAGAGCATGAGGACGGCTCATGTCATGCAGGTTCAGGTGGCCTATACAGGATAGTTGTTGTTTATTAAAACATCTAATGGTAGCTGATTAGTATGCTGATGCATCAAACATTTATTTTACACTCTGTAATATTAGAATTTCCAACTTTAATTACTGAACAAGTAATTACATTACTGCCACCAGCCAGCAGTCAAAAAATGGCAAACTCCGACCTTGCTGGGGTCCAGAGCAACTGCGTTACGCCAGTGGTCGCACTGGCTGGGGTCTAACGGAGCCGTCACACAAAACATATGCCCTGTGTGTGTAGAGGAAACACATACACAGACCAATACATAATAAATGTACACACATACCCAACCACACGCATACACACATACACACAGTTACAGTATAGGTAGTTTAGTAATGTTAGCGTGTATCAGCGTAATCAGATTGAACAAATATACACACACACACACACAATCACACACACACACAATCACACACACACACACACACACACACACACACAGTTACAGTATAGGTGATTCAGTAATGTTAGCGTATCTCGGCATAATTCGATTTACGACCACTCAGTTCACTCAGAGTTGAAATGTTTTCAGGTTGAAACTGAAGAGCTCTGACACGGTAACCACTATACCAAGAAATGTACTGCAACAAAAGAGGGGGAGGGAAGCAAAGAAGGAGAGAGAAAGGGAGTAGGTAAAGGAAAAACAAAGGGTCTGCATTTGTGCTCTTGCGGTTTTGATGGGAGACGAGTTGAGCTGAAAGAAGACAAAGAATGGGGGCAGAGAGAGAGAGAGAGAGAGAGAGAGAGAGAGAGAGAGAGAGAGAGAGAGAGAGAGAGAGAGAGAGAGAGCGAAAGAGAGAGAGAGAGAGAGAGCGAAAGAGAGAGAGAGAGAGAGAGCGAAAGAGAAACAGAGTGCAAAAGAGAGACAGGGCAACATAGAAGAGAGTTGGATTCACTAGGCCCACAGTATAAGTGAATAAACAGTGACTCCATTGTCCTGTGGCTCTAGTTGTCTCTAATGAAGATAGCCACGGTCAGAGAGACCAGGAGCTGACTCACACAATGATTAACACTCAGCAAACGTGTTTGTCCTTCCGCAAGGGCCTTAATAGACTATCCACACACACCCACACACCACTATTTCACAACACAGCCCAGCCGCCCACAATAGATTACCCAAACACGACTGGGAGCCGTCCTCCCACAATACATTACAGATTACAGTAAGTCATCCTGCCATGCCCATTCAATAACCTAACCTTATACAAACCATGGCCTGGAAACGTCATTGCTCCACTGCTGCCCGGCCCTAGGCTGAAGCCCTTGGCTGGAATGACTCTCTCAGCCATTCACCCATACAGATTCACTCTCCCATTCTAGACCAATGTTGAGCTCAAAAACCAAAACCGAGATTGAACTATTAATAAGTATCTCTTCATGATGGATGATGATGTGGACTAGCAATACAATGCTAGGCCACCGCCTTAACCACAGATCTAGGACCGTATTGCCCCTATTCCAACAGCAAACATTAAGGGGATGACACATACTGTATCTGACTCTGCATCAGTGGTTAGATGCAATTTCTTCTATTCAACTCAGTCCATAGGAACCATAATAGATTGATCCTTCCAACAAACACAAACCTCCTGCAACTCATAGCGCCGAAGTCTCTCTCACCTGTATCTCCTCTGACTGTTACTAGTAACTAGCAAGGCGTTGATTGCGACTGTACACATTCAATATATTCACTGTATGCAGCCACTTTAATATCGTTCTTACTCTTTCTATGCTGCCCACTTCTTCAAACAACTTCAACAGACATACAAAGGCGGTGCGTGCGGCTTCCATTGTCCTCTGTATCCTGCAGTAGTTCAACTTTCCCTCGTTCCCATTCATTCCCACTGTACTTCAGATTACATTCACCTGATAACCTGCCCACGTGAGAAGTTCCCCTCTATAGGCCACTACAGTAATAAACACCCTACCTGCATAACGGGAATAGGGGGCCATTTGTGATGCATCCTCTGTGATATGAAAAGAGTGCAGCTCAACTGGAGAGACATTGAGAGGAGAAGAGCAAACTGTACAAAAGCCTCTCTGCAGGAGGACATTGGGGCTTGCAGGGGAAAAGTGCTCATGTGTTTTGCTCCACGGTGTTTGATGCAACAGACACAAACTCCATAATATCTTCCTCAGCTGTCTCTGCTGTCCAGAGGGTGAGAGCTGTATGGTGGAGGGGGTTGGCGGGGGGTAGGAAGAGGGGTTGGAAACGGGGGGGGGGGGGGGGGGGGGGCTCACCGCTGCTGATTCCAGATTCCTACACAGTGGCCGCTGAAAGGATGTCTGCATACCGCTGACAGGTAACAAAAGACTAAAGACAGTCTAAAGACTGTTGACATCTAGTGGAAGCCTTAAGAAGTGCAATATGACTCCATAGACACTGTATATTCGATAGGCACACGACTTGAAAAACTACAAACATCAGATTTCCCACTTCCTGGTTGGATTTTTTCTCAGGTTTTTGCCTGCCATATGAGTTCACAGAATGAGTATAACAGTTTAAGAAACTTCAGAGTGTTTTCTATCCAAATCTACTAATAATACTAATAATAATATGCTTATATTTGCAACTGCGCCTGAGTAGCAGGCAGTTTACTCTGGGCTCCTTATTCATTCAAGCTACTCAATACCGCCCCTCAGTCCCAAAGAAGTTAAGCAAGACATTTAACACCAAACAATGGCTCTCCATCCGGGGACGCTACAATACGGCTGACCCTGTTCCTCTCTACGTGTCTGTATACCTGGGGGAGTTGGGAAAGGCAGAAAACAAATGCAGGTTCTAATCAATGGATAGTAAAATATATACATAAAAAACTAGGCATGGAAGACAAACGGACTGGCATAACCCCTACCACGCAAAGGTAGGGTTCCCTGGTGGGTAGAAGCGTTGTGCCAGTAACCAAAAGGTTGCTGGATCTGACAATGTAAAAATCTGTTGTTCTGCCCCTGAGCAAGGCAGTTAACCTACTGTTCCCCGGGCGGCGATGACGTGGATGGACAGGCATAACCCCTACCACGCACACATCCAACAGGTACTTCTCTCCCCTTAGCTCCTGCCAAAAAACAGAGACAGTTCAGTCATTTCAGTTGGCCAGGCATCAGATGGCAGGCTGCTGGGTCATTGTCAGTGTGTGCTTTGGCCAGCTACCGTCGTTACACTGACAGAGGGGGATCGGGCCGGTCAGCAGGTGTTTGTCTGCTGACATTGACACAGGTGTGTTTGATCACACACACCTTACGCTGGCCGCTGCAGATCCCACCTGGCTGGCGTGAGAGAGAGAGAGAGAGAGAGAGAGAGAGAGAGAGAGAGAGAGAGAGAGAGAGAGAGAGAGAGAGAGAGAGAGAGAGAGAGAGAGAGAGAGAGAGAGAGAGAGAGAGAGAGAGAGAGAGAGAGAGAGAGAGAGAGAGAGAGAGAGAGAGAGAGAGAGAGAGAGAGAGAGAGAGAGAGAGAGAGAGAGGAGTATTCATTTCTTCTTGTTGATTTTTCCCAGTGGGGGGTTTGGGAGGGGAAAAGATACAGTGGATGTGAGGGAGTTTCCCTCTTGAGTTTACTGTGTATCATACAGTAGAGATACAGACTCACAGACAAAGACTCAATGCTAATAAAGCCCCTGTTGACATCTGAATGTGGCTACTCCTATTCAGGCTAAAGTCACGGTCCACAAACCCCACGCTTCAGCTTTGCTTGCTGTTCGGGGTCGAGGCTGGGTTGCTGTACAGTAAATCACTTTAGGACAACTGCTGATATAAAAGGGCTTTATGAAATACGTTTGATTGATTGACCCCATTCCCCATATTCCCCACCCAACCTTTCCAAATAGTCCAAGCTAACATTACCTTTAGTCGACAGGGGCTTCTATTTCAAAACATAGTGGAACCTGAGGGATGCTATGTATTTGAGGGAGGGTAACAGGAGAACTTGTTATGTTCCCTTCCTTCCACGATCCAGGGACTTAGGGCCACACTCAGGCCACACTGCCTTGTCATGCTCTGCTGGCTGACAACTGATGAAGGAGGTAGATGATGAAAATGTACCTAGACAGATCAGTATCTTCTGGAAGTAGGGAAATGGATATGCATTCAAAGACATGGATACCAATGCATGCATCTGCATGCATGTATGCATGCACACACACACACACACACGGAAGCACACACAGAAGCACACACACACACACACACACACACAAACATACAAACACACACACACTCGTTTAATGTGGTGAGTGTGGTTAGAGGGGCTTAGTGTTTTCTGACTCATATTGCAGCACGTAAACCAGCTACATCCGGGTAATTTTGAGGTCTGGATGCCATTCCTCTCTCGCCACTTCAAGGAGGTCCGGATTCTCATCCAAAGAGCCCCTTTAAGAACCCCAACTATGATTCATAGCCAGACTCTCTCACTAAATGATTTCAGTTGATCAACTGGGTCAAAACACCCAGAACACAATATCTACACTCCAAAGCAAAAACAGGCTAATATCAGCTTTATAACTCTCCTTTTGGCTATATTCAGTCGACCAAAAAAAGGGGAGGGAGAGTGTCATAAGGAAAGAGACAGTGAGGGACACAGAGATAGCTGAAACACAGATACATGGAACACTCCTCTGCCCAGCTAGGTATAAACGTTCCCAAAAGTTTAGAGAACGTTTCCTTTATTAGGTCATTAACTAATGTTTTCATAGGAATGTTCCCGTGAGGTGCAAGACATTTTTCCAAGAGACCAGTCCATTAACGTCAAATAGAACTTACTAAGAATGTAGTTACCAGTAAGTTCACTACTTTTATTTTTTTACCTTTATTTAACTAGTCAGTTAAGAACAAATTCTTATTTTCAATGACGGCCTGTTCAGGGGCAGAAGGACAGATTTGTACCTTGTCAGCTCAGGGATTTGAACTTGCAACCTTCCAACGCTCTAACCACTAGGCTACCCTGCCGCCAGGACAGTAGTCACTGTGGCATGAAGCCTTAGAGTTCTTGGGAACAGGAATGATGGTGGTCAGTTTAAGAGATGTGGGGATGACAGACTGGGACAAGGAGAGGCTGAAAATGACCGTGTATATGCCTCCCAGGTGTTCTGAGCTTGCTCTGAGAAAGCGCCCTGGGATACCATCCGGCCCCGCAGCCTTGCGATTGTTGACCTGGTTAAAGACCCTACTCAGGTCGGACTGAGGTCACCCAGTCCTCTGGGTCGGTGGGCACCCTCGCTGGGAGGGATGGGAATCACGATAGCGGATACATGGCTGGAACAGAATAAATGGAATGTTATCAAACATCTAGCGTCGAATAAAAATGAAGATGTTAAAGTGTTTCC
Organism: Oncorhynchus mykiss; assembly: GCF_057628025.1. Taxonomy (NCBI): domain Eukaryota; kingdom Metazoa; phylum Chordata; class Actinopteri; order Salmoniformes; family Salmonidae; genus Oncorhynchus; species Oncorhynchus mykiss. The sequence continues at coordinate 6,820,193 of NC_143044.1, forward strand.
ATTATCCATTTAGGCAAATTATGCATTAATAAATTGGCAACAGCCTGCATGCCGTCCCAGCTATCTGTCTCAGGTAGCCCGCAAAAGACAGCATGGATAGAATGCAAAAATGGACTAATATTTGCCATGTTCTAATAATTCCCATGTGCCAACGTATCTCCAAAGATGGTGGATAAATCAAGGTAGGTCAATCAGGCTGCTTACCATTGGGGGAAAAAATGACAGTTCCTGTCTGTTTAATGTGGTGGCTATCCAATTCTTTATCAGCTGGGTCTGGTCGACATAATTCATTGGTTGTGTATGAAACAGAAAGAAAACTTTGGTATCTTGCCACGGGTCCGTACCATGGTGAAACTGGATCTGTAGCCTGGATCTGAAGTAATGGGATGATGAAACTTGCATCCAGCCAACCAGAAACGCAAGGCAAAGCAATTCTGGCATTCTTGAAAGTCAAGGCAATCAATCCTTGTTCCGCAAAGAAATAAATATATAGATTTATCAAGCAGCCATTTAGAATTCCATTTTGGAGTGGAGGTATATAGTTACGCGATGACATCACGTGCCCTGCAACCTTCAAAATGATTTGGCATCATCATTCATTTGAAAAATACAGTTTCCCATCTTCATTTTTTCACAATAAATAAAGTTTGACAAAAGAAAAATCCACCACGTCGAACAAATAAAAATGTTTCTTCTATAGCTGCCGTTTCCATAAAACAAGTCGCAATGTTTTTGCAACATTGGTTTTGTCGAATAAACCTGGGCCAATGGAAACCTGCCTGGTGACTGGATCATTGCCAGTGAATGTAGAAGCCTACAACTCTTTCCTTCTGAAAAAAGTAATGAGGGAATCATGCCATCTACCACAGTATTTTAGTGCCCCCTTGTGGTAACGTGACCAGGGTCTCCACTATCTTTGGGTTTATCTAACAGGTAGTAGACATTCCCATTGGCCTTGAGTGATTCTAGCTTAGGTGAAAATGAGTCATTTAGGTGAAAATGACTCAAAAACTGTTTTTCCATGGCTGAAGAGATTATCCCGGAAACACACATCTCCCACACTTCCTTTAAGCTCCAGCTGTCAGAGCAGCTCACAGATTACTGCACCTGTACATAGCCCATCTATAATTTAGCCCAAACAACTACCTCTTCCCCTAGTGTATTTATTTATTTATTTTGCTCCTTTACACCCCATTATTTCTATTTCTACTTTGCACATTCTTCCACTGCAAATCTACAATTCCAGTGTTTTACTTGCTATGTTGTATTTACTTCGCCACCATGGCCTTTTTTTGCCTTTACCTCCCTTATCTCACCTCATTTGCTCACATTGTATATAGACTTATTTTTCTACTGTATTATTCACTGTATGTTTGTTTTTACTCCATGTGTAACTCTGTGTTGTTGTATGTGTCGAACTGCTTTGCTTTATCTTGGCCAGGTCGCAATTGTAAATGAGAATTTGTTCTCAACTTGCCTACCTGGTTAAACAAAGGTGAAATAAAAAATCCCAGAGTCTAAATGCATGGTCAGCTAAAAAAAACTATAACCGAGTCTGGGAAGCCAAAGGATGTGTGTTGGGTTGTTGAGAGACTGATTGTTCTCTCACTGATATATAAATGGAGCCAGTTGGTCCAAGGTTAGATCCCAAAAGTCGGTCCTAATATCTAGATCTAGATCAACCAGATCAATGGGAATGAAAATAGATCTGATCTCAGTGGTTAGGGGCAACTTTGACCTACTCCCGGTTTGGCAATTTGGGACAGCTTGACACTGATGTGGAGGTATTGGTTGCCCATTACGTGCCCGTGTGAGAGTGACTGGATCAGATCCCGTGACTTGCGACATATCTGTATGCTCACAAGGCACGGGCACGGCTGTGTACCACTTTCCAGAACTTTCCAAGACTAATTTCCAAAACTCATGCATCTCTCTACACGGACATGTCCGTTTACAGTACATACCAATAAGAACTCTCACACACACACACACACACACACACACACACACACACACACACACACACACACACACACACACACACACACACACACACACACACACACACACACACACACACACACACACACACACACACACACACGCTGTCACACACATACAGGGCATCCTGATACACATTCACCTACAGCACTGTGTCTGTCTTTCGACTGTGAATGGATGGATTTTAGATGAACAGGAGATGACCTGACTGGGTTCATTCTATTTCACACAGCTGGGTCATCAATCAACTTGGGTTCAAGTATTATTTGAAATCATTTCAAATGCTGTGCTTGATTGAGAAGCATGTTGCATGGCAACCAGTTGAAAGGTCCCAAAAGTGCAAAGAATGCCCAGCTGACATTCCATGTATTTGCTCTAAGCATTTTAAAGATTTCAAATAGTATTTAAACCCAAGTCTGCTGTGAGTCTCGTAGAACGTGTGCTCGAACACTCACGTGCACGTGCATGTGCACATGAACACGCACACACACACACACACACACACACACACACACACACACACACAGATAAGGATCACCCAGGGAGACATCGAAGACCTCAGGCAATCAGCAGACAAAACTCAGGCCTGATTACGGAGCAACATGGAAGACACATATAAACCAAACAGTCCAGCGCTGACTAGCAGGGGACATGATGGAAACTGACCGTCTGACCAGAGAGAAGAGAGATATAAAATAATTAGTTAATTCAGTATTTGATTTATCTAACTAGGCAAATCAGTTAAGAACAAATTCTTACTTTCAATGACAGCCTAGGAACAGTGGGTTAACTGCCTTGTTCAGGGGCAGAGCAATAGATTTTTACCTTACCAGCTCTTTGGAGAAAGAGAGGAAAATAGGCAGAGAGAGAGGAAGGATAGAGAGTATCTCTCTCCTGTACCACTTAACCCTGCTGTAACCCTCTCATAGGTCATGTCAGAGGTCCCAGGCATCCAGCATGTTCATGTGCCATAAGGGACTCCTGTACTCCCCCCTTCCTCCCTCACTCCCTTCCTCCCAGCCCCCTCTGGCCCCTATGAAGGACCAGCCACGCTTCAGCTAGCTGTCACACAGACCAGTGAGTCTGATGAATGAGGAAAATCCCAGCTACAAATCTTCCCTGGCGTGCTGGCCCGGACACGGACAGCCCCTATGTGTTGTGTGTGGTTCGTCCCTGCTCTGCTCTGCTGTGCTCTGCTACACACCACTGCACTCAGTAGGTTGGGCTGGTTCCCCTGGTGACAGTCCCCAGAGTGAGTTATATAAGAGCTGGCAAGGTGGTGTTTGTGCATGTGTGTTTTGAGTCTTTTAGAGACAGGGAACACTTGGCTTGGCTGGCTCTCACAGGGGAAAGAAGCCTAGGCAGCCAGGCAGGTAGGTAGGCTGAAAACTAGGCCTGCCCAGCTATGCTAAGACTCTGTTTCTCTACTGATGATTGATGAAGCCATTCATACTGTGTGTACAGTCCACACCCTCCTCTGCACTCAGCCATGGTCTGAGTGTGCCTCTGTCTGTGGGTGTGTGTGTGTGTATGTGTATATGTGTGTGTTCCTCCATTGGGCCAGTGCCCTACAGCTAAACGCACAGCAGTCAGATTTTTACAACTATTTTCATACTGTACTCACACTGACACACACTCACTTTTACAGGCACACACCCAAAATTACACACACACACACACACACACATACACAATCACAATAAAACTAATAAATTACAGTAGAGAAAGCCACAATTGTGAGTGGCATGCGAGCTGAGGAATCTTAGGTGGGTGAATTTCCTCCATTCTGCTGTCAGCGAGAGGAAGAGAGAGGAAGAGAGAGGAAGAGAGGAAGCGAGGAAGAGAGGAAGCGATGAAGTGAGGAAGAGAGGAAGCGAGGAAGTGAGGGAGAGACAGAGATAGAAAGTGAGAGAGAGTGAGAGAAACAGGGTTTAGGAGAGGAGATTTCTCTTCCCACTCTCTCTGGCGCGATTCCAATAACATTTTGTAACATACAGGCAGGAGCTCGTGAGGAAATGGTTTACACATTTCTACACCCCTTATAGCCGGGCCTGCCTGCCTCCCTGCTTGCCTGGCTGTACATACCACATATACAGTACAAGAGAATCACAGTCTAAACATAACCAGCTGTGCACTGCTGGGCCCTAACTCCCCAACTACCTACCCTCAACCTGTCCCCCCCCCCCCACCCCCCCCAAACAAGGTGTCAGTTCTCAGAAGGGAGCACGTCCCACCCCATCCCGCAGGCACCAAGGGTGGGTGGGGGGTGTCACTGTCAGCACCATGGGAACTGTCGAGTGTGGGGGGCGAGGGGAGGCCTGTGGTCTTTGATCGATGGAGAGGCACACACTCTGGTAATGAAATAGGCTTTGGTGCCCACTGAGTTGGGAAAATAGTCCAGCAATAGGCCTGAACCCCCCCACCACACACACACACACACACACACACACACACACACACACCTCTGCTTCTAATATGAGCTGAGCCTTGGCACACGTGGCCCCCCCCCAATACCTCACACACCCAGTGCAGTCTGCATGTGTGTACTTTTACAGTTCAGCATTATAAAACTATTCTTTCTCTCTCCATAAAGATAGAGATTTATTTGCTCTGCTGGAAAGACCTCCTGCTTCTACTTCCAGACCTGTAAAATACCTGGTTTACAGTGGGTAGAAATAATACTGTGCTCTTCTGTTCTTGGAGTATTGGCTGTCAGAAACCCAGACGTTCTCACTGACACTGGAGAGAGAGGCTTTGTTAGAAACACATGTCATTAGGAGCATTAGAGAATGCCGTTTGGACCCAGCCATGTCGTAAACACTGCTTATTAAACCCTCTGAATTGGCATTATCCAAAGCTGATTTGACTATAAAAAATGTATTTTCAGGGCAGAGCACGTCACACTGGTCTGGCTGGTGTATATCGCTGACAGTTTCTCTTAACCTACACTCCAGGGTGGGTGGAAAGCTCATGAAAGGGGCAACACACACTGGGAAGAGTTATACATGCATGCATACACTGTGTGTGAAAAGACGCATCTCCAATGCATCTCTGGGACACGATGATACAAGTACTCAAGTACTATATGTATCTGCTGAAGAGGTGGCAGGCCTTATGAGTCATAGCAGTACTGGGGTATTAGAACACACAAGGGTGCTCTGTGAGAAATAGTCACCCCGTACCCTTTGATACCTGACTTAGCATTGATATTCAGAACAGCTGCTTTAAAGTCCTGTTGACTTAGCCATTAAAGGCTAGAGCGGGTTTGAAATGAAAACCAGAAGGATTATTTGGTTTGGATTCGACGTGCCCTTTAAAGTATACATTTCAATTGGGTGAAACACTTTTCCCTGGGTACGTGAACATCCGGACACAGGTCATTGGTTGCCTTATGGAGGGCCCGTAAGGATGGGGAATATACTGAAGCGCACACACAGACACGCACACACCCACGCGCACATATACACACACCTACAGTTAGAGCGGGGTGTGTGACCGAAGCCAGGAAGCATGTCCATGCAAGAGAGCTCGTCCCAGGCCTGCAAGCGAGAGAGAAAGACGCCGTGGGCGGAGCAGATATGTGATTAGTTGACTGAGATAAAACAATAAACATGGTAAGGCCAGGTTTGGCCAGGTGCCAGCCCGATTGCTTTTCTGTCATGTAATTTCCAAACGCCCTGATTTCAACATTCCCTAACCTCAACATTCGTGAGTTTGTTTTTCTTTTCCCCTTTGCCGGGTTGTTATTTCAACCTGAAGGCTCTTGAGGTATATTCATGCCTTCATTTGGTTTCTCAACCAAAGGCTTCATGCCCGTAGGTGGCACAAGGCACCTCAGATTTGCCCTGTTTTGAAAATGTTCAGATGTTAATTTATTTTTATTTTTTTAAAAGATCTGTCAGTATCTGTTGGTATTTTGAGGAGGAGGTATTTTTTGAAAAGAGTACCCCCCCCCCCCCCCCCCCATTCCTCCCTAGTTAATTCCAAGGTGTACCACGGAGCAAAGATATGCTATGCACGACGCTAGGTACTCTAGTCTGTGCAGACAGTATCGTCAATGGAGGAGAGACAGAATGTAGAGTGACACACAGCGTTTGATTTGATTTTAGCTGACGGTGAATTTGATCAAGCTACGTAGCCTGTTGATTCCTTCTTCATGAATAAATCAAATGAAAATGTTTGTTTGTTTCTCTGTAATACTAGACACGTAGAAATTTGATGAAGTTGACTTTAGCGAGCCAGCTGCAGGTTCCCAATCCCCTAACTTCATAACTAGCTACCAAGCCATTTCATGCTGTCAATCAAGTTGGAGTGGATTGCCTATTTTAGCTGGCATGCCCTGCCGGCAAGGTTTCTAGACTTTAGAAAAGCAAGCAATTACTATATAGTTAGTACTGAATAAGTCTCACGTTCCTTGCAATCTTTTCCCCCGGTTTTAGCAGAGAAATTAATTTCTTAATTAAAAAAAAAAAAAAAAAATCACCAGACGGCTCAAGAGGTATACTTAGATATGCAGAAAAAATACTGTAATCCGGCACCTTATGATAATATCATGATATCTGTGCAATAATTATGAAGCCATGATATGTGCCTGTATGGATGATGTGTGTTATGATCCCATGTACTGTGTTGTAATTTGGATGTAACATCCTAGGCATGTTGCTGCAGTATTTTGAGAATGACAACCTCATTAAAAGACAATTGAACAGGTAAAGAGCCATGCTTAGATAACCTAGCAGACAAATAGAGCCAGGCATACTGATGATTGCTCTAGATTGCAGGAAAAGGCTGCTTCAGGAGTTAATTTTTTTTTTTTAAATACATCCTCGTGTACTTTGTGCCCCCTCTAAAATCCTGGGTGCTTGACGCTCCTGTTCGCAAAATATCAATACGGCTGCACACACACCTGAAAGTACTGATCACTGATTGCTGCACCCCATTACATCCAGTGCAGCTTGCAGATTTGATTTGTTTTACTTGACAGTATGAAGACATCTTGGCAGATTGTTGGAACGATGTTTAAAGTTCTTCCAGGTGACTCCTTGTTCAATTAAGGCGACCTGCATTCAGCTCCAGTTAGGGCCTAGTGGCCGAGGGAGCCGGCAGTGGAACGGGAAAGCGGGTCAGGACTTTGGTAGCTGCTGGCTTCTGATCGTAACATGTTAGACCTATATGTTTGTCCCCAACCTGTCCCCAACCCCTTTTCCAAGAAACTACCGAGGGCTGCCATATACATTATATCCTGTACGGCTTGGCTACGGTGTTGTTGTTGGGTTTAACACCACCAACATTCTGAGACACGTTTGTGATGAGAGTTGTTCTGTAGAGTGAGTTTAGCCCCAACTAGTTGTTTTCTTTGGTAACATTTGGTGCTGAAGACAGGAAAAGGGTTCTGACACCGGTTGCCTAACAGGGGAGTGGCACCGAAAGAAGCAAGAGGCCTTTACGGTAAGTGGAAGTCTTATCACCCACCCAGTCCTCCAGCCCATCCTTCTCCAGTTCACCTCTCCTTCTCCAGCACTGGTCTTCGCTATCTTGACAGACCGTTCGACAGTGCTCGCTGTTAGTCTGTTCTCCAGGGCATGAAACCTTTATTGACCCGCGCTATCGTTATGAGCACAAACTGTAGAATAAACAAGGCCGCTTCATGCACTACTGATAGGGCCCCATCGGCCCCATCACTCAGGGCTAATTAAAACAGCTCCCCCAGGTGAGAGAACTAGTGCACGCGGAGAGAGACAAACAAATAAATGTGTTTATCTCACTACCCACTGGGCACACCCTGGTTGAATCAACGTTGTTTCCATGTAATTTCAATGAAATTACGTTGAACCAACATGCCCAGTGGGTAGAGTGTGGTACTACTCCAAGATGCACTACAGGATCCTACTAACACACTCAAACTCACAGGGTAGGAATCAGAGGCTGATTTAGGATTCTCCCACATAAGTAATTGTGGTTATGCTAATCTTGTTAGTGTGTTTGTGTGTGCTTCTGTGAGTACTTCCGTGTGTGTGTGTGTATGTGTGTGTGTGTGTGCATGCATACGTGCATGCACATGCGTGAATTGGTATCCATGTTAGTGAATACATTTCCATTTCCATATTTCCAGACGATATCAATCTGTCTGGGTACATCTTCATCATCTTCCTTCTCCTCATCCGTTGTCTGCCAGCAGAGCGCGGGCACGTGTGTGTGTGTGTGTGAAGAAAAATAGAGAGGACATGGGTCCTCATATTGTAGGATAATCTTATTCACATACATGTAAGACATACAATCTGCTTCACCTCATCTGTTAATTTCCATCATGATCAAACTTCTGGGGCGGCAGGTAGCCTAGTGGTTAGAGCATTGGGCCAGTAACCGAAAGGTTGCTGTTGTGTCACCAGCAAACTTAATGATGGTGTTGGAGTCGTGCAGTCATGAGTGAACAGGGAGTACAGGAGGGGACTGAGCACGCACCCCTGAGCGGCCCCCATGTTGAGGATATGCGTGGCGGATGTGTTGTTACCTACTCTTACCACCTGGGGGCGGCCCGTCAGGAAGTCCAGGATCCAGTTGCAGAGGGAGGTGTTTAGTCCCAGGGTCCTTAGCTTAGCGATGAGCTATGAGGACACTATGGTGTTGAACACTGAACTGTAGTCAATGAATAGTGTTCTCACATAGGTGTTCCTTTTGTCCAGGTGTGAAAGGGCAGTGTGGAGTGCAATAGAGATTGCATCATCTATGGATCTGTTGGTGTGGTAATCAATTAGGAATGGGTCTAGAGTTTCTGGAATAATGGTGTTGATGTGAGCCATGACCAGCTTTTCAAGCATGTCATGGCTACAGACATAAGTGCTAAGGGTCGCTAGTAATTTAGGCAGGTTACCTCAGTGTTCTTGGGCACAGGGACTATGGTGGTCTGCCTGAAACATGTTGGTAATACAGACTCAGACAGGGAGAGGTTGAAAATGCCAGTGAAGTTACTTGCCAGTTGGTCAGCGCATGCTCGAAGTACACGTCTTGGTAATCCGTCTGGCCATGTGGCTTTGTGAATATTGACCTATTTGAAGGTCTAACTCACATCGACTGCGGAGAGCTTGATCACACAGTCATCTGGAACAGCTGATGCTCTCATGCATGTTTCAGTGTTACTTGCCTCGAAGCGAGCATAGAAATGAATTAGCTCGTCTGTTAAGGCTAGTGTCACTGGGCAGCTCTCTTTTGTGCTTCCCTTTGTAGTCTGTAATAGTTTGCAAACCCTGCCACATCCAACGAGTGTCGGAGCCGGTGTAGTATTTTTTATTTTATTTTTTTATTTTACCTTTATTTAACTAGGCAAGTCAGTTAAGAACAAATTCTTATTTTCAATGACGGCCTAGGAACAGTGGGTTAACTGGCTGTTCAGGGGCAGAACGACAGATTTGTACCTTGTCAGCTCAGGGGTTTGAACTTGCAACCTTCCTGATTCGATTTTAGTCCTGTATTGATGTTTTGCCTGTTTGATGATTCGTCGGTGGGCATAACGGGATTTTTTATAAGCTTCCGGGTTAGAGTCCCGCTCCTTGAAAGGGGCAGCTCTACCCTTTGAGTGTTTTACTGTTTGCTTAGGGTGGAATACAGCTCATTGAGCTACAAAAAATACAGATCAACTTTCCAGGTAGATAGTATGGTCTACAGCTTATCATGAGATACTTTACCTAAGGTGAGCAAAACCTCAAGATTTCCTTAGATATCGTGCACCAGCTGTTGTCAGAGTGCTAAGGACTGTGTGTGGGTGTGTGTCTTGACCAATCAGATTCACATAAAACACAGATTGCACTGCCGGACATCACACACCTCTACAAAAAAGCAGAACGCGCTCTCACTTCCTTCCGATATTTATTTAGCAAACTGGAATATAAGTCACTCCTGACAGACACAAGCAAAACCAGAAATGTACAGAAATTTTGTAGCAGCATATAGCTAAACATTAGCAATATGATATGCTGTGTGTGATGAAAACAAGACGATTTTTCAGTCTGATCTATTATAGCCTACCTTTGCACCCTACCCCATCTGGCCAAGGGAAGAAAGTGGTAACATTATGCATTCATAGCCTAAGTCAATTTATTTGTCTTAAGAGAAAATTTGAAAGTGATCAAATGTGGTTTATTTTCAAGCTAAGTAGGCCTTTTCAATACAAAATGATCGACAAAAAAATAGTTATGACATGCTTGACTGTGTTTACATTTTAATTCCAGATGCATAGGTCTACTACACGATGCAACCCTGCATAAACTAAACTCAGCCATGTCAGTTAAATTGTCTAATTGCAGTTGTCACTTTGTCTGTGTAACGAAAATAGAATTCATCCCTAGGGCCACGAGTTTTTCCAGGAGTTTTTTATTTAACTGATGTGACCTGTTAGAAAAACTCTGGTCCCATCATCATAGCCCATATAAAACCATTTTTACAACTGATGAATCACTATGCCATACCCTTCACAGGGATTGATGATAAAGGGTAACTCTCAACCCCAATTGGCTGTGTGTGACAGTAACCCTGGCTCTGCAGGCTGTGTGTGTGTGTGTGTGCTTTGCCAGTGTCTGTAAGGAGGACAGTAACAAACAAACTTGGTGGTTTCTCCCTAATGGAGCAACTTCCTGGTACACAGCAAGATAAACTCCCGAACAAGTTTGGACAGGGGGAAGACCCAGTCTTGTTCCACACAGCGAGCACCTCTCCGCTGGCCTTAAAGGACATGACAAAGACACCACGGTACTGTGGACTCTGTGACTTCTGGGCCTGGCTGCCACTCCTTGGCCCTCTGAATAGAGAAACCACACTTGAACTAGCGAGGGACTAAAAGGTATTGTCAATCTTGAACGGCAAAGTCAGATGGCAACAATACAATGTCTACTGTAATTCAAATGATTTTGAACACAGAAGAGTGCTTTTGTTTTGCCTGAATGTGAGTCGTGTCTGCTAACACAGCAGTCAATCTGGATGTTTAGAACCCCAGGGTGACTCAGACAAGGGATATACACATTTTCTGGCAAAAACAAACTACAGCAATTACTGTGACATATAAAGTTATATTTTATAGATTTGAACTAACTATTAGGGAAGATGAAAACGAATCACAATAGTCACTCAATCATTGCTTGTGCACTCAACCTGCATTGTTTTTGTGACCCGGTTTTGCGTCACCTGAGTGGGTTGATTCACTGATGTGGTCATCCTGTCTGGGTTGCGTTCCTGAATCTAAGTGTGCGTTCTCTAATTCTCTCCTTCTCTCTTTCTTTCTCTCTCTCGGAGGACCTGAGCCCTAGGACCATGCCCCAGGACTACCTGACATGATGACTCCTTGCTGTCCCCAGTCCACCTGGCCGTGCTGCTGCTCCAGTTTCAACTGACCTGAGCCCTAGGACCATGCCCCAGGACAACCTGACATGATGACTCCTTGCTGTCCCCAGTCCACCTGACCGTGCTGCTGCTCCAGTTTCAACTGTTCTGCCTTATTATTATTCGACCATGCTGGTCATTTATGAACATTTGAACATCTTGGCCATGTTCTGTTATAATCTCCACCCGGCACAGCCAGAAGAGGACTGGCCACCCCACATAGCCTGGTTCCTCTCTAGGTTTCTTCCTAGGTTTTGGCCTTTCTAGGGAGTTTTTCCTAGCCACCATGCTTCTACAACTGCATTGCTTGCTGTTTGGGGTTTTAGGCTGGGTTTCTGTACAGCACTTTGAGATATCAGCTGATGTACGAAGGGCTATATAAATACATTTGATTTGATTTTATATGGCTTTGTAGTAAAGCGTTATATTCTCAGTCTCTGAACCCTTGCACTATGATCTACCGTCACCTCCATGGCGCGGAGTCAGACATCACAAGGATTTTGGCAGGAGATCGGTGCTACATGTTCACAAATAACACACACAACTCACTAATGAACCAAGGCCCCCCATCCACACACCACCGTCAAATCACCTTATCCTTTACAGATGACATTAGAGTAAGCCCTCAGAACATTTCATTTATTTTCTATTAAGCACATTTACAATATTTGACCACAGACATGATTTAAGTCTTTCTTCTCTTCAAGACTATATCTGTGAGAGAAAAAAACAACATTCTGCCCAGTGAAACAAAGAGCCCCTGTGTGTGTAAGGACTCTGGGGGATTAGGATTAACCCTTTGATAGCTGAGTACCTATTAGGAGAGAGAGTTGGATAGAAAGCAGAGGAAAGGGAGATCATATCCCTTGCTTCACTGGTCCGGCAATGCAAACACGAGGTTTATTATGTCTGGGAAAACCTGCTGGACCATCAACAACAGGAGAGCTACACGTGTGTGTGTGTGTGGTAGTGTGTGTGGCAGTGTGTTTGTGTGTGTGTGTGTGTGTCGCACCTCTCCATGACTAGGCTTCACTTTCATTAGGCAACAGGACAGCAGTGTCCACTTTGTTTGCCTTCAAGATTCTACAAAACAGTGTATGGCTGTGTGCGTGTTTGTGTGTGTGTATGTGTGTCCTATGTACACTTACTAAAACTCCTGTAACTCTTAAACCTGACTACCCTGTGTCGCGTGTAAGTCTGTGCTGCGTGCCAGCGGCTCTAGGTGCAGATTGTATGCACAAAAGAGCCGCCCACATACAGTAGAGTTGGGCCTCCGATATTGGCCTGGCTGTCAATGCTTTCAATGCTTCACTTTACATTGGTTCCAATAAGATGAGCAGAGGAATAAGTCGAGAAACAGACATCTGTGACTAGTTATGTCAGAGTTCCTATCAGACTTTATTGCTGGGCTGTATTCCTGAGGGGTAGACCAAGGCTGATTTATGAGCTCATATTGTGATTGCTGTGCTGGGGTATAAGAGAATTCCGAGCAGCAGTGATGTATGCTCCGAGAGGGATTCCAGCCTAATAAATGTACAGATTTGTATGATTCTTTTGTTGGCTTTCCTTTGAACTGGCTCGGTTGTAATAAACTCCAAATTCCAGTGCAATTTCCTGTCTCTCTCTGGTTCTGACTCACCCTGAGGAGCATCTAGAAAGAGGAAGGCTTTATGATTGGGAGATGTTATCGGAGCCATACGCACACACGCATGTACGTGCACACAAACGCAGACACACATTTTCTATTCTACTGCTTGAGCCTGCACACTGCCCTGCAGAAAGGGTAGAGTGCACTTGACCTGTTGTGAGCTACTGTTCCAGGCCTGAGGGAATACAGGATAAGGTTGGCCCGTGTGGTAGCAAGCACCAATGAAGGCTAAAACTAAAACCTGCTGCTTAAAAAATACTGTTCATAGACCTTCATTTATAAAGCTTCTCAGAGTAGGATTGCTGCTCATCTAGGATCAGATCCCCCTGTCCATATAATCATGTTCATTGTGATCTGATAGGGAAAACGGATTCTAAATCAGTACACTTTGAGAGTCGAGGCCGGGATCATGCAGTCAGAGTAAATATACATTCATGCTCATCATCCTTCTGCAGTAGATCCGTTTCTAAGGCATGAAGCTTAGCTGTGCAGCTGTGCTCCTTTTCATTTCAGTCATGTCAAACAACAATGCAGTCTAGCAGTCCAAAAATAGAAGTTTTCATTTGATAAAAGAAACTGAAAATGATTGATCTCGACAATGTTATTTGTATTTTTCTGGAATTCCTTTTTTTCAAACGAAGGTGAGTGAGTGTGTGTGTGTGTGTGTGTGTGTGTGTGTGTGTGTGTGTGTGTGTGTGTGTGTGTGTGTGTGTATGCATGTGTGCGTGAAAAAGCACATAGCAGTGTCATCATGAGCCTGAAGAGTGTTCCAGCTTCATCTTCAAATCAGTATCAAACAACAGCCAACAGGTGACTTCAGCCCAGCTGTAGCCTCAGGGACATTCCTTTCAGCTGAGTGTTGGGATATCAGGCACTGAGGCCTGTGCGCACACACACACATGCACATGCAGACGGACACACGCCATCCCCCCATTTCTGTCCCACCCATCTCTCTGACATTGCTCGCCCAACATTCATATATTCTTAATTCCATTCCTTTACCTTAGATTTGTGTGTATTGTTGTGAAATTGTTAGATATTACTGCACGGTTAGAGCTAGACACCCAAGCATTTCCCTACACTAGCAATAACTTAACACGTGAATGTGACAAATAACATTTGATTTTGATTGATCAGAGATAATCAAGGCTTTAAGCTTAAATAGTGATCTGTAAGGGCTGGTGTTGGAATTGTTATTGAACCCTGAGTCTAGATTAGGTATCACTTTTGACACCGATGTGGAGGGGACTTCCAGAACAGAACAGAGTGAACTGCTCTTTTAGTGGTCATATCTGAGGAACATTAATCATCCCTCCAATGCCATTCAGTCTCTCTTTCCTTCACCATCTCCTACCTTCCAACCTGTCTCGATCTCTCAATGTCATTCGCTCACACACTGTCAAACTCCGTACCCTTCTCCCTCCCCTATCTTTCTCTCTCCTCCGCTTGTCTCTCTCCTAACCCTTGCCTCTGATAAACAAAGCTGATCCCAGGCTGATGGGGTGAGTGTGGAGTTTGAAGGCTCGGCCTCCTCCTCTCCCAGCCATTGTTTACACAGCCCGTTCCCTGCTGCTGATGTTTAATGTCACCAAGGCTTTTCTCTCCACAGACAGCCTTTACATAAGCACCTCACACTCACTCACAGCCTTACAGAGGGAGCGAGGCCGTGTGTGTGTTTGTGTGTGTGTATCGTATTTTTTATGCCAGTGTGTGTGTACATTAGTGTGCATGCCAGCGTGTGTGTGTGCACCCTAGTGCGAGTACTAGGGTTGCTGATTACATCTCTGTTAGGGGTGTGAGGGGAACCAGGCAATCCAACATCTTGGCACACACGATTTGGTGTTGCAGTTGGGTTCTGAAAAACCACAGCATTCCCTTTCTCCAAAGCCTGAGTGCAAACAGGCCCATTGTGTGCAGGCAGGGTGTTTGAACAGTGGGTTTGTGTGGTGTCTGAGTAATGTGTGAGTAAGGTTGTATGGTCTGTTTGTGTGTGTGTGTGTGTGTGTGTGTGTGTGTGTGTGTGTGTGTGTGTGTGTGTGTGTGTGTGTGTGTGTGTGTGTGTGTGTGTGCTTAAAAAGTGTGTGTGCTTACGTGCACAGTGGATGCAGGGTGTTAAATGTACCAGACCTGTAATCTGAGTGCTAAAGGTCTAAATCCCTAGTGGGAAAAGGGCTTTTGTACTACATACATACAAATACATATGACCTGGATTGTTTTGAGTACTGTACATGTCATTAAATTAAAGAATGGATAATTGAATTTCATTCATTAGGCCTGAATGGAAAATATGCTATGGAAAAACATAAGTCATGCTGAATAAGCGCCTCAGCTACAAAAACAAACTGTTTTATATTAAGGACGTTCAGACTCAGCGGTGTGGTCGCACGACAGCAATGCTGGGAAGTTAGCTCGTTTCCCAAGTCATATAGCGTTTCTGTAGCGCTACAGAAAAAAAGTTGCAAGTGTTCGATAAATCAGAGGAAGCAGCAGCTAAATCGGTTACACTCCGGGGTTACTTTTACAAAGTCCCAGAGAAGACACACACAGCCATGTCCATACACGCACACACACGGTGCAAACAACCCCCTAAGCTCTTCAGCAGGCCCTATCCACCCCCAGCGACTGCTGACTTCACAAATCATTTATTAGTCAGGCCACATCTGTAAGCCATTTCAGCTGTTGTTTTGCGCCATGGCGGGCCAGCAAGCAGGACAGGACACTCTGTCCAGGTCCCCCCCCCCCCTCCCCCCCTTCCCACCTACACCCCTCCTCAGGTCAGGACATCATTAGGGAGGGTATGGAGGGGGTGGCAAGAGGGGGTTATGCCGGCAGGAAACTCGTCCTCCCATTTCACGCTTCAATGACTTTATGGTCAGCATGGTGCTAAACCTCTCAAGTTCATTAACATTTTCTACTGAATCTAGGGTCCCCTGTGGTCCCCCTTTGGAAAACAATGCATCTCTTTTCTGAAGGATTATCATTCAAATAGAAAACCTTGAATTGAAGCTCAGGGGTCCCTTTGGCGTCCATGTTAATTGTCCGACTTCATATGCAAGTGAAAAAGACACTGAGGGGTTTTGAGATGGACAGATTGAGCAGATATTTGCATGTTTTGTTAATCTTGCGGTGTGTGTCTTTGGGTGGGCTGTGTGTGTGTGTGTGTGCTAGTGCGTTTCCACTGTGTCAGGCAGGGCTGAGAAAGATCTCTGTGGATGTGTTGAGTGGAGATGATCCACGTAACCACGGCATATGAAATAACACTGTAGAACTAAGGAGTCCAACTTAGAGGAGATCCAAGATCCAATATGTAGGTTGCCCCAGAGGAGTGCTGTGGCCCCTATGTAGTCCAGAATGTGTCTGTGCGTGCGTACAAGTCTGCACGGTGTGTTCATGTGTGTGTGTGGCCTTATATTATCTCGAGAAGAATAAGTGTGTGTGGGTGTGTTGTGGCCTGAATAGTCTCAAAGCCATTTTAATGTATACAGTACATGGCCCCAATTGACAAAGGGTGTGTGTGGTGTATGCTGTGATTCCATTCTAAACCACACAGCCAGGCAATCAGGGCTGATGGATAGGCCTACCCTTGAGAGGAGGCCTGTTAATGCAGAGGCCTTCTCTCCCCAGTGTGTCTGCTAGCATGGGGATTATACTGCACAACCATCGCCTTACTCATCCTTTTATGACACACAAATACACACACACACACACACACACACACACACGGTGTGGAGGACAGAGACGTTACATCATCTCACTTCCTGTGTTGACTCTATTTCCACCGTATATCAAATAAAATAAAATAAAATTGTATGTCACATGCGCCGAATACAACAGGGGGCTGTTACAGTGAAATGTTTACTTACAAGCCCTTAACCAACAATGCAGTTAAGAAAAATACAAAAACAGAAGAAAAAAAGCAACAAATAATTAAAGAGCAGCAGTAAAATAACAACAGCGAGGCTATGTACAGGGTGTACTGGTACAGAGTCAATGTGCGGAGGCATCGGTTAGTCGAGGTAATTGAGATAATATGTACATGTAGGTGAGTGACTATGCATAGATAATAACAGAGAGTAGCAGCAGAGTAAAAGATGGGGGGGGGGGGCAATGAAAATAGTCTGGGTAGCCATTTGATTAGATGTTTAGAAGCCTCTTGGACCTAGACTTGGTGCTCTAGTATCGCATGCCATGCGGTTGCAGAGGGAACAGTTTATGATTAGGGTGGCTGGAGTCTTTGACAATTTTTAGGGCCTTCCTCTGACATCGCCTGGTATAGAGGTCCTCGATAGCAGGAATTTTGGCCCCAGTGATGTACTGGGCCGTACGCCCTACCCTTTGTAGAGCCTTGCGGTCGGAGGCCAAGCAGTTGCCATACCAGGCAGTAATCCAACTCGTCAGGATGTTCTCGATGGAGCAGCTGTAGAACCTTTTGAGGATTTGAGGACCCATGCCAAATCTTTTCAGTCTTCTGAGGGGGAAAAGGTTTTATCGTGCCCACTTCACGACTGTCTTGGTGTGCTTGGACCATATTAGTTTGTTGGTGATGTGGACTCCAAGAAACTTGAAGCTCTCAACCTGCTCCACTACAGCCCCGTCGATGAGAATGGGGGTGTGCTCGGTCCTCCTTTTCCTTTAGTCCACATTCATCTCCTTTGTCTTGAACACCATGAGGGAGAGGTTTTTGTCCTTGCCACACATGGTCAGGTCTCTGACCTCCTCCCTATAGGCTGTCTTGTCTTTGTCGGTGATTAGACCTACCACTGTTGTGTCATCAGCAAACTTAATGATGGTGTTGGAGTTATGCCTGGCCATGCAGTCATGAGTGAACAGGGAGTACAGGAGGGGTACTGAGCACGCACCCCTGAGGGGCCCCCATGTTGAGGATCAGCATGGCGAATGTGTTGTTTCCTACCCTTACCATCTGGGGGTGGCCGTTAGAATGTCTAGGATCCAGGTGCAGAGGAAGATGTTTAATCCCAGGGTCCTTAGTTTAGTGATGAGCTATGAGGGCACTATGGTGTTGAACGCTGAGCTGTAGTCAATGAATAGCATTCTCACATAGGTGTTCCTTTTCTCCAGGTGTGGAAGGGGAGTGTGGAGTGCAATAGAGACTGCATCATCTGTGGATCAGTTGGAGAGGTATGTAAATTGGAGTGGGTCTAGGGTGTTGATGTGAGCCATGGCCAGCCTTTCAAAGCACTTCATGGCTACAGACGTGAGTGCTACGGATCGGTAGTCATTTAGGCAGGTTACCTTAGTGTCATGCCTGCCTCCGCTCCCCCTCCCTGGCGTTCGAAGGCTCCCCAGCATTACGCACTCCTGCAACCATCATTACGCACACCTGCCTCCCCACGTCAAGCGCATCAGCGATTATTGGACTCATCCGGACTCAATCATCTCTGTCATTACCTCGCCTATATCTGTCTGTTCCCAAGCTCTGTTCCCGGCTTCAGGATTAATGTTTGTTTGTCTTTGTATACCAGGTTCTGACGATGTCTCTGTCCTGTTTGATGTCTGTTCCATGTTAAATGTTCTATTCCCCGTACCTGCTTCTATTCTCAAGCGCTGGTCCTTACAGAATCCTGAAGCCATCATTACGAAGAATCGGGGAGTGCTGGCTTTCTGTTTGGTGGTGACGATGGAACCGGGAGTGCCTAAGTCAGCTGATCTGGCTTCAACGCCCTAACTGGCGCGAGGTTTTCTTGTCCAGGTTGGGTCAGCAGGTGCCCATCCCACCTCAGGCCTCCGCCTGATCGCCAGGGTTTTACGCCTCATCCAGCTCACCAGGCGTCTATGCATCAGCAGGCTCATCAGGCTGCCACGTTCCAGCGACATCATCAGGCTGTCATGCCTCAACCGGGTCGTCAGGCTCCCACACCTTAGCCAGTTCGCCAGGCTCCCACGCCCATGCTGGTTCATCGGGCTTGCGCCCAGGCCTCGGCTGGCCCGTCAGGCTCACCCAGGTGGGACGCCGGGTGGCGCCCTTAGATAGGGGGTAGTGTCACGCCTGCTCCTGCTCTCCCTCCCAGGTGTTCGAAGGCACCAGGCTGCCCAGCATTATGCACTCCTGCCACCATCAATATGCACACCTGCCTCCCCACGCCATGCGCATTAGCAATTATTGGACTCACCTGGACTCAATCACCTGTGTCATTACCTCCCCTATACAGTGGCTTGTGAAAGTATTCACCCCCTTGGCATTTTTCCTATTTTGTTGCCTTATAACCTGGAACTAAAATTTATTTTTTGGGGGTTTGTATCATTTGATTTACACAACATGCCTACCATTTGAAGATGCAAAATATTTTTTTTATTGTGAAACAAACAAGATATAAGACAAAAAAAACGAAAAACTTGAGCATGCATAACTATTCACCCCCCAAAGTCAATACTTTGTAAAGCCACCTTTTGCAGCAATTACAGCTGCAAGTCTCTCGGGTATGTCTCTATAAGCTTGGCACATCTAGCCACTGGGATTTTTGCCCATTCTTCAAAGCAAAACTGCTCCAGCAACTTCACGTTGGATGGGTTCCGCTGGTGTACAGCAATCTTTAAGTCATACCACAGATTCTCAATTGGATTGATGTCTGGGCTTTGACTAGGCCATTCCAAGACATTTAAATGTTTCCCCTTAAACCACTCGATTGTTGCTTTAGCAGTATGCTTACGGTCATTGTCCTGATGGAAGGTGAACCTCTGTCACAGTATTAAATCTTTGGAAGAACTTCCCTGTATTTAGCGCCATCCATCATTCCTTCAATTCTGACCAGTTTTCCAGTCCCTGCCGGTGAAAAATATCCCCACAGCATGATGCTGCCACCCCCATGCTTCATGGGGATGGTGTTCTTGGGGTGATGAGAGGTGTTCAGTTTGCGCCAGACATAGCATTTTCCTTGATGGCCAAAAAGCTCAATTTCAGTCTCATCTGACCAGATGTGAGTACATTCTTCCATATGTTTGGGGAGATCCCCATATTCCTTTTGGCAAACACCAAACGTGTTTGCTTATTTTTTCATTAAGCAATGTCTTTTTTCTGCCCACTCTTCCGTAAAGCCCAGCTTTGTGGAGTGTATGGTTTAAAGTGGTCCTATGGACAGATACTCCAATCAATCTCCACTGTGGAGCTTTGCATCTCCTTCAGGGTTGTCTTTGGCCTCTTTGTTGCCTCTCTGATTAATGACTTCCTTGCCTGGTCCGTGAGTTTTGGTGGACGTCCCTCTCTTGGCAGGTTTATTGTGGTGCCATATTCTTTCCATTTTTTAATAATGGATTTAATGGTGCACCGTGGGATGTTCAAAGTTTCTGATATTTTTTTAATAACTCAACCCTGATCTGTACTTCTCCACAACCTTGTCCCTGACCTGTTTGGAGAGCTCATTGGTCTTAATAGTATTGCTTGCTTGGTGGTGCCCCTTGCTTGGTGTTGCAGACTCTGGGACCTTTCAGAACAGGTGTATACTGTTGTATACTGGTGTATACTGAGATCATGTGACAGGTCATGTGATGCTTAGATTACACACAGGTGGACTTTATTTAACTAATTATGTGACTTCTGTAGATAATTGGTTGCACCAGATTTTACTTAGGGGCTTTATAGGAAAGGGGGTGAATACCTATGCACGCACCACTTTTCCGTTTTTCCGTTTTTATGAAACAAGATCTTTTTTTTCATTTCACATGACCAATTTGGACTATTTTGTGTATGTCCATTACATGAAATCCACATAAAAATGTATTTAAATTACAGGTTGTAATGCAACAAAATAGGAAAAACGCCAAGGGGGCTGAATACTTTTGCAAGGCACTGTATACTATACAGGACTATACATGATAACTAGGGTAGCGGTAGTTGACCTGACAAAGGCCTCCTCTCTTCCATGGAAATCACTGTCAAAAGAAGATGCATGGTTGCATTACATGGTTGCATTACAACCATGGACCTGAGGGACACATCTTCCCAGCTTTAATCCTCGGCCCAAAGTTCCCATAGACAATCCTTTTCTAACCTTGTGTTTCCAGGTGTACAGGTGATGCAGTTAACATTGGCCTGTGTCTCATTATATTACTTTAAAATCACAGGAAATTGAACATTTTTCCTTCGTTCCATAAGGTCATTACCATTCCTCCCATTCCGTCACCTACAGTTCCATTCAGTCTAAGAGTCTAATCCTGTTAGCACCATACCTTTAAAAGACCATTCAGGTCTCTTTGCCAGTTGAGTTGATGTGTGTGTGTGTGTGTGTGTGTGTGTGTGTGTGTGTGTGTGTGTGTGTGTGTGTGTGTGTGTGTGTGTGTGTGTGTGTGTGTGTGTGTGTGTGTGTGTGTGTGTGTGTAGAACAGTGGTAGAATAGCAAAGACGGGAGGGAGGAGAGAGGAAAAAGAGAGAAAAGAAAAGGAAGAGAGATGATAGCTGAGAGAGGAAAGGAGAGATATTATTATTCCACAGGCAGTTATATAACTGGCCCAGTCACTGAGTCACCTCAGACAACAAAGTAACCTGAGTATAGACAGACAGGGATGGCACTGGGACTGCTTATTCAGAATAGCGAAAGGGAAAGGGAAAGTGGGATACCTAGTCAGTTGTACAACTGAATGCATTTAACTGAAATGTGTCTTCCACATTTAACCCAACCTCTCTGAATCAGAGAGGTGATGGAGGCTTCCATAATCGACATCCACGTCTTCGGCACCAGGGCACTAGGGCAAAGCCAACACTAGGGTACCAGGACACTCTGTATAATACACTCTCAGAAATAAATGTTTAGGTTTGTTCTTAAAGGGGTAGAAATGCTTGTCACTGTAGTGGTACCCTATAAGGCATGTCATTTGTGCCTTTAATTATAGGTACATAACAGTACCCTTGCAGTTCGTATAGAAAAAGAGCCAATAGTGTAGTTTAGGGGGACAAGATAGTACAGGTACAAAATCATACCTTAAGAAAAGGTACCAATTTGCCTTTTTAGGGCAGGGGTTCCCAAACTCTTTCACTCATGCCAACCTTCCAGCATTGGGGAACATCCCGCGGACCCATTGCGCACGCCATGTCTATTTCTATTATGGGCACAAGCACTGTTCATGACACAAACTGTTCATACCCCTCGTTGGTGGAGAGAAAAATGTGCAGGTTTAAAGCTTATTTCACTTCCAACCATTTTGTCATGGGGTGCCAATTTTCTTGCAATACATTTTGCTGTGTTTAATGTGCATTCACGTGATATTTGAGTGACTAAAACATTACAACAAAATCTATGGGCTACAAACCTAGCTAAAAAACATTAGTTGACATGGGCTAGTTGATCTGGACATTCCTGACAAGTTTAAGGTGTGCAATGACTGTCATAACAGATGCACTACTCAATTTCGAAATTGCACCCTATGCATTCTACTATTACAACTCTCAAGAGTAAGTTGAAAGATGGACTGAGTTATTTTAAAAATATCATTTTGACAGCCTATAGTAGTTTTACCCTAACACAGTGGTCTGAAACTCCTGGTTTGCAGGCCACATCGGGCAAGTCACAATATGCTGGCTTGCAAGTCCGTTAACAAAAAAAAATCTCAGTAATGGCTGCAATAAATCCAACTTCGCACAGATTGGATTCGTTTAGATTTATCTTTGTGTAGCTCAAGCTCAATCAATCAATGTACATGCAAAAACAAACACATTAAAACAAAAAAAATCTAAAAATCGAACTGCAATAGAGCATGCTGGAAAATATGATGGACAAGGTTTTTGAGAGTGTGTGATGATTGTATGCTAAATTATTCAGCCCCCTTAAGGTAATACTTTGTAGCACCACCTTTTGCTGCGATTACACCTGTAAGTCGCTTGGGGTATGTCTCTATCAGTTTTGCACATCGAGAGACTGAAATGTTTTCCCATTCCTCCTTGCAAAACAGCTCGAGCTCAGTGAGGTTGGATGGAGAGCATTTGTGAACAGCAGTTTTCAGTTCTTTCCACAGATTCTCGATTGGATTCAGGTCTGGACTTTGACTTGGCCATTCTAACACCTGGATATGTTTATTTTTGAACCATTCCATTGTAGATTTTGCTTTATGTTTTGGATCATTGTCTTGTTGGAAGACAAATCTCCGTCCCAGTCTCAGGTCTTTTGCAGACTCCATCAGGTTTTCTTCCAGAATGGTCCTGTATTTGGCTCCATCCATCTTCCCCTCAATTTTAACCATCTTCCCTGTCCCTGCTGAAGAAAAGCAGGCCCAAACCATGATGCTGCCACCACCATGTTTGACAGTGGGGATGGTGTGTTCAGCTGTGTTGCTTTTACGCCAAACATAACGTTTTGCATTGTTGCCAAAAAGTTCAATTTTGGTTTCATCTGACCAGAGCACCTTCTTCCACATGTTTGGTGTGTCTCCCAGGTGGCTTGTGGCAAACTTTAAACGACACTTTTTATGGATATCTTTAAGAAATGGCTTTCTTCTTGCCACTCTTCCATAAAGGCCAGATTTGTGCAATATACGACTGATTGTTGTCCTATGGACAGAGTCTCCCACCTCAGCTGTAGATCTCTGCAGTTCATCCAGAGTGATCATGGGCCTCTTGGCTGCATCTCTGATCAGTCTTCTCCTTGTATGAGCTGAAAGTTTAGAGGGACGGCCAGGTCTTGGTAGATTTGCAGTGGTCTGATACTCCTTCCATTTCAATATTATCGCTTGCACAGTGCTCCTTGGGATGTTTAAAGCTTGGGAAATCTTTTTGTATCCAAATCCGGCTTTAAACTTCTTCACAACTGTATCTCGGACCTGTCTGGTGTGTTCCTTGTTCTTCATGATGCTCTCTGCGCTTTTGACGGACCTCTGAGACTATCACAGTGCAGGTGCATTTATACGGAGACTTGATTACACACAGGTGGATTGTATTTATCATCATTAGTCATTTAGGTCAACATTGGATCATTCAGAGATCCTCACTGAACTTCTGGAGAGAGTTTGCTGCACTGAAAGTAAAGGGGCTGAATAATTTTGCACGCCCAATTTTTCAGTTTTTGATTTGTTAAAATTTTTTGAAATATCCAATAAATGTCGTTCCACTTCATGATTGTGTCCTTGTTGTTGATTCTTCACAAAAAAATACAGTTTTATATCTTTATGTTTGAAGCCTGAAATGTGGCAAAAGGTTGCAAAGTTCAAGGGGGCCGAATACTTTCGCAAGGCACTGTATATATATTCAAAATATTGGGTATAAAATGTTACCATTATACTAGATTATGTCACGCTGGTATAAATGATTCGGGAGACAGGCGCAGGAATGTGTAATATTTTTTTTTATTGTAGCCAAATTACGGCGTGCTATGTAAAGGCACGGGGACGAAGACCAAACAAACAAGTACACAAAACAAAGGGTTGAAACGCAAACAAAAGAGCACCTCGAATAAATAGCACAAGCATTAACACACAGGACGCGACCCGAAATAATTTGAGCACAGCACACGCACCAACAGACATTGTAACAATAATCGACAGCCCAATAGAAACCAAAGGACACACTTAAACAAATACTAATCAGTGGGAATAGGGGACAGGTGTGCGTACCCTGAAAGGTACTGCACAGTACCGTGTGAGTTTATACACCGTGTAGAAAACATGACATAGAATGACCATGAATCCAGGTGAAAGCTATGATCCCTTATTGATGTCACTTGTTAAATCCACTTCAATCAGTGTAGATGAAGGGGATGAGACAGGTTAAATAAGAACTTTTAAGCCTTGAGACAATTGAGACATGGATTGTGTGCCATTCAGAGGATGAATGGGCAAGACAAAATATTGAATAGGGTGGGGTAGTAAGTGCCAGGCGCACTGGTTTGAGTGTGTCAGAAACTGCAACACTGTCACGGATCCCTCCGGAACTTTCATCATGCACACCTGTCCCCTAATTCTCACTAATTAGTATTTGTATATATGAGCCCTTTGGTTTCTATTGGGCTGTTCATTATTCTTATAATGTCCGTTGATGCGTGTGAGTACCTGTGCTGTGTGTTTTGGGCTTTCGTGCCCTTGTGGATTGTGCAGATGATTACTGGTCTTGTCCCGTGTGTTAATCATTGTGCGCGTATGTTAATTATTCAAGGTACTCCACACTCTTCTTTTGGGGTTTCAACCCTGTGTTTTGTTACGTTTGTTTTGCTCTTCGTCCCTGTGCCTTTACACGGCACGCCGTAATTTGGGCTCAATTAAAAAAAACTATTACGGATTCCCGTGTCTGTCACCCGACTCATTCATACCTACGTGACAAACGCTGCTGGGTTTTTCACGCTCAACAGTTTCCCATGTGTATCAAGAGTAGTCCAACACCCAAAGGACATTCAGCAAACTTGACACAACTGTGGAAAGCATTGGAGTCAGCATGGGCCAACGTCCTTGTGGAAGGCTTTCGACACCTTGCAGAGTCCATGCCCTGACAAGTTGAGTCTGTTCTGAGGACAAAAGGAGTTGCAACTCAATATTCGGAAGGTGTTCCTAATGTGTGGTACACTCAGTGCATGTGTACCTCTGACGGAACATTATGTGTATTTT
This sequence comes from Oncorhynchus mykiss, assembly GCF_057628025.1. NCBI lineage: Eukaryota > Metazoa > Chordata > Actinopteri > Salmoniformes > Salmonidae > Oncorhynchus > Oncorhynchus mykiss. Next base: position 6,845,748 of record NC_143044.1, read on the forward strand.
ATATTTTTGTAACCCAGCGAAAAAATACTGTACCTTAACTGTACCCTTTTTCTTAGAGTGTAGAGTGATTTATGGCATTACCAAAGACGTGAAATGGGCAGGGGGACTCAAAAGTAGGAAGTAATCAACCAGCCATACCACCATTTCCTGTGATGCTAACTGGATAAGGATTAAAGTAGAAAAGTGTAGTACTTTGTCTTTGAAGCAAGTTTGGTCATGGGGGAGGCACGGAGGGTAGGGTGCACCTTAGTGTCGCCACAGAGGGGCTCAGTTTGTTTGTGCAACTACCCAGGGCCTAGCTCCAGATTAAATCACAGAGGATGTGGTTCAACTTCTAATTTTACCAAAACACATTTTCTGGAACGGCCATGCTGGGTTCTGAAGGGGGTTGGAAAGGAGGGTGAGGGGGTAGAGGGGAGGTAGAGGGAAAGCAACTAGACCGCCTGATCCACTGCTCTCACTGGACAGAAATAATAGGCTTATTAGCCAGAGGCTATATTTAAACTATCTCACAGCAGTCTGACTTATTACTGAGATGGGAATTTGACTTGTTTTGCTGTTATTCCCAGCATAATGTCCTCTATATGTAGGTGCAGGTGCACCCCTAATGGTGTGTGTGTGTGTGTGTGTTAGGTTAGATACTGTCGTTTTCAAGGAGTTTCCAAACATAACTCTGAACATACTGTTCTTCTCCTTATCATTCAAAATCTATTCCTTCCCTACAGTACATTCATGGTCTAAGATATTGGAGCCCCTGGTAAGGTAGATTTACTGCTGTGATGGCAGTAATTGGATAAAAAAGTGGGTAAACATCAAGGTCAAAAGTTAAAAGCAAATATAAACCCTATTAGACTTACCAACCTTTACTTTCAACCTCCTTTTTACTTTCAACCATGACCCTACTCTCTTTCCTAACCTTTCTCCCTATTTTTAGCATAACTTCCACTTATGTATTGAGTGTGGAAATGGAATAGGGCCATGCACAATGTTACCTTCCGGACATGACAAAAGAGCACATTCCATTTCCGTAGGAATAGTAAAATAATTTCAGCTAAAAAGGGTTCATTGGAGTTATATAGACCTATTCAGCTGTCAAAACAATAGCACGTTCTATACGCATGCGCAACAGAGGTTCCCCCATGAACATCCGGCTCTGCAGCGCGCCAACAGAACAAATAAGTTTTATACACACATTGACTTGTTGATACCAGAGCCACTAAACAAAATCATCAGACAACGTTTATTCTCTGTTTGCGCTGGTGTTACATTCGGCTAGCACAGAAGAAAAAAAACACACTGTAGAGCTAGCATGATGTGAAGGTAGAGAAATATCAGCTTACCTTGTTAGCAAGCTAGCTACATACAGTGTAGATGCATTTCTCTCATGGCAGCCAACAATATACCTATGAAGCTAGCATATGAGTCCAATGTTTGACGGCCAAATTGTTTACATCAAAGGTTAGCTAGCAGCATTAATTACCCCACTATCAACCATTCTCTCCCTCCTCACCAATCTGTCACTCAGCTCTTCATCTGCTTTCTCCAAAACGTAACTATAATTTACCCAGGTGTGTTGTCCACTTAGTATCCATTAAGAAACATACTGTAGTTTTAATGAACTACTAGCTTGTGCTAGTCATGTACGGTGTTATCGACCTCACGTTACGAGAGACGTTACTAAGTTAGTGGTTTGTTTACAGGAAACCTAGACTATACAAATGCTAGCACTGACACCTTGTGGTGATAATGTTGAACTGCATATCATTACACCAGGATGATACATAACATGAAGCAACTTTGTTTCAAGTAACATATTTAGCTATGTATTTTGAAATTAAATCAAATTAACCTTAAAATATCAATTCCTGCGCACGCTCATGATAGTGATATTTGCTAGTAATGGCTCTCTCCTGTGCCTGTCATCCTTAAGGCCTAATTTCAGTGGGTAGCTATAGCAGTCAAATTTGTTATCCTTCAACATGGTCGCCCTCACTAATTGTCTAATGAAAATGGAAAACACACACAGTGATCTTTCAAGTTATTAGCAAATGATTTCCACACACATAAGTTACCTCAGATGTGTGAGTACCTTTTACTATTTCCAATAGTATCATTTCAATAAAATGCAAACAGTGTGAGAATTTGCTAATCCTTTTTTAGTGTAGAAATGACAAGCCACATGTACAAGTGCATTGCATATGCCCACAAGGGCAATACTAATTTCATCATATGTCTGCATTAGTCATGCATTACATAAATAATCTCACATCCTCTGTAATCAATGGAACTACAAGGATTGAGCATGGATAGTGGAGGTAAGAGAAAAATACCCTGGAGAGGGTTACTTTTAAATGGGTTGCAAAGTATCCATGTACTGTATGAGTTCCATCCCTGTATGGCTGACCGGGCCAATAGCATGCCAACCACAGAAGAAGGACAGTGTGTAGCAAAAAATAAAATCGATGCAAAATTGTTGGAGGAGATCTTCCCGCAGCTGAGACGCTTACGGTGTTCCTGGAGGAGGCGCTTACGGTATTCCTGGAGGAGGCTCGAGTGCCCCTGTGAGGTTCATATGGCCAGCTAGCGACAGGGTACAGGAAGCTGAAACAACTCAGAGAGTAAGAGAGAAGGGAGAACGGTTGTGCCAGTGCGCGTGCTCTCAAAATGTTGGCGTCAGAAGACACGTTTCAGAAGTGAACTGGATGATTATGAGATGGAGTTAAGTCGGGTTGCCACCGGGCCACAAGCAAAGTCGTAAGAAAAGGAATATTAGGACAGGGACACGAGAAGGTGGATTTCTGGAGTTGAAATGGAAGTGAATGAGGGGCAAGTTAAGTGAGGTGGAAGGTGTGGTGAAGGGCTCGGACCTCGAGCCTGGCATCGATGGACACAATAAAGAAGAATCTGGTGTAGAAGGAGTGACATTTTTGGAGAAAGTGGATCCTACCCTTTTGGCGGATCCATTTGTGGTTTCAGGGTGGGTGGGAAAGGAATTGGGTGCAGTTTAATCCGTGAAGGTACCCTGTAGTGGACTTGTGATATTTGTTTCTTCTGCCCAGAAGAAGCGGGCGCTCCGTGACTTAGGTTAATATCTATTTCTTGCTTTGCGCTTAGGAATAGGGTGCCATTGAAAGGAGTGATTTCTGGGTTAGCATTAAGTCTGGAGGTAGAATAATTGAAGTTTAAGATTCCTGGTGTTTGTGATGCCCCCGTTTGGTGTGATGCAGGCCCAGTGTTTAGCGTGTTGAAACAGAGGAATTACTCTCAGTCCTCTTGAGTCATGTTAGGATATATCAGTTATCCTGTTAGAACGTTTGTGCCGAATCCACTGCGGTGTTTCAGGTGCAACGTTCATGTAGCAGCAGTGTGTTGGAGTAGATTCCAAGATGTGGAAAGTGTGCAGGAGGCATTGGACAGAGGATTGTGTCATTTCGGTGTCAATTGGAGTTGTGCGACACAGGCAGGTTGAGGTGGCCAGAGTCAGAGTAGTGCAGAGAGTGTCGTTTGCTGAGGCATTGAAGAAGGTAGAGGATGATGGGTCAAGGGTGAGGGATCCAGAGAGGATCACTGTGAGTAGTAGATCTGTGCCAGCACAGAGGGATAGGCCAATGAGTAATATATGCTTCAGGAAGGATGGCATCTTAGCGTTCATCGCAATGGTAATCAATTGTACCGCAGAAATGGAATGTAAATCACAGAAAATAGATGTTGGAGTGGCAGCATCAGAGAAATATTTGGACATATGAGATTTGACTTCAGAAGAGTTACTATTTTCCTTTTCCCCTTTTCCCATTTTGTATCACAAAGTATAATGGATTTATATTAAAGTCCAGTTGGGGGTGGTAATGCAACATATTGGATGCCAACCGCCATTAAACCTCCCCCCAAACAAAAAGAAGAAGAAGAAGAAGAAGGGTTGAGTGCTGTGTTGGTTTCGTTGAAACAGAACAATGTGTGTGGATCACTGCTATGAAGGTCTGGCTACATTTCACTTCAGGTAATGTGAATGTGTTATTGGTCTATCTAATCTGCTAGCTAGCAAGCTAGCTATCTATCTGTTTCTACTCAGTGTCTGAAGGCCTAGCAAAAGCTGTCGATTCTGTTAATAATTAAAAGCTAACTTTGTACAACAGGAAAATACATCTGATTGTGAGTTGCTGTAACATCTTTAGCTAGCTAGCCAGTAGCTAGCCCATGATCATGACTCTCAATTCCTTTACATAACACATAAGTAATTGGACGAAGGTGTCTGCTGTAGGAGGGAGATCCCCGACACTGAATCTAAACACTAACGCGTGTCACTTACAGTACAGTATTGGAAGCAAAAGGACCTTATCTTTCTTATCAGAAAGAAAAATAATAAAACAAAAAAAGGTTGATACACACCATGATAGTGTCAGGGTTATTGGTCCCGTATGGCCATATCTCCACGTTACAGAGCTTGTTTACGGAAAACAGACGGACAACCACCTATACTAATTAGCAACCGGGTATAACAGAAATGTAGTTCGTTGGATGGAGGCACCCATATCATAGCTGTATGGATCTGTGCAGAGTTGCTACAGTAAGTTATTATTTCTTGCTGATGAACGATGAGGGCCATATTATGTTTCAAAAGTCATATCACAAGCAATGATTATTGGCGTTTCTAAACGTTTAAACACAACGTCGGGATTGTAGTTCACATGAGGCAGTCGTGGACGAAGCTAATGGCTGAGAACTGTAGGGAGAAGGCAGAATGCCACCTAGAGTTTTCAAGAGCTAGCCAGCAGCTAACTAGCTAACTCTCGACTCTAACTAGCTAACTTGAGTAGCTAATTCTGTGAAACACAATAATAGCTACATCCATGTATTGTTGGTAAGCTACCATTGCTGCTCTCTGTGCAAACAAAAGTGATATAGCTAGCTATAACTTTATACCCCCAAAGCTGATGTGGCTTGCCAAGTTAACCCTGTATTGGGCCTAGGTAGCTAGCTAACTAACTAAAGTAGAGCAATTAGCTACATTATTTTATATTATTAGGCTTAACTTTAGGCAAGCTAGCTAGCTAGATATCTATTGAAGTGCCAGCCCATAATCATAAGCATAATGTTTTCTAGCTACTGTTACTTGGTGAAAGTGAAACGCATATCTGTCCAGTATATATTTTTATATTGATGAAGACGATTGACATAGAGGACGATTTGGCTTTAGACAATTATTTTGGCCTAGGCAGATGATAGCGTATGGGTGCTCATGCACTATCGGCTACCTAGGCTAACAATTCATATCCATCTCGGGTGTCTGTGGGTTATATTTAAAGGTAAATGTGTCAACATTATGATATACAGTGCATTCGGAAACTATTCAGACCCCTTGACTTTTACCACATTTTGTAATGTTACAGCCTTATTCAAAAATGTATTACATTGTCAATCTACACAATACCCCATAATGACAAAGCAAAAACAGCTTTTTTGAAATGTTAGCAAATTTATTACAAATAAAACACTGAAATATCACATTAACATAAGTTTTCAGACCCTTTATTCAATACTTTGTTGAAGCACAAGATTGGCACACCTGAATTCGGGAGTTTATTCCATTATTCTCTACAGATCCTCTCAAGCTATGTCAGGTTGGATGGGGAGGGTCACTGCACAACTATTTTCAGGTCTGTCCAGAGATCAGGATTGGGTTCAAGTCCGGGCTCTGGCTGGGCCACTAAAGGACATTCAGAGACTTGTCCTGAAGCCACTCCTGCGTTGTCTTGGCTGTGTCCTTAGGGCCATTGTCCTGTTGGAAGATGAACCTTCGCCCCAGTCTGAGGTTCTGAGCGCTCTGGATCATTAGGGATCTCTATACTTTGCTCTGTTAATTTCCCTTGATCCTGACTAGTTTCCTAGCCCCTGTGACTAACATTTTCCCATAGCCTGATGCTGCCACCACCGTGCTTCACTGTAGGGATCGTATTGACCAGGTGAGCGGTGCTTGGTTTCCTCCAGACGTGATGCTTGGCATTCAGGCCAAAGAGTTCAATCTTGGTTTCATCAGACCTATAATCTTGTTTCTCATGGTCTGTGCCTTTCCAAATCAAGTCCAATCAATTGAATTTACCACAGGTGGACTCCAATCACGTTGTAGAAAGATCTCAAGGATGATCAATGAAAACTGGATGCATTTTATTTAATCAATTTTAGAATAAGGCTGTAACGTAACAAAATGTAGAAAAAGTGAAGGGGTCTGAATACTTTCTGAATGCACTGTATTTCAACAAATGCCTGTGCACAGTATATACTCAACGGCAGACATATTATTTTGAGTGCAAACTATATAGGGAACAAGCTTATGTTGTCAGGACTGTCAATCCCTCTCTAGATAGACAATATACTGGATAAAGACGTGGATGACTACAAAGAGGAATTTAATCCAACTTTATAATCCAAAATGTGTCTTCTCCCTTTCCCAACACCAAAAAATACACACACGTAGACACAGGGTCAGCAGCAGTGCAGAGCCCCTGGATGAGAGCAATTTTGGGGGGTTAGGTTCCTTGCTCAAGGGCACAATGGCAGGATATGGTACATTGGAGCCTTCCAGCTGCCAGTTCAGTTCCATTCCCATTTTTGTGTTGCCCAACCCGGCCTGAAACCAGCAGTCTCCAAGCTGCTCGTCTGCCTCCCCAACCTCTGTTTCTCAATCTGGTCTTGGGATGCACATTCTTATTGTTGTCCTAACTACACAGCTGATTCAAATGATCAACGTTTCAAGCTTTGGTTACAGGTTACAGAGTTAATGTTTACAGTTAATTAATCGAGTTGTATCTAAAGATATTGTTCATTAGAGTTACTGTGCAACATATGCACAAGAGTAATTGTATTACAATTCATGTGATGGAGATTGAGAGAACTATGTACATATTTATGCTGTATTGGTTAGTATTGGATTACGCTATTGACTGCGAGTACCAGAATGCCTTGCGGCAGAAAGTAAGAAAATCGAGAACGTGACAGTTATGTACAAGTGACAAGTGATTATCCTGGTTTTCACTAGCAGCTTTTTAAAAATTGTTTTGTAGAATGTAAAGTGTTAAAATGTAACGTGAACAAGTGTTATTACTAAAAATGAGCCATTACTTTGAAGATAGTTATTCTATGTTTTTGGTGCCCAAACACGGGAGTATTAGCTGCGATGAAGATCAGAGGGATGAAGCGGCTGAGGAGGAAGCAGAAAGAATGAGACGAAAGCGGATACCATCTGAGGTGCACAACATGGATTTTGAATCAGATTGACGTGGAAATAACCCAGTCAAATCCGGATACCGATCACTTAAGTACATCGTTGGAATTGCTATCAGATAAGGAGGACAGCTTGTTTGAACTTGATCGTGGAATTGAACAGTTAACTCCGTTGGAGCGATTGGAGACAGAGATTGAATGCAAAGAGGGCGTTATCATGCTGAAGAGCCATGCACAACGAGTGATAAAGAAAAAACAGGACCTCAAACCACTACTAGCATGGGTGAGTGACGCTAACTCAAACAGATCACAGAGACAATCAGTAAGGTTACCAAAGTTGATTATTGAGAAATTCTGTGGAGATGTCTGTTTGTGGTTTTGGAGCCAGTATGAGACTGCTATTCACAACAATGATTCACTGTGCAATAAGGAGAAGTATGGCTACCTGAAAACATATCTCACTGGACCATCAGCAAAGGAAGTAGCAGGACTGATCTTAACAGACAGTAACTATGGTGATGCAATCCCTCTGCTTAAAATCAGATTTTGAGAGAAGGATCTTGTGATTTAGTGCTCACATGTCAAAACGGCTGAATCTCACTCCTGTAAAGAAATCCTTTGACTTTAATGCATTAAGGCTATGATATGATGAATGTAAAATTCAGATTAGGAGCGTGGAATCAATGGGTGTATTGTCAGAAACCGACAGAGGACATAGCTCTTGACTATAGTCGTCAGAGGGGAGTCGATGATGAATGGAAATTGTCTGTGATAGTCAGTTTCCTACAGAAGACCCAACATGTCATCTGCTGCGGCACTGCACACAGCCAGCAGACCACAAATCAGAAAACTGCCCAGACCACAATATTGCTGCACACAAAGAGAAACTAAAGAAAATGGGAAGATGTTTTGTATGTTTAGGACAGAAACACATAGCAAAATTCTGTAGATTCAAAATAGTATCATGTATAACATGTGGAAGCAGATATCACATTGCTGTGTGTACCGGTAAGGGGAGTGAGGTGAACCCCCTACTGTTTCTGCAGATGCTGTTGAGTGAAGATGAACCCAGATGTACAGAACACTGTGTTGCTACAAACAGCAAAGGCATGGGTAGAAGGCCCATTGGGCAGGAAGATAGCTCGTTGCTTACTAGGAGGCAGTCTGAGAAGCTTTGTACATGAACACCTTGTGAAGGGCCTGAAGCTACCAGTAATCAGACAATAGGCACTCACTCGTCACACATTTGGCTCCTCTGCCTCAAAAGCAGCCCAACACAACACAGTGAAAGTCATCTTGGTGAATGTCTGGGACAAACAGCAGATAATTGAAATAGAGGCAATTGAAACCCTACAAGTGTGCACAGCTGTGATGAAGGTTCTTGGTGAGCAGATTCAACATGAGATCAATAGAAAGGGACTTTCCAGGAGATGACAATGATCCTGAACTCTCTGTCCTAAGAGAGACTAAGAGATGCTAGTTGCTTTAGAGAGCACCTTTGGATGGTCGAGTGTCACGAGGCAACATGCATGTCCATCCCACTTGATGAAGACACACTAATCTCCAAACAACTGCAATGATTCTGGAAGCTTGAGTCTCTGGCTATCACAAGTGAGAAAACACAGAACCCAAAGGAAAACAAGGCTCTACAGAGGTTCGAGAGAAGAACCACCTTCAAAGATGGACAATACCACATGGAGTTGCCATGGAAATAAGAAATGCCAGAACTCCAAGAACATATAGAAACGGTTTGAAGTTCTGAAGAAAAGACTGAAGAAGGATGTGACGTTGTACTGCAGATACAATGAAGTAGTAGAGGACTACTTACAACAAGATATGGTAGAGGACGTGCCCAAGGACAACGCATCAAGTGCAGACAGTGTGAAATACTACTTACTTCACCATGCAGTACTCTGAGAGGACAATGTGACGACAAAACTGAGAGTGGTGTTCGATGCCTCATCCCATGAAGAATGGCTGTCCATCCCTCAATGACTGTCTACTCACAGGACCAAACCTGAATCTGGATCTGCTTAACTTTCTGATAAAGTTCAGACTACATGAGATCGCATTCATGGCAGACATCAAGAAGGCTTTCCTGCAGAGAGAGACAGAGACGCAGTGAGATTTCTGTGGCTCACAGGCCCACCAAGGGGAGAAAATAAAGAGGACCTGCAAGTGCTGAGGATGAACAGAGTGGTATTCCGAGCTTCCCCAAGTCCATTCTTGCTCACAACTACAATCAGGAAGCACCTTAAACAATATGAAACAGAACAAGCAGAAGTTGTAGAGACATCGAGAGAGTCACTCTATGTAGATAACTTTGCAAATTCACGCGATGTTGAAGAGGCTTACTTTGTGACAACAACTCCAAAGCAAAATGCTGTCGACTGGAGGCATGAACCTCTGCAAGTGGATGACCAACTCTCCTGAAATGAAAACAAAATGGGAGGAGAGTACAACAACTGACCCGTTGGCGCTAAAAACACAAGAATTAGTGCTGAAAGTTGTAGGTTTAGTGTGAAGACTCGGAACAGATTACTTTGTGTTTGACCTCAGGCTTCTACTAAAGCAAAAGGAAAACAGTCGGCTGCACGCATCTTCGACCTTCTTGGCTTCCTGACCCCCTCCACCATCAGGATCAAGTGAATGTTCCAGGTAATGACACGAGAATGGCAACAGTGGTGTTCAGAACTACCTCAGCTCACCAGCTTGCCATACCAAGGTGGAACAGAACAGACATGCAGCCACAGAACAGCCACACACTGAAACTACACGTGTTCTGTGACACAGGTGAAAGGACTTACAGTGCAGTAGCTTTTTTTTTATTATTATTATTTTACCCCTTTTTCAACAATTCCAATTGTTGTAGGAGCTACTATCTTGTCTCATCGCTACAACTCCCGCACGGACTCGGGAGAGACGAAGGTTGAAAGTCATGCGTCCTCCGATACACAACCCAACCAGCCGCACCTCTTCTGAACACAGCGCGCATCCAACCCGGAAGCTATGCTTTTTCTATGTAATCACACACGGAGGATACACCGTGCACCTGGCAACCTTGGTTAGTGCGCACGGCCCGCCACAGTCGTCCCTACCGACCAAGCCCTCCCTAACCCGGACGACGCTAGGCCAATTGTGCGTCGCCCCACGGACCTCCCGGTCGCGGCCGGTTGCGACAGAGCCCCAGGGACTCTGATGGCACAGCTGGCGCTGCAGTACAGCGCCCTTAACCACTGCGCCACCCGGGAGGCCCCACAGTGCAGTAGCTTACCTGCAAGGTGAATCACAAGACTGGGAAACAACGGCAGGTCTAGTCACATCCAAGTCCAGGGTAGCCCCACTCAAGAAAGTTATGCTGCCACGCCTGGAGCTCATGGGAGCTGTGATTGGATCGAGACTAGCAAACAACCTGATGATCACACTTAAAATGGAACAAAAACAGATCAAAATGTAGTTGGTTTTGCAGCTCAGCTCAGAAATGGAAACAGTTTATTGCAATCAAGTGACAGAGATCCAATCCTTGACCAATCCAGAGTCATAGTCACATATTGAAGGGAAAACTAATCCAGCTGGCCTACCTACAAGAGGTCAAACTGTTCTAAACCTTTCACAGAGCCAGCTATGGCCGGACAGCAGGTCACTGTGCCTTTACCAACAGACAGAATAATGAATCCCCTCCATTTGAAGACACAGGTATGAATTTTGCAAGACCGCTCTAAGTGAAAGAACAGGTGACGTTGCACTGTTCACTTGTGCTGTAACCAGAGCAGTGCATTTGGAACTGGTTTCAGATCAGTCAACAGAGACAGTCCTATTGGCTCTGAAAAGATGAATCCCAAGGAGAGGATTATGCAAGGTAATCTATTTGGACAATGCAAAAACGATCAAGAGCTGATCAGGACTTGAAAGAGCTGTGGAAGGCAATCAAAGAGCCCCAACTCTTGGCGTTCTTCTCAGAAAGGGGCATCAACTGGAGGTTCATTGCTGAGCAAGCAGCCTGTTGGGGCAGATTCTGGGAAAGGTCAGTGAAAACATGCCTGAGAAAGGTTCTTGGGAGAGCTTTGCTCAATTTTGAAGAGATGTGCACAGGTTGAAGCGATCCTAAATTCTAGGCCTCTGACCTTGGTGCACAATGATGTGGATGAACCACAACCCCTGACACCAACACACTTTCAGGTGGGTAAAAGACTAACCTCTTTTCCGCCCAAGCCATTTGTGGCTGAACCTCAGCACCCAATGCTCAACACGGAGGAAATTACATGTAGATGTAACTACAGGCAGAGACTTGTGGAACAGCTGGCAAAGAGACTACTTGTTGGATCTAAAGTCAGCACACCGCTGTGACACACCACAGCCCATCCCACGCCATTGACTGCAAGTACCAGAATGCCTTGCAACAGGAAGTAAGAAAAACAAGAATGTGCCAGTTATGTTCAAGTGACAAGTGATTATCCTGGCTTTCGCTAGCAACTTTTTAAAAATTGTTTTGTACAATGTAAAGTGGTAAAATATGACATGAACAAGTATTGTTACTAAAAATAAGCTCTCACAGCTCTCACAGCCATTACTTTGAACGTCTCTACGCCCACACTGCTGTACAAGTATTTATTCTATTATACTACACTGTCATTAATGTATGTATGGCTACTATTTAATAAAGCTATGTAAACTATCCTGTATCTTCAGAACAAATAAACCTTTGAGTTTATTACTATCCCAACTTAAATATTTGACACTGAAATGATGTTTCTATTACTATGCATTTACATTACATTTGACTCATTTAGCAGACGCTCTTATCCAGGGCAACTTACAGAGGCAATTAGGGTTAAGTGCCTTGCTCAAGAGCACATAAACACATTTTTCACATAGTCAGCACATACATTTAAACCATCGACCTTTGGGTGACTGGCCAAATGTTCTTAACCGCTAGGCTACCTGCCACCCATGCCTAATGAGAGAGCTAAAATGATACCTCTGAACTTGAGATGCGTTAAATGGAATACTACTGTGACTGAAATCTGGACAGTGGCAGTCCTTTAACATCTCACATAACCTAATATGAAATTAACTCCTGCAGAATTAAGTATTTATTGCATTACATTTTTATTTTATTTTATTTTACCTTTGTTTAACCAGGTAGGCAAGTTGAGAACAAGTTCTCATTTACAACTGCGACCTGGCCAAGATAAAGCTAAGCTGTTTGACACATACAACAGCACCGAGTTACACATGGAATAAAAACAAACATACAGTCAATAATACAGTAGAAAAACAAGCCTATATACAATGTGAGTAAATGAGGTGAGATAAGGGAGGTAAAGGCAAAAAAAAGGCCATGGTGGCGAAGTAAATACAATATAGCAATTAAAAACACTGGAATGGTAGATTTGCAGTGGAAGAATGTGCGAAGTAGAAATACTGGGGTGATACACAATGATACACCAAATGTTATTTTTTGACTGGAAAAAGAGTGGATCAATATGTAAGATTTCTTTTTTTCAGTATCTCGAGCAAATGCCAATATGGGTGTCTTATACAGTGATTGATCCTTTTACATAACAGCTGTCAGTATTTCAACCACAGGAAATGTGCATCAATAACGAAGTGAATTCTTATCAGAAACATGGATTTTAGTTTTCACTGCTTTTAATCTGAAAATGTTTGCAAGGGAAGAATTTTGAGGCTACTCTGTTTAGAGCCCTTGCGTTTTCTCCCCGGTCCTGTCAAGAGGAACAACATTGAAAGAGAAAGCTTTACAGATCTCAGCTAGATGATTGATGCATTTTTTTTCCATCATTTAAGACATTCTTGTGAGTGCATATTTACTTATTATGTATTATGTATCATTTATTTGTCTCTTAGGGTAACAAGTGGCTCCTCTATTTGACTAAACATGTTGACTAAATGAGCCTATTAAATTTCGGGAATATTTTAGCAGATAAACATAACAATTTGGCTAATAAGTGTGTTTTTTCCCACATCCCTGTGAAAAAAAGTTGTCCAACCGGCTCCGCCTGTCATACAATGAGGATACCATAAAAATATTCTTTATGATATCTATGGCGCTACAGTGTCCGCTGCACACCTCCCCTGTACGGCCCGTTGCTTCTCGCCAACAAAAGCTAACACAGTCACGTCAAACTCTGAAATAACAACTAACTAGCTGCCTTTTTGTTTGTTTTAGCTTTTTTGCATTGACGTGTATATCCATGATGATGCTGCTGCTCCACTCCTTTTGTTAGAGAAGTCTGTCTCTGTGCATGATTTCGCCTAGTCAGGAGAAAATGGCTAGTTGTACAGTCCGGCCCTGTTCAAGAGGTCGATCGCGAGCTACAAGTAGCCTACAGGCCACGTGTGAGTAGCTCGCCAAACAAATCCGAAAGTACATGCAACTTTCACGTGTTCCACCGCGTTCCAACTCTCATAAACAAATCTCACGAGTGTCAGACAAATTCCCAGTTACTATTCTATTCAACGCTACTTTGACAATATCCCACCCCTGGTTAGCCACTGTTAGCTTAAAAAGCCAAACCTAACACAATATCTGCCAATTAATTTCCAGCAATATTGCCCCTGTCTGTCTGTGTGGTTTGCACATTTGTCTATCACTTCATGTGTAGCCAGTTGATGTGATAACCATCTTGTGGGTTGACAGAAATACTTTCCTCAAAACCTTTCCAATTAAATGTTAACAGCAAAGTAGGCTTACTTGGCAGAAGTACAGTACCAGTCAAAAGTTTGGACACACCTACTCATTCCAGGGTTTTTCTTTCTTTGTACTATTTTCTACATTGTAGAATGCTAGTGAAGACATTAAAAGTATGAAATAACACGTATGGAATCATGTAGTAACCAAAAAAAGTGTTAAATATATTTAAAGTGTTAGGCAAATCAAAATATATGTTATATTTGAGATTCTTAAAGGTAGCCACCCTTTGCCTTGATGACAGCTCTGCACACTCTTGGCATTCTCTCAACCAGCTTCACCTGGAATGCTTTTCCATTAGTCTTGATGGAGTTCCCACATATGCTCAGCACTTGTTGGATACATGATTCCATATGTGTTATTTCATAGTTTTGATGTCTTCACACCTATTATACAATGTTGAAAATAGTATAAAAAAAATAAAAAATAAAACCTTGAATGAGTAGGTGTGTCCATACTCTTGACTGGTACTGTATGTTGATATTCTTTTGTGTATTATTTCATTATTTATTAAATGATTTTCATAGTTATATTACTATGTCATTAGTAGTAGCCATAATTCCCAAATGGCACCATACAGGGTTCTATATGGAACCATTTAGTTCAGGGAAGGGTTCTGGTCAAAGAACCCTACAATAGAGCTCTATATAAAACGTTTAGGTGTTCCATATATGAAGCAAGCTATATAACTTTTTTGGTTCTATATAGAACCTTTTTTTCTAAGAGTGTACCATTACGTCCACCAACTACTCTCTTTTGCATGTCTACAATTCCCGAATGGATAAGGTGAGAGTGATTTCTGTTGCTGACCCATTTGGTTTTTCAGTGACACGTAATGGAGGCCTATCAGGGCTCCCAAAGCAGGAAACCATGGGCCTTTGAGAGGCGTCACTGACCCCTGCTCCGCTCATCTGGGGGAAACTGAGCCCTCAGCTGGCAGGACAGCATCACATTTAGGAGTACCCAGAGCATTCCTCCTAATAGCCCTGAAACCAGTATTCTCTGTGAGATCATGTTTCTGCTCTTTCTCCATGGAATGGTCTACAAACACAAAGGCTATGTTAGAGAGAGAGTAGAATAAGTGTGTGTGCAGCACTGCGTGCGTGATTATATGTATTTAAAGGAGTGTGTGGATTTGGTCTGTGCATATGTGTTTGTGTAGGTGTCTGGATATGTGAGTATGTCTATCTGTGTGTATTTGTGCCTAGGGTCTAGTGTAGTGCATGAGGCCTTTTCCTTTATATATGTGTGTGTGTGCGTACATGTGTGTCTGTGTGTTTGTTGGAACCCAGGAGTCTTCCCCTCCTGTAATGAGTGGTTACCTGATCCGCCTGTCAGTCAGTCCCCTCGCCCCTCTGCCTTCAGACCACAACGCAACAATCATCGCAGCACTCACACACGCTGACGCACACACGCACGCCAAACACAAACCAGACACACACCAAAGACACACACATATAGTGTGATATGTGCTGGATTTAGTACATGAACACTCAATTCAAACACACCCTCATACACACTCATTCTCTGAACAGATGAGCACCCATCCCAGCAAGCACGCATGGAGGTTCTGACAACGTTTTACTATGGTTCCCATACTATGCTGAAATACTGAAATTCCCCACAGATTAATGTTGTTTCTTAAGAGCTATCTGGGATGCTCATATACAGGTCTATGTGCCATCATTTTTAAACAGCTCCACTGTAATCACTGCAATTCCGAATGTATGATCAAACCAAACAACATATTCACTCAATAGTTTTCACAAACGTTTACAGTAGATTATATAAAGCACATAAACATTGAAAAGTGGGACCGTGCCTCTTCAAACCAGGCCCTGAACTTGTATCCACACAGTTTGAATCTGCTTTCCTTTCTTTCCTCCCTCTCCTCTCTGGTCGGTCTCTATTCTTTAGAAGGTTTAGGATGGTGCGAACTGGATCCCAGTTCAGTTTCGCTGCCAACAAAGAGGCTGTGAGGCCTGCCAATCCTCTCCCCACCAGGGAGGGAGAAGTCTCCCCACTTCAACACTCCTGTCCTTCCACACTCATCTCTGTCAATCCCACTGACTAGCACAATTTCCCTCTAATCCCCCTTCCTCTCCTCTCAAATGGCGGGCCAAGAGAGAAACCTCATCTGGAAGTGGACAAGAAAAGCCACAATACTTAAAGCAGGTTGTGGGAACATCCTGATAATTCTGTGAGTGTGTGCGTACAGACTCAAAGGAGATTTAGCTTATGAAACTCCAACACATTTCTCTCTCCATGCCCTTCTCTTTCTCTTTTATTTAAGTGCACCTCTCATTAAATCTTTATCTCTGTTATGGGTACATTAAATGTGCTGACGATGGTAACGTCAAACACACTTTATTGGCATGGGCCGAAAGCAAATAATGCCACTCAAGTAATCAAATATCAAAAAGAGACACACTACAGTAAATACTACAGTATACTACAGTCCTCAAAAACACACCAATACTACAGTATACTACAATCTGCAAAAACAATCTGCAAAAATCCTTCATGAATTACTATAGTATATACTACAGTTGTCTTTTACTATAGTTAACTGTAAAACACTAAAGTATACTACATTAAATACTAAAGTCTGCAAAAACACTGCAGTGAGTATTACAGTAAAGTCTGCAAAAAACTACAGTGAATAGTATAGTATTTATACCATAATACTGTATACCATAGTATTTTCTATGGGTTTTGATTTATGAAGGACTCAGGTCAGAAATACACAGGGCTCAACTAGCCTGTCTAGAGTAGTGGCTAGGGCAAATAGAGAGAGACCCAGTCTGAGCCTATACACCAGACCACCCATCTAACGGAAACACAAAACTAGGCCCAAAATTAAGCCCCGGTGGTGAGAGATAAATGTGAAGGCGCTAAACATGAGAGTTACTGTATCAACAGGCCCACCACGGTCTTCAGGGGAGAACGCTCAGCTTCACAGGGTCTGTCACCACAACAAACACACGGCCACTCAGGGGAGGATGGAGCTGGGAGCTAAAAGGGATTCTGGGAACACTGTTGACACGTGTCAAGAGCTGGTCATTTGCTGCGTGTCAACGGGGGTCGGCACTTGACGGACATTGACGTTGAGTTTGCTGAGGACTGACTAAATAAACAGGTTATTTTTTGAGTTGATGAAAAGAAACCGAGAAGGTAGACGAGCTTGTATTCATAAAGTGTCTCAGAGTAGGAGTGCTGATTTAGGACGAGCTTTCTGATCACGACAAATAAGATTACATGCGAGGGACGACAACGACGACGACGCCATAATCCTAGGTCAGCAGACCTTGGCCAGGTCTCCCTTGAGGTAGAGGTCTTCTGACCTCAATGGGACTGGTTAGATAAAGGTGGGGGTAAAAAAATCCTACTCTGAGATGCTTGATACATACAGCCCCTGAAATATAGAAAAAACGTGCTAGGGCTCTTATTTTCTTCTCACTCCCTAAAGGAAGTGTGCCATTATTTGTACCGTTAGGATGAGGTGGATACTATGCACACAGACCCACACAGATTCCCCTGGACCATACTGTAACTGTAAAACACCCTTGCAAAGGCTAAAGCCCTCAATCTGTGCATCTCAGACACTGATAGAGCCCCATTACTTTAATACGAAAATTACAACCATGTGAAATATCTCCTAAGGTTCATACATACACAACTGGTAACCACACCATATGGCTGCCGGAGCTTGGTTAATATTTTTTTCTCCTGTAGATTAGGCACTTCAAGGCATGCCAAGCATAACACAATTGGCACAGCAGTCCCGTCCACTACACTCGCAAATGTTGTTGTTTCGTTCGTTTTTCTTTTCCCTCATCTGTTTTCGTTTTTTTCCTTTCCGAATGGAAATTTTGAGGTCGATTTGGTTTTGCCTGTTCTGCTCGAACAGTTCAAATCAAAAAGATTGGAGGGGGAGGATAAGGCACGGGGGAAATTTAGATTTAACTCCATGATGAGGGTGCTTCAAAACAACGCCCATGTGGTCTTCATTTTAGCTGGGTTTTAACAGCAAATGGAGCGAGGCGAGAGCTGGCAAACCCCCTCCTCAACACACACACAAAGACACACACGTACTGCCGCTCCGCACCCCCTCACCAACTACACACACCCCCAACCACACTGTACATTACAGATCAGAACATTGAAATGACTCAAGCTGTGCTGTATAGCACTACTGCACAGGCTACTCCTACTGTATGCAAGTTTCCTGGTTTCTGTTAGAAAACCAAGCCTCTGCAGGATCATGACTAGGACAGTGGTGGATACGTCACTTCCAGGGCTCAATAGTTTTGTCTCTGAGGGGCAAGTTTTCTTTATTTATACTGAAAAAAATATAATTGCAACATGTAAAGTGTTCGTTCAATGTTTCATGAGCTGAAATTAAAGACCCCAAAAATGTTCCATATGCACAAAAAGCTTATTTGTCTCAAATTTTGTGCACAAATTTGTTTACAGTAGCTTTCCTCAAAAAACAAAACACTATAGTAAGGTCTCCTTTGCCAAGATAATCCATCCACCTGACAGGTGTGGCATATCAAGAAGCTGATTACAACACAAACTGTCAGAAACCATCTCAGGGAAGCTCATCAGCCTGCCTGTTGTCCTCACCAGGGTTTTGCCATGACTGCAGTTCGGCCTCGTAACCGACTTCAGTTGGCAAATGCTCACCTTCGATGGCCACTGGCACGCTGAAGAAGTGTGCTCTTCACGGATTAATCCCGGTTTCAAACACACCGGGCAGATGGCAGACAGCGTGTATGGCGTCGTGTGGGTTAACAGGTTGCTGATGTCAACGTTGTGAACAGAGCGCCCCGTGGTGGTGGTGGGGTTATGGTATGGGCAGGCATAAGCTATGGACAATGAACACAGTTGCATTTTATCAATGGCAATTTGAATGCACAGACATACCGTGACGAGATCCTGAGGACCATTGGCGTGCCATTCATCCACCGCCATCACCTCAGCATGATAATATTTCAGCATGATAATGTTTCAGCATGATAATGTTTCAGCATGATAATGCACGACCACATGTTACAAGGATCTGTACGCAATTCCCGGAAGCTAAAAATGTCCCAGTTAAAGGTATCTGTGACGAACAGATGCATATCTGTATTCCCAGTTATGTGAAATCCATAGATTCGAGACATAATGGATTTATTTCAAGTGACTGATTTCCTTGTATGAACTGTAACTCAGTAAAATCTTTGAAATAGTTTCATGTTGCATAAACATTTTTGTTCAGTGTATGTACCCAGGCTTGAAAATGGCTATAAAATGCACTGGAACAGAGCTTATTCCAATAAACCCTCCCTTGCTAGGAAAAAACATGTCTATGAGTCAGACTCCATTCATGACATAACATAGCGTTTGACAGGGATTCATCTGAAGTGCACATAGGTGTTACCGCCCATTGTAACTGAAAACGGTTGAATTGTTTTCTTATGGTCGGTCGCTTTCAGAACCGAGACCATTAAAGGTATTTTTTCTTTCTTTGGCGAGGAAGGCGGTCATGGAAACGAGTGTATTACAGTAAACAGAGGTGGTGGAACCCTGGGCTGTTTGTTCTGCTGCTATTAACATGGAAGACATTTTCATGATGGTGAAATGTGTGTGTGTGTGTGTCTGTGCTTGCGTGCGTGAGTGCTTGTGTGCGCGTGTGTGTGTGTGCACGCGTGCGTGTTTGTTCACCATTATGTGTCTTCACCATTATGTGGTTTAAAGAACAATTGTGTGGAAGCCAAAGAAACTGATATGGGTGGAGTTCACAGTAAAAGTTAATAGGTCACCAATAGGAAAGACTAATTTCACTACAGTCACAATGACCAACTGTAGTCTAGACCAAATTTTCAGGAGTCATGACATAGATCTTGCAACCAGGGTCCATGTTCATAAAGCGTCTCAGAGTAGGAGTGCTGATCAACGACCAGGTCCTAGATCAGCACTCCTACTATGAGACACTATGAATATGCGGCTAGATATTGTTGGGTGAATCTTAAAGGGCAATTCCGACACTTTTAAACCACATATTCATCATCTCCAGCACCAAACCACATGTGAAAACAGCATGTTTCTATGATCTGTGGTTAGAAAGATAGGAATAAAGGTCTTTAGAAAAATGCTTCCCTGTGACATCACAGGGTATCAGGAATCAATGTCAGACCCAGATGCAGACTGTCAAAGTAACAATGTTTATTGTAGCAACAGGGGCAGACAAAGACAGGTCAAGGCAGGCAGGGGTCCAAAATCCAGGGTAAGGCAAAGGTGCAGGTCGGCAGGCAGGCTCAGGTTCAGGGACAGGCAGAGTTCAGTAAACCAGAGGTGGAGCAAAGGTGCAGGTCGGACAGGCAGGCTCAGGGTCAGGCAGAGAGGTCAGGCGGGCGGGTACAGGGTCAGGACAGGCAAAGGTCAAAACCAGGAGGACAAGGAAAGAGAGGCTGGGAAACGATAGGAGCTGACAGGAAAAACGCTGGTTAGCTTGAACGTACAAGACGAACTGGCAACGAACAGACAGAGAACACAGGTATGAATACACAGGGGAAAACTGGGAAGAGGGGCGACACCTAGAAAGGGGTGGAGACAAGGACAGGTGAAACAGATCAGGGCGTGACACAGGGTAGGATTTAAAGTACAAAAACAGTGATTTTCTAAACCTGTCATGAGTTACTAGCCCAAGGGAGGGTATTTTCTTGCTCCCCACGTAGCTGTGAATCTCATAGTGATTAAAAATCATTGTTTGAAAAATGTTTAACATTTTGATGATTGATATAATTTTTTCACATGATATTTTTTTTTCTACAAAACTTGTTTTCACATACGTTTAAAGTGGTATTGTGCTGGAGATCATGAAAATAAGGTTGTCCTGGCCTACAGCCCCAACCCATGCTCTACTCCTCCACCTCTTCACTCCCCATCTCTCAGGATTGAAGCCCTAGGCCTTCGACACAGGAAATTGTCCACTTCTTATTGATCGCCGGGACGCACATCGATCAGAAAGTGACATTGCTCCCTTGGCTCCGGTGCTGCAGAAAGCAGGTCCTGTTATTTATTGTTTCTGCATCACACATGGGCCCCAATAACTCCGTCCCCGCTGGCCCCCCACCCATCGTTCAAACATACAGGGTTCCTCCCTGAGGGAGCACTAACTGGTTACTTAGAACAGATGTTGGAACGTTGTACTAATGTTGCCCTTATATAGAAACTCTCAGCACATGTTAATTGCAGCCACTAACACCTCATGAGTCTTGGAGCTGTCACCATGTCCTGTATGCAATACTCCAATTCTTTGTCTGAGGAGTGATATAATTAAGCAATAAGGCACGAGGGGGGTGTGGTATATGGCCAATATACCACAGCTAAGGGCTGTTCATGGTACGGCACGACGCAACACGGAGTGCCTGGATACAGCCCTTAGCCGTGGTATATTGGCCATATAACACAAAGCCCCAAGATGCCTTATTGCTATTATAAACTGGCTACCAACCTAATTAGACCATTCAAAATAAATGCTTTGTCATGCCCGTGGTATACGGTCTGATATACCACGGCTGTCAGCCAACTAGCTTTCAGAGCTCGAACAACCCAGTTTATAATGTAAAATACACTTAATACAGACTCTCTAGTGTCAAGTAAATGGCTACCTCGTAATAGTATGGCTACCATGTTGTTGCGCAACATGTGGCTCATCTATATCCAATATTGTTTACTTTGACATTCACGGTCTTGTATCTGTTTGTTCAACATTGCCATGATTATACATTATATATTTTCTTGAATTAGAAAATGTAAAATTCACCATGAGAAGATCAACAGACAGGCTCTACTCCCATTGGCAACCCTTCAGTTCATACTTTGAAGGTCTCTCTACCTTTCCTACTGAATGAATAATTGCAATTAATGAAGTAATTACAGTGCCTTGCGAAAGTATTCGGCCCCCTTGAACTTTGCGACCTTTTGCCACATTTCAGGCTTCAAACATAAAGATATAAAACTGTATTTTTTTGTGAAGAATCAACAACAAGTGGGACACAATCATGAAGTGGAACGACATTTATTGGATATTTCAAACTTTTTTAACAAATCAAAAACTGAAAAATTGGGCGTGCAAAATTATTCAGCCCCTTTACTTTCAGTGCAGCAAACTCTCTCCAAAAGTTCAGTGAGGATCTCTGAATGATCCAATGTTGACCTAAATGACTAATGATGATAAATACAATCCACCTGTGTGTAATCAAGTCTCCGTATAAATGCACCTGCACTGTGATAGTCTCAGAGGTCCGTTAAAAGCGCAGAGAGCATCATGAAGAACAAGGAACACACCAGGCAGGTCCGAGATACTGTTGTGAAGAAGTTTAAAGCAGGATTTGGATACAAAAAGATTTCCCAAGCTTTAAACATCCCATGGAGCACTGTGCAAGCGATAATATTGAAATGGAAGGAGTATCAGACCACTGCAAATCTACCAAGACCTGGCCGTCCCTCTAAACTTTCAGCTCATACAAGGAGAAGACTGATCAGAGATGCAGCCAAGAGGCCCATGATCACTCTGGATGAACTGCAGAGATCTACAGCTGAGGTGGGAGACTCTGTCCATAGGACAACAATCAGTTGTATATTGCACAAATCTGGCCTTTATGGAAGAGTGGCAAGAAGAAAGCCATTTCTTAAAGATATCCATAAAAAGTGTTGTTTAAAGTTTGCCACAAGCCACCTGGGATACACACCAAACATGTGGAAGAAGGTGCTCTGGTCAGATGAAACCAAAATTGAACTTTTTGGCAACAATTCAAAATGTTATGTTTGGCGTAAAAGCAACACAGCTGAACACACCATCCCCACTGTCAAACATGGTGGTGGCAGCATCATGGTTTGGGCCTGCTTTTCTTCAGCAGGGACAGGGAAGATGGTTAAAATTGATGGGAAGATGGATGGAGCCAAATACAGGACCATTCTGGAAGAAAACCTGATGGAGTCTGCAAAAGACCTAAGACTGGGACGGAGATTTGTCTTCCAACAAGACAATGATCCAAAACATAAAGCAAAATCTACAATGGAATGGTTCAAAAATAAACATATCCAGGTGTTAGAATGGCCAAGTCAAAGTCCAGACCTGAATCCAATCAAGAATCTGTGGAAAGAACTGAAAACTGCTGTTCACAAATGCTCTCCATCCAACCTCACTGAGCTCGAGCTGTTTTGCAAGGAGGAATGGGAAAAAATGTCAGTCTCTCGATGTGCAAAACTGATAGAGACATACCCCAAGCGACTTACAGCTGTAATCGCAGCAAAAGGTGGCGCTACAAAGTATTAACTTAAGGGGGCTGAATAATTTTGCACGCCCAATTTTTCAGGTTTTGAATTGTTAAAAAAGTTTGAAATATGCAATAAATGTCGTTCCACTTCATGATTGTGTCCCACTTGTTGTTGATTCTTCACAAAAAAATACAGTTTTATATCTTTATGTTTGAAGCCTGAAATGTGGCAAAAGGTCGCAAAGTTCAAGGGGGCCGAATACTTTCGCAAGGCACTGTACATTTAGCTTTAACCTTTATGATTTCATTCCCTTTCAGTTTGAAGATGTTGAACTAGACTGCCTCTATGGCAATAAAAATATACTATTTATTCTAATATGACTGGTATTTATTCTCACTCTTATCTACTACTTTTCTTAAAAATGTATATATTCAAAAAATACCATTACAGTCTGTTTTATAACCATTTTTCCTTTTAAGCGGATTTCTACTTGAAGAAATGAACACATTCACTGTTTTCTAAACCCTGATGCAACATGCAGGCACCTTATATTAATAGTATTTTTTCTAACATTTTCCCCTGGGATGGAAAGGAGGGTGGGGTTGGGGGAGGTGGGGAGACGAGGATGGAGGTGTTCTTTCTGGGGGAAAAAAATAACAATGCTGCAGTTGTATATTTGAAATCTGTGAAAAAAAATATATATTGGGAAAAAAAAATCATTGCTATGGTTATGTTGGACATAACAATTATTATCATAACGGGAAGCAGTCAAGTTGTAATTAGGGAATTTCCAATGAATCTTTCTCTTTCCCTATGAAGCAGCCAAAGCAGTCAGGGTGAAGCGCTGGCTGAATAATGGGGGTAAGGAGATGCTGGTGTAGATTTTGGAGATATCTGTCTGACTGTCTGATGGAGGGAGGTGTGTTTGGAAAAGGTTTCTATGCAGTCCTTGCCTCGTTATGTTAGCACAAGTTTGGATTCTCTCACACCCCCCGCCCGCCCGTGGCGCCTTCCATCCTATCCTTATGTCTCTCTCACTCTTTCCCTTTCTCTTCCTAACCCTATCATGCTATCTTTTGTATTATATTTTCCCTTCTCTATCACACATTATTCCTCCATTTCTGATGGACTTTCTTTTCAAACTCCCTCTCTCTGCTTGTTGTGGCCTAAATGTTACACCCCCCTCTTGGTGGCCAATATACAATACAATTAACTAATATAACTAATACAATTATCTAGCTCCTTGGGCATTAGTTTGTTTGACACAAAAAAACAATATCTCTATTCTCATAACTTCAACTGGCCCTTCAGGCCTATCAGGTGGAGGTGAACCCCATGGTAGTGAACCCTGTTCACTGCCCACCCCCTACACCACTCCCTCCCTCCAGTAGATGTGGTTGGCCGAGCATACCACTGCCATAGTGAAGACAAAGAGAGCCTCCCCCAGGTCTCAACGCCGCTGTGTCAACTTCTCTCCTTTCATTCACAATCTGGTCCGCCTCTCTCTTACGCCTCGTCTCCCCCACTGATTGAGAAGACGAGAGCTGATTGTGCCTGAAGACTGAAAGTCGGTTTGTACCTCTACCCCACCCCCACACTCCCCATTGTCCTTCATCCTCCCACCTCACTGCTACCAAGCAGGTGCACACACCCTGCTTGTTATTTTACCTTATTTTTCTACTTTATTAAACATGTTCGTGCCTTGGGGACATGGGTTCAGTTTACCCGTGAACACAGGGCTCGGCTCATAGAGGAAAATCAAAATGTGTGTGGCTTAGATGTCCAACCGATGTTGAAATGGAATGTGTTTTTTTCTGACTTTTTAGAGACAAGGAGCTCTTTTAGGGAAGGGAAGAAAATATGGTTAAGTCTTCTCGATTACAGTCTTTTTGATTTTCCTCCGATCCCCTGGTCAGCTGATGGCCAAACCCCCACCCCCCTCCTGCATCCCCAGTGGCGTACTACACACCCCCGTAGGCTCTGGAGGCCCCTAACCCCCAAGAAGATATACACTGAGTATACCAAAAGTTGACTCCAATGCTTCCCCCAGTTGTGTTAAGTTGGCTGGATTCTTGATACACATGGGAAACTGTTGAACGCCTGGCACCTTCTACCATAATCCATTCAAAGGCACTCAAATCTTAAGTCTTGCCCATTCACCCTCTGAATGGCACACATACACAATCCATGTCTCAATTGTCTCAAGGCTTCCCCTTCATCTACACTGACTGAAATGGATTTAACAAGTGACATAAATAAGGGATCATAGCTTTCCCTCGGATTCACCTGGTCAGTCCATGTCATGGAAAGAGCAGGTGTTCTTAATGTTTTGTATACTCAGTTGTTATAAATACTGTACTACCCTCCGCCCCAGTCGCTCTCTTTCTTTTCGTTGTTTGGTAATAAGACATGTAGACCTTGCAGGGGGGCCCCGCGAAACTGCGGTACACCACTGCCCCCCCGTCCCCCCCGTCCCCCCCAACGGATTAATTGAGGGGACCGTTTGATCCGACTGCGGTATCCATGCTTGAACATTTTCTATCAAACAACAGTGATCAATTAGGAGAACAATGCTGTGGGGTCAGAGTTGAGGAGTGGCGGCTAGTAATCAGGACCCCTGGCCAGTAATCAGAGTAGCAGAGGAAGAATTAAAACCAACATGAACTATGATTAATGAAAAACATAACAAGGCTGCTAAACAATGAGGCAAGAGGCCGCTTCCAGCTCCCATGGCATCTATAAGCGTCTTTGAACGCTGGCCCTAGACATGCTCTTTTCTCTCTTTCACACACAAAAACACACACAAGCAATGCAAGGCACACATCACACGCATCACACATGCTCCCACACACACTCCTCCCTCTGTGGGCCTCCTTTTCTCCAACCACGGGCCCACAAATCAAAGCTCAAGAGAGAGGACCCCTGGGCTTCTGTTGAATGTGCAGGAACGGATTGTGTGTGTCTGTGTGTTCGTAAATATGTATGTACGTGTGTGTGTGTAGAGATCTTAAGGGAACTCCTGGGTCATAAACCCTAGAGCACAGTGATGGAACAAAGGGCAGACATTCATTAATCTCCCACGTCCCACACTACTGTAGTTCAGTGAACCCGACTTCACTCAGAGGCACATTCTGGTTCAGTTGTCTTTTGTGTGTGTGTGTGTGTGTGTGTGTGTGTGTGTGTGTGTGTGTGTGTGTGTGTGGTGTGTGTGTGTGTGTGTGTGTGTGTGTGTGTGTGTGTGTGTGTGTGTGTGTGTGTGTGTGTGTGTACTGAATGTACAGTGTCAAGGAGATGGGGCTTGAGTGTGTGGTTATGCAAATGCCTGTGCATGTGAATGTATGGCCGTGTGTGTACAGGGGGTGAGGAGGACCCCTCTGCAGCAAGCAGGATGTTCCCATGCTACAGCGTGTCAGGCAGCTGGCTGGACGCCTGCCAAACCAAACCTGTGGTTGGCTGGAAGGAGAGCAGCACAGCCAGGGATCCAGTTTCTTTTGAGAGAGAGAGAGAGAGAAATGTTAGTAGGCCTCTTGTCAATGTTCTTGAAGTTCAACACTTGTGCGAGCGCACACACACACAGACACACACAGACACACACACACACACACACACACACACACACACACACACACACACACACACACACACACACACACACACACACACACACACACACACACACAAACAGACACACAAGTACTGTTCACATTTCTGAAATAGTGTTCTCCCAACTTGTGATTGGAAGGTTGACTATAGGAAAAAAAATAACTGGCTCTATGGATACAAAACGCATTTAAACCTGTCCAACAATGATATGAGTTCCACAGAAGACAACAATATATCAGCCAGGTCTGAGTTCATGTGTTACAGCTATCAGATCTAGGCTAGGAACAACCTATCCATGTTCTTCAACATGAACTAGTCACGAGCTGAATTGGAATCATTTACATCTTTTGACCTGAGAACTACAACAAACAGTGGCTAAATGGAATGGATGTCCTGTTCTGATTAAAATCATTGTGGGAAGTTACAGTTATATGAAGAGGTATTCGGCCATGGCATTGTAAACATTTGTTTGGTTAGCTAGCTACAGTGCCTTGCGAAAGTATTCGGCCCCCTTGAACTTTGCGACCTTTTGCCACATTTCAGGCTTCAAACATAAAGATATAAAACTGTATTTTTTAGTGAAGAATCAACAACAAGTGGGACACAATCATGAAGTGGAACGACATTTATTGGATATTTCAAACTTTTTGAACAAATCAAAAACTGAAAAATTGTGCGTGCAAAATTATTCAGCCCCTTTACTTTCAGTGCAGCAAACTCTCTCCAGAAGTTCAGTGAGGATCTCTGAATGATCCAATGTTGACCTAAATGACTAATGATGATACATACAATCCACCTGTGTGTAATCAAGTCTCCGTATAAATGCACCTGCACTGTGATAGTCTCAGAGGTCCGTTAAAAGCGCAGAGAGCATCATGAAGAACAAGGAACACACCAGGCAGGTCCGAGATACTGTTGTGAAGAAGTTTAAAGCCGTATTTGGATACAAAAATATTTCCCAAGCTTTAAACATCCCAAGGAGCACTGTGCAAGCGATAATATTGAAATGGAAGGAGTATCAGACCACTGCAAATCTACCAAGACCTGGCCGTCCCTCTAAACTTTCAGCTCATACAAGGAGAATACTGATCAGAGATGCAGCCAAGAGGCCCATGATCACTCTGGATGAACTGCAGAGATCTACAGCTGAGGTGGGAGACTCTGTCCATAGGACAACAATCAGTCGTATATTGCACAAATCTGGCCTTTATGGAAGAGTGGCAAGAAGAAAGCCATTTCTTAAAGATATCCATAAAAAGTGTCGTTTAAAGTTTGCCACAAGCCACCTGGGAGACACACCAAACATGTGGAAGAAGGTGCTCTGGTCAGATGAAACCAAAATGGAACTTTTTGGCAACAATGCAAAACGTTATGTTTGGCGTAAAAGCAACACAGCTGAACACACCATCCCCACTGTCAAACATGGTGGTGGCAGCATCATGGTTTGGGCCTGCTTTTCTTCAGCAGGGACAGGGAAGATGGTTAAAATTGATGGGAAGATGGATGGAGCCAAATACAGGACCATTCTGGAAGAAAACCTGATGGAGTCTGCAAAAGACCTAAGACTGGGACGGAGATTTGTCTTCCAACAAGACAATGATTCAAAACATAAAGCAAAATCTACAATGGAATGGTTCAAAAATAAACATATCCAGGTGTTAGAATGGCCAAGTCAAAGTCCAGACCTGAATCCAATCGAGAATCTGTGGAAAGAACTGAAAACTGCTGTTCACAAATGCTCTCCATCCAACCTCACTGAGCTCGAGCTGTTTTGCAAGGAGGAATGGGAAAAAAATTTGGTCTCTCGATGTGCAAAACTGATAGAGACATACCCCAAGCGACTTACAGCTGTAATCGCAGCAAAAGGTGGCGCTACAAAGTATTAACTTAAGGGGGCTGAATAATTTTGCATGCCCAATTTTTCAGTTTTTGATTTGTTAAAAAAGTTTGAAATTTCCAATAAATGTCATTCCACTTCATGATTGTGTCCCACTTGTTGTTGATTATTCACAAAAAAATACAGTTTTACATCTTTATGTTTGAAGCCTGAAATGTGGCAAAAGGTCGCAAAGTTCAAGGGGGCCGAATACTTTCGCAAGGCACTGTAGCTAATGTTAGCATAACCAGCTAGCTACTCCTGCAAAAATTATGTTTTTTCTGTTATCTAAAGAAACGCCTGGGAATGTGTTTATTACTTAACTTTCTGTAACTTTACCTTCAAAAGTGTTGCTCTAAGCTATGTGTATAGTGGATGTTAAAGCACCACAGTCAGACAGACAGCGCTACACAACATCATAACATGAGGAAACAGTTATTTTTTTAAATGGTCTGTGTAGTCAAGAAATGGAGATGCGATTAATGGCATCAAAAGAATAACGACATTAAAAATGTAACGCTTTATAAACAGCCAAATTAATTTGTAGACAAACTGGATATTGAATTGTGATTACAACCAAATTTCAAATGTATGTTTCTACGTGGAATTCTCGACACAATTACAACGTATACAAAGTTCTGATGATTGTTGAAATTAGATTGATGTACCAACCTGTTAGTCAAGTTTAAATCAATATTTAAGTTGAAGTTTTACCCTAATTTCAATGTTTACAATGCCAGTTGAAATGTATTTATTTATTTACGTATTTATTTCACCTTTATTTAACCAGGTAGGCCAGTTGAGAATAAGTTCTCATTTACAACTGAGATCTGGCCAAGATAAAGCAAAGCAGTGCGACAAAAAACAACAACACAGAGTTACACATGGGATAAACAAAGGTACAGTCAATAACACAATAGAAAAATCTGTATACAATGTGTTCAAATGATGTAAGGAGGTAAGGCAATAAATAGGCCTATAGTGGCGAAGTAATTACCATTTAGCAATTTACACTGGAGTGATATATGTGCAGATGAGGATGTATAAATAAAAATACTGGTGTGCAAAAGAACAGAAAGACAAAAACAAATATGGGGATGAGGTAGGTAGTTAGTTGGATGGGCTATTTACAGATGGGCTGGGTACAGCTTCAGCGATCGGTAAGTTGCTCTGACAGCTGACGCTAAAGTTAGTGAGGTAGATATAAGTCTCCAAATTCAGTGATTTTTGCAATTTTGCAGTCATTGGCATCAGAGAACTGGAAGGAAGGGCAGCCAAAAGAGGTGTTGGCTTTGGGGATGACCAGTGAAATATACCTGCTGGAGCGTGTGCTACGGGTGGGTGTTGCTATAGTGACCAGTGAGCTGAGATAAGGCGGAGTTAAACCTAGCAAAGACTCATAGATGACCTGGAGCCAGTGGGTTTGGCGACGAATATGAAGCGAGGACCAGCCAATGAGAGCATACAGGTCGCAGTGGTGGGTAGTACATGGGGCTTTGGTGACAAAATGGATGGCACTGTGATAGACTGCATCCAGTTGCTTAGTAGAGTGTTGGAGGCTATTTTGTAAATGACATCGCCGAAGTCAAGGATTGATAGGATAGTCAGTTTTGCGAGGGTAAGTTTGGCAGCATGAGTGAAGGAGGCTTTGTTGCGAATAGGAAGCTGATTCTAGATTTAACTTTGGATTGGAGATGCTTAATGTGAGTCTGGAAGGAGAGTTTACAGTCTAACCAGACACCTAAGTATTTATAGTTCTTCGCATATTCTAAGTCAGAACTGTCCATAGTAGTGATGCTAGTTGGGCGGGCGGCTGGGTGCGGGCAGCGATCGGTTGAAGAGCATGCATTTCGTTTCACTAGCATTTAAGAGCAGTTGGAGGCCACGGGAGGAGTGTTGTTTGGCATTGAAGCTTGTTTGGAGGTTTGTTATCACAGTGTCCAAAGAAGGGGCAGATGTATACAGAATGGTGACGTCTGTGTAGAGGTGGATCAAAGAATCACCAGCGGCAAGAACTAAATCATTGATGTATATAGAGGAAAGAGTCGGCCTGAGAATTGAACCCTGTGGCACCCCCATAGAGACTTGCCAGAGGTCCGGACAACAGGCCGTCCGATTTGACACACTGAACACTATCTGAGAAGTAGTTAGTGAACCAGTCGAGGCAGTCATTAGAGAAACCAAGGCTGTTGAGTCTGCCGATAAGAATACAGTGATTGACAGAGTCGAAAGCCTTGGCCAGGTCGATGAAGACGGCTGCACAGTGCCGTATTTTACCGATGGCGATTATGATATCTTTAGGACCTTGAGCGTAGCTGAGGTGAACCCATGGCCAGCTAGGAAACCAGATTGCGTAGCGGAGAAGGTACACTGGGATTCTAAATGATCTGTGATCTGTTTGTTCACTTGGCTTTCGAAGACTTTAGAAAGACAGGGCAGGATGGATATAGGTCTGTAACAGTTTGGGTCTAGAGTGTCTCCCCCTTTGAAGAGGGGGGTGACCGGTTGATTACTTTTTTCAAATCAATGTATTTTCCACATTGATTCCACGTACAATTATATTGAAACAATGTTGATTCAACCAGCGTGTGCCCAATGGGTAGTGTGTGCTTTAGTGTGTGAGGGGGGATCCGTTGAACCCAGTCTTTACTGTGGATATGAGACAATGAGATGATAGATTTGGATCAACATCTACGCTGTGGGATCAAACTCCTGGCAAAGAAGATGAAAGTAGATTTTTGCTCTCACTATTGATACAAGCTGCCAAGGCCCCTCTCTCTTTCCCTTCTTCATGTCTCTCTAGACCCCATCCTCCATCTCCAGGTCCAGCCCAGTCAGTCCCTCATGGGGGAGCGAGGGATAGGCATCCCATATGGAAGCCATTCCATCAGGCTTCCAAGCCTAGTCGCCACACTGGGAATGTTTTGCCGTTCATTGAGATGGGCCGCTGTGATGTCACATTAGCCGACTGGAACACTGGCACATAAGTGCTGTGTCAGGCGAGGGGGAGGGAGAGAGGAGGGGGGAAAGAGGGGGAAAGGGGGAGGCGGGTGAAGAATAAAAACGCTGAGCTACAACTTTTCTTCACCGCACCGTAAATTAGTACATTCCCTCATGGAAAACATTCATGCAACACAGGGCCCTGAGAGCTACAAACTCTGCTGAGAAACCGTGTGTGGTTCAGTATCGTTTCAATTAGACTGAACAAAACATCTCCTCAGCTGGGATCCCACCAGAGGAATAAGCCCAGAGAAGCAGAGGATTTGTGGGTTTGAAATAGCACAAAGCTGCTTCCAATAAAACGCTCATACATTGTGGCCCCTTTGGCTGCCTAATAAAAAGAAGATGTACAGAGAGGAGAAACTAGGTCAACCTGGTCTCTGAATCTCAGGAGGATAATTAGATAAAAAATAGAACATACTTTTCATGGTGCTGTCCAGTTGTATGTCTCCTGTATGGGTTTTATATTGTGAGACACGCACGCACGCATGCGCACGCATGTACGCACACCACACACACATATGTTTGACATGCACACAAATAATCACGAACACACATCATCTCCACGACAGTTATAGAGAACCCAGCTCATTGCTAAGTACCCCGCAGGCTCTAAATTTCATCAGAGTGGTGGAGAAGTGTTTTTACAAGGCTCGACGGAATCGGCCGAGGCACACACCACACAGACAGGGGGCCTCTGTCAAACACACCTACATTTAAACCATTCCCAAGGCAATCCCTAACAAAGCGTCAGGAAAGCTCCCTGTGCTGTCAGAGAGAGGGGCTGCTCTGGCCCGCAACAACAGGAAACACATGTATGGTGGGAGGTGGAGACTAAAGGTTGACACGGGAACAGGACCCCCGAGGGTCCCGCGGGATTCTGCCAGGAATGGGAGTGAAGTTCTAGAGTCAAGTTCGGGACAGGACGGGACAAGATCAAGAGTCTACAGGAACGGGCAATACAGGAATAGTGATACACTGAGTTTTTAGGCAGAAATATGTCACGCGTGGAGCATTTCATACAAACAACAACTGTGTGGCCTAGGCCTAATAAAATTCGATGAAAAAAATTAATTGTAATTTCCCCCCTCCCCCTTCTGCCAGTTACTAGGCTCCCTCAGATGCCAACCTACATTAGTAGGCCAAATGATGAAGCCTTCAGAAAAGAGCGATGTTTTAACTACATTTGATAGAGTTTCTTTGTCTTTGACAATGAAGGAACTGAGGACATGCTCTACTCCACACAACTTTACCGTAAAGCCCAATTGTTCGTGTATTTAACTAAACCCGTACCATCTGAGGTTAAGAGTGAAATAAAAATAGGTTGACTTATGCAGTACTGCCACTCAGATTTGTTTGTATTTTTTATGTCCATGTTGGAAATGTACATATGTGCGCAGTGCTCATCTGTAGGCTACATACTTATGTCGGTGACTGCTTACTGCTCCCTGGGTCAGGCAACTACTGAGTTCAGCTGGCTCAGGAGGCCCACTGACAACTTCCTCATCTGCCACAAGGGTCAGCGGACATGACGCCTGGACTGGCCTATTAGTGCTGGATCAGATCCAGGAAGAGTGGTGGGGAAGAGGGCAAAGCTTTGAGAGATGTGTATAGGGTTCTATCTTCTGAAGGAGTCAGAGATAGAACACACAGTTCGTTGTATCTTGGTCTATGAGAAAGGTCTGGGACATTGTGGCCCATGACCTGGAATGTCATCCTAAGTCAGTCTCCCTTTCTACTGTAGGAAAAATTATTGATAAAAAACCTTGAACTGGGCATACGTCCAACATATGTAGTCGGAAGAAACACAGTGACCTGAAACTCACATGTAAAATCAGGACAGACAAACTCCTGAGTGGCCCAAGGTAATCTCCCAGACATCCTAGTGACTAGTCCCTGTTTACCGGTTATGATGGAATAAGTCTCACTTACAGAGACATTGACTCCACTTTAAACCGCATCTCTTTGACAGCAAGTCTACTTTATTACGAATCACGTGATGAGAATGGAGTGTGAAGTGAGTTGTGTGTATGGATTCCTGTGTGTCCCTACTGATGTATCCATTAATGGCTATGAATAACCCCATTCCAAACCATCATCCTCATGGCTTCACTCCACTCCGCATGTGCACTTGTCATGCTCTATGTGTGCACTCATGCCCTCAGAAAACCCTATAGTTAGTCTGTTTCCCACTGAGTTAGGGAAAGATAATCTTCTGACTATTCAAAGGTCTTAGTGCTCAGCCAATGTCAATGTTGTTCTGAGAACTACAGTAGAGTGAAAAAGCCAAAGGGCTTAGGGGTGCAAGGGAAGTACATTCAGCAACAGGTGGGGGTCTCTAAGTGAATTATGTCTACACTTCAGATTCCCTTTGTGTGTCAGATGAGTGGGTAGGCTATACACCCCTGGTAGATGTCACTGGCAAAAACACGGCAGCATGCAACACAAACATTACTTTAGGGTTGATATGGGTCTTGTCTTGTCGGGACCTGTTTGAGTAAACTCCTAAGTTCATATATACTGAACAAAAATATAAACACAACATGTGAAGTGTTGGTCCCATGTTTCATGAGCTAAAATAAAAAGCTTGTTTCTCTTATTTTGTGCACAAATGTGTTTACATCCCTGTTAATCGGGCATTTCTCATTGGCCAAGATAATCCATCCACCTAACAGGTGTGGCATACCAAGAAGCTAATTAAACCGCATGATCATTACACAGGTGTACCTTGTGCTGGGGACAATAAAAGGCTACTCGAAAATGTGCAGTTTTGTCACACAACACAATGCCACAGATGTCTAACATTTTGAAGGAGTGTGAAATTGGCAAGCTAATTACAGGAATGTCCACCAGAGCTGTTTGCCAGAGTATTTAATGTTAATTTCTCTACCATTAGCCGCTTCCAAAGTTGTTTTAGAGAATTTGGTGGTACGTCCAACCGGCTTCACAAGCGCAGACTACCTTTAATCGCGCCAGCCCAGGACCTCCACATCCGGCCACTCCACCTGTGGGATGGTCTGATTTCTGCACAAACTGTCAGAAACCGTCTCAGGGAATCTCATCTCGTCCTCACCAGGGTCTTGACCTGGTTTCAGTTCGTTGTCATAACCAACTTCAGAGGGCAAATGCTCACCTTCGATGGTCACTGGCATGCTGGAGAAGTGTGCTCTACACGGATGAATACCAGTTTAAGCTGTACCGAGCAGATGGCAGATAGCATGTGGGTGCCACGCCGACAGGAATAAACATCTCTCTGGAAAGAAGAAGGGCGGGGCTGTATGTTTCATGAATAACGACTCATGGTGTAATTGTTTTTTATTATTATTTAAAAAATTCTCCCCAATTTTGTGGTATCCAATTGATAGTTACAGTCTTGTCTCATCTCTGCAACTCCCATACGGACTCGGGAGAGGCAAAGGTCGAGAGCCGTGCGCCCTCTGAAAAACAACCCAACCAAGCCGCACTGCTTATTGACATAATGCCCACTTAACCAGAAAGCCTGCCGCACCAATGTGTCGGAGGAAACACCGTATCATCGTGCCAGCGTGATGCGTCACTCGGGAGGCCCCCCTCATGTGTAATTGTAACAACATACAGGAACTCAAGTCCTTCTGTTCACCTCACCTAAAATTCCTTACAATCAAACGCCGACCGCATAACTCTCAAGATAATTCTCATCGGTTATTATCACAGCCGTGTATATCCCCCCTCAAGCCGATACCACGACGGCCCTCAAGGAACTCCACTGGACTCTATGCAAACTGGAAACCATATATCCTGAGGCTACATTTATTGTGGCTGGGGATTTTAACAAAGAAAATTTGAGAACAAGGTTCTATCAGTATATTGATTGTAGTACCCGAGCTGGCAAAACACTGGATCACTGCTACTCAAACTTCCGGGATGCATACAAGGTCCTCCCTCGCCCTCCGATCGGCAAATCTTACCACGACTCCATTTTGCTTCTCCCCACCTACAGGCAGAAACTTAAACAGTATGTACCCATGACAATAAATGCTGGTCTGACCAATCGAATTCCACGCTTCAAGATTGTTTTGATCACGTGGACTGGAACACGTTCCAGGTAGACTCAGAGAATAATATAGACTTAAGTGCTGATTCTGTGAGTGAGTTTATAAGGAAGTGCATAGGAGGTGTTGTACCCACTGTGACTAATAAACCTGCCCTAACCAGAAACCATGGATAGATGGCGGCATTTGCGGACAACTGAAAGCGCAAACCACTGCATTTAACCATGGAAAGATGACCGGGAATATGGCAGAATATCAACAGTGTAGTTATTTCCTCCGCAAGGCAATCAAATAAGTGAAATGTCAGTATAGGGGACAAAGTGGAGTCTCAATTCAATGGCTCAGACACAAGACATATGTGGCAGGGTCTACAGACAATCACGGACTACAAAAAGAAAATCAGCCACGTCATGGACACCGACGTCTTGCTTCCAGACAAACTAAACACCTTCTTTACCCGCTTTGTGGAAAACACAGTGCCACTGAGTGCGGCCCACTACCAAGGACTGTGAGTTCTCCTTCTCTATGGGCCGACGTAAGTAAGACATTTAAACGTGTTAACCCTCTCAAGGCTGCCGGCCCAGACGGAATCCCTAGCCGCGTCCTCAGAGAATGCACAGACCAGCTGGCTGGTGTGTTTACGGACATATTCAATCTCTCCTTATCCCAGTCTGCGGTCCCCACATGCTTCAAGATGGCCACCCAAGAAGGCAAAGGTAACTGAACTGAATGACTATTGCCCCGTAACACTCACTTCTGTCATCATGAAGTGCTTTGAAAGACTAGCTAAGGATCATATCACCTCCACCTTACCTGTCACCCTAGACCCACTGCAATTTTCATACTGCCCCAATAGGTCCACAGACGATGCAATCGCCATCACACTGCACACTGCCCTGTCCCATCTGGACAATAGGAAAACCTATGTACGAATGCTGTTCAATGACTACAACTCAGCATTCAACACCATAGTACCCTCCAAGCTCATCATTAAGCTTGAGGCCCTGGGTCTCAACCCTGCCCTGTGCGATTGGTGAAGGTAGGAAACAACATCTCCACTTCGCTGATCCTCAACACTGGGGCCCCACAAGGGTGCATCCTCAGCCCCCTCCTGTACTCCCTGTTCACCCATGACTGCATGGACATGCACACTTTCAATTCAATCATCAAGTTTGCAGACGACACAACAGTTGTAGGCTTGATCACCAACAACGATGAGAAAAGCTTGTAGGAAGGAGGTGAGGGCACTCGGGGTGTGGTGTCAGGAAAATAACCTCTTACTCAATGTCAACAAAACACTGTGGACTTCAGGAAACAGCAGTGGGAGTACTCCCCTATCCACATCGACGGGACAGCAGTGGAGAAGGTTGAAAGTTTTAAGTTCCTTGGCATATACATCACAGACAAACTGAAATGGTCCACCCACACAGACAGTGTGGTGAAGAAGGCGCAACAGAATATAACACATTAGATCTGGTAAAAGATAATACAAAGAAAAAAACAACCGTGGGTGGGACACCGATCTGTAGAGATCCTTGAGAGGTTTTAAACTCAATGCTTAGGTAGCTAGCTACATTATTCTATTAGCTCTGGAAAACAATGCTATTACGTCAGAGAAGTATTAGCATGTGTTGTATTTTGAAGCTACCCTGTCCTTATGATTCCCAAGTGGTGCAGCTGTCTAAGGCACAGCATCTCAGTGCTAGAGGTGTCACTACAGACACCCAGGTTCAAATCCAGACTGCATTTCTATCAAAGTAAGTCCTTATTACGTCAGAATAGTTTCTGTATGTTGTGTTATACTGTAGCTCACTGAGTGTATGGAGTATAAAATATTTGTCTATATTCTTTATAACTGCTGACAAGCGAGGTAACATACTAATTTAATAACCTTTATGGTGTTATATTCAATTGTGCTTATGTAGCTAGCTACATTCTTCTATTAGCTCTGTAAAACAGTGCTAATTGCATCAGAGAAGTATTGGCTTGTTGTATTTTGAAGCTACCCTGGAAAAAACATCTTCTCATACCACTTGGTCATACCACAGCTTTGTGCATTCCACAAAGCTGTTTATCATGTCCGCCTTATCCACCTCCCCCATTTTGAGGTTATAGTCAAGCACGCAGTCTGGTTTGATTTTTCTCTCTCCCGTCAGGTGGTCCACCTCCCCGGTGGCCGACATGGTTGCTGTATGGACAGTGGAGAGGACATGGATGTCTCGTTTGTCATGCCACAGTTGCCATTTCTTATTTTGTATAACAGGTCATTTAGGATGGCAGTAGCGTTGTTGATGAAATGCAGTCATCGCAGCAGAACTAGGAAGCGGTCTTGGGAAAAGAAGGTGGCAAAGAAGGGAGTTACAAACATAGGATCTGTGCTCCAGTATTCTCTTAGGGAGTTCTTCTTTACTATCCCCATGAGAAAGACACCAGGAAGGTATATATTTCACTAATTGTGGTTGTCCCCCCCACTCCTGGCTCTCTCTTTTCCTGTAGCTCCAAAGCATAGCGATTGGTCTCTGCTATGTCTCCCACCAGCTCCTCTGTCAGAAACAACTTGAAGCATTGGAAATGGCAAGGGGCGTTGCACTCCAGGCTGGGACTCATCAAAGCAAACAGCAGGGCCAGGAGGGGTGAAATGGCTGGCAGCCTTCCAGCTACCACAGAACTCCTGTACTTCATCCACTGTCGGTCTGCCTCCATCACTACCAGCATCTTCAAAGGGAACTGGGACTTTGTTAGATTCAGGGTTCTCAATGGCTGGGGGGCAGCTTCTCATTGTCACTATCAGAATTTGATTCCTGACTTTCAGACTCATTGTCTGAATTTTAAAAAATCTCCAGAATTTCTGCATTTGTGAGTTGTCTCCTTTTGAAAGACATTGCTAATGCTACAGCTTAGCTCACTAGCTACATACATAAACAACAACACTGAATGGCTCAGAGTGGGAGTGAGAGGTTACGTGATTGACTGCCTGCACGCGCCATTTATATCAATAAATCACTATCAGAAAATGTTTTGTGTGGTAATTATTGATATATTTACTGTTTTATTCACATGTTTTTCAAGTACCGGTGATAAATCAGCCATTCTGATTCTTGCATAGATTGTAATGGGCACATATTATGTGTGTAAAATACTTTTTTGAAGGTTGTATGATGAGCTAAGCTAATTCTAGCTATGTGTGGAGCCATATTTGTAGACATACAATGCATTCTGGGTTTCACGTAATCGTCTATCGGACCAAAGATGCTATAACAAAATGAAGTGAGTAAGGGTTCACTCATTTTTTGAGAACTTCGGGAAGTGAATGGTGGGATGTGAACGATGGTAGACGACACACCCCCTTCAACATGCATACTATAAACAGATCAAACTCATCTTCTCTTATTATCTTTGGTTTCTGTGAGGAAAAAAAGCATGCAGCACGCTAAAACTAATCATTGTCGGATTACTTTCGATTTCTAGAAACTGTTTTACTCAATTACTTCGATCAACGGTGAGCTCACCTGTGATGTCGTTAATTATAAATAGCAATTGCTATTTGCTAATTCATATTGTAGTTTATGTCAGCCGAGAGTTATAAAATATGACTGCATGTGTTGCTTCAATCTTTCCTCAGTTAGCACTAGGACAAATGTAGCCTACATTTTTCCGGTTTGGATGATTGTGTTATGCTATAGATACTTCTGTGAATATCTGAACATTGCATCCAAAAATAAACTGCTCACATACTGGACATAACTTTGTAAGGACAGTGTTTGTGTAAATAGTTTCTGAAAAAAAGTGTGGTCATCTCAAATGCTGAGTGTTGCGTCATTCGAAACCGTTCTAAATAAGCGTTCCAATTAAGCGTTCTAATCACACCCGTGTGATAGTATGTGTTAATTAAAGGGTTAAGGTATCTTTGACCAACAGATGCATATTTGTATTCCCAGTCATGTGAAATCCATAGATTAGGACCCAATGAATTTATTTCAATTGACTGATTTCCTTTTATGAACTGTATCTCAGTAAAATCTTTTCAATTGCTGCATGTTAGGTTTATATTTTTGTTCAGTGTAGTTTTCATCAAATCAAATCTAACCACATTTTATTGGTTGGGTAAACAGTTTAGCAGGTGTTATGGCGGTGCAGCAAAATGCCTAGGTTCCTAGTTCCTATCCATTCAGTAAATGTCTAACAAGCACACAATAATCAAACATATGTTGTATAGTAGTAGATACAGTATCTAAATAGTATGTTAACATTATTAAAGAGACCAGTGTTCAATGACTATGTACATAGGACAGCAGTCCCTAAGGTGCAGGGTAGAGTACTTGGTGGTGGCCGGCTAGTGACTAAGGGCAGAGTAGGGTACTGGGCAGAGGGCAGGTTACTGGGCGGAGGCCGTCTAGTGCACTGAGAGGAACTTGAAGCTTTGACCCTCTCCACTGCGGCCCGTCAATGTGGATAGTGGTGTGCTCTCTCTGCTGTCTCCTGTATTCCACTTTTAGCTTCTTTGTTTTGTTGACGTTGAGGGAGAGGTTATTTTCCTCACATCTTGTCATGCACTGATTTCCTGTAATCCTGATGAATAAGAATTCCCTAACAGAACAGAATAGTATGAATAGTCTACTTGGGAAGAGACAGGTAGTCAGAACTACAGTGCTAAGGGGAGGCCACAGAGTGGACAAGGGCAATTCCACATAACATAACAGACTGACATTTGTTTTAAATAATTGGCAGCCAAGCACCGATCATCATGTCACCAGCATCATTAAAATGTGTAGCCTACCGTTGA
Source organism: Oncorhynchus mykiss (assembly GCF_057628025.1). NCBI lineage: Eukaryota > Metazoa > Chordata > Actinopteri > Salmoniformes > Salmonidae > Oncorhynchus > Oncorhynchus mykiss. Next base: position 6,886,244 of record NC_143044.1, read on the forward strand.
TATACAGTATATTGGAAGTTCATAACTTATTCCATCTGGCTATAAACTGCATGCTTTTCCATAGCGTGGTGGTAGTAGGCTACAACATCATCGAGTGACTCCAAGTTTACTGCAACATGATGGTTTTTCTATCATTATTTGCACATAATAGCGTTTCTGTCGCAATTGTTGCAAAATCGATTTTGACTAAGAAATTAAGAAACTAAGAAAAACGTATTGAATTACTACAAGACTCCCATAGTGTGGCAGACTACGCTGTTGATTTTTGCAAGTTGGTTGCCGAGAGTGCCTGGAATCCGGAGTCTCTTTTCGATACCTTTCTTCAAGGATTATCTGAGGTGGTAAAAGATGAGCTAGCAGCTTGGGAGTTACCGTTGGACCTCAATTCCCTCATCGCCTTCACCATTAGAATTGATGGACGTCTAAGGGAACGCAGGAGTGAGAGGAGGTCTGGCCGAGGTCACACTCGTTCATCCGCAAAGGCTTGCTCACTTCAAAGGAATCCGGAAGTCCCCGAAGGCTGTTTTTCCGAGAGGATCCGAAGCCACCCGGGCTCCCTCGAGAATCATCGGCGATGGGTGAGTCAGATACTCCAGAATCTATGCAACTGGGCAGAGCTAGGTTATCGCCTAGGGAATATTCACATAGGCTAAGTTCCAACAGTTGTCTGTACTGTGGGGCTGCGGGACATTATATAGTCACCTGCCCAGTTAACAGACCCATTTCTGTAGTAGGTACAAGTACTCTGGTGAGCCAGACTGGGAATCCTATAAATCCCATCAACCTCACTCCTATTTTTGTGATACTGCTCTTCCCGCACACCGTCCTTATGATTGCACCATTGATCTCCTCCCAGGCACCACACCACCTCGTGGTAGGCTATATTCTCTATCCGGGCCGGAGATTAAGGCATGGAGGATTACATACTCTCTGGCTACTCGGGCCATCCGTCCGTCAGCATCTCCTGCCGGCGCAGGGTTTTTCTTTGTGGAGAAGAAGGACAAGACCCTGCGTCTGTGCATTGACTACCGGGGTCAAAATGACATTACTGTTAAGAATCGTTAACCCCTACCACTCCTCTCCTCGGCTTCTGAACCTCTCCAGGTGGCCACCATTTTTTTCCAAGCTGGACCTTCGGAATGCCTACCACCTAGTTTGGATACGGGAAGGAGATGAGTGGAAGACAGCATTCAACACAGCCAGCGAACATTATGACTACCAGGTCATGCCGTTTGGACTCACCAACGCCTCACTGTCTTCCAGGCTCTGGTAAATGATGTGCTCTGGGACATGCTAAACCGTTTGTGTTCGACTACATTGACGACATCCTGGTTTTTCCCGGTCTGCCCAGGAACATGTTCTTTATGTCAGAACCAATTGTTTGTGAAGGCCGAGAAGTGTGAGTTCCCCTGCTCTACTATCTCCTTTCTGGGATATGTCATCGTTGAGGGAAATCTCCAGAAGGAAATGTCCAGATGGATCCTGGAAAGGTGAAAGCAGTGGTGGATTGTCCTCAACCTACGTCCAGGTTGCAGTTGCAACATTTTCTGGGTTTTGCTAACTTCTACCGCCGTTTCATTTGGGATTACAGCACCCTGGTGGCCCCCTCTCTGCACTCACTTCACCCAAGGTAACGTTCACATGGTCTCCAGCTGTCGACAGAGCCTTTGTGGAACTGAAGCATCGGTTCACCACAGCACCCATCCTCATCCATCCATATGAGTCCCGTCAACTTGTGGTAGAGGTTGATGCTTTTGATGTTGGAGTGGGGGCCATCCTGTTCCAGCGATCTGCCCAGTACCAAAAGCTTTATCCCTGTGCCTTCCTGTCCCATCGTCTCAATCCTGCAGAGAGGAACTACAATGTAGGCAACCGAGAACTCCTGGAGGTCAAGATGGTATTGGAAGAGTGGAGGCAATGGCTAGAAGGAGCAGAACAACCATGTGGAATATCTACGTACAGTAAACCACCTTAACTTTAGGCAGGCCCGATGGGCTCTCCTGTTTACAAGATTTAACCATTTCCTACTGCCCAGGGGCCAAGAATGTGAAGCCTGACACCCTCTCCCGACTATGCAGTTCCTCTGCCAAACCCCTACATCATGCCTTGCAGCCTCAGTGGGTTGGGGTATTGAGACCCTGGTTAGCAAGGCACAACATTCCCAGCCTGGACCTGAAGGGGGCCCGGCTAACCGGCTGTTTGTCCCTAACTCAGTCCGGTCCTGGGTCCTGGAATGGGCTCATTCCTCCAGGCTGACCTGTCATCCTGGTTCACGCCGTACCCTAGCATTCCTCCGAAAAAAATTATGGTGGCCCACAATGGTTTGTGATATCTCTGCCTTCGTCGCCGGGTGCACGGTGTGTGCCCAGAACAAGACTCCACGGCAAGCTCCTTCTGGCCTTCTTCAGCCACTACTGGTCCCTCATCGTCCCTGGTCTCATATCTCTCTGGATTATGTCACTGGGCTTCCCCGTCTGATGGAAACACCATCATCCTGACAGTGGGGGACCAATTCTCAAAGGCCGCTCATTTCTTCCCTCTCCCCAAACTTCCTTCTGCCAAGAAAATGGCCCAGCTCATGGTGAAGCATGTCTTCAGGATCCATGGACTCCCGGTGGATATGGTTTCCCATCGGGGTCCTCGGTTCTCGTCTCAGTTCTGGAAGGCGTTCTGCACCCTTATTGGGGCGTCAGCCAGCCTTTCCTCCGGATTTCATCCCCAGTCGAATGGCCAGTTGGAGCGAGCTGACCAGGACCTGGAGACCACCTTAAGATGCCTGGTCTCAACCAAACTCACTACCTGGAACCGACAACTGGTCTGGGTGGAGTATGCCCGGAACACCCTTTCCTGTTCAGCCATGGCACTCTCCCTGTTTGAGTGCTCCATGGGGTATCAACCTCCACTCTTCCCAGAACAAGAACCAGAAGTCAACGTACCCTTGTCCCAGATGTTCATCCTCTGCTTTCGACGTACCTGGAGAAGAGCTCGGGTAGCACTTTTCAAGACCAACTCCAGGTATCGTCAACAAGCGGACCGCCACCGGACTTCAGCTCCCCGTTAAAGGCATTGGGCAGAGGGTATGGCTGTCTACACTGGACCTGCCCCTTTGGGTAGAGTCCTGCAAACTGTCCCCTCTTTTCATTGGTCCGTTTCCCGTCTCTAGAGGCCTTAGTTCCACTGCTGTCCATCTCTTGTTACGCCGCACCCTCTGTATTCACCCTAAGTTTCATGTGTCTAGGATTAAGCCCTTGTTTCACAGTCCTTTGTCTTCTGTCCCCAGTCCCACCCCCGCTCCCCATGTCATTGATGGCCATCCGGCATACACGGTGAAACGTCTCCTGGGTGTTCGACCACGGGGCAGGGGTTTCCAGCACCTATTTGACTGGGAGGGTTACGAGGTGGCGAGGTGCTGGGTTTCCACTAGAGACATCCTGGACTCAGCCCTCATCGCCGACTTCCACCACCGACACCCCAGGTATGTGTCCAGGTAGGATGCCAGGTGGCGCCCCTAGAGGTGGGTGTACTGTCACACCCTGATCTGTTTCACCTGTCTTGTGATTGCCTCCACCCCCTCCAGGTGTCACTTATTATCCCTGGTGTATATATATCCCTGTGTTTCCTGTCCCTCTGTGCCAGTTCGTCTTGTATACTTTTCAAGTCAATCAGCATTTTCCCTGTACTACTGCTTCAATTCTCTTTTGCTAGTCCTCCCGGTTTTTGACCCTTGCCTGTTTTTTGGACTCCGTACCTGCCTGCCCTGACCTCGAGCCTGCCTGCCACTCTCTACCTCCTGGACTCTGAACTGGTTTTGACCTTTTGCCTGTCCACGACCATTCTCTTGTCTACCCCTTTTGGATTGTTTAATAAATATCAAGACTCAAACCATCTGCCTCCCTTGTCTGCATCTGGGTTTCGCCTTGTGCCCTTATACATTTACTACAGAGAAAATGGCTTGATACTAGCCCAAACCGTTCTTAATGTATGACCCATATTGCCGGCGCAAAGTTTTTTTTTTTTTTTTTTGCATTTTACATTCATAAACCATGTCACGGACCGTTCTACAATTACTAAAACATTGTATGTGGTCTCCCTAACATGTTATATTTGGGAGCACCATTGCTACTAATAAAATAATTTTGCCCTGGACGTATACGATTATAATATTAGTCCATATGTGTACTTTACATCTCCATTTAACAAAACTCATGCCATTTACAGTATTAAAGTTTATGATCGCTATGTTTGATGTACAGAATGACCTGGCATCATAGTCCGGGTTGTTCTGAACATACAGCCTATTTTTGCTGTATTAAGAAAAACTCCTGTGGAAGATGCACTCATGACTCAATTCTCTGCTGCGCCAAAAAATTATGTGTTTCTCTAATGTGCCCTGTGGAAGCCTAACACTGTAAGATCCGATTTGATAACTTAGCTAGTCATGTTGGCAATAGAATAAGCTTTCAAATAGACAATAGGGACATACCTTAGAGGTACAGTTTGATTCAGTCTCTTGCACACCTCCTCTGTCTCTCTCTCTTCCCACATCTCTCATTATATTTCTCAATCTCTATATCCCCATTTTCTCTACCTTTCTCCTCTCCTTCGCTCTCGCTCTTCCTCTCTCCCCCTCGTCTCCCCCTCTCCCCCATATCTGCTCTCTGTTTCAAGCTTTTTGGAAATGCTATTCCAAGAGTAATGAAAATAAACACTGGCCTTGGGAATCAACGTCCATCCAAGAACAACTCGTCCATGAAGCAACCTCATCGTCATATAATGGGACACATTTGAGGAGTTCACATCACAGTTTATTTAACTTGATTTCCTTAAATAGGATCTGATTGGGTTGCATGAGGCCTCCACGACCTGGGTGGTTGCAGACTGGGGAGGGGTGGAAGGATGGAGTGATGGAATAATAGAGTGGTTGGTTTGTAGTGAATCTCTTCCATTACCTTATCCACTGGGCACAATCTCGTCATTTCAACACGGACAATTGGGTAATATTTGGTTGAGATGTTGATCAATGAGTTTACAACCTACATTCACCCACTCAAAAAGACAGCCAAAAGTTATTAGAATTCCAAAGGTGTTATCAGAATTCAACCATCTCAGATCACAACTAAATTCCATTGGAAAAACAATTGATTGGTTTTGGCTGATTTGTCACCTAAATGTGTATCACTGCACTTTAAACAATTTAAAGCACAGCAAAGTTCAAATGGGAATACAATGTCAGATATTTGGTTTATTTATACAACAACTGAATGTGTTATCACTGTGCTTCATCTAATAGCACAACCAAATAACCTGGATTGCAGTTGAGATAACATTAACTGTACACAGTGCAAGTGATCAATGCCGTTCGAGACCCTGGGAAGATTATTATAGCAGTTGTCAGACCTGTGATCTTGAACATGCACACTTTCTATGATTACATAAGAAGACATTTATCGTTACAGTAAATGTGGCAAGGATGTGTCACTCATTTTAAGGTTGAATAAATACTGTTACATTAGTTTGTAAGATAGCCTTAACTTTAGGCTATTTACTGTCTTACAAAAGTAATATTGAATTGGGTTACAAAAGTAATTTTGGGTTGATTTGGAAGTCCAACATATAACATGTTAACTTGTTGACAAATTCATAGGCTATTTATGTATCGCAAAAGTGATATTGAATTGTGTTTGGTTATTAACACAACCAAATATCAACATTTGAAGGAGATGTATCTTCTGCTTGGATAGTTCCATCTGTGCCAAATCTATACCAGTTGGATTAGATTTTGTGAAAATGTACAGTATCAGTCAAAAGTTTGGACATACCTACTCATTCAAGTTTTTTAAAACTATTTTCTAGATTGTAGAATAATAGTGAAGACTTCACAACAATGAAAGAACACATACGGAATCATGTAGTAACCAAAAAAATGTTAAACAAATCAAAATAGATGTTATATTTGCCTTGATGACAGCTTTGCACACTCTTGGCATTCTCTCAACCAGCTTCATGAAGTAGACACCTGGAATGCATTTCAATTAACAGGTGTGCCTTCTTAAATGCTCATCTGTGGAATTTCTTTCCTTCTTAATGTGTTTGAGCCAATCAGTTGTGTTGTGACAAGGTAGGGGTGGTATACAGAAGATAGCCCTATTTGGTAAAAGACCATGTCCATAATATGGGAAGAACAGCTCAAATAAGCAAATAGAAACAACAGTTCATCATTACTTTAAGACATGAACGTCAGTCAAACAGGAAAATGTCAAGAACTTTGAAAGTTTCTTCAAGTACAGTAACAAAAACCATCAAGTGCTATAGTGAAACTGGCTCTTATGAGGACCGCCACAGGAAAGAAAGACCCAAAGTTACCTCTGTGGCAGAGGATAAATTCATTTGATTTACTAGCCTCAGAAATTGGCAATCTACTGCACCTCAGATTGCAACCCAAATGAATGGTTCACAGAGTTCAAGAAACAGAAACTTCTCAGCATCAACTGTTCAGAGGAGACTGTGTGAATCAGGTCTTTATGGTGGAATTGCTGCAAAGAAACCACTACTAAAGCACACCAATAAGAATACTTGCTTGGGCCAAGAAACACGAGCAATTGACATTTGACTGGTGGAAATCTGTCTTTTGGTCTGATGAGTCCAAATTTGAGATTTGTGGTTCCAACCACCATGTCTTTGTGAGACGCAGAGTAGGTGAATGCCAAGAGTGTGCAAAGCTGTCATCAAGGCAAAGGGTGGCTACTTTGAAGAATCTCAAATAGAAAATATATTTTGATTAGTTTACCACTTTTTTGGTTACTACATGATTCCATATGTGTTATTTCAAAGTTTTGATGTCTTCACTATTATTCTACAATGTAGAAAATAGTACAACTACAGAAAAACCCTTGAATGAGTAGGTGTGACTGGTACTATCCGTTAGCGGCTCAGTAATCAAGGAAGACACTGATTTCACCAAAGAAGAACCAATCTCTTCATGACCTTCTGCTGATATCTTTAAGTTACCAATTACCCCCATTACCTCCATTACATCTGGAGGATCAAACTGAAGCAGAGAAGGGAAATGTCCCTTAATGTAATCCAAGGGATATCCATCAATTTTCTCAATGTTCCTTGACAGAGAGGAACCCACATTCACAGAAAAGTTATTCAATTCACATGATCACTATATTTCTTATTTCCATCAACAAATTGAGATGGGACAGCTGTAGATGCCTTTTTCTTATTCAACAGTTGATTGATAATTTTCCAAGTTGAGTTTATATTATTTAAGGATTCTTGGAATGTGTTAGTAAAGTATATGTTTGGGGATATCTGAAGTAGGTGAGTAAATTTGTTCTTATACCCTTTGCAGAATTAAGGGGAGAGGGATTTGTGAGAATTTTTTTTATACAACTTGTTTTATTTAACTGACCAAGTTTCCAGAACCCTTCTGCTGCTCTGCCCGACTAAGAGAGATACACAGTCCAATCATCCAGAGAGTGGAACAGAAACATAGAAGTGCATGCCTCACATGTCCAATACAACCACATATTTGTGTTTGTTTTCTCAATAGGGGTGCACTTCCTATGGAATGCACATTGACACAGTCCACATAACACCACTGAAGAGGGTTATGACATTTAGAGCAATGTGGGTTTTTCGATCATAAGGTTAGGTGAAACACATGAACAAAGTACAATAAATACAGTATGTGTGTGTGTCAAATCAGTTGACTATAGCGGAGACACTTGCCATAGGCCTATGAGAGGAGGTGTGAACGACCAGCTGATCATACTTCAGGTGTGCAATGTTGCCTTTCTTTCATTCTTCAATTTGTCGTGGCAGCAGTTCCTTTCTTTTGAGACAAACTTTTTCAGAGAAGTCTTCATTGATGAAGATGTTGGTTCCCTTCAGTCACTTGGCTCTCCTGAGAATCTCCTCGTTGTCTTTGAACCTGAGCAGTTTCACCACTATAGATCTGGGCCGACCATCGGGGAAGAAAGTGCCATTCTTATGTGCCCTCTCCATCTCAATGAGTTTAGGGCCCAGTTTGAGTTTATCTGCCAGGAGTTTCTTGGCCTTGACTTCTGTGCCATTCCAAGTTTCAACCTTTAACGTAAATAATCAATAAAATTGAAGACGGGACGATCTGTGTTCAATACAGGAGGAAAACAAACTGTAGCTAGCTTTCTGGTCACGCGCCTCTATCTAACAGTACACTACAAGTGACCCTCGTTCTGAACAGGGCTACTTCTTCATTACACCAAGGAAAAACCTCAACCAATTTCTATAGACTGTTGACATCTAGTTGAAGCGGTAGGAATGGCAAGAAGGTCCCTTAGAAATCTGGAATCCCAATGAAATCTCATTGAAAAGAGAGTGACCTCAAAAAAAAAATCTGAAAGGTTTGTCCTTGGGGTTTCGCCTGCTAAATAAGTTCTGTTATACTCACAGACATGATTCAAACAGTTTTAGAAACTTCAGAGTGTTTTCTATCCAAATCTAATAATACTATGCATATATTATCTTCTGGGTATGAGTAGCAGGCAGTTGCATTTGGGCATGCATTTCATCCGGACATGAAAATACTGCCCCCTGTCACCAAGTTAAAAGTTAAAATCCCTAACGGAAACACTTATGATGTTTTATGCAACAGGGCCCTGATGTTGTTTCAAAGGTACAAATTCAACATATTTTATACAAGCGTTTGTCTATGTTGAAAATGTATTCTATGATGACATAATCCTGTGGTTGAAATTTCACCCTCAAAACAATTGTTTACGTTGATGACAATTTGGAAATGCAATATATTTTATAAGTAGATTGTACATCAAAATACGTTGACAAATTACACTGAAACAAAATTGATTCAACCAGTTTGTTCCTGGGAGATAGTCTATATGAATACAAGACGTTTAGGCCCTCGAGTCACACAAAAAAATATTGGACACAAAAGCAAAGGAGTGAGGTGTATAACTAGTCTGCCAAAACTGTAAGACATTTGTAAATTACTTACAGTAAACTGTTGTTTAAACTCTTCAAGAAATGTATAAACTCTCAAAGCACTGCTGGAAGTTTACGGAGCTGAACTATAAAATAATGAATGGGAAAGGAGGAAACCAGAGACCATGTGGAGGCATTTCCGTCAATGGTTAAATTTTTTAGAAGATATTTTGCCACAGAGTTATTCAGCATGTCCAAAATCAACTTAAAATTGCAGAAGACAGAAATACAAGTCAGTGACCTTGTGTAGATAAATCTATTCTGAATGTCACTGAAGAAGGAGAAGATCGCGATTCAGTCCACTGATACCACAAACAGTCAAGATCACGGTCCTCTAGTCTGCACACTAGGAACTTGGATCTTCACAACGTCCACATGAAATGACCGTATGAACCCAAAACATCATCAGCATGCACACTCCCAGACAGCAAGGCCATGTTTGTGTGCACATGCGTGCATGCGTGTGCCTGTGTGTGTGAGTACTTGCCTAAGCCCAAAGTGTGTAGGCGATGGGGGAAAGATTGCTAACACCACCAGCTTATTGAATAGATGAATTAAGTCAGTCCAGCCTTGTCTCCCACACACCCAGGCCCCTAGTGTACTGTCGTCCGTCCGGATGCTTGTGTAATTATCACGGGGATACTCTGCTGGATTCCACATGGCTCCGTGGCAGCCGTAATGACATCAGCGGATTAGCCACGATGCATGACAGTACGAACAGCTCATAATTGCATTATTAATGGATGGTCCTGTCTGTTGACTTACCCTCATCTAGTTCATTGTTAAAGGTCCAATGCAGATGTTTTTATCTGGGTAACAATTAAGTACCTTACTGTGATTGTTTTCAATTAAAATACTAAAAAATAAACAAAAATGGCTTCTTAGCAAAGAGCAATTTCTCAAGTAAGAATATTACTAGGACTGTCTGGGAGTCAGTCGTCTGAGTTGGGAGGGGAAAACTAGCTGTTATTGGCAGAGAGGTTTGGAACTCCCTTCCTTATTGGTCTATTAACTAATGTACTGCCTTGTGAATACACCTCGCAGGCCAAAACTCCATCCCACCAAAACAAGCAGACATTTCTGGTGGTCTTTCAAGCAGCTCCTACGCTAAAAAGGCATTCTCATAATTTTCACAATTTTACAGTATTATTCCAACCTCATAGTGTGGAAATATATATAAAACACAGGAAAATCCTGTTGTTGACTGCACTGGACCTTTAAGGAAACTTGTTGCTCTCACTTACTCCCCCCTCACGCCTTCCCACATGTCTCCTCTCTCACCATCCCTCTATCTCTCCCCTCACTCCCTTTCTCCATAGGTGGGAAGCTCAAGTAAGGCTTTAGCCCCTAATCCCTGGGCTCAGTGAGCTGAGATTGGAAGTGAGAAGTATGTGTACATGAAGTCTCCCTTAAGCATTACTGATTGGGGATAAGACGTTTGTGGGGGCATCTCGGCATGCTGAAACTCCGTCCCTGCAGTACAAATAACCAATCACTCTTACTCTAACATCTGCAGCCGCTCACAGTTTCCATGTCCCGGCTTGATGAGCCACAACACATGTTCAGCCCAGGCAGACATTGTGCGTGTGTGTATGTTTATGAGGAGGGGGAGATGTTCTTGGCTGAAGCACAGTCAGGAATCCGACATCTCTTTCGGCCAATGACACATTTAACTATATTCGGTGTATACTCTTGGCTGGAGTCAACAGATTAAATCAGCTCTAGTATTGAAGTAGTGTTACTCTTGTCCTCTGTATCTCAACAGGACTTTACAATGCTTTAAAATCAAAGGGTATTTATACAGTTATATGATATTTGGTCAACATATGGATACAAATTAACTCAATGCACTTAATATAGATATACTATAGTCTATAAAGTATGTCAAGGACCTCAAATACAGACCCGATATGATCCAGGGTAGTTGCTATCACAGAATAAGGTCCATGAGTTTTACCTGAACACATGACTAGACCAGAAAAAACTCTGGTCCCAAGTGACTGGCTATAACTAGAGCCCAGAGTTTTTCCTGGTCAGATCACATGGAGAGGAAAAGCTCCTGGCCCTAATCATAATCAACCCACAGCTGTAGCTTTGTCAACATGCCCATGATTCATAACATCTTTGACCTTACAGTGCCAGACTTGGCACAGACCACCCCCCTGATCCGGTCTCCAGCTAGCATCCATCCATACCAGGCTGAGTCTCCAGGAGCTGGATCTTGAGGGGGCCTGGGAGGTGGTATTGCCCAGTGACGGAGGGATCATTACAGATGGATTAGTACAGGGGATCATCCAGGGTTTACACAGCAGGCAGCTGTGCTGGACAGGGGTTGGGGTGGCCTACTCAGGGAACCCAATGGCTCAGCTGGTACACCCCCTACCCCCTAGAGGCCAGTGTTGTGTCTGAGAGGACAGTGGACATGGGGGAGGCCATTATGCCTCCTCCAGAAGACCCAGGCGTCTAAAGTGTCACTGTGGGGCATTGTGGAACACTGTAACTAAGCCCGTCTCTGGGGAAGAATGGGCAACTGCTGCTGTGTCTATCTTGGCGGTGGGAAAGGAGACCAGTGGTGTGGGCACTGAGGAACGTGAGAAAGTTTTATAACAGGAAGAGAGGATCATGAGGAGGGATTGATGGGTTAGCACTGAGCAGACCTTAGACAGGCAACAGACACACCAAGTGTGGTCTTGGGAGAGCAGTAGGGTGGTCAAACCTCCTAACTTGGCACGGAGGTCTCTTTAATGCCTGAATGAAACTGTTAAATGAAATGTACGCAATAAATTAAATGTATGCAATGTTCAATGACTTTTATAATCTCTAAGTTTGGTCCTAGTTGGCAACCCTAAGACACAGAGACACATTACATCATAGGACGGATGTATACATATGGTACTGTAGATACACGGCGAACGAGAGAGACAGAGAGAGACGGAGAGAGACAGAGAGAGAGATTAATAATTGGATCTGTTTGACGTCAGACTCATTCAGTTTCACCAAGAGGCTCATTTCACAACAATTGCTTTTCTACTGGTTGCTTAGTGACGGCAACAACAACACAGTGCTGCGGAACAAATCGGTCAGTGTGTATAGATTACATAAAAAATGGGAACACAAGTCCTTGAATATTGTGACACTATTTAGTTTTAATATAATCACTAAGTCATTCGGGGAGTGTGCTTCGTGATCAGTGCGGTGGATAGAGTCCTTGAACAAAGCCTTTAAACATGCACACCAGACCAAGGTTCACATATTGTTTATAAAACAGATTGTTTGGGTCCTGGATGCTGATTGGCTGATAGCAGGAATTTATAACGCCACAATCCCCGCATTCCAAGGGTAATACCTGTTAACAGTTTAATTAGATTTATCAATGCACATCCACTGTCCCACAGCCCAGCCAGTCAATTTATAAACTTAATCTCCCCCAGAAAAAAGCATCAAGACAATATTTCCCCATGCTACTAGCCTCAAATTTGGTTTTGGTACATCGGGGGGGGGGGAGTTTAAACCTCGCTGTGTGCCTATCTCACCTGTCCAACATGTTGCATGTTTCTTTACATCCACCGTGCCATGCATGTGAACGTGAAGAGACTGACAGCTTCTCTGAGTCAAGCGAATTCATTTATCAGGATCATTATAATGGGTACACTGACATTAGGAACACCTTCCTAATATTGAGTTGCACCCCCTATTGTCCTCAGAACAGCCTCAATTCATCAGGGCATGGACTATACAAGGTGGCGAAAGCATTCCACAGGGATGCTGGTCCATGTTGTCTCCAATGCTTCCCACAGTTGTGTCAAGTTGGCTGGTTGTCGTATGGGTGGTGGACCATTCTTGATGCACACGGGAAACTGTTGAGCATGAGAAACCCAGCAGCATTGCAGTTCTTCACACACTCAAACCGGTGTGCCTACCATACCCCATTCAAAGGCACTTAAATATTTTGTCTTGCCCATTCACCCTCTGAATGGCACCCATGCACAATCCATGTCTTAATTGTCTCAAGGTTTAAAAATCCTTCTTTCACCTTTCTCCTCCCCTTCAAATATACTGATTGAAGTGACCTCAACAAGGAATCAAAGCTTTCACCTGGTCAGTCTATGTCATTGAAAGAGCAAGTGTTCCTAATGTTTTGTACACTCAGTGTATATCCAAAGTAATGGCAATATAGAAACGAAGGTAAAACATTTCAGCTGCTTGATGTGTGTTAGCTTGCCTTTAGTTGGCTAGCTAGCAAAGGAGAAGCAACGTTAGCCTAGCTATCCTCCATAACTATATTACTGACTTCACAATCAGCAAAAAAATAATCTGTTTATACATGATTTATCAAATCATTATTTTCTGGAGTTCTTGTTGTCTATTTATAAATTATTTATTCAATCCATTTTTATTGGAGTTCTTGTCTCTCGTCATCATTGAACCTCAGCTAGCTAGCAAGTAGCTGCATGCCAATGATTTGTTTAGCATAGCAACATGAAATTAATGGGATGAACGACTGGGTGAAACCATCCCAAAATAATTAATGACCAGCCTATTTGTTTAGCAACTCCAGAACCTCAGAACTAACAACTGGCTTTTGCCTGGACTATATCGTCTGGTGGAATTTACTCATAAAAATATATTTTTTTAAGAAAACATGTCATTAATTTAAAAGAAAATGTTGGCAACTGTTTTCTAAAAGCAGTAAGGCCCTCGAAGCCAGGGATTATTTTGTGATTACCGTGTGATAACTTCCTCCTAACAGAAGTTATTGTGGGTTCACTCTCCTTAGTCGGGAGCTATCGCACGATAATCCCTGGGTTCTCATGCCTTATCGCTTAATTGTTAACTTTTAAATACCTTATCTGAGCTTGATTGAGCTTGCCTGTAGCAATGCAACCAATAAAAAAGTCCCAAAAGTGCAAACCTGCCGGCACTGCAGGCAGGCAAAACCAAACGCTCAAAGTAGTATTTGGAACCAGGTCTGAGGCACACAACTGATTCCCATTAAACATCCTAGTTTCCCTAACCCTTAACCCTAACCCTAACCGTTAACCTAACCCTAACTCAAACTTTAACCCCAAACCCTAAACATAACCCCAAAACACTAATTGTAACCCTAATTGTAACCAGAACCCTAACGCCTAAACCTAAAATAGCCTTTTTCCTTGTGGGGACTGCCAAAATGTACCAACTTGTCTGAATTTTCTTTGTTTTACTATCCTTGTGAGCATTTCCCCACAAGGATAGTAAAATAGCAATTCCATAGAAAGGTCAACCTGAGCATGAATAATGAAACTACTTTCATATTTACCTTGAATGTGTGTATTTTGTAGTAAAAACTACATTTGGCCTTTATATTTGCCAAATTGAATGTTAGTCTCAAAATAAGTATTTTCAGTACACCAGATTTCATAGCTTTTGGCAATGGCTCACAGAACTTGTTTTGGCACTCACATCTGTCCCCTTGTGTTTCTGACCAAGCCGGAAGGTTAATAATGAAAGAATATCAAACACATTTTTGTCCATTGAGTGCTAGTATAGAATTCTACAATCTAGTGACGATACAATCCTGATTTGGACAGGCAGTGTCACATCTGTAATGTATTTGAGGAAATGCTGTTATTGTGGACGCATTTCGAGTATGATCGTATGCAAACTTTCTGTGCAAAGCTAACTTTCATCAAACTAACTTTCATGACCGTTACAGATGCTTCATAACATGATCAATGACTCACTAGTCAGCCCTTCCTACTAATTCCTTAGTGAGTTTTTGTTAACAAACAAGCTAGTGGCAAACTTTAAATGTGTGATTGATTTCACGTGTACTCACTTTATCAGATGAACTGCAATCATGCATTGTTCTATTTACTGGAGCCTTGCATCTGATCACATGGCATAATAAAGGTCTTACATTCATAGACATAATCAAGGTCTTAAAAATCCATAACAAACTTTTACCAGTCATGCTGTTTGTTTACTTCCTTGAGTAAGTACAGGTACCCCCCAGTGACAATATTGGTCTATACCTGTGAAGTCAGCCATGCGCATGCTTGCTCGTGCTTGTGAACTGCAGCTGTCAAGCCTGAGGTGATTTACGATCTGACAATAAATGTCTACGAAAGTGCAAACCCTGTGCCACTGGTAGGTTATAATTCAATTAAACTTATTTTTTTTAACCATTTCAAGTAGCGAAAATTAAACATAATGACATAGAGTACCAGTCAAAAGTTTGGACCACCTACTCATTCTACTCACCTACTCAAGGTTTTTCTTTATTTGTACTATTTCCTACATTGTAGAATAATAGTGAAGACATCAAAACTATGAAATAACACATATGGAATCATTTAGTAACCAAAAAAGTGTTCAACAAATTTTCTATTTGAGATTCTTCAAAGTAGCCACCCTTTGCCTTGATGAGAGCTTTGCACACTCTTGGCATTCACCTACCCTGCGTCTCACAAAGACACGGCGGTTGGAACCAAAAAATCGCCAATTTGGACTCATCAGACCAAAAGACAGATTTCCACCGGTCTAATGTCAATTGCTTGTGTTTCTTGGCCCAAGCAAGTCTCTTATTTTTATTGGTGTCCTTTAGTAGTGGTTTCTTTGCAGCAATTTGACCATGAAGGCCTGATTCACACAGTCTCCCATGAACAGTTGATGCTGAGATGTTTCTGTTTCTTGAACTCTGTGAAGCATTTTTTGGGTTGCAATCTGAGGTGCAGTTGATTGCTGAATTCTGAGGCTGGTAACTCAAATGAACTTATCCTCTGCAGCAGAGGTAACTCTGGGTCTTCCTTTCCTGTGGCGGTCCTCATAAGAGCCCGTTTCATTATAGCACTTGATGGTTTTTGTTACTGTACTTGAAGAAACTTTCAAAGTTCTTGAAATTTTCCTGATTGACTGACCTTCATGTCTTAAAGTAATGATGAACTCTCATTTCTCTTTGCTTATTTGAGCTGTTTTTGCCATAATATGGACTTGGTCTTTTACCAAATAGGGCTTTCTTCTGTATACCACCCTTACCTCGTCACAACACAAGAGATTGGCTGAAACACATTAAGAAGGAAAGAAATTCCACAAATTAACTTTTAAGAAGTCACACCTGTTAATTGAAATGCATTCCATGTTACTACCTGATGAAGCTGGTTGAAAGAATGCCAAGAGTGTGCAAAGCTGTCATCAAGGCAAATATAAAATCTATTTTGATTTTAGTTACTTTTTTAGTTACTACATGATTCCATATGTGTTATTTCATAGTTTTGATGTATTCACTAATATTTTATAATAAGTTATCCCCCTCTTTAGATCTGGGATCCAAGATCTGTTACAAATTATCACCCAATATCTGTACTACCATGTTTTTCTAAAATCCTAGAAAAATTGGTGTATAAAAGAATGATGAATCATGTAAATCAACACTGTATTCTATATGAGCACCAACATTGTAGAATAATAGTGAAGACATAAAAAAAAGACATACAGTACCAGTCAAAAGTTTGGACTCACCTACTCATTCAAGAGTTTTTTCTTTATTTTTACTATTTTCTACATTGTAGAATAATACTGAAGACATCACAACCATTCCACGTGACTACTTTGAAGAATCTCAAATATAAAATATATTTTGATTTGTTTAACACTTTTTTGGTTACTACATATGTGTTATTTCATAGTTTTGATGTGTCCCAACTTTTGACTAGTACTGTATGTCAAGATATAGTAGAGATGATAAGGGATGAGTGGGGAATAAGTCCAGCTAGCTCAAGTTAAAAAGGCAATGAAATGGGCTACAAGTCTACAATGAATGAAATAGGCTACAAGTCTACAAAATATTTAGACCTGCTCTTTCCATGACATCAATCAATCAATCAATCGTATTTATAAATCTCTTTTTACATCAGCAGATATCACAAAGTTCTATACAGAAACCCAGCCTGAAACCCCAATCAGCAAGCAGATGTAGCCAGGAAAAACTCCCTAGAAAGGGAGGAAACTACAGCAGGATGAAACCTTTTATTTTTTTTATTTATTTTACCTTTATTTAACCAGGCAAGTCAGTTAAGAACAAATTCTTATTTTCAATGACGGCCTGGGAACAGTGGGTTAACTGCCTGTTCAGGGGCAGAACGACAGATTTGTACCTTGTCAGCTCGGGGGTTTGAACTTGCAACCTTCCGGTTACTAGTCCAACGCTCTAACCACTAGGCTACCCTGCCGCCCCAAACCTAGAGGAACCAGGCTCTGAGGGGTGGCCAGTCCTCGTCTGGCTGTGCCGGTTGGAGATTATAAGAGTACATTGCCGTCAAGGCCAGATTGTTCTTCAAGATGTTGAAATGTTCATACCCCAGCAGGGTCAAATAATAATCACTTTGGTTGTAAAGGGTGTAATAGGTTATTACCTCAGGAGTAAATGTCAGTTGGCTTTTGATAGTC
Source organism: Oncorhynchus mykiss (assembly GCF_057628025.1). Classification (NCBI taxonomy): domain Eukaryota; kingdom Metazoa; phylum Chordata; class Actinopteri; order Salmoniformes; family Salmonidae; genus Oncorhynchus; species Oncorhynchus mykiss. Next base: position 6,903,659 of record NC_143044.1, read on the forward strand.
AAGCATTCAGAGGTCGAGACAGCAGGTGCGGGAAAGAAAGAGAATCAAAAACAGCAGGTCCAGTACAAGGTAGCACATCCAGTTAACAGGTCAGTGTTCCAAAGCCGCAGGCTGACCAGGTGAATCGAGGTGAAAGCCATGCTCCCTTATTGATGTAATTTGTTAAATCCACTTCAAATCAGTGTAGATGAAGGGGAGTAGACAGGTTAAATGATGATTTTCAAGCCTGGGTCTTCATGCTAAACAGTTTCCTGTGTGAATCAAAAAGGATCCACCACCCCAAAGAACATCCAGCCAACCTGACACAAATGTGGGAAGCATTGGATTCAACATGGGCCAGCATTCCTATGGGGGGGGGGGGGGGGGGGGGGGCATAATCAGGAAGGTGTTCGTAATGTTTGGTATACTAAGAATGATTGATGCTGTTAAAATTAAGTTCTTGAGGAGAAACGGCCACACAGGATGTGTGTACATCTTGCCAGCCAAGGACAACAAGGCTTGGGTGGCTGCAGGTCAAGTTGTCCAGTCCATGTGTCCTTTTGTGGACAACAAGGTGAGGAGGTACCAGTTCATAGAGCCTGTACTGGCAGATTAGCGTGTGAGATTAATACAAAGCATCAGCTTATAAAAAAACTGAATTGAGTTTGATTATTCTGTTACTCAGTAGGTGATTGATAATAACATTACATTTATTATTTTTTTGTACTTTTTACCCCCTTTTCTCCCCAATTGGTAGTTACAGTCTTGTCCCATCGCGGCAATTCCTGTACGGACTCTGGAGAGTTGAAGGTCAAGAGCCATGCCTACTCCGAAACACGACCCTGCCAAGGAGCCCTGCTTCTTGACACACTGCTTGCTTAACCAAGAAGCCAGCCGCACCAATGTGTCAGAGGAAACACTGTCCAACAGGCAACCGCGTCACGCAACAGGAGTAGCTAGAGCGCAATTGGACAATGACATCCTGGCCCGGCTAAACCCTTCCCTAACCCGGATGACGCTGGGCCAATTGTGCGCCACCTCATGGGTCTCCTGGTTGCGGCTGGCTGCGACACAGCCTGGGATCGAACTCGGATCGGTAGCGACGCCTCTAGCACTGTGATGCAGTGCCTTAGACCACTGCGCCACTCGGGAGGCCCTACCATTTCATATTTTAAATAAAACATCTGTCATTGATGATCTAGAATAAAATTACTAAAACGTTGTGTGTCATCATTTGCTGTCTGTCTTTTTGGACCCTATCACATCCATAATGCAGAATGTCACATCCATAACACTATTTTCCTCTTGTGTTATTATGAAAGTGCAAATATTTATATAATTGTTGAGGAATGTAGCACTCTAATTCGCAATGGAAATAGAGATGTTCAAAGAAATAATTTTGTGCATTTATGGTTGGTTAAGATGGGACCCAAGAGTCCACTTTGATAGCCTATGCAATAACTATTCAAGATACTGGTGATTTCTTGGATCTTTGAGGTACACTGCATTTTCAGATGACAACAACATTATTATGAAGAAATCTTTCATATATAAACACTCACTTTGCATAGCGTCACATCCATAACAGAGAATGTCATATCCATAACGATACATTTTCCTAACCCTACAGTATATATGACGATTTTATAGTTTCATCATTGTTGTTTTTGTGTGTAGAAAAGCCTCACTTTCCAAGTGGCTATTAATATTTTATCCTAAGACTTTGAGATTCACTAACTTTTCTAATGTGCCCATTCTCCCAAAATTGCCTGTTCATTTCCATCACATCCATAACACAAGTTTTGTGGTTCCGTTACTTCAAAGTGGTATTACTTAGAATTTGTTTATTTTGTGGCTACACCTACCCTATAGGGTTCAACAAATATACACATTAACATTTTCATTTATGCTTGATAAGTCAATTCTGTGAGACATCTTGTTTCTCATTTTGTGTGCAAATGTCACATCCATGACGCTGGAATTTCCCCAACCCCCCCCCCCCCCCCCCCCCCGGAGGGCGGAATCCAGATTTTCAGCTCATCATTTCGTCATTCTCTCATCCCAAGATTGACGGTATTACCAGCTTAGTACACAACGGGGAGCCAAAAACAAGCCCATTGAGGGTCTATAACCAGAATGCAAACAAAATTAGCTAGCTAAGTTAGCTAACGGGTGCAAGCGAAAATAAACACATTATAAAGACAGGAAATCAAGCTCATAAAGTTATACATACAGTATATAGGCAGGAGCTACCGAATGTCATTTTTTGATGAGTTTGGACAAGCGAATGTGAAAGAGAGACACTGTGCAAATGAACAAAGTTTTGACACATGCTTGTCTGAAGGAAGAACACTACTGGCTCTGGAGCAGCATGTGTACACATAGTGTCTATGTGGAGTCTGGAGTCACTTGGGCAACGGGCCTGCCTGCTCTGCTAGGAGAAGATGGGAGAGGAGCAGAGGGACCGAGAACTAATGCTCTTATTTCATTTCTGTTCGGCATCAGACTCATTCTGTGCTTCAGTTGGTCATTACTGAGACGTGGTTAAGGAAGAGTGTTTTGAGTACTAATGTTAACCTTGCTGGTTATAACCTTTTTCGGGTGTTGTGACGTGACTATCATAAATGCGATGACTGTTATCTTATCAAATCAATAAACTATGTTTAATTATTAGTGATTAAATTAATCATGTAACAATTAACTCATTAACCATATTGGGACACCACGGGAAAAAGTTTGTTTAACGAGTTACCGTTTCTGGAATTAACTCAAGAATATCAGAATAGATAGTTATCATATTATTCATCCATTAATTATTATTACCTCATATCAATCTCGTTCTGAACTTCGATTACTTCAAATCTGCATGAACCCTAGTCTAAATGATGATTCAGCGATACCAAAATTGACTTTATAATTTATTTACTGACTAACTAAATAATCACACAGAATTACATAAAAACACACACAGGATAGATAATACACTACCGTTCAAATATTTGGGGTCACTTGGAAATGTCCTTGTTTTTGAAAGAGAAACACATTGTTTGTCCATTAAAATAACATTATATTGATGAAAAATACAATGTAGACATTGTTAATGTCGTAATGACTAATGTAGCTGGAAACGGCAGATTTTAAATGGAATATCTACATACAGTTGAAGTCGGAAGATTACATACACTTTAGCAAAATACGTATAAACTCAGTTTTTCACAATTCCTGACGTTTAATCCAAGTAAAAATTCCCTGTTTTAGGTCATTTAGGATCACCACTTTTTTTTTAAATGTGAAATGTCAGAATAATAGTAGAGAGAGTGATTTATTTCAGCTTTAATTTCTTTCAGCACATTCCCAGTGGGTCAGACGTTTACATACACTCAATTAGTATATGGTAGCATTGCCTCTACATGTTTTAACTTCAGTCAAATGTTCAGGCTTTGTGATGGCCAACCCAATACCTTGATGAATCAAGACTCCTGGAAGTGGGAGGAGATCCTAGACGGGAAATGACCATGGGCACAGCCAGGGGAATATCGCCGCCCGAAGGCAGAGCTGGAGGCAGCCAAAGCGGAGAGGCGGCGGTTTGAGGAGGCAGCAGAGTCATCCCCAAAAATGTATTGGGGGGGGAGCACAGGGAGAGTGTGGCAGAGTCAGGAGTCAGACCTGAGACAACTCCCCCTGTTTATCGTAAGGAGCCAAGGAGGAAACCAGAACATGAGCCGGTGTTGGAGGTGAGCGAAGCAGAGACCGTGAAGGAGTTAGTGGGGAAATTGGAGGAGAGAGTTATGAGGGAGTTGCTGTGTTGGTGCATGAGGCACGGCATTCGCCCGACGGAGCGTGTCGGGGATTTGATGGCACCTGGGTCAGCTCTCCATACTCGTCCTGAGGTGCGTGCTAGTCGTCTGGTGAAGATTGTGCCAGCCTCACGCACCAGGCCTCCTGTGCACCTCCCTAGCCTTGCGCGTCCTGTGCCAGCTCAGCGCTACAGTGCTTCTAGCAGTGCTAACCGTGGTGGGCGTGGTACTGGTCAGGCACCGTGTTATGCGGTGGAATGCACGGTGTCCCAGTGCACGTGCTTAGCCCGGGACGCTACATCCCAGCTCCCCACATCTGCCGGGCTAGGGTGAAGATCCAGCCAGGGCGGTTGGAGCCAGCCCTGCTCTCAAGATCTCCAGTACGCCTTCACGGTCCGGTCCATCCAGTACCACCTCCACACACCAGCCCTCCGGTGGCGGCTCCCCGCACCAGGTTTCCTGTGCGTGTCCAGAGGCCAGTACTCCCTGTTCCTCCTCCCCGCACTCGCCCTGAGGTGCGTGTTCTCGGCCCAGTACCACCAGCGCCGGCACCACGCGCCAGGCCTACAGTGCGCCTCGCCTGTCCAGAGCCGCCAGAGCCTCCAGTCTGTCATGAGCCGCCAGAGTCTCCCGTCTGTCATGAGCCGCCAGAGTCTCCCGTCTGTCATGAGCCGCCAGAGTCTCCCGTCTGTCATGAGCCGCCAGAGTCTCCTGTCTGTCATGAGCCGCCAGAGTCTCCCGTCTGTCATGAGCCGCCAGAGTCTCCCGTCTGTCATGAGCCACCAGAGTCTCCCGTCTGTCATGAGCCGCCAGAGCCGCCAGTCTGTCATGAGCCGCCAGAGCCGCCAGTCTGCAAGGAGCCGCCAGAGCCGCCAGTCTGCAAGGAGCCGCCAGAGCCGCAAGTCTGCTAGGAGCTGCCAGAGCCGCCAGTCTGCCAGGATCCGCCAGAGCCGCCAATCTGCCAGGATCCGCCAGAGCCGCCAGTCTGCCAGGATCTGCCAGGGCTGCCAGAATCCGCCAGAGCCGCCATTCAGCCAGGATCCGCCAGAGCCGTCAACCTGCCTGAGCTATCTCTTAGTCTTGGGCTACCTCTCAGTCCTGAGCTACCTATCAGTCCTGAGCTACCTATCAGTCCCGAGCTACCCCTCAGTCCCGAGCTACCCCTCAGTCCCGAGCTATCTCAGTCCAGTGGGGCCCTTTGTTAAGGTTACTAGGCCAAGGTCGGCGGGGAGGGTCGCCACTCAAGGGACGCTAAGTAAGCGGACTAAGACTGTGTTGGAGTGAGGTCCACGTCCCGCGCCAGAGCCGCCACCGTGGACAGACACCCACCCGGGGGGGGTGTCACGCCCTGGCCTTAGTATTCTGTGTTTTCTTTATTATTATGTTGGTTAGGCCAGGGTGTGACATGGGTGATTTATGTGTCTTGTTTTGTCTAGGGGTTTTGTAGTCTATGGGTTGTGTTCAGTTGAGTGTTCTAGGTAAGTCTATGGTTGCCTGGAGTGGTTCTCAATCAGAGGCAGGTGTTTATCGTTGTCTCTGATTGGGAACCATATTTAGGCAGCCATATTCTTTAGGTATCTTGAGGGTGATTGTTTCCGGTCTCTGTGTTCTCTGCACCAGTTAGGACTGTTTCGGTTTTGCCACATTTTCTTATTTTGCATTTGTATAGTGTTTACGTTTTCGTCTTTATTAAAGATGCTTAACAATAACCACGCTGCATTTTGGTCCTCCTCTCCTTTCCAGGAAGAAAGCCGTTAAAGGCACAGTCAACTTAATGTATGCAAACGTCTGGAATTGTGACATAGTGAATTATAAGTGAAATTATCTGTCTGTAAATAATTGTTGGAAATTATTATGTGTTTCATGCACAAATTAGATGTCCTAACCAACTTCGCAAAAGTATATTTTGTTAACAAGAAATTTGTGGAGTTGTTGAATAATGAGTTTTAATGACTCCAACCTAAGTGTATGTAAACTTCTGAATTCAACTGTAGGTGTACAGAGCCCCATTATCAGCAACCATCTGTCCTCTGTTCAAATGGCATGTTGTGTTAGCTAATCCAAGTTTATCATTTTAAAAGGCTAATTGATCATTAGAAAAACCTTTTGCAAATATATTAGCACAGCTGAAAACTGTTGTTCTGATTAAAGAAGCAATACAACCGGCCTTTTTAGACTAGTTCAGTATCTGGAGCATCAGCATTTGTGGGTTCAATTACAGGCTCAATATGGCCAGAAACAAAGAACTTTCTTCTGAAACTCGTCAGTCTATTCTTGTTCTGAGAAATGAAAGTCATTCCGTGTGAGAAACTGCCAATAGACTGAAAATCTCGTACAACGCTGTGTCCTACTCCCTTCACAGAACAGCGCAAACTGGTTCTAACCAGAATAGAAAGAGGAATGGGAGGCCCCGGTGCACAACTGAGCCAGAGGACATGTACATTAGAGTGTCTAGTTTGAGAAACAGACGGCTCACAAGTCCTCAACTGGAAGCTTCATTAAATAGTACCCGCAAAACACCAGTCTCAACGTCAGCAGTATTTGAACTGGCTAGCCAACTAACTTAATGTTTGCTAGCTAGCTAGCTAACAAGCTAGAAATGAACCAAAACGTTGTGTAGAAAGTAGCTTTTAGTTACCTCGTTTGCTCGATTGTCATATACTAAATTAATTTTTAAGGGGATGGGTTTATTGGTGTTAAAATACACCAGTTATGCTATTTAGGACCAACAGGCTACTGATGTCATGCAGTGTGTTTAAACTTTTTCATAAAGACAATATCAAGTTTGATGTTGAACGACTATAGAATGTGGATGTCACTGCAACAACTGACATGTCGATAGACATAGTATTAAACAGTCTTTAGTCTTGAAATCTTTGGTTGTTTAGCACACTACCATACACACTCTGTTTAGCACATGGCCTCACATGTGAATCCTTAAAGAGATGGGTTAAAGCTTAAGAGGGTGTGAACGATGCTGAATGGGTGTAGACAAAGAAGATCACTCCAGTAGGTGTACATAACAATTCAAGGGACATTTTCTCAAAAGTGGGGTTACAGGTTTCTCAACTTTCAAAGCAGAATTACTTTCCCATTGTTCCTCAACTGTAGTGTATGATATAAAATAGTTTAGCTCTGAGTCTACTTTTATCCAATGTAAAACACACCATTTCAAATTTTGCTACATAAGACTGAATCGAGCCGGTCCATTACATATGATAAACATCAGAAATATGATGGCCATGGATCATTTATGCAAAAAAGAGCTTGCTTTTACATTGTAATCTAATTTACTTGTGTGGCTGCCAGCCAAATTGCATTGCACTTCTGTTGTCATCTGATGAAAATGAAGCAATTTTCTTCCGAATGTGTTGCACTAATGTATTTTCTATGAAGGAAAACTATGGTTGCATGTCCCTGACCACTGTATTGAAGGACAAAAAACACGACTTTCAATATAAATAGTGACCCCTGCAAATACACAGCAGGACTCACCTGCTCCCGCTTTCTTCCATTGTGCTACTTACAAACAAACACATGACTGGCTAAACTGTTCTGGGGAACTATGGTAAGCTTCATATTTTAAAATAATGTGACAGTTAAAATGTAGAATGCAATCTGCTTTATCTTCTAATGTTTTGCACATGTTGACTGCATGTATTTAAAAAGTAGCTACAAATATTAATTCATTGAACGGTATTGACTGTATTGAAAAACCATCCCGTGGCTACTTCCAAATACCCCGGTATACAGTACACCGCCCAAGCCCACATCCCGTTACACACAAACACATCTCGCTTGCCTGGGATGTGTGTGTTTGTGAGAAGGGTTTCTTTACAACTCCCTATAGAGTCAATCTCTTTATTAGTGGGCAGCACATTCACTGGCTCTGAGGCTGGCTGATGCTGGCTGTGGCTGTGAGGGGCTGAGGAGAGCATGAGGGAGCATATAAAGACGATGATTGTTGCCCTGCATTTCTCCTGAGCTCTTTAAACCAGGCTCCTGACCTCCCTTCCTGGCACTGAGCTCAGCGTCTACTGGGCCCAAAATGGCTCCAGCTCAGATCCCAAAGCCCCAGTTGCACCACTTACAGCAATCACAGCACATTATTGGGAATTCAATAAAAATAATTTGCTGGGGATTGGGGAGGTGGGAGAGCCCCTAAAAATAGGGAGAGTGGGAACGGGGGGAAGTATGGTTTCTGGACCCTGTGATATGACCACACAGTGACCACTAATGGACACTGCTCGCTCTTGATCGGAATCCTGGTTTGATTTGTGAGGGTTTAGGGTCGTTAAGGCTCCATTCCTTTGAATCCCGGGACCTAGTACCACTCGTCCACTCTACCCCTCCACCCTTCTATACCTCCACCCCGCTGTCAGATGACCTCTCCTCAATCTTGCTCTGTGGACCCTAGCCAGAGGTTAAGGAAGTGGGGTGTCCCTAGGGTCTAGAGCCACAGTAGGGGCTCCCAGAAATACAGGGGTCAATCTGTTTTTGGGAGGGAATGACCCCACCACCCCACCCTGTATTCTATGGAAAGGTTAAGACAATTAAGGGCTCTTTTCAATCTTTATCGCTGAAGCGTTACATATTGCGTGATAGAAATGTAAAGGTAATTTCCGATTGAGCTGACAAATGCAGCGTTTACCATGAATGCAGTCTAAACATTGCCTTCAAATTTCAACCACACTGTAAATGCTGAACTTCTGCGATACGGATTGAATAGAGCCCTAAGCCAGTACTGAGACTACAATGCTCAAAACACATAATAGGGGATTCACAGATGTGATTTTTGTAATAGACGTGCCTCCACTGCAGTGCTGTGACCAATCCATTGAGCATGTGTAATCACGGACGCTATGTGAGTATTAGAGCTGCTATTGGAGCCTCTCTCTCACCATTTGAATCTTTTTGGAAGGCAACAGCTCAACACCACCAGCTGTTTCAAATTTTTCTTCCAAATGCCCCCTTCCCCCCTTCCCCCTTCATCCTTCCCCATCACCACGTACACCACCACTCCCTCCATCCAAACCCCCCCCCCCCACACTCAACACTGTTCACATGCGAGCTGCCAGAGAGTGTACCTGATCCCCTGAATCACAGGAAGGGTGGGGGTGAACAGAGCACATTTGATTGGCCTGCCACTGGAATTGGTGGTGTAGTGTGGTGATTGGATTGGCTGATGCCCTGCACCCACACCACTACTCCCATCGAACTAACAGACTAACTTCCACAAAAATGTGGACTTATTTTTCCATACAATATTCACAGTGTGTGTCAGTGGAGGTGAGCCCATCACACACCAGTTCCTTCGAACAGGGGGGCTGTTGAGCTAGGTAGTGGGGGGGGTGTTCTGGTTGTCCAATATCCACTTAACTGCTGACAAGGAAAAACACTACTTAAGGCTGTTTTCTCTGGGTTTATTGGGTAAACACACAAGTAAACAACTAACAAATACAGCTAGCATGAGCTGAACATTGCTCTCTCTGTGTAGAGCATGTAAATGTCTGAAAGAGCTCTCTCTCTCTCTCTATTCTGCAGGCAGCCAATAACAGGGCAGTCTCACCAACGGTCGCAGGCTTTAAAAAGAGTCTGTCTCTAAATATGTTCTGCTCGCAGAGGTGAGAGGGAGACCATGTGTGGGCTGCTGAAGTGTAACATAGTAAAAATAAAGCCTTAAAAGCATGCACTGTAATAGTTGTGTTTACTGTGCATGTATGGCTGTGTATTATGTGTGTTTGTGTATGTTTCATTCATTCATTTTGAGCACAGATCAATGTTGTCCACTGTATCCAGCCATTCACAGATTCCATTACATTCTGTCATTGTATCAGTGAGACTGAGATTGATACTGTACTGTATACTCTAGCACACCACACATTCTGTGGACCTTCCACCACTGCAACACAGCAACAAACACTCACAGATACACAGAAACGAGCACATTAGCACACACCAAAAGCCACTCATTCCAGTATGCAGCCTCCACATCCACACAGACACACACGATTCTATTCCATGTAAAGTTTCTCCCACATATTCAAAACTTGTGCACATTTGTACCTTTGCATATTTGCCTTATACTGAGCGCGAACATTTCAAGTTGAAAGTCTGTGATTTTCTTGGTTGGAACATGGCAGTAGCACACAAAGAATCTGTTCAGGATATCTGCTCAGTGCTCGGGGAGAAAGAAAGATAAACAAACATTCTTTGGAGGAGATGAAAGAGAGCTCGAGTGATTAAGGAGATGGAGGGAGAGAGGGATGAAGGGAGGAGGCGAGGAACAAGATCTGACCCTGGTTATGTGGGTGAGATAGAGCTGCTTTATGGCAGAGAGGGTGTGGGTCACTCATCCTTAACCCAGCCTACGGGCTCTATACATCAGGACTATATATAGGACTAATAAATCACAGACTCAATGTTTACTGTAAAATGCCTCGGGGCCTATTGTCGAAAGAACTGTCAACAGGGACAGCCAAGAGGTGATAAGATTGACTCATCAATGAATGTTTGTCTTGAGTTAACTGTACCAGACAAAAGGTTATGTGAGAGTTTCTTTATAGCAAGGAGGGGTTCAAGGTGTGTATACTGTGTAGAGGTGTTGTAGTACAAAGGGTCAGCAGGGTAAATAGCACCACAAGCTTGGCTTACATCATATACTATAAAACCAAGAATGCACTCATGCTTGTTCTGGAGACGAGCAAATAGGGGTAATCCACTCCCTTTTTCTTTCTCCCTCTCTTTCTATCCCTTTTTTGTATCTTCTTTTTCATTCTCTCCCCCTGAGGCTTGAGTGGGATTGAGCTCGATCAGTCTGTCCTGCTGCAGCCAATCAGAACAGTCCTTTGTGCTCTGCAGAAGTGTATTTTTTGTGTTATGTGGACCACACAATAGGGATGAATATTTTCCCAAAAATTTACCAAGATTCAATACCGGGAATAATTAATGTTTATCCAGAGAATGCCGGAAATACTGCAAAAATCAGAAGTGCCCATTGAAAGCGTTTAAAACCAAGATATGGCCAATATGTCAAAGTTACCCCAAATTAAGATTGTCGCTGCGCCACATTGCGCCACAATCTAAAGATTTCACGGGAAGTTAAACTGAAATGTATTAATGTTAGAGTAACTTTCTTCAGGCTAGGTCCCTTTTTCAGAATTTCTGCCTGACTGACGTGCGGTAGCTTTTTTGATACCTTTGTCTGCATGTTGAACGAGTGGATTACAGAAATCGATGGCGCCAACTAAACATACTTTTTGGGATATAAAGAAGGATGTTATCTAACAAAACAACCATTGATGTTATAGCTGGGAACCTTGGGATTGCAAACAGAGGAAGATTTTCAGAACGTAAGTGATTATTTAATTGCTATTTGTGATTTTAAGAAGCCTGTGCTGGTTGAAAAATATGTTGATGTGGGGTGTCATCCTCAAAAAATCGCATGGTATGCTTTCGCCGGAAAGCCTATCATAAATTGGACAATGTAGTTAGATTAACAATAATTTAAGCTTTTAACCAATATAAGATACTTGTATGTTCATAAATGTTTAATATTACTATTATTTATTTGAATTTGCGCTCCCTCCAATTTCACCGGAAGTTGTCGACATGTGTCCCACTAGCGGGACGCCTAGCCTTAAGAAGTTTGATAACCGATGACATTATTGTAAATTGTTCATAAATTCAGAGTATTGTCATGTTCCTCAATTAATTCAGAGAGCACAGAGCACACCCCGAGTAGGCTATAGCATTGTCGAATCATACAAACTTTTTAACGGCAGTCAAACGAAGGTCTAAAGACCAAAGTTGCTTAGCTTGGTAGATAACATCCAACAAATGACAGAATATATCCTATGAGTTGTTCTCAACACCAATTTAAATTAATATAGCCTGCCGTTTTCTAGAAATCTGTCTTTTTTTCAGGTTCGGGCACGAGCCAGGCCTCGAGCTCCAGCTCACCAGGCTTGGGTTGGACTGGGATCAAATTTTCAGTACTAATGAGAACTCTAAACTGCATTCGGGGTTCCAGTGAAGTCTGGCAGTGTCAATAATATTCTAAGCTAACTTATGGAATTGTTTTAAAATGGTCATACACCATGAATCATTAACTATTTGATTTGGAATTCCAGGAACCCTCTAAGTATAAAATAAATATATAACAAAATTATTTGATTAAATATTTAATTTGGCCTTTACCACTAAAGTCTATAGAAACGCATTGAGTAACACATTCATAAATGGCAATGAATACAGTCATAAAATAAATCATAAGGATTAAGGTTTGAAATATCTGTCCTATATCTAGGAGATATGTGACCAACCAGCTCGATTTGGTCTTATGTAGCAAAACATATTTTTTACATTGGATAAAAGTAGAGACTCAGAGCTAGAACATTGTATATCACACGCTACAGTTGAGGAACAATGAGAAAGTAATTCTGGTTTTGGTAAACCTGATGTTCAAACCTGATGTTTTGGTAAACCTACTGGAGAGCTCTTCTTTGTCTACACCAGGGCTGACCAACCCTCTTCCTGGAGATCTACTGTCCTGTAGGTTTTCAGTCCAACCCTAATTTAGCATATCTGATTAAGCTAGTTAAGGTCTTGTTGAGCAGCTAATTAGTAGAATCTGGTGTGTTCAATTAGGGTTGGACTGAAAACCCACAGGTTTTCCAGCATTTTTCACACCCTCTGAAGCCTTAGTCGCACCCATCTCTTTAAGGACTTGCATGTGAGGCCATGTACTGAACAAATAAAGATTTCAAGATTAAAGGCTTGCTTATACTACGTCTATAAACAGTTGTCGGAGTGACATCATGAACCTTCTATTGTCGTACGACATCAAACTTGTCGTTGTCCTTTTGAAACAGTATAAACACAAAAACCACAGGCTGCATGACATCAGCAACCTGGTGGTCCAAAATAGCATAACTAGTGTATTTTAACACCAGTAAACCCACCCGTTTAAAAAGGAATTTAGTATATATCAATCTTGCAAACCAGGCTACCTAAAAGCAACTTTCTAAACAATGTTTTGGTTAGTTTGTAGCTTGTTAGCTAGCTAGCTAATGTTAAGTTAGCTGGCTAGGCAGTTCAAATAATGATCATATCATATAGCTGATAACGTCTTCATTTTAGATCATTTGTCTTCATTATTACAGGAAAATAAACTCACAACAAGATCCTTATTTACAAGTTAATGGCGAGCCAATTGCAGAAAATAGCTTACGGTTGTGAGTGTGACGAAATAAAAGCAGGGCATTCTTCTGTACAATTTTTGAACTTGGACACTGTCTCATTGGCCTAACCCTATATCCTAATTTAACTTTAGTGCAGGTCATGTTCTTCACATTACCATCTCTGGAAAACACAAAATCAACTTTTATTTGTCACATACACAGGATACAGAAGGTGTATTGAAAAAGGTTACTTGCATAGTGGAGTCTTTTGTTTAGACATGTAGCTAGCTAGCTAGCTAAACAGTGAACCATAACTCCAACTCATACCATTACTACCCTGCATGAATCTACAGGTAGCAAACCAACCAGGTTCAATGTTAGCTAGCTAGCTAACATTAGGTTATAACTAGCAATGCAAATGGCTCTGAGATACTAATAATATTACTACACAGATCATATACGTAATGTTAGTTAGCGGGCCAGCCAGCTAACGTTAGCTAGCTAGTCAACAGTATGCTTTAACTTTAAATGAAAATAACTTTCTAACACAATTAGAAATGTATAATATTTGAAAATGTAGCTAGCTAGACGATCTTACCTGTATACATGGATGGACACTTCTCCCTCTCTGTCACAGATGCCATGGTGGCCTTAGTTTAAAGATGTAATCCAAAGAAGTTGTTTTATACAACAGCCTTGTGTTTTCTCTCTTCAACTCCCTCTGCATATTTGCAATCCATTATTTTTCTCCATCTCCTTAGCTATCATACTATAATTCCACCGGGCATTCCACTGATTTCAAAACTTGGTCCTCCAGAAAGTGGAGAGCAACACTTTTGCAGTTCTACTACGTGATATCTTTCAAAAAAAGCGGTGTTAGAAAGGATTACCTACACATACTGACCAGGTCATGTTATAGACAGAAGCGTGAAACATGGAAGACCAATCCAAATTATATTAGTATTTACATATGGCATACAAGTTTAAGACACATGCAAGTTGAGGAGAGGAGTCGCCTCTTCACTGTTGTCGTTGAGACTGGTGTTTTGCGGGTACTAAAGCCTGTTAGAGCTCTAGGGGCGCTATTTCATTTTTGGATAAAAAACGTTCCCGTTTTAAGCGCGATATTTTGTCACGAAAAGATGCTCGACTATGCATATTCTTGACAGTTTTGGAAAGAAAACACTCTGAAGTTTCAGAATCTGCAAAGATTTTGTCTGTAAGTGCCCCAGAACTCATTCTACAGGCGAAACCAAGATGATGCATCACCCAGGAATTAGCAGAATTTCTGAAGCTCTGTTTTCCATTCTCTCCTTATATGGCTGTGATTGCGCAACGAATGAGCCTACACTTTCTGTCGTTCGCCCAAGGTCTTAGCAGCATTGTGACGTATTTGTAGGCATATCATTGGAAGATTGACCATAAGAGACTACATTTTCCAAGTGTCCGCCTGGTGTCCTGCGTCGAATTCGGTGCGCAATTGCCAGCTGCTTCTACTTTACCATTTGATTCAGGGGAGAAAGCATGTGTCCAAGAACGATGTATCAATGAAGAGATATGTGAAAAACACCTTGATGATTGATTCTAAACAACGTTTGCCATGTTTTCAGTCGATATTATGGAGTTAATTTGGGAAAAAGTTCGCGTTTTGAGGACTGAATTTTCGGATTTTTTTTGGTAGCCAAATGTGATGTATAAAACGGAGCTATTTCTAATACACAAGGAATCTTTTTGGAAAAACTGAGCATCTGCTATCTAACTGAGAGTATCCTCATTGAAAACATCAGAAGTTCTTCAAAGGTAAATTATTTTATTTGAAGGCTTTTATGTTTTTGTTAATGTTACGTGCTGGATGCTAACGCTAATGCTAACGCTAAATGCTAACGCGAAATGCTAACGCTAGCTAGCTACTTTTACACAAATGATTGTTTTCCTATGGTTGAGAAGCATATTTTGAAAATCTGAGATGACAGTGTTGTTTACAAAAGGCTAAGCTTGAGAGATGGCATATTTATTTCATTTCATTTGCGATTTTCATAAATAGTTAACGTTGTGTTATGCTAATGAGCTTGCTGATAGATTTACACAATCCTGGATACAGGGGTTTTTTCATAGCTAAACGTGACGCAGAAAACGGAGGGATTTGTCCTAAACAAATAATCTTTCAGGAAAAACTGAACATTTGCTATCTGAGAGTCTCCTCATTGAAAACATCTGAAGTTCTTCAAAGGTAAATTATTTTATTTGAATGCTTTTCTGTTTTTTTGTGTAAATGTTGCCAGCTGAATGCTAATGCTAAATGCTACGTTAGCCATCAATACTGTTACACAAATGCTTGTTTTGCAATGGTTGAGAAGCATATTTTGAAAATCTGAGATGACAGTGTTGTTAACAAAAGGCTAAGCTTGAGAGCTAGCATATTTATTTCATTTCATTTGCGATTTTCATGAATAGTTAACGTTGCGTTATGGTAATGAGCTTGAGTCTGTATTCACGATCCCGGATCCGGGATGGGGAGATCAGAAAGGTTAATGAAGCTGCCAGTTGAGGACTTGTGAGGCGTCTGTTTCTCAAACTAGACACTCTAATGTACTTGTCCTCTTGCTCAATTGTGCACCAGGGCATCACACTCCTCTTTCTATTCTGGTTAGAACCAGTTTGCGCTGTTCTGTGAAGGAAGTAGGACACAGCGTTGTACGAGATCTTCAGTTTCTTGGCAATTTCTCGCATGGAATTGCCTTCATTTCCCAGAACAAGAATAGACTGATACGTTTCAGAAGAAAGTTATTTGTTTCTGGCCATTTTGAGCCTGTAATCGAACCCACAAATGTTGATGTTCCAGATAAAAAAAGGGCAGTTTTATTGCTTCTTTATTAAGCAGTGCAACAATTTTCAGCTGTGCTAACATAATTGCAAAAGGGTTTTCTAATGATCAATTACTCTTTTAAAATTCTAAACTTGGATTAGCTAACACAGCGTGCCATTGGAACAGAGGAGTGATGGTTGCTGGTAATGGAACTCTGTACGCCTATGTACTGTAGATCATTTCATTAAAAAGTAATTTACAACATTAACAATGTCTACACTGTATTTCTGATCAATTTTATGTTATTTTAATGGACAAAAAAATAGCTTTTCTTTCAAAAACAAGGACATTTCGAAGTGACCCCAACTTTAGAAAGATAGTGTATATATAAGTATATATATTTTTTGACACATATTTAACCCCTTATTTTGTTTGTCATAAAACTACCTACATACTTCAATTAATTTATATGGGTTACCTTCAGATGAGTCGTAGAGCAAAACAGAGATATGTTCGTGAGAGTATCATCTTTCCATAGAGTGGTCAACATTAGTTTATGGCCAAACCGTTCGTAAGCTACTGACGTTTTTGTGAGAACACCGATTTTCGGGATGTCTCATAGTCAGTCAAACGGCGCTGTAGCTCGGCCACCTGTAGCTCTGCCTCCTGCTGATACGGACATAGTCGGATGCGATGGATTAAGACGCAGCCCAAGCAAAAAAAAAAGATAGCTCTAGCTTAAACTAATGGATTTTGATGGAGATTTGTTCATTATGTTACTTAGATTAACGCACGGGTGCTCTTAAGTACTAATGTGCTCTTGTTGAACATGCAGAGTACATGCTCTGTCTCCCTTTCTCTTCTCCAATCCATATCTTCTTAAGCACTTATTATTTTCCTATCATTGGTTGGATTCCCCCTCTCTTTTTTTATGCTCTGCTGCCTTTCATTCTCTCCAATGGTGATTGCTGTCTGTTTTTAGAGGGCCCAGCAATAGCTCCCTACAGTGGTGGGGGTGCTGTAATACTTTACAGATGTGTGCATGTGTGTGCGGAGGGAGGGTGGGAGTGATTGTGTGTGTGTGTGTGTGTGTGCGCGCGTGCACACATTTGCGTGTTTATATGGTTCTGTGTGACTGTATGCTCAGCCATATATGTGCGGGAGTCATGATGGTTTACAGCGGTGTGTTACACTGTTTACGAGCAGGCCTATGACATAGAGAACTCTCCTAAATCAATGCTGCAGGTCTTATCTCTCTACCTTACACACACACGCACACCGCATTCACTCCCTCGCCTGAAAGAGGCTACCTGCAGACCAGGGAGTGTGTGTTACCTGCCAAACCGTCCCGTCCACCTTTCCTCACACACTACACTCCCCTTTGCCTTCCCACACACACTCTCTCTCACTCATACAGAGGGCATTAAGCCACACACTCCTACTGAACCAAACTATGGAGGAGTTACCCTGCAGGCTGTGTCTGCAACACAGGACTCAACCTGCCTCCACTTATTAGCCAATCAAAATTCTGTCAGAATCCCACATAATCCTTTATAAATCCCCTATAACCCCTTTATAAACACTCTAGGAGTTCACTTCATGCTCTACTCTAAATTTACCACTGCCTGAGACAAGGGATGAATGTCCACCTTCAGATGAAACACAGGCTAGGCCCAGGTAGTCACAGACACAGGCAGGCACAGTCCTGCTTTATCTGGGTTACTGTTATTGGGAGTGGGTGAGGACACACTGGTAGAATGGATGCACTAGATATACATCATGCTGTGATATGAGTAAGGCCAGGAGTTTTCCCTATGTACTGGCAAGTGTGGGGATACACTGATATGGGACACTGGAGGAACTGGATGTGCTTTGTGTCATGAGTAAGGGGCCAGGAGTGTTCCCTGACCATGTGACCTAATCAGGGAAAACTCCAGGGTACACAGTAATTGTAGGATTTGTGAAGGGCCAAGAGTTTTCCAAAAGTGTCCTTGATGAGGATTCCTTGGTAAGCCTACTGTAACCTCACTTCCCTCTCTCTGGTTACCTGTGTCCCTGGCTGTGCTCCAGTCTGGCCTGCCTGCAGGATTAGGTGTCTGTCAGTGCCTGGAGCTCCATTCACTCCCCCACCTCCGCCTCCTCCCCACGGTGAAACACAGAGACTTGCACTGATTACACAGGACAGGACCTGCTGGAAACACACACACATTTTCAGGCACAACCACACGCGCACACGCGCACACACACTCTTGCAAAACTACACCCTATCCCTCTCCCTCAACTCCACACATGGACACACATTCACACACACTTCGAGGAAACTCTCATCGTTTTAGGCACATGAAAAGATATACACTCTCTGTAAATTGTATTCCATTTCAAACAGTATCCAGTCATAAATGGTATTGTTTTCAGGGCCCAGGTTGACAGTCTCAAAGAGGGTTGTAATAAAGGACATAGCCTGAACTGTTCAAAATACTTTTTTTGTGCGTCAAATCAGGTGGTCTGGATGACTATTTTAGACGCTTATGTCATATGCATTACCGTCTCTATTCTAAGAGCCCAGGGTGAATTTCTGACGCATGTTGGCAATCCAACAGAGAGGGAGAATGAGAAACAGACTGGGGGAAAATGGATTGTGTGTGTGAGACAGAGAGAGGGGGGGAGGGAGAGAACTTTCTGTTCCTCTGTCTGTCCAGTGTTAGAGAGAAAGAGGAAAACAGAGAAAGAGAGGGACAGAGGGAAAGAGAAACAGGGAAAGAGAAAGACTGCTGACCCAGTTCCTGGCCCTGTTATTATCTCTGCAGGATTTGCACCTCAGAATTTTCACCTGTTGTTCCCATTTATTTCTATTGGGCGGATCAAGTGCCATTGGAGCCCAGCATGTCACAAATCTCACAATATCCCACATAGGCCTAACTTCCTCTAGTTTCTCTCCAGCACTATGAATGGGTGGAGTGTGAATCAAAAGAGCTGTAAATCGTCCATGGATATGTGCATCTGCATGGCAGAGAACTGATCCAGGGTGTGGATGAATGTGTGTGTGTGTGTGTGCATCTCCATGGCTTACAGTTGATCCAGAGGAAGGGAGAGACGGAAAGATGGAGAGGGGGAGATAGAGAGAGGGAGAGAAGGAAGGAAAGGAGAGAGGTGCTTCAGGCTCTGCATTGTGTGTCTCTGGCTCCCCCCGTGGGACTGCTGGGGTTTCACTCAGGCATGCGTGTCCGTTTGTCATCAGTTTTATCTGACAGTCATTACACAAATGGAGGCCAGATGCCCGGGAGCCATCCCACACAAAGTGAATTTGTGCAGCATCCACAGAAAGAAGACCTAATTACATAACACCAGTTTCTCTCCACGGAACAGCGGAGCTCCCACCAGGTTTACCTGACAATCCAGACACACATAGATACACAGATACACACACGAATAGAGCATCCTGTCGAGCTGTATCACCGTCTGGTACGGCAACTGCACCGCCTGCAACCGCAGGGCCCTCCAGAGGGTGGTGCGGTCTGCCCAACACATCACCGGGGGCAAACTACCTGCCCTACAAGACAATGACAACACCCGATGTCACAAGAAGGCCAAAAAAGATCATCAAGGACAACAACCACCCGAGCCACTGCCTGTTCACCCCGCTATCATCCAGAAGGCAAGGCCAATACAGGTGCATCAAAGCTCGGACCGAGAGACGGAAAACCTGCTTCTATCTCAAGGCCATCCGACTGTTAAATAGCCATCAGTAGCACCTTTGAGACTAGTGCCCTATGTACATAGACTTAAAATCACTGGCCACTTGGCCACTTTAATAATGGAACACTGGTCACTTCAAAAATGTTTACATTTTTGCATTACTCATCTCATGTGTATATACTGTATTATATTCTATTCTACTGTATCTTAGTCTATGCCGCTCCAACATTGCTCGTTCAAATATTTATACATTCTTAATTCCATTTCTTTACTTTGGATTTGTGTGTATTGTTGTGAAATTATTAGATATTACTTGTTAGATATTACTGCACTGTTGGAGCTAGAAACACTAGCATTTCGCTACACCTGCAATAATATCTGCTAAACAAGTGTATGTGACCAATATAATTTTATTTTATTTGACCTACACACACACACACACACACACACACACACACACACACACACACACACACACACACACACACACACACACACACATGCGCAAACACGTTTGTTTTACTATCCTTGTGGGGACAAAACAATTGATTTCCATTCAAAATCCTATTTTCCCTAACCCTAAACCTAAACCTACAGCCTAATGTGAACATCTAGCACCCCAAAGGTTGCGTGTTTGAATCTCATCACGAACAACTTTAGCATTTTATCTAATTAGCATCTTTGCAAGTACCTACTACTTTTTAGCTACTTTGCAACTACTTAGCACATTAGCTAACCCTTCCCCTCCTTTAACCTAACTCCTTACCCTAACCCTAACCCTTACATTAACCCTAACCCCTAGCCTAGCTAATGTTAGCCACCTAACTAATGCTAGTGCTAGCCACAACAAATAGGAGTTTGTAACATATCATATGAATTGTAATTCGTAACTGTTAGATTAATTTAGTTCTTATGTGTTCATTAACCAATTCAATTAAAACACTCTGTCCATTTCTAAGAATTTGCAAGGTTCTTATTTGCATAAAATGAACAGAGACCAGCCACCAACATTTATTTGGTTTATTCTCGAGAGCTCTGAACATAATCACATGTATATTAGTTTATATATTACACATAGCGTCATGTCATACGAAATGTCCCTCCTTCTCTTGGACAATGACGAAGCTGCTTTTCAATTCAATTCCAACACATACATATATCTTCCGCTACCACATGTTACACAATCTACTGCACGCCCAAAAGTTTCTCCCCACCCTGGTTGGGGACCAGACATCTTTCCTGTTGTTAGTTTCACTGTGATCACAAGTTGTCTGTTGACCCTTCCTCTTGGCCTATGTACAAACATATTCTTCAACAGACAGCATATAACTCTGTTAGTTGTAACTCTACGCCAAATGTATACATTATTTAGTCATTATTGATAAAAAATCCTTCAACAGTAACATATCATACGAAATATACTGTAAGATGGACATCCACAAATGAATGCATACCATACAAACGTACCATATCATACTAAATGGAGGGAGACAGATATACATTTATTATGTTACGTTTATCCTAGGGTGAAAACTAACCCTAACCTTATGTCTAACATAACCCTAACCTAACTCTAATCCCTAATTCTCACCAGAACCCTAATTGTAATCCTAACCCTAAACCTTACCCCTGAGCCTAAAATAGCCTTTTTTCTTGTGGGGAACGGCGAGATGCACAATGTTTCTTGTTTTACTATCCTCGTGAGGACTTCTGGTTCCTACAAGGATAGTAAAACCAAAACCACAAACACACACACACACACAACATAGAGATGCAGTGATGTAGTGACGAGGAAATGGAACACAATTAGTTTGATACTTTGGGGAAAACAACGCCTAAGCAGCTGAGTACATGGACTCATGGGCCAAGAATAGACAGAGGGAATAGAGAGAGAGAGGGGGGAAAAGTGCACTGTCACTGAAACCACAGCACAACGCCTTTCCTAGATCTAGACATACAAAATAACCATCACTAACAGGACAGAGAAACAGAGAGAGAAAGAGAGGAGGGGGAGACAGAGCGAAATTGAGATAGAACTAACAGGAGAGATGTCGAAGTTGGTGGGGTAATCTGATTGGTTGCCCCCATGGACAGATTGGTGTTGATTGGTTCTTCAGCAGGAGACCCGGCCAATCGGTCTATTTCCGTGGCAACGGGAATTGTTATGAGAACAGTTTGTCCTCTGATGTCATCATGCTTCTCATGGCTGGGCTGTCATCCACACCAGCGGTTAGCTTCGGGTGCTGCTCCATCCAAACCGCCCCATACACACACGGTTAATGCTAAATGGTATTAGGGTTATGGTAAGGGTAGGAGTTAAGGTTAGGGTTAGGGTTTACTACTCACTAATACAACTTTGATAAATGTCATCAAATAGCTCAATTGGGTCCAGAAAACATTCATCACAAACTACAACCAGAAGTTAGATATTTGCATAAAATTACAAATTAGAATACTAGAATGGCCATGAACCTTCTTATAATACGATAAAGGTCAGCCATTTTGGTCAGGGAGTTGATCAACCATGGTCTGCCATTGCTGTGATAAGATATTGTGTAAAACAATGCATTTTAAGAATTGATCTGCACTGTATGTTTGTTAGCCAGCTAGCCAGACAGTTTTAGATGAATTACTCTATACATTTTTCAAATTAACTGCCAATATGCCAACATTCCATCAAAACAATGCTGTCAATCCACAGCCATACACTGGCTGAAATGGGTTGATGATAGGATTTAGACAAGTTGTAAAGGTAACAAGTACTGATATTGTATCATATATTAACACTCACAGTCTAATGTCATATATTTAGAGCCTATTTATAGAGAAAATGCAGTGTACCTTTGCAAAAATGTGATTGGAACAGTAACAACAGAACTTTTATTTTCCTGCATAAGTAAAGTCAGGAGTATGCCTCTACTGCCATTCATTCCATTTAGACTAGTTTGGATTTCTCCCTGACCAACATGGCTGCCATTTTCACTCCGTTCTGGAACTTTTAGGGTTCATGACATAGCCCCTCTAGTAATTTAATAGGATCTCTATGGGTATTTGCCTCTACAGGAAGCATTTTATTGGAAAAAAGTGGAAGCATGTTGGAAACATTGCATTGCATTTGCAAGTGGAGACGTTTTTTGCTGCCGTGGATCTCTGATCTCTCTCTGGGCTCAGCTAGCGTTGACTGATCCTCTCCTTGTCGGCTTGACTAGCGCGGACTGATTCTGTCACCGTTGGCAAAGTGTGTCTCCACATGCAGTCACTAGTCTCCACCCTATACCCCACATCCCCTGCCCTGAGATATAATAGACTACCTGTCTGTCTGAGCCCCACACCCAACTTATAGCTCTCAGCTACTGTATGTTTAAGAGGGTGGAAAAGGCATAGGTACAGAGCAACTAGAGTCCTTGAGCTCTGCTTTAGGCCACAAGTGGACAAGATTGGACGTGATAAAACTATGAATAATTACTACATGACTGAATTTGCCTAGTTTAATTAGAGGTTCTATAAGATTCGGATCTATGCCAAACATGTTGGTCACAATATTATGATGAAACATGTAGAGAGAAAGAAAACTGTTTTAGGGAAAAACCTAAAGCCTTTACTTAAATAGAAGGTATTAGCTAAATCCAAGATGTTGATTGATTCTAGTCCAAGGGCCCTGTTCAGTCAAAACCCAGAACGGCTAATAATTAAATAAACAATTCCTCCTCCACTGCAGACCACCCAGTTTTTGCTCTGGAATCCCAATATACAAATTCATACCACAAGAGGAACAATGTTTTTAACTTATGCTAATTACAAAGTTTGATGACATTTGGACAGGTTAGGTCACAAAGGGGATAAAGGTGATAAAGTGAGTGCTGTCACAAACTCTCTTTCTCAGTGAACTCTGTATCCTTTCACCAGCCCCGTAATGCGATTGACTACCACTCCAAGGGCCTACCTGCCTGCCTGCCTGCCTGTAGTTGTCTGGGTGAGTGGGTACATCTGAGGGAAGACAGCGGGTAACTCATGGCCAGAGCCCTAGGGCAGTAAATTCGGGCAGTGGGGCTGGGGGGTCAGAGGGGTGGCTCCAGGCTTGTGTTGCGTCCTGAGGAGCTCCCCTTCTTGGCCCTTCAATCAGCAGAGCAACATGGTGGAATTCTCACGTCATAACTCAGGGGTTAATAACTCTTGCTCCTCCCCCCCACAAATTAGGTGATTCTAGGAGCAGCAAGATAATCTGCTGGCACATGTTGACCTTTAGAGAGTCAACTGTGATTGGTCGTCTCAGTGGGTGAAACCCCATATCGCTAGGTATTTGCTGCTTTTGTCAGCAACTTCGAAGTCTCTGGGGAGGGTTGACTGCAAGTGAGGGATAGTGTATGTGTGTGCGTTTGTGTGGGGTGAGTGTTCTTGTGTCAGTGTGTGTATGTGTGTGTGTATGTGTGTGTGCGTGAGTGTGTGCGTGTGTGTGTGCGTCTGCGTGCATGTGTGTGTGTTTTTCAGCTCACATGCACTGCTCATAACTGACTTTCACAGTTCAATAGACACTGACAGGCATGATCAGACCTGTACTTGGCACACTGAGGTGTGAGTCAATAATTTTTAATAATAAGCCTAGGGTGAAATAACTTAAATCAAAACAACCTTGACAACACCTCTTGCTTCTTGGAAGACTCTCTGGTATATAGAACAGGTTCTGTTGGGTCTTTTTAGATGTCGGTCATTTTGAAATCCCCCAACACAGAAATCCCCCAACACAGATAGAGTGCTTTCAGAAAGCATTCACACTCCTTGACTCCCCCCCCCCCTCCCCCCCAAAATAATTGTGTGACAGACCCTATTTAAAAAAAATATATTGTGTCACTGGTCTACACACAATACCCCATCATTTCTAAATAGAATTAGGTTTTCAGTACGCCTGTTTTTTGTTGTTGTTGTTATTATTAAAAATGAGAAGCTGAAATGTCTTGAGTCAGTAAGTATTCAAACCCTTTGTTATGGCAAGCTTAATAAGTTCAGGAGTAAAAGAACGTGCTTAACAAGTCACATAACACGCTGCATGGACTCACATCATTTTTGAATGACAACCTATTCTCTGTACCCCACAAAGACAATTATCTGCTAAGTTCCCTCAGTTGAGCAGTGAATTTCAAACACAGATCCAACCACAAAGACCAGGGAGGTTTTCCAGTGCCTCGCAAAGAAGGGCACCTATTGGTAGATAAAAAAATAAAAAAGCAGATACTGAGTATCACATTGAGCATGGTTATTAAGTTATTAATTACACTTTGGAGCAAAGGTAGAGGCACCCTTCATACTGTAACTCCGGAGAGGAAGGAAACCACTCAGGGATTTCACCATGAGGCCACCGGTGACTTTAAAACATCACAGCTATTTACATATTTTAAAAAACAAAAACATGTTCATATTTTAATAGCTGTGATAGGAGAAAACTGACGATGGATCAACAACATTGTAGTTACTCCACAATACTAACCTACAATAAGATTGGACACACCTACTCATTCAAGGATTTCCCCCTTATTTTTTACTATTTTTTACATTGTAGAATAATAGTGAGGACATCAAAACTATGAAATAAAACATATGAAATCATGTAGTAATGAAGAAAAGTGTTCAGATGTAAGGGTGCGTGCTGGTGGCAGGGAAGTCAGGCGCAGGAGATCAAACTTGGTATAAAACGGAGCAGTTTAATAAGTGCTCAAAAACTCTGAAAACCAAAATATACAAAATAATACAAGTGGGTACAAAACTCGTCGCACACCAGAACATATCTTGCACATAGCTTACAAGCAAACAATCACCGACAAGGACAATGAGGGGAAACAGAGGGTTAAATACAACTCATATAATGAATGGGTTGGGAAACAGGTGTGATACAAGACAAGACAAAACAAAAGGAAAATGAAAAGAGGATCAGCTATGGCTAGAAGGTCGGCGACTTCGACCGCTGAACGCCGCCCGAACAAGGAGAGGGACCAACTTTGGCGGAAGTCGTGACAGAACCCCCCTCCCCTGACACGCGGCTACAGCAGCTCGTCGACACCGGCCTCGGGGACGACCCGGAGGGCGAGGCTCAGGGCGATCCGGACGAAGACGGTGGAACTCCTGCAGCATAGATGGGTCCAACACGTCCTCGACCGGAACCCAGCACATCTCCTCCGGACCGCACCCCTCCCACTCCACGAGATACTGAAGGCCCCTTGCCCGGCGCCTTGAATCCAGTATGGAGCGAACGGAGTATGCCAGGGCCCCCCCGATGTCGAGAGGGGGCGGAGGAACCTCCCGCACCTCAGACTCCTGGAGAGGGCCTGCCACCACCGGCCTGAGGAGAGACACATGGAACGGGGGTTAATACGGTAATCGGGTGGAAGCTATAACCTATAACAAACCTCGTTCACTCTCCTCAGGACTTTAAATGGCCCCACAAACCGCAGACCCAGCCTACAGCAGGGCAGGCAGAGGGGTAGGTTTTGGGTCGAGAGCCAGACCCAGGGTCTCACTGCAGTGGTGATCTGCATCAACCTGCTGCCGCATCACGGCCTGCTGAAGGTGGACACGGACGGCTTCCCACGTCTCATCCGCGTGCCTGAACCAGTCATCCACCACAGGAACCTCGGTCTGACCCTGATGCCAAGGAGCCAGAACCGGCTGGTACCCCAGTACGCACTGGAAGGGAGAGATGTTAGTGGAGGAGTGGAGGAGTGAGTTCTGTGCCATCTCGGCCCAGGGCACGAACTCTGCCCACTCCCCCGGCCGGTCCAATAGGACCGCAGAAACCTGCCCACATCCTGGTTCACTCTCTTCACCTGCCCCATACTCTCGGCGTGAAACACTGAAGTAAGGCTGATCGAGACCCCAGACGTTCCATGAATGCCTTCCAGACCCTAGACGTGAACTGGGGACCCCAAACAAGGCCTCCGCAGTCTGTAGGGCCGTAGGGAGACCGGGCAGAGGGAGGAGATGACAGGACTTAGAGAAACAATCCACAATGACCAGGATCATGGTGTTGCCCTGTGAGAGTGGAAGATCAGTAAGAAAATCCACCCACAGGTGTGACCAAGGCCGCTGTGGAACAGGTAAGGGGTGTAGCTTACCTCTGGGCAGGTGCCAGTAGATCGCGAAGGCGCTGCAGGACTGGAGATGGGACGTACAGACGCCCAGCGGGAGAATGGACGGGAGCGGGCTCTACACGTAACGCCTGCTCAATGTCCGTGACCAGCTCCCACACTACCGGCGTCACCAGGAAGGAGGTCGGGGAGTATGGGAGTGGGATCCATGGGCCGCTCCTCTGCGTCATACAGCCGAGACAATGCGTCTGCCTTCGCGTTCTGGGAGCCTGGTTTGTAAGAAAGGGTAAACACAAAATGGGTAAAAAACATGGCCCACCTTGACTGGCGAGGGTTCAGTCTCCTCGCTGCCCGGATGTACTCCAGATTGCGGTGGTCAGTCCAGATGAAAAAAGGGTGTCCAGCCCCCTCAAGCCAATGTCTCCACACCTTCAAGGCCTTGACGACAGCCAACAACTCCCGGTCCCACACGTCATAGTTTCATTCCGCCGGGCTGAGCTTCTTCGAGAAGAAGGCACAGGGACGGAGATTCGGTGGCATACCCAAGTGTTGAGAGAGCACAGCTCCTATCCCAGCCTCGGATGCGTCCACCTCCACTATGAACGCCAAAGAGGGATCCGGATGGGCCAGCATGGGAGCCGGGGTAAACAGAGCCCTCAGGTGACTAAAAGCTCTGTCCGCCTCAGCTGTCCACTGCACGCGCACCGGGCCCCCGTTCAGCAGTAAGGTAATGGGAGCCGCTACCTGACCAAAACCCCAGATAAACCTCCGGTAGTAGTTGGCAAACCCTAAGAACCGCTGCACCTCTTTACTGCGGGGGTGAGTCGGCCAATTACGCACGGCTGCAATGCGGTCACACTCCATCTCCACCCCTGAGGTGGAAATGTGATACCCTAGGAAGGAGACGGAGCAGTATAATAAGTGCTCAATAAGTGCTCAAAAATTCCAAAAACCAAAATATACAAGATAATACAAGTGGGTACAAAACCCGTCGCACACCAGAACATATCTTGTACATATCTAGCTTACAAACAAACAATCACCGACAAGGACAATGAGGGGAAACAGAGGGTTAAATACACAACATATAATGAATGGGATTGGAACCAGGTGTGATCCAAGACAAGACAAAACCAAAGGAAAATGAAAAGAGGATCAGCTATGGCTAGAAGGTTGGCGACTTCGACCGCCGAACGCCGCCCGAACAAGGAGAGGGACCAACTTCGGCGGAAGTCGTGACAACAGATCAAAATATATTTTGTCTTTGTGATTATTCAAAGGAGCCAAGCTTTGCCTTGATGACAGCTTTGCACATTCTTGGCATTCTCTCAACCAGCTTCACCTGGAATGCTTTTCCAACAGTCTTGAAGGAGTCCCCACATCTGCTGAGCACTTGTTGGTTGCTTTTCCTTCACTCTGTGGTCTAACTCTTCCCAGTTGTGTTGGGAGGTGTGTTGGGTCATTATCCTGTGAAAAACAAATGATAGTCCCACTAAGTGCAAACCAGATGGGATGGCGTATCACTGCAGAATGCTGTGGTAGCTATGCTGGTTAAGTGTGCCTTGAATTCTATATAAAACACAGACAGTGTCACCAGCAAAGCACCCTCCACACTATCACACCTCCTCCTCCATGCTTCATGGTGGGAACCACACATGCGGAGATCACCTGTTCACCTACTCTGCGTCTCACAAAGACACTGCGGTTGGAACCAAAAATCTCACATTTGGAATCATCATACCAAAGGACAGATTTCCACAGGTCTAATGTCTATTGCACATGTTTCTTGGCCCAAGCAAGTCTCTGCTTCTTATTGGTGTCATTTAGTTGTGGTTTCTTTGCAGCAATTCGACCATGAAGGCCTGATTCACACAGTCTCCTCTGAACAGTTGATGTTGAGATGTGTCTGTTACTTGAACTCTGTGAAGCATTTCTTTGGACTGCAATTTCTGAGGCTTGTAACTCTAATGAACTTATCCTCTGCAGCAGAGGTAACTCTGGAACTTCCTTTCCTGTGGCGGTCCTCATGAGAGCCAGTTTCATCACAGCATTTGATGGTTTTTGCGACTGCACTTGAAGAAACTTTCAATGTTCTTGAAGTTTTCCGTATTGACTGACCTTCATGTCTTAAAGTAATGATTGGCTGTCATTTCTCTTAGCAAATTTGAGCTGTTCTTCTGTATACCACCCCTTTATGTCCTGAATACAAAGCCTGAAGTTTGGGACAAATCCAACACAACACATCACTGAGCTACAACTCTTCATATTTTCAAGCATGGTGGTAGCTACATCATGTTATGGGTATGCTTGTCATCGGTAAGGTCTAGGACATTTTTTTAGGATGGAAAGAAAAGAATAGACCTAAGCACAGGCACAATCTAGGAGGAAAACCTGTTTCAATCTGCTTTCCATCAGACACTGGGAGACAAATTCACCTATCAGCAGGACAATAACCTGAAATACAAGGCCAAATATACATTGGAGTTGCTTACCAAGATGACATTGAATGTTCCTGAGTGGCCGAGTAACATTTTTGACTTAAATGGCAAGACTTGAACATGTCTGTCTAGCAATGATCAACAACCAGCATGACAGCGCTTGAAGAATAAAAAATAATAATAATGTGCAAATATTGTACAATCCAGGTGTGCAAAGCTCTTAGAGTCTTACCTAGAACGACTCACAGCTGTAATCGCTGCCAAAGGTAATTCTAACATGTATTGAGTCAGGGTTGTGAATAGTTATGTAAATTAGATATTTCTGTATTTCCATTTTTAATACATTTTGTAAACATTTCTAAAAACATGTTTTCACTTTGTCATTATGGGGTATTGTGTGTATATGGGTGAGGAAAAAAAGCTATTTAATCAGTTTTTAATTAAAGCTGTAACACAACAAATTGTGGAATAAGTCAAGGGATATGAATACTTTCTGAAGGCAACGTAAGTCAAGTCAGAGCTGAGGCTGTGTCAGATCTTTCAGTGTCAGATCCAGCATCGGAATCTAGTTTCCATCTGCTTCTCATTGATATTATCACCTCATTATTTCCTCAGGAACACCCTTAACCACAGTGACGTGCACAAAAGAAAGAAGTCGGGCACATTTCAGCACATACACATGAGGCTGTACTGACTACTGACACATCTGAATGGAACATGAACTGCCCTGAAATGGGCCGGTGATAACTGGCAATCACAACAACTCACAACGAATGTGAGAAAGTGTTCGTGGTTCATGGCGGCCGGGCATTGTAGTGAAAGCTATGTTTCTGTTGTTATTGTTATGATATTGAGTAGTTAGGAGAAAAGTGAAATATTTTTATTTTTAAAGAGGAAGTAGGCATGGTGGCACACCGATATCCAGCTGGTTTGGCTTCCTCTCTCCCCTTTCACCTCTCCTGCTCTTTAATGTCATTGTGGAAAGTGGCGTTGAAAACAAAGCAGGACAGAGACAGCCTAAACTTCCCATGGCACCACCGCTACACTATGGGCTGGGGGCCATGGTGAGAGAGAGCTTCTGGATGGTGGGAGCATTGAGGATTGTAGAACTCTCTGGTCTGTGTCTCTATGTTTCTTAAGACCATATGAAGAATATTCTCTAATGTTTCCATTAGCTTTAGGATTGGGAAAGCTAATGCTAAGCCGAGGCTGTTGAAAGTAACTAAATAATCCAAAAGGGAGAGTTCACCCAAAATACAAAATTATATATTGGTTTCTTCACCATGTAAGCAATCTTTGGACAAGGTGTGAGAGCAATCTATGCTTTGGTTTTGTTTGCCTGGCCCTGTTTCCAAATGCTAACTTTCTAGCCTTTGTGACACAAATCCAATGCAAGTCAATGGTACATGTTAGCATTTATTTTTGTGCTTTCATCAATTAATCTACAAGTAACTACATTGAGCTACACAATACATTTGATGAAAAATTCTAATATACAGTGCCTTCAGAAAGTATACATACTCCTTGACGTATTCCATATTTTGTTGTGTTACATCCTGAATGTCATGTCGTGGCCTTGGTTATCTTTGTTTTCTTTATTAATTTGGTTAGGTCAGGGTGTGACATGGGGGATTTATGTGTTTTGTCTGGTCTAGGGGTTTTGTATGTTTATGGGGTGTTGCCTAGTGTAGGTGTTTATGAAAGTATATGGTTGCCTAGATTGGTTCTCAATTAGAGGCAGGTGTTTATTGTTGTCTCTGATTGGGAACCATATTTAGGCAGCCATGTTCTTTGGGGATTTTGTGGGTGATTGTTTCCTGTGTCTGTGCCACACAGGACTGTTTTGTTGCCAGTTCATGTTGTTATTTTGTATTTGTGTTCATGTTCACTTTTCCCTAAATTAAAAACATGGACACCTACCACGCTGCATATTGGTCCGATCCTTGTTTCACCTCTTCAGAGGAAGAGGAGGAAATCTGCCGTGACACTGAATTAAAAAATGTTTTATTCTCAACCATCTACACACAATACCCCATAATGACAAAGTGAAAATATGTTTTTTCTATTTTTTGACAAATTGATTGAAAATGAATTGAAGAAATATCAAATTTGCGTAAGTATTCACTCCTCTGAGTCAAATCAAATCGTATTTGTCACATGCGCCTACAACAGGTGTAGACCTTACTGTGAAATGCTTACTTACAAGCCCTTAACCAATGCAGTTTTAAGAAAAATAAGAGGTTCGGAAATTATTTACTAATGAAATGTAATTAAAAAGTTTGTAAAAAAGTTCCACAACAAAATAAAAAATAATGAGGCTATATAAACAGGGGGTACTGGTACTGAGTCAATGTGTGGGGATACAGGTTAGTCTAGGTAATTTAAGTAATATGTACATGTAGGTAGGTGTAAAGTGATTATGCATAGATAACAACCAGAGAGCAGCAGAGGCGTAAAGAAAGGGGTGGGGGGGGGGGGGGGGGGTCAATGCAAATAGTCTGGGTAGACATTTCATTAGCTGTTCAGTAGTCTTATGGGGGTAGAAGCTGAAGACTTTGGCATGTTAGAATCACCTTTGGCAGTGATTACAGCTGTGAGTCTTTGTGGGTAAGTCTCTAAGAGCATTGCACACCTGGATTGTACAATATTTTTACATTATTCTTTCGAAAATGATTCAAACTCTCTCAAGTTGGTTGTTGATTATTGCTAGAAAGCCATTTCCAAGTCTTGTCATTTAGGTCAAAACTGTAACTCAGCCACTCAGGAACATTCAATATGTTGTGTTGGATTTTCCCCAAACATAGCGCTTTATATTCAGGACATAAAGTACATTTCTTTGCCACATTTTTTGCAGTTTTACTTTAGTGCCTTATTGCAAACAGGATCCATGTTTTGGAATATTTTTATTCTGTACAGGATTCCTTCTTTTCACTCTGTCATTTAGGTTAGTATTTTGGAGTAACTGCAGTGTTGTTGATCCATCCTCAGTTTTCTCCTATCACAGCCATTAAACTCTGTAACTGTGTTAAAGTCACCATAAAGTAACTGTTTTAAAGTAACCATTGGCCTCATGGTGAAATCCCTGAGCAGTTTCCTTCCTCTCCGGCAGCTGAGTTTGGACGGACGCCTGTATCTTTGGGACGCCTGTATTTTTAGCAGTGACTGGGTGTATTTATACACCCTCCAAAGTGTAATTAATAACTTCACCAATGTCTGCTTTTTTTTGCTAATAGGTGCCGTTCTTTGCGAGGCATTGGAAAACCTCTCGGGTCTTTGTGGTTGAATCTGTGTTTGAAATCCACTGCCTGACTGAGGGTGTCACGTTCTGACCTTAGTTCTGTTTTTATGTCTTTGTTTAAGTATGGTCAGGGCGTGAGTTGGGTGGGTTGTCTATGTTAGTTTTTCTATGATTTGCTATTTCTGTATTTGGCCTGGTATGGTTCTCAATCAGAGGCAGCTGTCAATTGTTGTCCCTGATTGAGAAGCATATTTAGGGAGCCTGTTTTCTATTGTGTTTGTTGGGTGATTATTTTCTGTATCCTGTTGTGTGTCTGCACCAGCCAGAACTGTTTTCGGTCGTTTCTCTTTGTTATTGTTGTTATTTCCGTGTTCATTCTAATAAATATGGACACATACCACGCTGCACCTTGGTCCTCACCTTCCACCAACAATGGCCGTTACAGAGGGACCTTACAGATAATGTGTGGGGTATAGAGATGACATATTCATAAAACAATCACGTTAAACACTATTAATGCACACATATTGAGTCCATGCAATTTATTATGTGACTTGTTAAACACATTTTTACTCCTGAATTTATTTAGGCTTGCCATAACAATGGGGTTGAAGACTTTTCAGCTTTCCATTTTTTATTAATTTGTAAAAAAAAAAAAAAAATTATAATACATAATTCCACTTTGACATTAGGGGCATTTTTTATAGGCCAGTGACACAAAACAATGGAAAATGTCAAGGGATATGAATACTTTCTAAAGGCGCTGTAGGTACCATTGACTTGCATTGGATTTGTGACACAAATGCAAAGAAAATAGCATTTGGAATTGGTGGTAAACAAAACCAGAGCATGGATTGCTGTCATACCTTGTCTATAGACTGCTTACAGGGTGGGAAACCAAATGTCATTTTGTAATTTGGGTGAACAATCCCTTTAAATAATGTCTGACTCAATCAACAACACCCCAAAGTGGAAAATCGTATCCATCAGTAGGTTAAGTGAATCATCCCTTGAAGCCCATCCTAGAGGAGATGGATGGTGTCCATGTTAAACCTGCAGGCTCTGAGATCTTTCAATTTGCCAAACATTTACATTTCACACCTGGAGCTTTAGGCTAAGGGGACTTTGGTGGGTAGGGTAATGATTTAATGAGAGCATTAGGGCTGGGGCAGTAGCATGGAAAAATCTGTCTGCATGCCCCACAGACCTACAGCCCCCCCCCCAGCCACTTTAGAGCAGCTATCATCTGTTCACCCCAGGGGCTCTGGACCAGGTACCAATTAGCCTCTACACACACGCACACACACGTGCACACAGACACAAAGACAAACACACACAGACTGCACATGTGAACTCTCACACACACGCGCACACACACAAACTATGACGTCTGTTTTCAATGTGTCTTCCTCTCCAACGACCCCCCCCCCCCCTCCCCCCCACCCTCGTGGACATGGCCTGTTGTGTTTTAGATCCAAAATGGATTACAGGTTGTTTTGTTTTCTCCTTCCCCAAATTCAATTTGCTAACATAGGCCTACATGTGGACTGTATGTTTAACGCAATCATCCATTAGGTCATATTGTTCAACCATGACATGCAGGCTGTTTTTCTCCCGATTGAGTTACAGTTAACAGTACAAATACAAGACACCTCATCTCACCGTGAGGTGTTATCTCCAGAAACCACTGGACCCAACATGGCTGTGTATACACTGCATGAATAGATGACCAGTTCCTGGGGAAAGCCTCTGAGTTCAATTAGAAAATGCTGCTGTACACACATTGGCTCTGCAGACTCCTCCTCCCCATAAAGATTGGGTTTGAGTGAAAAACACACAACACTCTACATTCCAGCTGTGGTTCTGTACGGCTGTCTAGCTTACATATGAACAGGATTTATGTTCTCCTGCTGGCCTCTTTTAAATCCTTACTGTCTGACGCATGTGAAAAAGCATCCGATTTCACCATCAGCATCCCCAATTGAAAACACATTTTTAAAATGTGAAAAGATAAGAAATGACAAAACAAAAACGCCAGAAAGTGAACAAACATAGCTTGTCAAAGTTGATATGTGTTCATGTATTTCTGTTGAAGCAGTGGTAGGACATCATGGTCCGGGGGGTAGAGCTATCATTGGCACCAATTTGGCAGGTACCGCCAGCAAGTGTAGGAGGATTAGAGGGGCACAGCATCACTCTCCAGGGGTAGAGGGGGCTCTGATCTACTGCTAAATGTGTGCTGAGAGACTGGCAAGTGGAAGAGTAGATGCCGGATTCCTCACACACATAGGCCTAGATGTACATTCGCACACACACAGCCCAGGCTTACCTTTAATTGATTTATTTTTACTATTTTTAACTAGGCAAGTTCTTATTTTCAATGACGGCCCAGGAACAATGGGTTAACTTGTACAGGGGCAGAACGACAGATTTGTACCTTGTCAGCTCGGGGATTTAAACTTGCAACCTTTCGGTTACTAGTCCAACGCTCTAACCACTAGACTCCCAACAGTAGGAACCACCAAAGATGGTACAGATGTGGAGGCATATAAAGCCTGAAACCTCAGGGAATACAAGTTGATGACCTGCAGTCAGAGGTACATGATTCAGACTGAGCCGCCATGGAGCCACTGCTGCAGAGGTACGCTGTGTACTTCTGGGACTGCCTCACACATGTACTAAAGAGCCAGGCACTTCCCTTGCAGGCATTTCTGCGGGCGGCTATAGCTCTTTAGTGGTTATAATCCAGACGCAAATGCAGTCAGAAATAAGCTGCATGGAAATATCAGGCCCTCATTAGCACAGATGATTCAGCCCCTTTCAGAAAGACCATTGGTGAGCTGAGAGAGACAGAGAGAGAGAAGCTCAGAAAGGGGGAGAAACCTGGCGAGAGTGGAGAAACAGAGTGGACCGTGTGGGTGTGAGAGCGTTAGGTCGATTGTTACAAAGGTTATGACCCTATATAAACTGGTCTCCGCCCTAGGGGTCACAGGGTTCAACAAGAGGAGAGCTGCAGGTGACCACAGTTGTGCAATCATCACAAGGGTGTGGTTTACAGGTAGGTTGGGGTCAAAGGTAAAGAGGCAGTGACAGTACCATAATGCATTGCAACTCCTTTAATAACTGTTTGTCTTGTTAGCCCTCGAGTAAATGTACAGGGAGAGAAAGAGAAGTACAGAAGTACAGAGGAAGGAATGAGAGATCCGGCCACTAAAGGAAAAAAGACGTGAGGGATTTTCCTCGAGTCTGTAGGCATTAATTAAACTCTGTTATTAAACACGGTTCTGTAATTAATGCAGGTGAAGGAATCTTAAAAAATAGGCTCAGTCCCCAAAGCCCATCCACAGCACCCGCCCAAAACTGTGAACACCTGAGGGCATTCTGGGATTACCCCCCCCCCCCCCCATCCCCAGCTCCAGCCCCATTAAGAGCCAGCTCCAGGAAGAAACACCCACTTCCTCAAAATTCCTGAAGGATTTTCCATACAGTGTATAGTAAACAAACCCTAGCGAACAAAGACCCCAAAAAAGAACACGTTAATGTTATTTCCTTCGGCGTAGTAAATCAAACTTGAGCACAGGAGATTTTTCTTTTGTGAGTTCAGAGAAGCTATTTACCAGCAGGAGCGGTGAGGGAACAAATGCCCAGATGAAGGCATGCCCCCCCCCCCCCCCCCCCCCCCCGCATGGCCGCCCGCATTCACAAACACCAGCCTGCCACAGCCATGGGGGAGAGGAAGGCCTCCTTATCAGCTTTCAGCATGGGAAACTCATGTGTTGTTCACTGACTCGTGTAAAAATCTGGATCTGAACTTGAGAAGAGAGAGAGAGCAAGAGAGAGAGAGATAACGTAGAACATAGAACAGAAAGACAAAAGAGAGCGAGAACAGAGAGGGAGGGCCAAATTAGAAGAGTTAAACAGTCAGTTGAGCCGTTTACTGACAGCAAGTAGGAACAGGAGACAGACAGACGTACGGACGGACATACAGACACATGGACAGATGTCAGTAGAGTAGTAATGAGGAGGAAAGGTAACTAGAGGGAGAGACAGTAACTATTTCCCACAGGCAGGTGAGTAGGATGGGGAGCCATGGGTGACATCTATTGATGGGGGAGAGCGTGGGAGGGCAGTTTGGGGTGAGCCGGGTGTTGAGTTGAGTCTGGCCCGGGTGGGGCCCGGGTGGGGCCTATAAGGAGCAGCAGTACTGAAAACTAGAGGCTCCTGGGAGAGAAGAGAGGGGAGAGGAGACGAGAGGGGAGAAGAGAGGATAGAGTGGCCCGCTGGCAAGCAGCTGTTGCCTTTAAAAGGTGGCTTTTTTAACATTTGTTAGCGGTTTAATGATCTCACACTGGCACAGACCCACACACAGCCACTCCACTCAGAGATTCCCAATCATTTGCTGTGGTTCACAGTATCAGAGGGCAGGTAAAGTTAACTAGAGATGCTGTCCAAAAACTATAAAACAAATAATTCTTCTGAAATTGTTCCCTTTCCCAGAATATCTGCTCATATTTTTTTTTACAATATATTTGAACCATCTGTGATCAGTGTCACATAAACCAAGTGTGAATGACTCATCTATAGCACAGTTCTTCTGTCTTAGTGGCCCTTGGTGGGCCTTTTGCACAATCCCTCTGGTACAGGCCAGGGAGAGCAGATCCTGTCTCAGCTTGTAGAGCAGTTGGGCTTTGTTTTGACACTGGAATGTACTATTGAGAAAGCACTTCACCACAAACCCCTCCCAGCCTTTCCACCCCATAATCACATCCAGTCTGTCAACCCCCATCCCGTCTCTAATGTCTCTCTCTCTCTCTCACACACACACACACGCACACACACACAGACACACCACACATACTCACGTGTGCGCACACACACAGACAGCCACACACACACAACGTTGACATTATAAAGACAGGTTGGTTGTTTGGTTTACATTGTTGACAACATGTAAACCATATTTAGTCTCCAATGTTTATCGAAAACATAAATACATTTGCACAATGAGCACGTATAGTCTCTCAAATACATTGTTACAGTTGTTGGTTAGCTAGCTAGTGAATTTTTGCCATATTAGCATAGACCTGACATCAATCAAAACACCTCTATGCAAGACCAGGTTTCAAGAAAAAGATTAAACTAGCTGAAACGACAATTCTTCACAAGGCAGCTTCTTGTCAGCTACAGTATCTAGCCATCCAGAATCACAACACTGAAGCACGCACACAGCTAACCCATCTAGAAGTCAATGAATATCCATACGCAAATTCAACAACTATCAAGCAGGCCAGCTAGAAGTAACTTTATATAATGGAGCTTCATAACTGTACAATACAGGAAGACACACAACATCATAGAGATGCACACTAGGATAAAGGCTTCCAGATGAAGCTATGTGGACTTATTGGGTAGGCTATATGAGATTTCCCTCTAAACATAGTGGGTAGTCTGTCCATGAAGGACTCATCATATTGTTTCATCTTTGTTTCATCACAGCCACACACACACACACACACACACAAATCTCCATCTGATTGGGTATCATCACTTCTGTACCATCCATCCTTCCTTCCTGTTCCCTCTGTGTCTCCAGGTCCAGAGAGCAGTCAAGTGTGGATGAAAATATTTCTTTAAGCTCCTTTGTCTCAGGAAACCCTGCCAGCGGGGCTGTTTTGCTAGCTTTCATTAAGTTCCGGGACCACACCCCTTTCCCAAACCGCAGCGTCGATTACATAAGGCAAACCTCGCAATACGGAGTAACCAAAAGGTGTTTTTTAATAATTATAGACATATACACACACACACACACACACATCTGTCAATTCGGGAACATCTGCCGTAAATCTACAGTAAACGACCAAAACGTTGCTAAAATAGGAATGACTCACGCACACAGAGTTACACTGCTCCATTGTCGGTACCGGTCTATTTGCAAAAGCTGTTTTTTTTTTAGCTGGTCACAGCTGCGGAAATGAATGTCAAATGTGGTTCTGCTTTCCTAAGTCACAACCGTTCAGCGCGCTCTGGGTCTCTTTCCTCCGTCAAAACAGAATTCACGGGGTTGTGAGGTGTGTAGAGGAGCTGAGGTGAGGATGAGAAGAGAAGGACGTATACACGGTGTACCCGGAGTGAAGAACACTGACGTGCTGAACAGGTAAGGTGAGGCAGGAGCAAGAGATTGGGCACCACATCAGAAAATACACAACTCAGTCAATAAGCACAGGGGATAATGTGAGGAAGTGAAGCCGTATGTGCACCACATGATATTGGCTACGATTTAGCTGTCCCAGACAAGCTTTTGAGATCAGAGACCAAATACCCACGTCGTTGCCAAATCATGGCGCATCCGTCACCGATCCCTTCTCCGAGCCATCCCAGACGTCCAGATATATTCTTGCAATGCTCTTGGGGTGTGAGATGTTCAACAGCAGGTTTTGAGAACGGTGGTCAGCAATAGCCAATGATATCACATCACCCAGAATGTGTAGCCTCTCAAGCAGGATCAATGACTACAACTAGTATGCGTCTGTCATTGCCTTTTTAGACAAAACCAAAGCATTACAGCTCGGAAGTTCACAAGCAACGTCATTCAATTTAAAATGTACTATTGGATAGATATTTCAACTCCGGCTGGGAAGCGTGAGGGCCTGACTGAAACGTTTATGAGGCTGCCTTGGAGCCACAGTTCGTTGTAGCTTATCTAATCACATCATCACTGTATGTGACGTTATTGTTTTCGCGGCATCGCGTGATATCGAGAATCCTCACGACCAAGAGAAGGGTCTTGTAGTGTGTGACCCCTGTACTGTGCCACATCGTTTAGTGTGCCCACCACTACGCTGCCAAGACAAAACACTGCAGGAAAGACAGTTGGTTAAAGTGAGAGGCTCAGGATGTTGAAAATAGTGTAAAACCTGGCATTTTTATTTAGCTAGGCAAGTCAGCTAAGAACAAATTCTTCATTTGAATGATGGCCTAGGAGCAGAATGACAGATGTTTTACCTTGTCAGCTCAGGGATTCGATCTTGCAACCGTTCGGTTACTAGTCCAACCCTCTAACCACTAGGCTACCTGCCGCCCCAGCCTAAGGGGAAATATTCTGCTATCTGTATCTATTTACGTACTCTAACTTCACAGTAATCTATCTAGGATATCCAGAGTGTTTGACATAATACAGATAACTCCTCATATCCTGGCACACACAGTGTGCCAATCTATCCATTCCACCAACTCCCCAGAGCAGTACAGCGGGATGGCATGCAGGCCAGGCCCTCTCTGTGAACACCCCACACTCCACCTCTGGACTCTACTGTAGCTCTTGGCCTGGCCTGAGGCGAGTCATTCTCAAAGAATCGTCTGTTCGTAAGACCTTTCAGCCACGAAAGTAACGTATTACAGAAGAGATGGACGACATTGAAAAGTACATTCAGAATCACTCTACATTCAGAATCACTCTGGAAACAGAAGGTAAATATGTGTAGCATGTAAACCAATAGAGCCGAGCATGTTTAATCATGCCATCAATCCCTACAAAATAACCAGGAATCAAAGTTCACAAAAAATAACCGTCCACATCAGGTAAGAAGTTTAAGAGTGTGTTACATAACAACAATGCTACCAAAGGCATAAGGGCTTGCAGATGGATGGAGATCACAAATGTACTGAATACAGAATCAAACAGGATCTTCTTCCATTAAGAAAAACAAACTTCCTGTTTACTAAGGTCACATGACAGGTACGGTCAAGGTCACAAAAGGCTGCTTATAGAACACCACTAGCAGGGGGGGAAAACACACACCCCAATGGTAAATGCATACCCATGTAACAGAACAATCACTCAGAAGTACAGTGGGGCCAGGAGTTTTCTTGGTCACGTGCCCTGAACAGGGAAAAACACTGGGCCCTAGTTTTAGCCTACCTTGGCTCTAAGAATAAGATTTAGGCAGATTATAAAGAAAGATGGGACCTGTTCCACTCGCTAGTCACTGGTCTTGACTACTGTTGAAATGTAGGCTAAACCACCCTGCTGAAATGAATTGTGTGAGAGGGGCTGTGCAGGTGTAGGCTCATGTGGCCACATCTCCCACCCGGGGACACGGCTCTAGCCTGGCTCTCGCTCTCTTGGATTAAGTCGGATCAAACGCTATCCAAACGTTGTCCTAACCAAGCGGCGGGACCAAACCAACAACCAACCTTGGGCCCGTAGTGGAGCACAATGGGGCCCGGGCGAGTGTTGATTTAACAGGTCTGAGGGATATGTTGCTGGGGCCCTTCATGGTGCAAGGGTTCTCTGCGCTAGGGAGAGGGGGCATGGCTTGGGTGGAAGCCATGACCAAGGGGAAAGTATGTGTGTGTGTGTGTGTGTGTGTGTGTGTGATTTACATGCGTGTGTGTGCCTGTGTACGTTTAGCGAGGAATGCGAAGGAGGAGAAGGGACCATGGGTTTGATCCAACCCATAAAAGCCAGGGTAATCTCCGCCATGAGCGCCGAGTACACACAGGGAGATAGCGACAGAGGGCCAAGGTCAGGAGAGGGGAGCTGAGCACAGTGGAACGGCTCTCCTGCATCACTGAGCGATGGGTATGCCTTGCATGACACGGTTAGACAGTTAGTCTCCCTCCATAGCAGGACACATATCCTATTTCATCCCAGCTCAACGGGCACCTGCTCTGTAGCTCTCATCTTAACTCTCATCATTCGCTTCCCATGTA
This sequence comes from Oncorhynchus mykiss, assembly GCF_057628025.1. Taxonomy (NCBI): domain Eukaryota; kingdom Metazoa; phylum Chordata; class Actinopteri; order Salmoniformes; family Salmonidae; genus Oncorhynchus; species Oncorhynchus mykiss. The sequence goes on from NC_143044.1 coordinate 6,944,583, forward strand.
GAGTGCTCAAGTTGAACCTTTATTCAAATCTATTGTGGATGATTAGCAGATTTGATGACCTCACTCTGTACCAGGAGAGCAAGGGCTTGGTTCGCTTAGTCATCCTGAAAGCATCTCCATGAAATCGTGACTGCTTATAAAGACTTCGGCTCTCCTTGAACGTGTGCAAGTGCCTACTTGTGTGTGTGTGGTTAATTAACGCATAAAGACATGTTTTGCCCAGGTTGTTGGTACCAGCAGCAGTGGTTAATTAAGACAAGGAGATTTACAGTTCATCCTCTGCCATAATTGGCGGTTCTGCTTGGAGTGATAATGCAACAGTGTCAGCCCCAGGTCCCATGTGGTCTGTAATTAAAGTCTACAGGGGCCCATGTAGAACCCACGTTGTGTGTGTGTGTGTGTGTGTGTGAGTTTGTGTGTCTGTGTGTTTGTGTTGTGTGTGTCATGGCGGCATAATGACAGAGCCCCTGTGAAGTCTCCAGAATGTTTGCACTAGCTCTAGCACCCGGGCCCAGTATGGCAGGGAAAACATCCCCTACAGCAGTGGCAGGAGTGATGTCATGTCAGCCTTCACCCCTGGCCAGGGCGTCAGCAACCCCCCCTCCAACCCACCGGCCAGGGTGGATCAGATCAGACACTGGCACGCTGACAATGGGGAGAGAGGGATAACTTAGCAGACACTAATGGGCACACACTCTTCCTTTATTTTGCTCTAGGGGCCTGATCGAGTTGGGCTGAAGTGGGCGTACTGAATAGACCATTCATGTAGGACCGGTGTGAAAAATAAAAGAGCATGAATTAAACAGCAGGGGGGGGGTGAATGACACCTGACCGGTGCTGCCAAAACATACCGTATAGCCACATCGAATAACAAGTGCTGTCATAGTCATCATACCCAAGGTGTTAGCCTATAAATAATCCTGTGGAAAGAAACACGAAGTGAAACATTTGTTGAGTCGTTTTGGGTGAGAACAGTGTGGCACGGCAACAGTATCAGCCGCCAAAACGCGAGTTTGTGCTAATAACACGGAACATCACACCACGAGGTGATGGTCCCGGTAGAAAGAACAGGTATTAGTAGAGAACAGCAGACCTCTGCTCGACCAGCCAATGGAATAACACTGTTACAGCAATGCTCTGGCTATTACAGGACACAGCCAATGGAAAAAGCAGCAGTACTGGGCCAACGAACCGTCCAACTCTGGATGAATCTCTCGGGGCAGAGAGGAGGAGAAGGAGAGAGGGGGGAGGTGGAGAGGGGTGTGCAGCACCTGTAACTCCACTTGCCTGAGAGCCCTGAGAGCAGGGGGGGGGGGGTCTGTGCAAGGTTTTAGCCCTGTGTTTTCCCAGGCCGAGCTCTGAATGGGGAGCGTTGTTCCCTGTGCCGGGCCGGCTCTGCTCTGCTCTGCCAGGATCTTACTGGAGGATCTCTTTGAACTGGGCGGTGTCAGCAGCTCCCGGCCCAGCCGCCATACCGGCCTTGATGTGCCTGTAGAGAGTGAAAGCATGGGCGCCGAAAGATCTGCCTGCCTTCTTTCTACCCCCCGTACCAACCTGCCTGCTTTCTATGACCCCTCCACACACACACACACACACACACACACACACACCGTTCTTGCCTCCCTCCCCCTCTGGCGTCACTACCAGGGTCATCTAGTTGGGAAGGGAGTACAGGTATACAACCAGGCTGGCACGTACAGCCTCCGCTGTCTGGATACTGCATCTTCTCCTATTCACACACATGGCTATGAACCACATTCTGTATTCTATGAGACCATCCTAATCTGGTTTCACCTCATTGTGTGATATTTATGTGGACACAATGGATACATTATGATACATTCAGATCATATTGAGCATTTAAAAAAATGTACGAAACGCACCTGCGCAAGACATAATGATGATTGGGAAGTTTGTCATAGTCACAAAGTACAAATAGTACAGCAACAAACACACAACTTATACTGACCAGAGGGGGTCTGTTTGTTTCACTCAGATGTGGTCAAAGCAGATGTTTAAAATCAAACTCAGTGTGTGTGTGTGTGTGTGTGTGTGTGTGTGTGTGTGTACCTATGCTTGTGTGAGGTAGCTCCGACGGTCACCCTGCCATCCGGGTATTAACAGGATTTAACAGGGGCCTTGCTCAGATGAGCTCAGGCCCGTTTGGGGGGAGCTGGCACCAACACACTCCGGGAAAGGAGAAAAAATGCTCCGGAGGATCCTGGACCTGCATCAGGACACACACACATCCTCTGCCAGAGGCCATGCACGCACATAAATCACAAGCAGCTACTTCCAATGAACAGCCCATTATTCGTGACATATATCTGGATGGGCTGTGGTGGTAAGAGGATGTGGTCTGCAGTCCGGTTCAGACTCACTGGCCAGACAGAGAGGGGTGTGGGTGGGAGAGAGAATCTCTGGCCCACAGTTTTAAACAATCTTTTATTGATAAATGGCCTGGAAATTCGGGCCCCTAAAAGCCAGTAGTAAACCAAGCAACAGCACTGCCACAGACAGTTACAGTGCATTCGGAAAGTATTCTGACCCCTTAACTTTTTCCACATTTTGTTACGTTACAGCCTTATTTTAAAATTGAATAAATAGTTTTTTTCCCTCATCAATCTACTTACAATAGCCCATAATGACAAAGCCAAAGCAAGTTTTTAGAAATTTGTGCAAATGTATTACAAATAAAAAACAGAAATATCACACTTGCATAAAAATTCAGACCTTTTACTCAGTACTTTTTTGAAGCACCTTTGGCAGCGATTACAACCTTGAGTCTTCTTGGGTATGATGCTGCACTCTTGACACACCTGTATTTGGGAAATTTCTCCCATTATTCTCTGTCAGGTTGGATAGGGAGCGTTGCTTCACAGCTATTTTCAGGTCTCTCCAGAGATGTTTGATCGATCGGGTTCAAGTCTGGGCTGTGGCTTGGCCACTAAAGGATATTCAGAGACTTGTCCCGAAGCCACTCCTGCATTGTCTTGGCTGTATGCTTAGGGTTGTTGTCTTGTTGGAAGGTGAATCCTCGCCTGTCTGAGGTCCTGAGTGCTCTATAGCAGGTTTCACCAAAAATCTCTCTGTACGTTGCTCCGTTCATCTTTCCCTCGATCCTGACTAACCTCCCAGTCTCTGGACAATTTCCCTGTCCCTGCCGCTGAAAAACATCCCCACAGCATGATGCTGCTACCACCGTGCTTGATCGTAGGGACAGTGCCAGGTTTCCTCCAGATTTGACACTTGGCATTCTGGCCAAAGAGTTCAATCTTGGTTTCATCAGACCAGAAAATCTTGTTTCTCATGGTGTGAGAGGCCTTTCGGTGCCCAAGGGGGCCGTTATGTGCCTTATACTGAGGAGTGGCTTCCGTCTGGCCACTCTACCATAAAGGCCTGATTGGTGGAGTGCTACAGAGATGGTTGTCCGTTTGAAAGGTTCTCCCATCTCCACAGAGGAACTCTGGAGCGCTGTCAGAGTGACCATCGGGCTCTTGGTCATCTCCCTGACCAAAGACCCTTCTCCCCCGATTGCTCAGTTTTGCTGGGTGGCCGGCTCTAGGAAGAGTCTTGGTGGTTCCCAACTTCTTCCATTTAAGAATGATGAAGGCCACTGTGTTCTTGGGGACCTTAAAAGCTGCAGACATTTTTTGGGTCCCTTCCCCAGATCTGTGCCTCGATACAATCCTGTCTTGCAGTTCTATGGACAATTCCTTCGACCTCATTGCTTGGTTTTGGACATGTACTGCAACAGTGGGACCTTAAATAGACAGTTGTGTGCCTTTCCAAAATGAATTTACCACAGGTGGACTCCAATCAAGTTGCAGAAACATCAAGGATGATCAATGGAAACAAGATGCAACTGAGATCAATTTTGAGTCTCATAGCAAAGTAAAATCAAAATCAAATCCATTTTTTTATATAGCCCTTCGTACATCAGCTGATATCTCATTAGTGCTGTACAGACACCCAGCCTAAAACCCCAAACAGCAAGCAATGCAGGTGTTGAAGCACGTTGGCTAGGAAAAGCTCCCCAAAAAGGCCAAAACCTAGGGAAGAAACCTAGAGAGGAACCAGGCTATGAGGGGTGGCCAGTCCTCTTCTGGCTGTGCCGGGTGGAGATTATAACAGAACATGGCCAAGATGTTCAAATGTTCATACATGACCAGCATGGTCAAATAATAGGTCTGGGACAGGTAGCACGTCCGGTGAACAGGTCAGGATTCCATAGCCGCAGGCAGAACAATTGAAACTGGAGCAGCAGCACGGCCATGTGGACTGGGGACAGCAAGGAGTCATCATGCCAGGTAGTCCTGAGGCATGGTCCTAGGGATCAGGTCCTCTGAGAGAGAGAAAGAAAGAAAGAGAGAAAGAGAGAATTAGAGAGAGCATACTTAAATTCACACAGGACACCAGATAAGACAGGAGAAGTACTCCAGATATAACAAACTGACCCTAGCCCCCCGACACATAAACTACTGCAGCATAAATACTGGAGGCTGAGACAGGAGGGGTCAGGAGACACTGTGACCCGATCCGATGATACCAAACAGGAAGGATCGGATTACAAAGGATTAGAATATCTCTGTAAATACTGTATTTCTGATTTTAATTTCTTATTCATTATGGGGTATTGTGTGTAGATTGATGAAGAAAAAAACACATTTAATGAATATTAGGCTGTAACTTAACAAAATGTGGAAAACGTCAAGGGGTCTGACTTCTATCCGAATGCACTGTATGTGTGGTGCTGCAACTAGAGTGTTACATGGAGAAAACATGAAGTTTCCCAGTTGCAGAATTTGAGGTATCTAGCTACGCACATACAGTGGCTATTCACCCCCTTGGCATTTTTCCTATTTTGTTGCCTAACAACCTGGAATTAAAATAGTTTTGGGGGGATTTGTATAATTTGATTTACACAATATGCCTACCACTTTGAAGATGCAAAACATTTATTATTGTGAAACAAACAAGGAATAAGACAAAAAAATAGAAAACTTGAACATGCATAACTATTCTCCCCCCAAAGTCAATACTTTGTAGAGCCACCTTTTGCAGCAATTACAGTTGCAAGTCTCTTGGGGTATGTCTCTATAAGCTTGACACATCTAGCCACTGGGATCTTTTTACCATTCTTCAAGGCAAAACTGCTCCAGCTCATTCAAGTTGAATGGGTTCTGCTGGTGTAGAGCAATCTTTAAGTCATATGACAGATTCTCAATTGGATTGAGGTCTGAGCTTAAACTAACTAGGCCATTCCAAGACATTTAAAGGTTTCCCCTTAAACCACTCGATTGTTGCATTAGCAGTATGCTTACGGTTATTGTCCTGCTGGAAGGTGAACCTCGGTCCCAGTCTCAAATCTCGAAGACTGAAACAGGTGTCCCTCCAGAATTTCCCTGTATTTTGCACATTCCATCATTCCTTCAATTCTGACCAGTTTCCCAGTCTCTGCCAATGAAAAACATCCCCACAGCATGGCGCTGCCACCACCATGCTTCACTGTGGGGATGGTGTTCTTGGGGTGATGGAGCTGTTGGGTTTGCACCAGACATAGCGTTTTCCTTGATTGCCAAAAAGCTCAATTTTAGTCTCATCTGACCAGAGTACCTTCTTCCATATGTTTGGGGAGTCTCCCACATGCCTTTTGGCGAACACCAAACATGTTTGCTTATTTTTTTATGGTTATGGCCACTCTTCCGTAAAGCCCAGCTCTGTGGAGTGTACGGCTTAAAGTGGTCCTATGGACAGATACTCCAATCTCTGCTGTGGAGCTTTGCAGCTCCTTCAGGGTTATCTTTGGTCTCTTTGTTGCCTCTGATGGGTGGGTCTCTTGGCAGGTGGGTCTCTTGGCAGGTTTGTTGTGGTGCCATATTCTTTAAAAATTTGTATAATGGATTTAATGGTGCTCTGTGGGATGTTCAAAGTTTCGAATATTGGTTTATAACCCAACCCTGATCTGTACTTCTCCACAACTTTTTCCCTCACCTGTTTGGAGAGCTCCTTGGTCTTCATAGTACTGCTTGCTTGGTGGTGCCCCTTGCTTAGTGGTGTTGCAGACTCTGGGGCCTTTCAGAACAGGTGTATATATACTGAGATCATGTGACAGATCATGTGACACTTTGATTGCACACAGGTGGACTTTATTTAACTAATTATGTGACTTATGAGGGTAATTGGTTGCACCAGATCTTATTTAGGGGCTTCATATGCACGCACCACTTTTCCATTTTGAATGTATTCTTTTTTTCCATTTCACTTCACCAATTGGACTATATTATGTATGTCCATTACATGAAATCCAAATAAAAACCCATTTAAATTACAGGTTGTAATGCAACAAAATAGGACAAAGGGGGGTGAATACTTTTGCAAGGCACTGTACAGGAAAGCACATACCCACACACGTACCCACACGCATGCATGCAAAGAGGTATTGTTGTACTACCTGAGGGGTAGTAAAGCAAGTCTGAAGTGCTATAAATCCTGTCAATCCAGTGTCCTTTCTAGAAAGAGAGACAAAGAGAAAGGGGAGGAGACAAGGAGAGAGGGAGTAGAGTGTGTGATGGGAGTTTGCAAAGGAGCAGGGCTGTCGGAGTGATGTTTAATTAGCTTAAGGAGGCGCAGGGGGAGGTGAGCCAATGGACCCTATATTCTCTGGACACCCCCCTCCCCTCATCCATCTCCAAAGTGTACTTGGCTCCTCCACCTCAACACAGTGTTCAGCACTGAGAGTTCATCAGGCTCAGAGTCCTCTGGAAGCTACCACTGCCTCCCTGCTACTCTCTGCTACGTTATCAGAGAGCCTTCATAGCCACGTTGGGATCGAGCTCACAGAGGAACGCAAACACACACCTACCCGCACTGTTATTGTCATGTTATTGTGAGTATTTTTTAGGCTTGAAACATATAATGTTTATTGTATTTAGGAACACATATATACAGTGTAATTAGGTTTTTACATTTGACCAAGTTGTTAGTGAGACACACAACCCATAAACTTCACAAAGTCTTACACTAAAGACTAACATACGTGTGGCTGAGTTTGAATCTACAACAGCAGCACACACCTGAGAACTTCTAACCAGAGAACCAAGCAAATTCAGCAAGAACGTGGAGAAACTGAAAGAGAGAAACTGAAATGAAGCAGAAACTCTCTCTCGCACCACAACTCCCTCATCCTCCCTGTCCCCGAGTTGCAGCAAAAGAGAGACACAAAAAAAAACTTGTTCTGACAATCTGACAAACCCCAAACCCTGACCTCCAGTCTGCTGTTCCTCTGCCTAGAGCGCCATGACATCACTTCCCCTTGGCGCTCTGACAGGCTCTTCATCACCAACCTGCCCGGGGTGCGAGCTCTGTGGGAAGGAAATCAAAATAATGATAATAATTATACCTTCACACATAATGAGTACAGCCCCACGGGCCACTATGTCACTGCTCCCAGACGCCTAGCACTCAGTGCTAAGCAAAGACACGTGAATTATAGCTCATGACACATAGCTCTGTCGTTAGTCACGAGGGGGCCGAGATCTAAAGATTATATGCGTACAGTTGCATGAGGCCTTTCAAAACATTGAATCACCTGCATTACGTCCCACAAAGTTGTGGGACAACGTCTCTCGACAATTAGAGGAACTGACTGACATTGTTGTACGGCAAAGGGGTTTTGTTTCATTTGACTGTAAAATATGCGATAATGATTCTGTTTTACAGAGTGGATGTATTTCCCACATCCATTTTATACGGTTACTTCACTAGTCTTGGCAAACACACAGTGAAAACAGCTGTTTTGAATCCAGTGTTGATGCTGGGCTCAGATAAAATTGAGAAATTCATATTTCAACCATCTGTTCCTCGAATAAAGGAGTGATCGTGACAACTAAACTAAACAACTATAACTAAAGGACTTCCAGCATCTATAACTACAACTAAATACTAATAGGATTTCCTCTCTGTTCAAAGCTTCACTACATACTAGCAGGAAAGGCATTTCACCAGAGCACGTGACAATAAAAATGTGAAACTTAATATTGACTGCTCTATCTCTTCTTAAACGTTGTGTGCACATACAGTCATACGGGATCCAGTCTTCCCCTATGTTACTACACCACTGCTGTATCCTTAGTGTTAAAGGGTTTTAAAGATGAGTAGGCTAAGAAAGAGTGATTGATTGATTGTCCCCTGAATGATTGGTCGGGTCACCCCAGGGTAGATGAATGAGGAGATAAAGAAACAGGCCCAACCACCACGCTCAAAAAACGCTTCACACAGTGTTTATTTTCAAGTCTCACCACTGTCTTGCCCTTTCACGGGTCTTCTCTCCCCCGAAAAGGGTCTGACTAGAGTTTCTGTTTGACCCCTGGATGCGCCGCACTTCTCCAAAGCATCTTGCCTGCTCAATGTGTACATTTCTGTTTTTATTCAACTGTAGAACTTTGTATTCTGTTTCAAACGTGTCTTTGTATTCAACTTAATGTGCCGCTACTGTCTTTTGGTCTGGTCTGTCTTAAAAAAATAGATTTTTAATCTCAATGAGACTAACCTGGTAAAAAATAAAGGTGACATTTTTAATTTATACCAATAAGTTGATGAACCAAACCCTTACATTAGCTGCTAGGCCTAAATCATGCCATATTTAGTCCTCAGACTGAGAAAGGTGATTTTAGAGGAATTTAGCTTTGATATATGGAGACTTTGTGAAATCTATGCGACAGAACACCATCCAGCACAATACAACTCTGGAATGGGAAAAACTATGTGTGCCAGTTCGCTGGAACACATACCTGTGTCACATAAGAAGTGCACACAAACAACTACATGAACAACACAAACACACATTCAGCGCTTCAGTGCAGTCCTGCTCATCATTTAGCCTACACAACCCACACAAAATCTTGTAGCGAACAGAGGGGTCAGGAAACACATTCAGGTCTCTGGTGTAAAAGGCAATCACCCTACATTACACCAATAGGTTTAACCCTTTTGGTGGGAATTGTAACGCGGCTCATATCGAGAGGGTCGCATGTTCCCATGCTTCGACTTTCTTTCAAGCCCCTTAACACGTCCACCTGTGCATTCTTCACCGTACAATCCCACTTCTGACAACCAATGTGGTGTTTATGCCCTCTGTGTCCGTTTTAATGTTACACTGCACAGGCGTTTTAATGTTACACTGCATGGGGGTAGCGGGGAGCTGCACAAAACAACAAACCTAGCCTGAACTAGCTACCCATACAGTGCCTTGCGAAAGTATTCGGCCCCCTTGAACTTTGCAACCTTTTGCCACATTTCAGGCTTCAAACATAAAGATATAAAACTGTATTTTTTTGTGAAGAATCAACAACAAGTGGGACACAATCATGAAGTGGAACGACATTTATTGGATATTTCAAACTTTTTTAACAAATCAAAAACTGAAAAATTGGGCGTGCAAAATTATTCAGCCCCTTTACTTTCAGTGCAGCAAACTCTCTCCAGAAGTTCAGTGAGGATCTCTGAATGATCCAATGTTGACCTAAATGACTAATGATGATAAATACAACCTGTGATGATGACAACTAACACCTGTGTGTAATCAAGTCTCCGTATAAATGCACCTGCACTGTGATAGTCTCAGAGGTCCGTTAAAAGCGCAGAGAGCATCATGAAGAAGAGGGAACACACCAGGCAGGTCCGAGATACTGTTGTGAAGAAGTTTAAAGCCGGATTTAGATACAAAAATATTTCCCAAGCTTTAAACATCCCAAGGAGCACTGTGCAAGCGATAATATTGAAATGGAAGGAGTATCAGACCACTGCAAATCTACCAAGACCTGGCCGTCCCTCTAAACTTTCAGCTCATACAAGGAGAAGACTGATCAGAGATGCAGCCAAGAGGCCCATGATCACTCTGGATGAACTGCAGAGATCTACAGCTGAGGTGGGAGACTCTGTCCATAGGACAACAATCAGTCGTATATTGCACAAATCTGGCCTTTATGGAAGAGTGGCAAGAAGAAAGCCATTTCTTAAAGATATCCATAAAAAGTGTCGTTTAAAGTTTGCCACAAGCCACCTGGGAGACACACCAAACATGTGGAAGAAGGTGCTCTGGTCAGATGAAACCAAAATTTAACTTTTTGGCAACAATGCAAAACGTTATGTTTGGCATAAACGCAACACAGCTGAACACACCATCCCCACTGTCAAACATGGTGGTGGCAGCATCATGGTTTGGGCCTGCTTTTCTTCAGCAGGACAGGGAAGATGGTTAAAATTGATGGGAAGATGGATGGAGCCAAATACAGGACCATTCTGGAAGAAAACCTGATGGAGTCTGCAAAAGACCTAAGACTGGGACGGAGATTTGTCTTCCAACAAGACAATGATCCAAAACATAAAGCAAAATCTACAATGGAATGGTTCAAAAATAAACATATCCAGGTGTTAGAATGGCCAAGTCAAAGTCCAGACCTGAATCCAATCGAGAATCTGTGGAAAAAACTGAAAACTGCTGTTCACAAATGCTCTCCATCCAACCTCACTAAGCTCGAGCTGTTTTGCAAGGAGGAATGGGAAAAAATGTCAGTCTCTCGATGTGCAAAACTGATAGAGACATACCCCAAGCGACTTACAGCTGTAATCGCAGCAAAAGGTGGCGCTACAAAGTATTAACTTAAGGGGGCTGAATAATTTTGCACGCCCAATTTTTCAGTTTTTGATTTGTTAAAAAAGTTTGAAATATCCAATAAATGTCGTTCCACTTCATGATTGTGTCCCACTTGTTGTTGATTCTTCACAAAAAAATACAGTTTTATATCTTTATGTTTGAAGCCTGAAATGTGGCAAAAGGTCGCAAAGTTCAAGGGGGCCGAATACTTTCGCAAGGCACTGTAAATCCCAGTACAGCAGGAGGTATCTCCCCAGAGAGATAATAACGAGAGAGAAAATGGTGCTCTCCCAACTAGCTATATCCCCAATCCTACGTGCAGCTTCCCCCTCTTCTGTTACCACGACAACATAATAAACAAGGAACGTGACTGGTGCTGCCAGCCAGGGGCAGGGTCGGCTCACCCTACCACCTGAAGGTCTCTACAATACGTTAGTGAAGAACCCATGCCTAATTTACCCAAGGGCACATTTGAGTTGAGTGAGAAGTGAAATGTGGTGTGAGGAGAGGAGAGAAAAAATAAAACATCTCAGAGGAAAAAGAACATTCCTGGAAATGTTTGGACAGACAAGTGCATTGTGGTGATGATGGTGTGTTTGGCATGTCTCCATCCAAACCTGTCTATGCTGAACAGACGAGCTTGCATTACAACACACTGCTTCCACAAGTGTAGACAGGATATGGTGATGAGGGACTCCATTGCTGTTTGTGTGCATGCATAAGAGGGTGCATGTGCAACTTTAGAGACGGCCTGCATGGGCAGAGAACCGCAAGAGGGGCCTACAACTCCCAGGGTGCAGTACAAGAACCTGTCTTACTGGGGCTAATGCCTCCACTATGCCAACAGAGGAATTGCAGACTCAAAGAAAACCTGCAGATTGAGCATATTATACCGAAATATTCGGAGAAGTGGCCACCTAAGGGCCTGGTTCTCGTGTCCAATTGTCCACTTGAGAACTCTGACTGACAATTTGTTGGAGACGCTACATCCCTTCAGGAAATAAACAAAACTCCTCCATACTGAACGTAAGTGAAAAAGGGTAAGCTACAGAGCTTGTGAGAGTCTTGAGAGTACTGGTGGGAAGATGGTTTTTCATTTTTGTAGTGCACGAGGGACAAGTTCCTCCCCTCCTGTGACCTTGTTTTCCACTGATCTCATGCTAATTGCATCTGGCCTCAAGTGTTCCTGGGAGGGCACTAAATGAACGAAGGTTAAATCCCTCGACAGACCATGTTTTTTAAATCAGCTGTGTTCTTTCCGTGTAACAGTCAATTATATGAATCTTAGTCATTTAAATTGGGATGATGTCGAAATCTGAGTGTGTGTGTATTGAGGTCGGGAAGAGGAGGAGGGGGAGAGGGGAGTAGACGGGGAGGCCAGCTGCCAAAGCTCTCTGCTCAGTTTTCTCTACAGTAAATCTCTCTCCTCTATCATGTGTTGCTCATCTTCAAAATGGATCCATCCACTCAAATTCACTTATACAGTTGTAGGAGCCCTATATAGCAGGGGTTCAAAAACGATGTTGCTTTGTAACCCACCATAGGGGTTGAGCGCTGAAAAAACATACAGACCAAAGAATAAGTACAAAATATTATCTTGGCAGCGGACAGAAAAATGTGGAGTTTAATAGCTAATCTCCTGTAATTCCACACATCCTGCCATGGAGCTGAAATAACTTATTTAAAAAAAAAGCCAATTCTACACATTTTGACATGGCTAATGCTGTGTTCTTACCCTCAAACATTATAACACAATCAATGGGGGCCTGATTGTCAAGCTTTTATTTAGTTGATTGTACATTCTCAAAGACTCTAAACTATTATTGAAAAATATACACTAAGTGTACAAACATCTTCCTAATATAGAGTTGCACTGTCACGTTCTGACCTTTATTTCCTTTGTTTTGTCATTATTTAGTATGGTCAGGGCGTGAGTTGGGTGGGCAGTCTATGTTTGATTTTCTATGATTTGGGTATTTCTATGTTTCGGCCTAGTATGGTTCTTAATCAGAGGCAGGTGTCATTAGTTGTCTCTGATTGAGAATCATACTTAGGTAGCCTGGGTTTCACTGTGTGTTTGTGGGTGATTGTTCCGGTCTCTGTGTTTGCACCAGATAGGACTGGTTTGGGTTTTCACGGTTCTTGTTTTTGTAGTCAGTTGTTCATGTGTACATTTACGTATTAAAAGAACCATGGACACTTACCACGCCGCATATTGGTCCTCTGATCCTTTTCGCCTCTCCTCTTCGGAAGAAGAGGAGGAAATCCCTTACATGCACCCCCCCTTGCCCTCAGAACAGCCTCAATTCGTAGGGGCATGGACTCTACAAGTCCTCGAAAGCGTTCCACAGGGATGCAGACCCATATTGACTCCAATGCTTCCCACAGTTGTGTCAAGCTGGCTGGATGGCCTTTAGGTGGTGGACCATTCCTGTATACACACTGGAAACTGTTGAGTGTGAAAAACCCAGCAGCGTTGCAGTTCTTGACACATTAAAACCGGTGTGCCTGGTACATATCCCATACCCTGTTCAAAGGCACTTACATCTGGCCCATTCACCCTCAATGGCATGCGTACACAATCCAAGTCTCAAGGCTTAAAAATCCTTCTTTAACCTGTCTCCTCCCCTTCATCTCCACTGACTGAAGTGGATTTAACAGGTGACATCAATAAGGGATTATAGCTTTCACATTGATTCACCTGGTCAATCTATGTCATGGAAATAGCAGGTGTTCCTAATGTGTTGTTCACTCAGTGTGTAGGTCCATTATCTTTTCTACATACTTTCTGTTTGGTTTTAGTGATTGAAGTTTACACTGAAAGTGTTTTTCTATCTTTTTATGGAGGTGGGGGGGGGGGGGGGGGGGGGGGGGGCAATGTCATCCAGCAACCCACCTTTGACCCCTGCCGTCTCGACCCACAGTTTTTAACCACTGCTCTATAGGACACCGCACGCACTAATGCGCGTCGTGCTATGTCGTCTGATATAGGGCTAACTCACATAAGGTTGTTTAAATGAATTAGGTGCTACCTAAATAACAGCGTAAAGCCTATTCCTAGAGAGTTTTCTTTTCAGCTTTTATACATTCCCCTAATCTATTTGTCCAGGTGTCCAACGTGTTCTTCCCAGCAACATTTATATTTCACAATGTTTTAATAGTCTATTGCATTTCTTTAACATCCAACTAGTATAGAACATTCTGATCAAGTTCAGGAAGCATTGTAATGTTAAAATTATAGACTGTTCATTTTGCTAACTGTCTTTTTCGTCAGACAAGCGCACGCACACACACGTAATCAGTATAGGAAAACATTCTAACATTTCAAACAAACACAAATGTTGGGAATGATAAATCAATCAAATGTGTCTAAATGCTGTTTTCGTTCAAATAAAAAGTCGTAGTGATTCACTACCAGCCACCAAACCTCATTGATGTAACCAGAGATGGTACACCCCACTCATAGCATGGATAACAGCGCCACCCAGTGGGACTTGATACAAGACATAACAGGCTGGCAATGAGAAATAGAGTATAGTAACTACAACATTCTAATGTAATCTGGTAGATTACCTCAATCAATCAAATCGATCAAATTGATTTATAAAGCCCATTTTACATCAGCCAATGTAACAAAGTGCTGTACAGAAACAACAACCTAAAACCCCAAACAGCAAGCAATTCAGATGTAGAAGCACAGTGGCTAGGAAAAACTCCCTAGAAAGGCAAGAACCTAGGAAGAAACCTAGAAAGGAACCAGGCTCTGAGGGGTGGCCAGTCCTCTTTTGGCTATATAGGGTGGAGATTATAACAGTGCATGGCCAACATGTTCGAACATTCATAGATCACCAGCAGGGTCAGATAATAATAATCACAGTGGTTGTAAAGGATGCAACAGGTCAGCACCTCAGGAGTAAATGTCAGTTGGCTTTTCATAGCCGATCATTCACAGTTAGAGACAGCAGGTGCGGTAGAGAGAGAGTCCAAAACAGCAGGTCCGGGACAAGGTAGCACGTCCACTGAACAGGTCAAGGTTCCATACCCGCAGGCACAACAGTTGAAACTGGAGCAGTATCATGACAAGGTGGACTGGGGACAACAAGGAGTCATCAGGCCAGGTGACATGATCCTAACCCCACCCACTTTGCCAAAGCTCAGCCCCTACACCACTAGATGGATATCTTCAACCACCAATCTACTCCCCTGAGACAAGGCCGAGTATAGCCCACAAAGATCTCCCCCACGGCACGAACCCAAGGGGGGCGCCAACCCGGACAGGAAGATCCGAGAATCTCAACTACAGTCCCTCTCACCTTGTCCAAGAACAAATGCAGTTCATTATCAAAGACCAACCCCTCTAGTGAAGTTAAACTGCAAGTCACTCATGCTGCCTCCTATAGATAATAAGAGGGAACTACTTCAGCTCAGTTGATGAAATACAGTATGAGTTCACAACAAACTTGCACTCTGACATTTATAGCTAAAAACTAACACTATACTTGCATGTTTATATAAGCAAAGTCCAAATCATAACACAAAAGCAGAATAACTAGAACATTGATAGCCTATCATGAAAAGATTTCGCATAGAAGTCAGAATATCAATACTCTTATGAGGGAAAGGGCAAGAAAAATGCCTACACATTGAGGTGCGTTGCAAGGGAGTGTGCATAATAGCTACTGTATTTTGTTGTATGATTTCATTTTGAAGCAGGCAGGGATGTGAATGTGATCATCAGGCTCCCCTTGACCCATGTGCACGAGCACAACATAAATCAGCAGGAATATATTTGAATGATAAAATGTTGCTAAGAAATGGTAGCGTATTCATCCAATTGTTGTATGTAAATACGAATCTTGATTTAAACTAACGTACTCTGCTTACATTATGTACTAGGTTGAGGCTAGAGACAAGAAAATACAATTCATGCAGGGTATATTCTTTGTCTATGCTGCTGAACTGTCGAATTGTCAGACACCGATCGTTTAGGTACTGCGTGGCTGGTCAACGTATTCCATGTTAATACAACTTCAATGGGATAATACATACCTATATCGCTCTCTCTTAGTAAAAACACTGCTCCAGGTGAGGCTCGAACTCACAACCTCGGCATAGCTCTACAATGTACTGTCATATAAGTACCGCGCGCTAACCGATTGCGCCACTGGAGCTCCGCTACTTCGGCTCAGCAATACAGTGTATGAACCCTCTAATCTGGATGTTAGCTCCTATTCCTCCGGTTTCTGATTTACTTATAGAGATCAGTATATTGTATGTTATGTGTTGCAACATAGTCAGCAAAGAAACTGATCTAGATCTGCCTAAACTCTGATAAATGACTGATTTGCCAAATCACTCGTTTGCGTTGTTTGAACATAGCTAATCTGGCTAGCTAACGTTAGCTCGCCTGAACTGCTTACTGGATTGATATAGCTGTCCGTTGTTGAGTGTATTGTGTCTTACAACTTCAACGGATAATTGCCTGTCTTAGTTGTATTGTCCCATATATAATGCTATCTGTGAAATACTGGCTGTTACATGGTACCAGATTGAGACTTCCGCATAATGTATTTCTCACGCATGCTCAGTTTGTCTGAATTGGTACCGATCAAATTTATCAATAAGGAATCATATTAAATGTATATTTTACAGATGTTTTGATGTCTCAGCATGAACCAAGATCTCCTTGTATAAACCATATAATTATCTATTGACTAACCGTGTACTTTTTCTTTAAAAAAATAAATAACATGACGCCACTTTTACCTGTATAACATTGAATCGACCCTGGATTTATAAATGCGGAAATCAACTCTCCGCATGAGCATGCTTTTGCGGCACAGTCGATAGCGCGCCGGACCTCGGGCTAGAGGGTGGAGGGTTCGAGACCTGCTCCCTGCGGTTTCATTACAATAATAGCCTGTTTTTGGAAGTCTGCTTTGTGGTAGTAGTATCTACTAGTAATTTAAAAGAAAAATTATATATATCATTTTTTGTATTATTTGATTTTTTAGTGGGTATATCATTTTCAATGTAATTGTCTACGTACTTTCCAATCTCCCATATATTTTTGGTAAATACATACTGTATAAAATATATATATATATATATATATATATATATATATATATATTTTTTTTTTTAATCTAGATATTTTCCTTTATTATTTTCCCCAAACCATACCATCCCTCCCCTAATTTGAGTAAACTAATGGACAACAACACTTAGGCTTCTACTTACAGTTTATACACACTATATCCATTTTTACAGACCAAGTATTATTTTACAGTAGTTATCTTTTGCTTGTTTTTAGTCCCACCCTTCAGCTCTACTCAACCCCTCCCATCTGAACACCTTCCAGTTTTGATTTATATTTGCCATATATCTTTCAACTGTGCTGTTTCACAAAAGTTCTGAAACTTTTATGCTCATAGATTTTGCATATTGTAAATTAAATATAAACAGTTTTGCTAAGAGTATTATTATATTATTGAACCCAGCAGTGCTATTTGCAGATTTAGCTCCAGGTGAATGTTGCAGTTCTTCAGCCATTCCTAAACCTGCAACCAAAAATAAGCTACATACGGACAGTACCAAAACAAATGATCTAATGTTTTTGTCTCTTCACAGCAAAATCTGCAGAGCTGGGATGGTTGCATCCCCCATACATACAGTTTATAACATTCTATTGGTTGCAAATATTTTAGATAATAATTTAAATAGAAAAACAAAAAAAGAAAAGTTTTGAATACAGCGTTGTTTTGTGTATCAGTTCATAAACCATGTGCCATGGCATCGGTACAGCAAAAAATCTCTTCCCAACTATTTTGAAATCTATGTATGCAATCAATTTTGTGTTCCTTATATTAAACTGGTATACTTTTTTAATTTATCACAATTTTCTTTAGCCAACAGACAAGTTTCTTACTTTCTTCCGCTTCCACTTGCCTCTTCCATTTTTGCGGTAATGCTGCAATTAGTTGGTTGTAATTTTAAGTAGAGCAGACATGTCCATACAAGTAACCCCAAAAATATTTTAGATTTGGTATTCTTCAAAGAAGCCAACCTTTGCCTTGATGACAGCTTTGCACACTATTGGCATTCTCTCAACCAGCTTCATGAGGTAGTCACCTGGAATGCATTTCAATTGACTTCATCAACAACTACGCAGAGGGTAATGCAATAGTATTACCAGGACACAAACACTTTGGTGGAAAGCTACTGCCATCCCATGTGACAAAAGTAGCAGTGTGGCATCTCTACAAGAAATCGATGACATCACTTGGTATGTAAAGCATAAACAACACATTTTTATTATTTAATTTACCTACTTTTATTGATATTAAGTTATTTCTGTATTTCCCAGAGGGTTGTGTGTTATCATTTTAACTTCCAGTTACCAAGAGGATGTTTCTGTATGCTGTGTTGCTGCTCTGCACATTTGTAGGTAAGTGAAACTTACCTGATAATGATGCATAAAAAAAATATATGTTACGTTTCACATGACATTTTATTTTTATTAACTTATCTTCATATTTTTGTTGTTGTTTGCAGATGCACTATCCTTCTGACACTATGCAGCCAGGTCCCATCTACTTTTTAACTCCTTGCAACTGCAGTGGCCAAAACAAGAACGAGTTTGTGCTCTGGTATTGTGCCTGGCTGAACAAGCTCCACCACAGTCTGGACCTTCACTTCCTGATCACCAAGTTTGCCCCCGACTGGTGCTTTGGCTTCGTCAAGCAGCGCTTCAGAAAGACCAGAGTGAACACTTTGTCTGAGATTTCAGGTGTTGTGAAGGACAGCACTGTGACTGGGGTCAACATCCCACAGTTGGTTGGACAGGAGGATGATACGGTGCTGGTGGAAAGCTATGGCTGGCAACAACACCTGACTCCGTACTTCAGGCCGCTGTACCAGCACTTTAGGTGAATATCATTTTTATTGCATTGTATGAGGTTATTCTTCTTATCTACACATGGGATGTGAACTGATGTTGTCTAAGGTTGTAATGTCGTCTCATTTTTTTTTGTTATTTCCTGTTTTACAGTTTCGATGCTCTGTAGCCTGGTGTTGTTGTCGTCAAGGAGCGTTCGGACTCTGTCAGGACCAGGTTTCAGCTGCTGCGCAACGCTGACATCCGTCCTCCCATAGATGGTCTACAAGCACCGCCTGGACTGGACACAACAAGACAAACTTTTTGAGAAGATCAGGGAGTTTTGAGACGAAGAGGCTATGGACATCACATGCCCTGCACCAAAGTCAAGGGCAGGACAGAAACATGCTCTCCGAATATAGATTCCCTTGTTCATGCATGGTTCGGACAGACCAGTCATCAGCACTATCTGCAGTGCCTCTATTTAAATGACTCTCTCCTAACACACATGCCATACGTTGCTGCTACTATTATTTTTGTATCCTGCTGCTCAACCACTTTACCCCTGATTGTATGCATATAACTAATCTATCAATGATATTGATATTGTTCTTACTGTATATTATTATATTTTGATTGACACTTTCTATTTCTGATTATGCTACTATGCAAGTAACCATTTGGCTGTACCATTTACACCTTCTGTCGAGACCCAGCCACTTGGCAAGATGTGGATGGGTTTATAGCATTTCTTTAGCGTCATCTAATATTTATCTGGACACTTTCTGTTTAACTGGAAATGTTCCTTATTGTAGGCTATTGGCCTTATTGTAAGACGGAATTGAGCCGGTCGGTCACATTTGTGGTAACTCCTTCAAGACTGTTGGAAGCTGGTTGAGAGAATGCCAGGAGTGTGCAAAGCTGTCATCAAGGCAAAGGGTGGCTACTTTAAAGAATCTAAAACATATTTTGATTTGTTGAACACTTTTTGGGTTACTACATGATTCCATATGTGTTATTTCACTGTTTTTATGTCTTCAGTTTTATTTTACAATGTATAAAATAGGAAAAATAAGTAAAACCCTTGAATGGGTAGGTGTGTCCAAACTTTTGACTGCTATTGTAGCTATTGGCCATTTTTACCATAGGTTTCCGATATAAATCTGTCAGATGACCTTCCTCTCCAAGGAGGCAGGCTAACAAGAACAAACCTGATTTCAGCAACAATTATATGTCTAGACTGAGCTCCCAACAGACTGTGACTCCTGCCAAGCTCCAGGATATCGACAGAGAGGGGATGTAGTGTGGAGAGATGGAGCTCATTAACACATTAATGGGGAAGGAAACTGTGATAAACCGCTCTTTAGTCCACCTGGGGCTTGATTAGATGCAGTACTGTACCATTCAATCTGTGAGAAACAGGAAGTGTATTATTGGAGAGTGTGTGAAGATGATGATGCCATTTTGCGCTGCTCTACCCATGACAGACCCTTCTCTCTGGGCCAGGAGAGACTGAGGGGATCAGAAGAGAAACGGATGTCTGGATATACAGGTGGTATGTGTCTTCCCCACGCATGTATCTTATAACCATTCCTCAGCTACTTAGCTGTTACGCCAACTTTGCTCACATTTTCTCTTTATACCTCTCACATTGTCCTCCTCCTATGACTCTAGCCAAGAGTCTCCTCAGTCTTCAGGAGAAAGTCTGCTCATTCCTTGACAGAGCCAGTGAGATTGCAATGTATATGTAAGAATACAGTAAAATATTTTACAGTAAATGCTAGTGTTTGAGAAAGTACAAGAGAACATTAAGAAGAGTACAGCACAGTATATTGTGTATTTCTTAGTTACCAGTGGAGGTGGGCAGAGGAGATTGCCCTAGTCGTCTTAAAGAGTGCAGTGAGGAAACCTAACCTCTGACCTCTGATGTCATCAACCTAGTTGTGTGTTGTAACTCTGGACCCAGGCAGTGAGAACAGATAGCAGGATAGTATGTCCTTATGAACCTTGAGATAATGTGGTAAAGTAAGGGGATTTTAAGGTGGTGACTTCAGCCAATTAAACAGTAGGCTATCGGTATGAACATACAAACACACAGTCAATTCATACACAGTACCAGTCAAAAGTTTGGACACCTACTCATTCAAAGGTTTTTCTTTATTTTTACTATTTTCTAGATTGTAGAATAATAGTGAAGACATTAAATTATGAAATAACACACATGTAATCATGCAATAACCAAACAAGTGTTATACAAATCAAAATATATTTCATATTTTATATTCTTCAAAGTAGCCATCCGTGCCCTTGATGATAGTATTGTACCCTCTTGGCATTCTCTCAACCAGCTTCATGAGGTAGTCAACTGGAATGCTTTGCCAATAGTCTTGAAGGAGTTCCCACATATGCTGAGATTTGTTGGCTGCTTTTCCTTCTCTCTGATGTCCAACTCATCTATAACCATCTCAAGTGGGTTGAGGTCAGGTTGTTGTGTAGGCCAGGTCATCTGATGCAGCATTCCATCACTCTCCTTCTAGGTCAAATAGCCCTTACACAGCCTGGAGGTAGGTGTGTTTTGGGTCATTGTCCTGTTGAAAAACAAATGAGATTCCCACTAAGTGCAAACCTTGTGGAATGGCATATCACTGCAGAATGCTGAATAAATCACTGACAACGTCACCAGCAAAGCACCCCCAAACCATCACACCTCCTCCTCCATGCTTTATGGTGGGAACCACACTTGCGGAGATAATCCATTCACCTACTCCGCGTCTCACAAAAACACGGCGGTTGGAACCAAAAAAAAATCACATTTGGACTCATCAGACCAAAGGACATATTTCCACCGGTCTAATGTCCATTGCTCGTCTTTCTTGGCCCAAGCAAGTCTCTTATTATTATTGGTGTCCTTTAGTAGTGGTTTCTTTGCAGCAATTCGACCATGAAGGCCTGATTCATGCAGTCTCCTCAGAACAGTTATTGTTGAGATGTGTCTGTTTCTTGAACTCGGTGAAGCATTTCTTTGGGCTGCAATTTCTCAGGCTGGTACCTCGAATAAACTAAATAAATAAGTTCCACAAATTAACTTTTAACAAGGCACAACTGTTAATTTGAATGCATTCCTCATGAACCTGGTTGAGAGAATGCCAAGCATGTACAAAGCTGTCATCAAGGCAAAGGGTGGCTACTTTGAAGAATCTCAACTATAAAATATATTTGGTTTGTTCAAATTTTTTTTGGTTACTACATGATTCCACATGTGTTACTTCACAGTTTTGATTATCCTACAATGTAGAAAATAGTAAAAAATAAAGAAAAATCTCGGAATGAGTAGATGTGTCCAAACTTTTGACTGGTACTGTATGTTTATGAAACATGATAAAAACAAAAATACAACTTATTTCATTGTATCTTTTAATCAAATGCATTGTTTGTTCATGTTCATTCTATGACGCTACAGAGACTGCTGTGCTCATTCTCACATGATTCCTCATACGCGTGCACCCTTCCTCGTCCCCTCATCACTTTACTGTGTTTCCTCTTTTTATTATATGACCGCCCACACCCAACCCCACTAGTTTAATTATTGTGGAATGTAAGCAACCTTTCACCGTCATGCTGGACTCCTCCCCTAGCTATCCAATGGACTTCAACTCAATCAGGCTCTGAAACAGGAGAGAAAACACACAGAACTAAGTGATTCAGCACACAATTTTCACAGTGACAATTTTGACATCGGTTTGCAATAATGAGTGGGAAACCCCTTGTTGTGAACGTGGACAAATGGATTGCAGAGAATGAGAAGGCTTTTTTGCCACCGGTGTGCAATAAACTCATGTGAGTAGCAGCCTGGGCTGGTTTCATTCACACATAGTTTCAGTTTTAGTTGAACACTCTGGTGTCGCTAGATTTGTGCTGAATCACCAAATGAACTATAAAGGCTTTATACAGCATACATCATAGATGCTTCACAAATGTAGTAATTTAGTTATTATCATGTTGAGCTGTAACAAGTACTGTTTACCCCCTGACTATCTATTACTAGTCCAATAGTAATAATTTACACTATGTTGGCAAAGATTGACAAAGATAATGCATTTTGAGCATAGTGAATGCTTATATTATTTCTCTCCGCAAGGCATTTGTCACAGCTGAACATCATGTTTGTTGGAGGTCCCAACAGCAGAAAGGACTACCACATAGAGGAAGGGGAGGAGGTGAGAGAAAATGCCACTATTCACCTATCACATTGGCTAAATGCCGTGGAGTTTGTGTGACCGTTCATAGTTCAGAAAATGGTATTCAAAACCTAAGGTAGACATGCAATGTCCCTATCTGAAAGTAAGCAACAAATGCAAGGACACTACCATGCTATTTAGTTAGCAGTCACCTGGCCCTCTGTGATAATGCCCGAGATAAAGTTGAGTATATCCTCCAAACACCGGCTTCGAGGGCATTATCACTTTCATACAATGGGTCACCAACATATTCAAATTATGATTGACATATTTTCATTAAAAACGTTGTTTTTTTCCACGAGATATAGTCCCGACACAAATCTAAGGTTGCTACCCAAGCAGGCTGGTCGTTCGTTCTATTGGTTCAGTTGCCAGAGACGCGACCCAGTCGTTTAGTCTTTTTGTTCTGTGTCTAAATGTTCCATTTCCATACTGTCACATAAACTCAGTCAGTTCTTCCTACCATCATAGGGACAAATTCCACAAGAATGTTGCACTGTCACCTTTTGGTCAACACTATTTGCTCTGGCTATTTGTCTAGTTGAAGCCCAAAGTAAATTCCTGTTCATGTGTTTCTCTTTTTTTAAATCTTTGGTAGCACGAGAATGTCCCACTTTAAACAAACTACAATTTATAAAGGCTTTATATAGCATACATAAAGTCTTCATAAGTACGACATATAAGCTTCACAAATCATCTACAACCTTATCTCTTACTATGTAAAGGGTGACATAACAGCACAAAGCAAAGGATTGTAATTGCATTTTCAATAACATAATCTAGCCACTGGAGGTCAGCATAAACACATTAATGTCATAGTGAGGACTATTGGCTGTGATTTGAAGCTGAAGACATCCTCCATATCTTGTATCTGTACCTTTTCTAGTCCGTACTTTTCACTGTCATATCCTCTTCCTGTCTTATTTTTGTGCAGCTCTTTTACCAGGTGAAAGGGGACATGTGTCTGAAGTTGGTTGAGAATGGCAAACATAAGGATGTGCGTATCCGCGAGGGAGAGGTGAGAGAAATGGCAATCATTCCACGGTTCTCTTACTAAGCCCACTGTTTAACATAAGTGACAGTGCCATATCAAGCTATGCAGATTTGTTACATTAGTGTTTGTGTCATACACACCCCATGTCCTTCTGTGTCCTTCTGTGTCCTTCTGTGTCCTTCTGTGTCCTTCTGTGTCCTTCTGTGTCCTTCTGTGGTCCTCAGATGTTTCTGCTTCCAGCTCGGATCGCCCACTCCCCCCAGAGACAGGCTAACACTGTGGGGCTGGTGGTGGAGAGAAGGAGGCTTCAGTCAGAGACCGACTGTTTAAGGTACCACCATCCACCATGTCATCTTATCCTTTACGTATGTCTCACTCGTCTTACACATTCTTTATCCAGCTACAGTTGAAGTCGGAAGTTTACATACACCTTAGCCAAATACATTTAAACTCCGTTTTTCACCATTCCTGACATTTAATCCTAGTAAACATTCCCTGTCTAACCCTAACCCACACTTTTCAGTTCTGCATACAAATGTTCTATGGGATTGAGGTCAGGGCCTTGAGATGGCCACTCCAATGCATTGACTTTGTTGTCCTTAAGCCATTTTGCCACAACTTTGGAAGTATGCTTGGGGTCATTGTCCATTTGGAAGACCCATTTGCGACCAATCTTTAACTTCCTGACAGATGTCTTGAGATGTTGCTTTAATATATCCACATCATTTTCCTTTCTCATGAGGCCATCTATTTTGTGAAGTGCACTAGTCCCTCCTGCAGCAAAGCACCCCCACAACATGATGCTGCCACCCCAGTGCCTCACGGTTGGGATGGTGTTCTTCGGCTTGCAAGCGTCCCCCTTTTTCCTACATTATGGTCAAACAGTTCTATTTTTGTTTCATCAGACCAGAGGACATTTCTCCAAAAAGTACATTTTTTGTCCCATGTGCAGTTGCTAACAGTAGTCTGGCTTTTTTTTATGGTGGTTTTGGAGCAGTTATGTCAATATAGGACTCATTTTACTGTGGATATAGATACTTTTGTACCTGTTTCCTTCAGCATCTTCACAAGGTACTTTGCTGTTGTACTGGGATTGATTTGCACTTTTTGAAGCAAAGTACATTCATCTCCAGGAGACAGAACACGTCTCCTTCCTGAGCGGTATGACGGCTGCGTGGTCCCATGGTGTTTATACTTGCATACTATTGTTTGTACAGATGAACGTGGTACCTTCAGCCATTTGGACATTGCTCCAAAGGATGAACCAAACTCGCGGAGGTCTACAAATTATTTTCTGAGGCCTTGGCTGATTTCTTTTGATTTTCCCATGATGTCAAGCAAAGAGGCACTGGGTTTGAAGGTAGGCCTTTAAATTCATCAACAGTTACACCTCCAATTGACTCAAATGATGTCAATTAGCCTATCAGAAACTTAAAGCCATGATATAATTTTCTGGAATTTCCCAAGCTGTTTAAAGGCACAGTCAACTTAGTGCATGTGAACTTCTGACCCACTGGAATTGTGATACAGTGAATTATAAGTGAAATAATCTGTCTGTAAACGATTGTTGGAAAATGACTTGTCTCATGCACAAAGTAGATGTCCTAACCGACTTGTCAAAACTATAGTTTGTTAACAAGAAATGTGTGGTGTGGTTGAAAAACACGTTTTAATGACTCCAACCTGAGTGTTTGTAAACTTCTGACTTCAACTGTGCGTGCCTCACGTCCCCTTCTCCTTGACCCCCTTACAAGAGAGAGCACGAAAGAGGGCGAGAGGGGTGAGAGAGAAAGAGTATGAAAGCATGGCTCTTTTTGGTTTCAGGTACTATGTGGACAACACTTCAGACATCCTTTTTGAGAGATGGTTTAACTGTGAAAACCTGGGGACCCAGCTGGTGCCACTGATTCAAGAGTGAGACTTATATAATTGATTTTAGTCTGGCATGAAACATATCACTTTCCAATGGACATTAGTGCTCAGCAGTGTTATACTCAGCTGATGCTGTGTTTCTCAGGTTCTTTGCGTCGGAGCAGCACAGAACAGGCAAGCCAAACCCAGGTGAGTCCCCATCTCACAAAATTACACAATGGGAATGTTGAGCTTCAATAGGTTGACATCAGTTTGGCACACTCCTGACTGAAAATGCATTATGTCCTGATTTGCCCACCTTTTATTTTTGTGTGGTTTTACGTCGGGTCTGTAGATATTTTGCTGTGCTGGTGTATACCACTTCCCGGGAGCCCTGGGCAACTTTCATGGGGAAGGGGACCACAAAAAAACGTAACTCATCATAAACGGCCACAGTGGCTCGTGGATCTGAGTACCCCATGGGGGGAGAGAAGATTTTGCATTTTTATAACTCATTTCATGCAATTCTACTCAATTCTACTCAGTTAAGACCCCAACTGAGTCCTCCCCCAAATTAAAAAATAAATAAATAAATAATCTAAAAAATAAACTCAGCAAAAAAACGAAACGTCCTCACACTGTGCGTTTATTTTCAGCAAACTTAACATGTAAATATTTGTATGAACATAACAAGACTCAACAACTGAGACATAAACTGAACAAGTTCCACAGACATGTGATGAACAGAAATTGAATAATGTGTCCCTGAACAAAGGGGGGTCAAGATCAATAGTATCTGGTGTGGCCACCAGCTGCATTAAGTACTGCAGTGCATCTCCTCATCATGGACAGAACCAGATTTGCCAGTTCTTGCTGTGAGATGTTACTCCACTCTTCCACCAAGCACCTATCCCTCACCCTCCAATCCAACAGGTTCCAGATGTGCTCAATGGGCTTGAGATGCGGGCTCTTCGCTGGCCATGACAGAACACTGACATTCCTGTCTTGCAGGAATCACACACAGAACGAGCAATATGGCTGGTGACATTGTCATGCTGGAGGGTCATGTCAGGATGAGCCTGCAGGATGGGTACCACAAGAGGGAGGAGGATGTCTTCCCTGTAACGCACAGCGTTGAGATTGCCTGCAATGACAACAAGCTCAATCCGATGATGCTGTGACACACCGCCCCAGACAATGACGGACCCTCAACCTCCAAATCGATTCCGCTCCAGAGTACAGGCCTCGGTGTAACGCTCATTCCTTCGACGATGAACGCAAATCCGACCATCACCCCTGGTGAGACAAAACCGTAACTCGCCAGGTCTTGGTAGATTTGCAGTGGTCTGATACTCCTTCCATTTCAATATTATCGCTTGCACAGTGCTCCTTGGGATGTTTAAAGCTTGGGAAATATTTTTGTATCCAAATCCGGCTTTAAACTTCTTCACAACAGTATCTCGGACCTGCCTGGTGTGTTCCTTGTGCTTCATGATGCTCTCTGGGCTTTTAACGGATCTCTGAGACTATCACAGTGCAGGTGCATTTATACGGAGACTTGATTACACACAGGTGGATTGTATTTATCATCATTAGTCATTTAGGTCAACATTGGATCATTCAGAGATCCTCACTGAACTTCTGGAGAGAGTTTGCTGCACTGAAAGTTAATGGGCTGAATAATTTTGCACGCCCAATTTTTCAGTTTTTGATTTGTTAAAAAAGTTTGAAATATCCAATAAATGTCGTTCCACTTCATGATTGTGTCCCACTTGTTGTTGATTCTTCACAATAAAATACAGTTTTATATCTTTATGTTTGAAGCCTGAAATGTGGCAAAAGGTCGCAAAGTTCAAGGGGGCCGAATACTTTCGCAAGGCACTGTATACAGTTCAATCGGAAACACACTACAATCCCAATACCAACACACCACATACAAAAACCCATGCCACACTATGGCCTGACCAAATAAATGAAGATAAACACAAAATGCTTTGACCAGGGCGTGACAGAACCCCCCCCCCCCCCCCCCCCAAAGGTGCGGACTCCCGGACGCACATCAAAACAATAGGGAGGGTCCGGGTGGGCGTCTGACCATGGTGGCGGCTCCGGCGCGGGACGTGGACCCCACTCTATCAATGTCTTAGTCCCTCCTCCTCGCGTCCTAGGATAGTCCACCCTCGCCGCCGACCATGGCCTAGTAGTCCTCACCCAGAATCCCTCGGGACTGAGGGGCAGCTCGGGACTGAGGGGTAGCTCGGGACTGAGGGGTAGCTCGGGACTGAGGGGTAGCTCGGGACTGAGGGGTAGCTCGGGACTGAGGGGTAGCTCAGCACTGAGGGGAAGCTCAGCACTGAGGGGAAGCTCAGCACTGAGGGGGAAGCCCAGCACTGAGAGGAAGCCCAGCACTGAGAGGAAGCTCAGCACTGAGAGGAAGCTCAGGCAGGTAGTTGGATCCGGCAGATCCTGGCTGACTGGTTGATCTGGAAGAGTCTGGTTGACTGGCAGATCTGGAAGAGTCTGGTTGACTGGCAGATCTGGAAGAGTCTGGTTGACTGGCAGATCTGGAAGAGTCTGGCTGACTGGCAGATCTGGAAGAGTCTGGCTGACTGGCAGCTCTGGCTGCTCCATGCTGACTGGCAGCTCTGGCTGCTCCATGCTGACTGGCAGCTCTGGCTGCTCCATGCTGACTGGCGGCTCTGGCTGCTCCATGCTGACTGGCGGCTCTGGCTGCTCCATGCTGACTGGCGGCTCTGGCTGCTCCATACAGACTGGTAGCTCTGGCGGCTCCTTGCAGACTGGCAGCTCTGGCTGCTCCATGCTGACTGGCAGCTCTGGCGGCCCCTTGCAGACTGGCAATTCTATGCAGACTGGCAGCTCTTTGCAGACTGGCAGCTCCTTGCAGACTGGCAGCTCCATGCAGACTGGCAGCTCCATGCAGACTGGCAGCTCCATGCAGACTGGCAGCTCCATGCAGACTGGAGACTCCGGCAGCGCTGTAGAGACAGAAGGCTCTGGCAGCGCTAAACAGGCGGGAGACTCTGGCAGCGCTGGAGAGGAGGAAGGCTCCAACTGCGCTGAACAGGCGGGAGACTCCGGCAGCGCTGTAGAGGAGGAAGGCTCTGACAGCACTAGATAGGCGGGAGACTCCGGCAGCGCTGGAGAGGAGGAAGGCTCAGGCAGCGCTGGACAGGCGAGGCGCACTGTAGGCCTGATGCGTGGTGCTGGCACTGGTGGTACTGGGCCGAGAACACGCACAGGAAGCCTGGTGCGGGGAGCTGCCACCGGAGGACTGGTGTGTGGAGGTGGCACAGGATGGACTGGACCGTGAAAGCGTACTGGAGAGCCTGAGAGCAGGGCTGGCACAGGACGTGCAAGGCTAGGGAGGTGCACAGGAGGCCTAGTGCGTGAGGCTGGCACAATCTTCACCAGCCAACTAACACGCACCTCAGGACGAGTATGGAGCGCTGACCCAGGTGCCATCAAATCCCCGACACGCTCCGTCGGACGAATATCGTACCGAAAGCACCAAACTAGCAACTCCCTCATAACTCTCTCCTCCACTTTCCCCATTGACTCCTTCACAGTCTCTGCTTCGCTCACCTCCAACACCGGCTCTGGTTCTGGTCTCCTCCTTGGCTCCTCACGATAAACAGTGGGAGTTTGCTCAGGTCTGAACCCTGACTCTGCCACACTCTCCCTGAGCCCCCCCCCCCCCCAATAAATTTTTGGGGCTGACTCTCGGGCTTTCTTCCGCGCCGCCGTGCTTGATTCGCCAACTCCATTCTCCGATAACCTTCCGCGCACTGCTCCATCGAATCCCAGGCGGGCTCCGGCACTCTCCCTGGGTCGACCGCCCACCTGTCTATTTCCTCCCAAGTCCTAAACTCCAGACTTCGTAGCTCCTGCTGCTGCTGCCTGTCAACACGCCGCTTGGTCCTGTTGTGGTGCGTGATTCTGTAACGGCTTTCTTCGGTTGAAGTAGAGTCGGACCAAAATGCAGCGTGGCTATTGCGATCCATGTTTATTTAACAACGATGAAACATGAACTGTACAAAAACAATAAACGTAATGTGAAAACCGAAACAGCCTAAACTGGTGCAAACCAACACAGAGGACACTAAGGACAATCACCCACGAAAAACTAAAAGAATATGGGTGCCTAAATATGGTTCCCAATCAGAGACAACGATAAACACCTGCCTCTGATTGAGAACCACTTCAGACAGCCATAGACTTAACTAGAACATCCCACTAAGCTACAATCCCAATACTAACACACCACATAAAAAAACCCATGCCACACCCTGGCCTGACCAAATAAATGAAGATAAACACAAAATACTTTGACCAGGGCGTGACAGAGTGATAGATGGGCAGATGATGATGAGCAGATGATGGTGTGTAAGTAGTGATACTGGTGTGCAAAAGAGCAGCAAAGTAAATAAAAACAATATGGGGATGAGTTAGGTAGATTGGGTGGGCTATTTACAGATGGACTATGTACAGCTGCAGCGATCATTTAGCTGCTCAGATAGCTGCTGTTTAAAGTTAGTGAGGGAAATGGAAGTCTCCAGCTTCAGCAATTTTTGCAATTCGTTCCAGTCACTGGCAGCAGAGAACTGGAAGGAAAGGCGGCCAAAGGAGGTGTTGGCTTTCGGGATGACCAGTGAGATATACCTGCTGGAGAGCGTGCTATGGGTGGGTGTTGTTATCGTGACCAATGAGCTGAAATAAGACGGAGCTTTACCTAGCATAGACTTATAGATGACCTGGAGCCAATGGGTCTGGCGACAAATATGTAGCGAGGGCCAGCTGACTAGAGCATTCAGGTCGCAGTGGTGGGTGGTATAAGGGGCTTTGGTAACAAAACAGATGGCACTGTGATATACTACATCCAATTTGCTGAGTAGAGTATTGTAAGCTATTTTATAGATGACTTCACCGAAGTCGAGGATTGGTATGATAGTCAGTTTTACTAGGGTAAGTTTGGTGGCGTGAGTGAAGGAGGCTTTGTTGCGAAATAGTAAGCCTATTCTAGATTTGATTTTGGATTGGAGATGTTTGATAGGAGTCTGGAAGGAGAGTTTACAGTCTAGTCAGACACCCAGGTATTTGTAGTTGTCCATGTATTGTAGGTCAAAACTGTCCAGAGTAGTGATGCTAGTCAGGCAGGCGGGTGCGGGCAGCGATCGGTTGAAAAGCCTGCATTTGGTTTTACTAGCGTTAAAGAGCAGTTGGAGGCCACGGAAGGAGTGTTGTATGGCATTGAAGCTAGTTTGGAGGTTAGTTAACACAGTGTCCAAAGAAGGGGCAGATGTATAGAGAATGGTGCCGTAGAGGTGGATCAGGGAATTACCCGCAGCAAGAACGACATCGTTGATATATACAGAGAAAAGAGTCGGCCCGAGAATTAAACCCTGTGGCACCCCCATAGAGACTGCCAGAGGTCCGGACAACTCCGATTTGACACACTGAACTCTATCAGAGAAGTAGTTGGTGAACCAGGCGAGGCAGTCATTTGAGAAACCAAGGCTATTGAGTCTGCCGATAAGAATACGGTGATTGACAGAGTCGAAAGTCTTGTCCAGGTCGATGAATGATGGCTGCACAGTACTGTCTTTTATCGGTGGCGGTTATGATATCGTTTAGTACCTTGAAAGTGGATGAGGTGCACCCATGACCAGCTCGGAAACCAGATTTCACAGCGGAGAAGGTACGGTGGGATTCGAAATGGTCATTGATCTGTTTATTAACGTGGCTTTCGAAGACTTTAGAAAGGCAGGGCAGGATGGATATAGATCTATAACAGTTTGGGTCTTGAGTGTCAACGCTTTTTGATGATGACCGCAGCAGCTTTCCAATCTTTAGGGATCTCGGACGATGCGAAAGAGAGGTTGAACAGACTGGTAATAGGGGTTGCAACAATGGCGGCTAATCATTTTAGAAAGAGAGGGTCCAGATTGTCTTGCCCAGCTGATTTGTAAGGGTTCAGGTTTTGCAGCTCTTTCAGAACATCTGCTATCTGGATATGGGTGAAGGAGAAGCTGGGGAGGCTCTGGCAAGTAGCTGCGGGAGGAGCGGAGCTCATGGCCGGGGTTGGGGTAGCCAGGAGAAAAGCATGGCTAGCCGTAGAGAAATGGTTATTGAAATGTTTGATTATCATGGATTTATCGGTGGTGAACGTGTTACCTAGCCTCAGTGCAGTGGGCAGCTGGGAGGAGGTGCTCTTGTTCTCCATGGACTTTAAAGTGTGCCATAACATTTTGGCACACTTCAAGAGCTACAGGATGCACATTTCTGTTTGAAAAAGTTAGCTGACTGTGTGTAATGGTTTCTGACTTCTCTGAACAGTTGCATATCGCAGGGACTATTCGATGCTATTGCAGTCAGCCACAGGATGTTTTTATGCTGGCCAAGGGCAGTCAGGTCTGGAGTGAACCAAGGGCTATATCTGTTCTTAGTTCTACCTTTTTTATAAGGGCATGCTTATTTAAAATGGTGAGGAAATGTGTATATATACTGTATATACAGTGCCTTGCGAAAGTATTCGGCCCCCTTGAACTTTGCGACCTTTTGCCACATTTCAGGCTTCAAACATAAAGATATAAAACTGTATTGTTTTGTGAAGAATCAACAACAAGTGGGACACAATCATGAAGTGGAACGACATTTATTGGATATTTCAAACTTTTTTAAACAAATCAAAAACTGAAAAATTGGGCGTGCAAAATTATTCAGCCCCTTTACTTTCAGTGCAGCAAACTCTCTCCAGAAGTTCAGTGAGGATCTCTGAATGATCCAATGTTGACCTAAATGACTAATGATGATAAATACAATCCACCGGTGTGTAATCAAGTCTCCGTATAAATGCACCTGCACTGTGATAGTCTCTGAGGTCCGTTAAAAGCGCAGAGAGCATCATGAAGAACAAGGAACACACCAGGCAGGTCCGAGATACTGTTGTGAAGAAGTTTAAAGCCGGATTTGGATACAAAAAGATTTCCCAAGCTTTAAACATCCCAAGGAGCACTGTGCAAGCGATAATATTGAAATGGAAGGAGTATCAGACCACTGCAAATCTACCAAGACCTGGCCGTCCCTCTAAACTTTCAGCTCATACAAGGAGAAGACTGATCAGAGATGCAGCCAAGAGGCCCATGATCACTCTAGATGAACTGCAGAGATCTACAGCTGAGGTGGGAGACTCTGTCCATAGGACAACAATCAGTCGTATATTGCACAAATCTGGCCTTTATGGAAGAGTGGCAAGAAAGCCATTTCTTAAAGATATCCATAAAAAGTGTTGTTTAAAGTTTGCCACAAGCCAGCTGGGAGACACACCAAACATGTGGAAGAAGGTGCTCTGGTCAGATGAAACCAAAATGGAACTTTTTGGCAACAATGCAAAACGTTATGTTTGGCGTAAAAGCAACACAGCTGAACACACCATCCCCACTGTCAAACATGGTGGTGGCAGCATCATGGTTTGGGCCTGCTTTTCTTCAGCAGGGACAGGGAAGATGGTTAAAATTGATGGGAAGATGGATGGAGCCAAATACAGGACCATTCTGGAAGAAAACCTGATGGAGTCTGCAAAAGACCTGAGACTGGGAAGGAGATTTGTCTTCCAACAAGACAATGATCCAAAACATAAAGCAAAATCTACAATGGAATGGTTCAAAAATAAACATATCCAGGTGTTAGAATGGCCAAGTCAAAGTCCAGACCTGAATCCAATCGAGAATCTGTGGAAAGAACTGAAAACTGCTGTTCACAAATGCTCTCCATCCAACCTCACTGAGCTTGAGCTGTTTTACAAGGAGGAATGGAAAAAAATGTCAGTCTCTCGATGTGCAAAACTGATAGAGACATACCCCAAGCGACTTACAGCTGTAATCGCAGCAAAAGGTGGCGCTACAAAGTATTAACTTAAGGGGGCTGAATAATTTTGCACGCCCAATTTTTCAGTTTTTGATTTGTTAAAAAAGTTTGAAAAATCCAATATCCAATGTCGTTCCACTTCATGATTGTGTCCCACTTGTTGTTGATTCTTCACAAAAAAATACAGTTTTAAATCTTTATGTTTGAAGCCTGAAATGTGGCAAAAGGTCGCAAAGTTCAAGGGTGCCGAATACTTTCGCAAGGCACTGTATACAGTTCAATCGGAAAGTATTCTGACCCATTCCCTTTTCTACATTTTGTTACGTTAATAGCCTTATTCTAAAAGGAATACACACAATCTACACACTATACCCCATAATGACCAAGCGAAAACAGGTTTTCAGAAATTTTTGCTAATTTATTAAAAAATTAAAAATCTGGCACAATCCCTATGGTGAAGCATGGTGGTGGCGGCGGCATCATGCTGTGGGGATGTTATTCAGCGGCAGGGACTACAAGACTTGTCAGGATCGAGGGAAATATGAACGGAGCAAAGTACAGAGAGCTTTCATGAAAACCTGCTCCAGAGAGCCCAGGACCTCAGACTGGGGTGGAGGTTCACCTTTCAACTGGACAACGTCCTGAAGCACACAGCCAAGACAACGCAGGAGTGTTTTCGTCTAAAAATTTCAAACAACATTTCTAATCCAACCTCAGGTACCCTAATATGTAAATAATCAATAAAATGTAAGACGAAATATACGGTGTTCAATATCGGAGAAAAAGAACGAGGAACGCGCACTCATTCACGCGTGCCAAAAGACTAGAGTCCTTCTTAGTGACACTTAGAAAGAATACGAATACTTCTTAATTTTTCAAAAAACAATCATGAAACAATTTATATAGACTGTTGACATCTAGTAGAAACCATAAGAACTGCAATCTGGGTCCTAAATAATAGACTTTCCCATAGAAAAGCATTGAAATTGCAATGACCTCAAAAATAAAATCCCTGGATGGATTGTCCTCGGGGTTTCGCCTGCCAAATCAGTTCTGTTATACCCACAGACAATATTTTAACAGTTTTAGAAACTTCAGAGTGTTGTTTATCCAATGCTTGCATATCCTAGCTTCTGGGCCTGAGTAACAGGCAGCTTACTTTTGGCACGTTTGTCAAAATACTGCATGAAGGTCAGTCAATCCGGAAAATGTCAAGAAAGTTTCAAGTGCAATCGCAAAAACCATCAAGCGCTATGATGAAACTGGCTCTCATGAGGACTGCCACAGGAAAGGAAGAGCCGGAGTTACCTCTGTTTAGAGGATAAGTTCATTGGAGTTACCATCCTCAGAAATTGCAGCCCAAATAAATTCTTAACAGAGTTGAAGTAACAGGCAGATCTCAACATCAATTGTTCAGAGGAGCCTGTGAATCATGAATCAGACCTTCATGGTCGAATTGCTACAAAGAAACCACAACTAAAGGACACCAATAAGAAGCAGAGACTTGCTTGGAATAATGCACATTAGACTGGTCAAAATCTATCCTTTGTTCTGAAGAGTCCACATTTGAGATTTTTGATTCCAACCGCTGTGTCTTTGTGAGATGCAGAGTAGGTGAACAGATGATCTCTGCATGTGTGGTTCCCACTGTGAAGCATGGTCAGTGATTTATTTAGAGTTCAAGGCACGCTTAACCATCCCATCTGGTTTGCGCTTAGTGGGACTATCATTTGTTTTTCAACAGGACAAAGACTCATCACACCTCCAGGCTGTGCAAGGGCTATTTGACTAAGAAGGATAATGATGTAATGATGCATCAGATGACCTGGTCTTCACAATCACCCAACCTCAACCCAATTTAGATGGTTTGGGATGAGTTGGACCGCAGATTGAAGGAAAAACAGCCATCAAGTGCTCAGCATATGTGGGAACTCCTTCAAGACTATTGGAAAAACTGGTTGAGAGAATGCCAAGAGTGTGCAAAGCTGTCATGAAGGCAATGTGTGGCTACTTTGAAGAATCTCAAATA
Organism: Oncorhynchus mykiss; assembly: GCF_057628025.1. Classification (NCBI taxonomy): domain Eukaryota; kingdom Metazoa; phylum Chordata; class Actinopteri; order Salmoniformes; family Salmonidae; genus Oncorhynchus; species Oncorhynchus mykiss. The sequence goes on from NC_143044.1 coordinate 6,980,112, forward strand.
TAAAATGTTTGCCCACTTTTTTGGTTACTATATGATTCCATATGTGTTATTTCATAGTTTTGATGTCCAAACTTTTGACTGGTACTGTATATTTTTGGAGTGTGTGAAATTGGTCCGCAGGCCTACAAAAGTTTGCCAACTGTTGCCCATGTTGTGGAAATTCTAATCAATAATGAGGAGAGACAAGGTCAATTACCAATAATGATATTACTTTAATCAAATATTATTAATAAGGAAAGCATAGAGTAATTGCTCCCATAATGATCAGGCTGGTCGGCTCAAAACATCCAAGTGTTGTGGCGAGTAGCTCTGACATACGAAGAATACAAATGTATTTTATAGAAAAGATACACCCTTTTAGTCTTCATGAAAAACAACAGATGTATGGAATGGTTCACAAGGTGAAACTTGATATTTGAGAAAGGAGTATCCCGCAGCCAGATAGCATTTGCTATGTTGACTGTTCTTATTGTTCAGTCTGGCTCCTAAGACGAGGCTCCGATCCCGTTCCCGGTACTTCATAGCACAGAAACACCAATTAATTCTATGGCATAAATAAATAGTCAACTCCAGATACTCCCATCTCATGCAAAACCCCTTCTTGACAACACGCCTTGACGAGCTCACTGAGGGGAGTGAGCCTCTAGGTCACCTACCCCAGGATAGGTGCAACATCAGAGATGACATACAATGGTTCCAGACACTATCCCACACATCTTGTCTCAGACATTATCTCCCCCAAGACCAAAGGAGGGAGTGACTGGTGCACAGACATTGTGGAGACAAGTAATTAGTTTCCCGTTAATCACACCATCACTTTACATGGTTTAGAATATGTAAAACATGTTTACATATGAAGACAATGTTCCCTCCTGTCCTCTTCTCTTTCTGATATTCTGCATAGCACCAGAGACATGTGAAAGACAAGCCTGACTTCACCCCTCTCTGGGCCTCAGGTGACTGAGCCCCAGCTGAGGGAGGAAGTGCAACTGCCAAACCCAGAGTCCAAAGGGATATATTCTCATAACAAGCATATCATATAAGCATATTATGAAGATAAGAGGTCTTAATTATCTATGTTAACTAACTAATTCTGATTCTTCCGCTACACCCATCCCTGTCCTATGTGTTATCATTTTTTTTTTGTGCTATCGTTGTATCACACTGAGATGCATTCCTGCCTCTGTTTGTCTAGATGAAGTCTTCAGACAGCCTCCCTTCCCCATGAACACCATGCATGTGATGACCCCCTTCCACTTTAGAGACTGGGTGGACAAACAGCAACCCTCACTGGCCAGTGGACGCCCCATAGACATGTTTGGGGGACAGTTTGAGACAGAGGTGACCCTGACATATCCCAATTATGACTTAGTTATTTTTCTGACCTTTCACATTGATTGAGACCTTTCAAAGCGATCAGTCTAGACTGAGCGCCCCACTGATTCAAACTCATGACTCGCTAATATTGAAAGTTGAATACATGTGGCTCATTTGTGTGTTGATTATGCTGCTCATTGTTGTAGTAGGAGGGAAGTGAGCTATAATTAAATTAGGATTGGTTTATCAGTTTAGTGAGTGTATAGATGATGATGGTGGTGGTGGTGAGGATGATGGTGATGGTGACTATAATGATGTTTCTTCTACTACTCTGTGACAGACCCTCCTGTATGGGCCCGGGCAGACAGAGGCTTGTGAACGAGAAACTGATGTCTGGATATGGCAGCAGGTATGTCTGCTATTACTGCTCTATTAGAGTATTTGCATTTCTTTCATGTTATCATGCCTTCAGTATTTATTTCGATTTGCGCTATTTCTCTCTCTTCCTTTGCATCTATCTGCTTCCCTCGGTCTATTTGCACTTTGTCTCACACTCACCCTCTCTTCCTCTATCAGGAGGGATCCTCCCATGTGACTCTGGATGGCCAAGAGTTCCCTCTATCCACAGGAGACAGTCTACTCATTCCTGGACACAGCCAGTGAGTGGGATGATGAGTATGATAATAAGAGAAGGAAAAAGACGATTGAGGGGATGTGTGCGTGTTTGTGAATGACCCCAAGAAATGGCCTTTGAGGAAAAATGTTGAATTCAAGCGACACAAAGAGAAGTTAGGCAACTGTCTGTCAGATACAGTAGATGCTGTTATTTTGTGGTTCGATAGAGGAATCTGTTTGACTTTGTATTTGTCTGATTTCTATGCTGCAGGTACCAATGGAGTCGGGCTGAGGGGAGCGTTTCCCTGTTTGTTGCTCAGAACCCAGAGAGAAAGCGTGCATGACCTCTGATGACCCCACTCTCTTCTGTGACACACAAGGACAAAGGAGGGTCAGCAAAAGAGATTGTATGCTCTTTTGCTACAGAGAGCATGATTATAACCCTGTCATAAATTACGTTGAAGAATAACTCTGCAATGAACTCAAAGATCAGATATCAAATCAAATCAAATCAAATCAAATTTGATTTGTCACATACACATGGTTAGCAGATGTTAATGCGAGTGTAGCGAAATGCTTGTGCTTCCAGTTCCGACAATGAAGTAATCTAACTAACAATACCAAAACTACTGTCTTATACACAGTGTAAGGGGATAAAGAATATGTACAGAAAGATATATGAATGAGTGATGGTACAGAGCAGCATAGGCAGGATACAGTAGATGGTGTCGAGTACAGTATATACATGAGGTGAGTATGTAAACAAAGTGGCATAGTTAAAGTGGCTAGTGATACATGTATTTCATAAGGATGCAGTCGATGATATAGAGATATGGAGAGGTAGAGTAAAACAGGGAGTAAAACTATTTGTTATTTTCAGAACAAATTATAATAGAACATCTTCACAAACGTAATTTAAATAATAAACTTGATTAAGTTGTAGTATACTTTCGGAATTATTTTGAAACTGAATTTAATTGAAACTGAATTGTACATTTGTAACTCGTTTCAGGAAACTAGTTATATGTTGCGCGTCACTAATTCACAGGAGATCAATTTGAATGTAAACTTTTTTTAATCAAAATGCGTTTTTTTGGCAGAAATGCCTTCTGGAACATATAAACTTTCATGTGCCTTAATAACAAACGTGTATGCCATCTGTAAATTCTAACACAGCTTTTATTTAAAGATATCCTGTAGTAGAACTGCATAAGTGTTGCTCACCACTTTCTAGAGGACCGAGTTTTGAAATCAGTGGAATTAGAGTACGATAGCTAAGGGGATTATATCTTCAAACTAAGGGCAACCATGACATCCGTGACAGAGAGGGAGAAGCGTCCATCCATGTATATGGGTAAGATAGTCTAGCTAGCTACATTTTCAGATATTACACATTTCAAATTTTGTCAGAAAGTTGATTTCATTTCCAGTTAAAGTGTAGTGTTATCTAGCCTGCTAACGTTAGCTGTCTAGCTCGCTAGTTAATGTTACGTGTATGATATGTGTAATAATATTATTCGTATCTCAGAGACATTTGCTTTGCTAGTTATAGGCAAAAGGTAGCTAGCTAACATTGAACCTGATTCATGCACGGTAGAAACGTCATGAGTTGGGATTATGGTTCATTGTTTAGCTAGATAGCTACATGTCTTAACAAAAGACTCCACTATGCAAGTAACCATTTCAAAATAATGTTTGTTCCAGATGTCACTGTGACAACTGTTGCTAGACGTAGATGGTAAATTCTCTCTGGCTATCTACTCCGATTTCAGAGCACTCTCTTCTGATTGTGACAGAGTGCACAATAACTGACAAATTTACACATGCTGAAGATGGCGCCGGAGGGGATGGCTGACATTTTTTTGCATTGTTTTTAGCTTATTTTGTAAATAAAGTTGCTGCTACCGTGTCTTCTGATCGAGAAGAGCTTCTGGACACTAGAACAGCGATTAATCACCTTGAACTGGATGAATAATTTTTCTTTAACGAGTCGGACGAGAGGGATTTACTCCAGACACACCGGAACAAGCCCTCATCCCCGTCATTCGCAGGAGAAGGAGACAGACGTATCACAGAAGGTGATCGGGGTGCCTTGTGAGGGCAGGCACGAGTGGCTAATCTGCCTTGCCGTAGGTACTATTGGCCAACATACAATCGCTGGACAATAAAGTGGACGAACCACAAGCATGTATATCCTACCAACGGGACAATAAAAACTGTAATATCTTATGTTTCACCGAGTCGTGGCTGAACGACGACATGAATAACATACAGCTGGCGGGTTATACACTGTATCGGTAAGATTGAACAGCAGCTTCTGGTAAGACAAGGGGTGGCGGTCTATATATATTTGTAAATTACAGCTGGTGCTACAGTTGGCGCTGGGCCAACAGCCTGGCATGCTGGCCCTCCATGAAGAAGATGGCCAAGGCATAGATGGGGTGGGCCCAAAGGCTGGTGTGTCCTGCCAGCCTCCTGTCCTAAGTCTTCCACCAGTCAGATAAAGCGGTACAGCCCATCTCACACAGGCAGCCGTGCAGGGCGTAAACATAGAGGCGGGATTGAGGGGACAGGGGATGATGGGTTACTCTCATCAGCCTCTGTCACAAGAGGACAAGATGAACACTTGTCGCACACCATCAAAAATGTTAGCACCTGTCCAGACCGTTCAAAGGACAGTACAGTCAATGATGTGTGATAAGTGCACAGAGTCAAATCAAATCAGGAACACCTTCCATGATGCCATCTATCTGAGAACAACAGCAAAGGACCTTGTGAAGATGCTCGAGGAAACAGATACAAAAGTATCTATATCCACAGTAAAACGAGTCCTATATCGACATAACCTGCAAGGCCACTCAGCAAGGAAGAAGCCACTGCTCCAAAACCGTCATAAAAAAAGCCAGACCACGGTTTGCAACTGCACATGGGGACAAAGATCATACTGTTTGGAGAAATGTCCTCTAGTCTGATGAAACAAAATTAGAACTGTTTGGCCATAATGACCATCATTATGTTTGGAGGAGAAAGGGGAGGCTTGCAAGCCGAAAATCAACATCCCTACCGTGAAGAATGGGGGTGGCAGCATCATGTTGTGTAGGTGCTTTGCTGCAGGAGGGACTGGTGCACTTCACAAAATAGATGGCATCATGAGAGAGGAAAATTATGTGGATATATTGAAGCAACATTTCAGGACATCAAGATTGGTCGCAAATGGGTCTTCCAAATGGACAATGAGCCCAAGCATACTTCCAAAGTCGTGGCAAAATGGCTTAAGGACAACAAAGTCAAGGTATTGGAGTGGCCATCACAAAGCCCTGACCTCAATCCTATAGAAAATGTGTGGGCAGAACTGAACAAGCGTGTGTAAGCAAGGAGGCCTACAAACCTGACTCAGTTACACCAGCTCTGTCAGGAGGAATGGGCAAACATTCTCTAAACTTATTGTCGGAAGCTTGTGGAAGGCTACCTGAAACATTTGACCCAAGTTAAACAATTTAAAGGCAATGCTACCAAATACTAATTGAGTGTATGCAAACTTCTGACCCACTGGGAATGTGATGAAAGAAATAAAAGCTGAAATAAATAATTCTCTCTATTTTTCTGACATTTCACGTTCTTAAAATAAAGTGGTGATCCTAACTGACATAAGACAGGGAATTTTTACTAAAAGAAAGAACATCCAGCCAACTTTACACAAATGTGGGAAGCATTGGAGTTAACATGAGCCAGCATCTCTGTGTAACGCTTGTCGACACCTTGTAGAGTCCATGCCCCAATGAATGAGTGCAAAAGGGGGTGGGGGTGCAACGCAATATTAAAGGTGTTCTCAATGTTTTGTACACTCAGTTTACTTCCTGTGATACTTCCCTTACTGTGAACCCCACATTGAGGCATGACTTTTGTTATCTTCCATATTGTCACGGCTGACTAGGTGTGTAGAGAGGAATCAGGCGCAGAGAGCAGAGAGGTCCAGAGGAAAGATGCACTTTAATGCGGCACCAAAAGTAAATCCACAAACACGCAGGGCGCAAAACACTGACCAACCCAAAACAACGGGTAACACGGTCCAGAGCACAAACAACACCAACGACAGAAACGTGAACATCAAAATAATCCCGCACAACAAAGGGGTGGGTTCCATATGCTAAATAGGGAAGCAAATCAAGCACACACAAAATAAGAGCAGGTGTAACTAATGAGACAAAACTAACCAAAAAGAAAAAGGGATCGGTGGCGGCTAGTAGGCCGGTGACGACCACCGCCGAGCACCACCCGAACAGGCGGGGGAGCCAACTTCGGAGGGAGTCGTGACACATATAACATTGATGCAATGCTGCACTATATCAATTTAATTAAGACCAAGTTAACCCCCGAGTGTAAAGCCCCAACCGGATATATGTAAGATACAGATCTGTTATCTTCATTTGACTTTCACAGCAGGAAAAGAATCATGCAGCAACAGGAAACGTGAATTATTATCTGGATTCTTTAAAAAAAAATTGTAGGGGTTGATACATTTTTCATTAGGGCAAATCAAGTCTGACATTTGAAAGTGGAAATATCACATTTTAGGACGATTTTTGAAACCTTACCATGTTGACAGTTTCAAATCAAATCAAATTGTATTTGTCACATGCGCCATATACAACAGGTGTAGAACCTTACAGTGAAATGCTTACTTATAAGCCCTTAACCAACCAGTTTGAACAAAAAATAAGTGTTAAGTAAAAATGAATAATACATAAAGAGCAGCAGTAAAATAACAATAGCGAGGTTTTATAAAGGGGGTACCGGTACAGAGTCAATGTGCGGGGGCACAGGTTGGTCGAGGTAATTGAGGTAATATGTACAGGTAGAGTATGTAGGTAGAGTTAAAGTAACAGTTTATTACCATGCTTACTTAAAACGCTGGAATTAAGGGGATCTGTGAGCATGCGGTCAATGACATGGTGTATTGTGTTTCTACGTATGCTGTGCATATTATGGGATAGAGGCAGTAGCTTTGCTTGGGTAAAATCTCTGGGGAAGCCAAGCCAGTAAAAAATACATCACAAAACCAGAAAGCATATATTGTGTCTAACAAATAGTTATATAACCTGTAGCATGGTCAAGCAAGTTAATGTTTTTGACAGTTTACTAAACAACTACTGATTTAGAACCATGGAGTAACCAACCGTAAGTCAGCCCAAAGACAACAGGAGATCTGCCTCCGCCATTCCAGCACCATTTCAACTTAAACATTTAAACATCATCAAATCAACAAGGCTATATATGCTGAGTTTAATACACTGAAAACAAAACTTAAAGATACCAAAAACTATTTACTCCAATCAATGTTGCTAAATATCATGTGTCTGTCTATGGTACTGATTTGTCATTTTTGTTATTAAATTAAAATACCTGACAGGAAACACATTTAAAATTCAGTTGATGCTTTCTATTTCCTGTCCAGTCATAAGGTCTATCTTGAAGGTAGATTTACTTTTTATCCTGAGAAATATGGATTGGTAAAGCGTTCCATTCAGCTATGGCTCTATATAAAACTGTAGATTTAAGGTAATTTGTCCTTGACTTGGGTTGTCTTAGCTGCCCTGAATTTGCCTGTCTGGTTTGATGGTACTGTCCTTTGAACAGTCTGGACTGTTCAACGTGAGAACAGTCCAGACTGTTCATCAAAAATAACATGGCTATATACAGGTAGCACCAGAACCGGGTCGATGTGCAGGGGTACGACGTAATAGTGGTAGCTATGTACATATAGGTAGGGGTAAATTGACAGGGCAACAGAAAAGATAGATAATAGAATGAGCTGTAGCAACAGCGTATGTGGTGATTGTGAAAGTGTGTGCGTGTGTGGCATCAGTATGCATGCATGCATAAACACAGGAAGTAGGGGTGCTGAGAGTGCTGCTGCATCCCCATAATGTTTTGTTGTTGTTGTATTTATGAATAATATATGACTTTTTTCTTCACAAAAGTACTGCACTGGTCCTTTACTAGTCCTGTATTAGCAGACCGATATATGCAACACACACACCCGCAAACATCTTCTCACGGCTATGCATGTGAACGCATGTTTTGTGTGTGTGTGGGTGTATGTAGTGTGTGTGTGTTTGTTAGGGTGTCAGTGTAACCATTACATGTGTGAGTGGGGGTAGAGACAATTGTGCGCATAGAGTCAGTGCAAGAGAGTTAGATCAAAAAGGGTCAATGCAGGTAGACTGTGAAGCCATTTGATAGGCTATTAATTAAGCAGTCTGGTTTATTGATTGGTGGTAGAAGCTGTTCAGTGTCTTGTTGGTTACAGACTTACTAGTACCTCTTGCTGTGCGGTATCAGAGAGAACAGTCTATGGCTTGGATGGCTGGAGTAAATTGACAATATTTTGGGCATCCCTCTGACACTGCCTGGTATGACAACTGCTCGGCCTCCGACCGCAAGGCACTATAGAGGGTAGTGCATACGGCCCAGTACATCACTGGGCCAAGCTTCCTGCCATCCAGGACCTCTATACCAGGCGGTGTCAGAGGAAGGCCCTAAAAATTGTCAAAGACTCCAGCCACCCTAGTCATAGATTGTTCTATCTGCTACCACATGGCAAGCGGTACCGGAGCGCCAAGTCTAGGTCCAAGAGGCTTCTAAACAGCTTCTACCCCCAAGCCATAAGACTCCTGCACATCTAATCAAATGACTACCCAGAATATTTGCATTCCGCCCTCTTTACACTGCTGCTACTCTCTGTTATTATCTATGTATAGTCACTTTAATAACTTTAAAAACATGTACATATTACATCAATTACCTCGACAAACTTGTGCCCCTGCACATTGACTCTGTACTGGTACCCCCTGTACATAGAATCGCTATTGCTATTTTACTGCTGCTCTTTAATTATTTGTTACTTTTAATTGTTATTGTTATTTGTTTTTATTTAAATACATACTTTTTCATTGTTGGTTAGGGCTTGTAAGTAAGTATCTCACTGTAAGATCTACAACTGTTGTATTCAGCGCACGTGACAAATTACATTTGATTTGATTTGATAGAGGTCCTGGATAGCAGGGAGCTTGGCCCCAGTGATGTACTGGGGCATACTCACCACTCTCTGTAGCGCCTTGTGCTTAAATGCCTTGTAGTTGCCGTACCAAGCAGTGATGAAGCCAGCCAAGATGCTTTCAATGGTGCAGCTGTAGAACGATCTGAGGGCCCATCCCAAAATCTTTTCAGCCACCTGAGGGGGAAGAAGCGCTGTCGTGCCCTCTTTACAACTGTGTGGGTGTGTGTGGACCATGTTAATTCCTTAGTGATGTGGACAGTTATGGTATTATGCAACACAGAGCAGTTAATCATTTTCACAAAATACATTTTCTTGACTTCTCCATATATCTGTATGGTCTGGGTTAGTGCACATAGTCATGGTAGACGCATGCCAGTGCATATCAGGAGACAACTCTATTAATCTCTGTCACATTTATGCTTCTTTCTTAATAATCTGTTGCCATTATGATTCATTACCATGTCCAAGTGGGATGGATTTGATATGGTTCTTTCCGCATATTTTCATTTTCATTTACAGCTCGGCTACTGGACCAATTATTTGTAAAACCTACTAACCATTTAGTTATGCAATATTACAAATGTCATTTTGACAGGTTCACCAGTTTGCTGACAATGAAACAGTGGTAGGCCTGATCACAGACAATGCTGAGACAGCCTATAGGGAGGAGATCAGAGAACTCGCAGTTTGGTCTCAGGACAACAACCTCTCCCTCAATGTGAGCAAGACAAAGGAGCTGATCAGGAAAAGGCGGGCTGAACAGGCTCCCATTAACATCGAAGGGGCTGTAGTGGAGCGGGTCGAAAGTTTCAAGTTCCTTGGTGTCCACATCACCAACAAACTATCATGGTCCAAACATACCAAGACAGTCGTGAAGAGGGCACGACAAAACCTTTTTCCCCTCAGGAGACCTCAAGATTTGGCATGGATCCCCAGTTCCTCAAAAAGTTCTACAGCTGCACCATCGAGGGCATCCTGACCAGTTGCGTGACCACCTGGTATGGCAACTGCTCGGCATCTGACCGTAAGGCGCTACAGAGGGTAGTGCATACGGCCCAATACATCATTGGGGCCAAGCTTCCTGCCATCCACAAACTATATAATAGGCGGTGTCAGAGGAAAGCCTATAAAATTGTGAGAGACTCCAGTCACCCAAGTCTGTTTTCTCTGCTATCGCAAGTCAAGCAGTACCGGAGCGCCAAGTCAAGGACCAAAAGGTTCCTCAACAGCTTCTACCCCCAAGCCATAAGACTGCTTGAACAATTAATCAAATGGCCACCGGACTATTTACATTGTTTTGTACACTGCTGCTACTCGCTGTTTATTATCTATTTATAGTCACTTCATCCCTACCTACATGTACAAATTACCTCAACTAACCTGTACCCCTGCACACTGACTTAGTACTGGTACCCCATGTATATAGCCTCGTTATTGTTATGTTATTATGTTATTTTTTTTTATTTTTTTACTTCATTTGGTAAATATTTTCTTAACTCTTATTGAACTGCACTGTTGATTAAAGGCTTGTAAGTAAGCATTTCACGGTAAGGTCTACAGTTGTTGTATTCGGCGCATGTGACAAATCAAGTTTGATTTGATTTGATTTGATGACTCTTGGGTAAAAGCGGAACTGTGTGCCTCAGCAAAAAGTCGTCCCCCAGATGTATGCCTAGTTTTCTTCTTATAAGGCCAGCACATTTCACCTTCTCGTATCTCATATTACGTCTATATCATGATTCACTGGTATTTGGAACAAAATCCCCTATTGCTGTGAACAAGCAGTTGCATGTCAAAACAATGACAAAGATAAAGCGGTGTAGGAAGAGGACATTGAAATGAAGGTTGATTGCAAAACTTCCTGAATTACCTCAGAGATCTTGCTGACTGTGATGTCACACTGGCTCTGGCCAGTCCTCAGAGGAAGTCATTCTCAAAGTCAATCTAAATAAGTTCCTCTTGAAACCAACAGAAACGCCTGAACAGTGGAGACACACAAGAGAGGAGATAAAATATGTTGAGGGGAGCATAGACTGCCTTTCAAACCCAATTGTTGTCACACTGACCCCAAATGCATGCCTCAACTGGTGAGTAGTGGATACATATTCTAAACATGTTAAAATGTTATAACATTGTTGTGATTACACTTGTGAGGTGTGTGGGTGAAAGGGATGCCACGACACGACCGGTAACTAGATGGTTGAGTTTAATGTCCTCAGACAACTGACTCATACACTATTACAATGCTATAACTTGCAATATTAGCTAGCAGTTGTCTTTAGTTGACCTTTAGTTGGCTCTCCCTATTTTGATTTCTAGACAAACAAATCCTTTATCTGATTTCCTCAGATTTTGTTTTGCTCCAACTTGTTGGTTTGATTCCTGTCTTTAAGTTTGTTGTGTTTATTTTTTTTTTTGCCTCTTCTTGGGCAAATGTAGTGGCCGCTCATGATGGGTGTCTTTTAGGATCCAATGTCTTTCAGAACCCTGCTTAAAGCCCCACCTGTTTCATTTTGGTTGTTGGTCAGCGACTCTGTCAGTTTCCCCTTCTGTTTGAGCGACATTTTAGGTTTTCCTTGTGGGGAACGTAACAATATATATAACTGTATGTTGTTTCTAAATGTTGTTTCTCATGTCTGTGTCATGTTTCTCATCAAAGGCTTATTCTACATCAAAAGGCAAATTCATCAGCTGTTCATGAGAAATACAGTGTTTACAAGCAAACGTAGCAAGCATTTCCAGTGAGCATGCACTGAAGGGAGGAGTCCATTTTGAGCTTAGAACACACATTGTTTAATTCTACACTGTGTGTTTCTGAATGCATGGCAAGTGAGGCTGGAATATACAAAGAAGTGAAAGGGTGTGTAATATTTGAATTTAAAACAGAACATTGTTTAATTGGAAAAATGGGAAGTCACTATTTAAATCAAATAAAATGTTTTTGGTCACATACACATATTTAGCAGATGTTATTGCGGGTGTTTAGTGAAATGCTTGTATTCCTAGCTCCAACAGTGCAGTAGTATCTAACAATTCACAACAATACAAACACATCTAAAAGTAAAAGAATGGAATTAAGAAATATATAAATATTAGGACAAGCAATGTTGGAGTGCATTGACTAAAATACAGTAGAATAGAATACAGTATATACATATGAGATGAGTAAAGCAGTATGTAAACATTATTATCAGCAGCTACACAGCTGATGCCTCCCGTACTCTTCACTAACACGACTAGAAGCCACTACATCACCGGATTCCTGCCGTAAGCTCTGGAGCTTTGCATCGGATCATCGCAGCTGGCTTGCTGCTACAGAGTGGCTATAGTGGCTAATGCCCTTGTCCCTAAGCTAGCACCAGTTAGCCTCGAGCCAGGCGCATCTCCCGGCTAGCAAATTAAATTACTCCAGCTACAATACCTCTTTTGCCAATTGGCCTGGACCCTTTGTCGACACGGAGCCCTGCCGATCCATCACGACTGGTCTGTCGATGTAATTCCGTACGTTATGTCCTCAATCGGCCTTTGCTGGACGTCGGTGAGGACACTTCTGCTATCCCCAGCCTGCTATTTTAAAGAACTCCGTGTCTCCCGCTTGTTAGCGTAGTAGCCTGCTGGACTGTTCATTAATCACGCTACTCCATTTTGTATATTTTGTTTATCTGTTGGCCCCAGCCTCGAACTCAGTCCCTGTGTGTAGTTAACTGACCCTCTCTGCCCATTCATTGCCATTTTACCTGTTGTTTTCTTAGCTGATTAGCTGTTATTGTCTTACCGTTGTTGTCTTAGCTAGCTCTCCCAATCAACACCTCCTTTGGCCGCCAAAGTATATCTCACTGGTCATCCCCAAAGCCAACCCCCTTTGGCCGCCTTTCCTTCCAGTTCTCTGCTGCCAATGACTGGAACGAATTGAAAAAATCGCCATAGTTGGAGACTTATATCTCCCTCACTAACTTTAAGCATCAGCCATCTGAGCAGCTCACCGATCGCTGCAGCTGTACACAGCCTATCTGTAAATAGCCCATCCAACTACCTACCTCATCCCCATATTTTTTTTATTTACTTGTTTTGCTATTTTGCACACCAGTATTTCTACTTGCACATCATCATCTGCACATCTATCACTCCAGTGTTAATTTTTTGTAATTACTTCGCTACTATGGCCTATTTATTGCCTTACCCCCTTACTCCATTCGCACACACTGTATATAGATTTTTCTATTGTTATTGACATTACTTACATTTATAGAGACATACCCCAAGAGACTTGCAGCTGTAAATGCTGCAAAAGGTGACTCAACAAAGTATTGACTTTGGGGGGGGGGGGGGGGGGGGGGGGGGTGAATAGTTATACATGCTCAAGCTTTCTGGTTAAAATAAACGAACCTGTCTATAGAAAGTCCTACAGTTGACAGTCCCTGTCAGAGCAAAAACCAAGTCATGAGGTCGAAGGAACTGTCTGTAGAGCTCCGAGACAGGATTATGTCGCCGCACAGATCTGCGGGGTACCAAAACATTTCTGCAGCATTGGAGGTCCACAAGTACACAGTTGCCTCCATCATTCTTAAGTGGAAGAAGTTTGGAAACACCAAGACTCCTAGAGCTGGCCAGGGAGGTCACCAAGAACCCTACAGTCACTCTGACAGAGCTCCAGAGTTTATCTTTGGTGTTGGAACCTTCAAGAAAGATAACCATCTCTGCAGCACTCTACCAATCAGGCTTTTATGGTAGAGTGGCCAGATGGCAGCTACTCCTCAGTAAAAGGCACATGACAGCCCTCTGGTGTTTGCCAAAAGGCACCTAAAGGACTCTCAGACCATGAGAACCAAGATTCTCAAGTCTGATGAAACCAAGATTCAACTCTTTGGCCTGAATGCCAAGCGTCACGTCTGGAGAAAACCTGGCACCATCCCTATGGTGAAGCATGGGGGTGGCAGCATCATGCTGTGAGGATGTTTTTTTAGCAGCAGGGACTGGGAAACTAGACAGGATTGAGGGAAAGATGATCCAGAGCACTCAGGACCTCAGACTGGTGCGAAGATTCACCGTCCAACAGGACAATGACTTGTGGTTTGTGGCTTCGGGACAAGTCTCTGAATTTCCTTGAGTGATCCAGCCAGAGTACAGACTTGAACCCGAACGAACATCTCTGTAGAGACCTGAAAATAGCTGTGCAGCAACTCAGGGTCTGAACAATTATGTAAATATGATATTTCAGTTTTTTATTTTAAATACATTTGCAAAAAATGTATAAAAACCTGTTTTTGCTTTGTCATTATGGGGCATTGTGTGTAGATTGATGAGGGAAAAAAGCTATTTAGAATAATACTGTAGTAGTGTTTTGTTGTAGTCTTGCTAACACCAGCTTCTCTACTTCAGCTCGTGTAGTCACGTGGGTCGCGGCTCAACCAGGCTAGTTTTGTTGAGCTCTTTCCCATGGGAATGCATTATTTATTTATTTATTTTACCAAATAAGGGATCCCCGAATGGCGCTGCGGTTTAAGGAACTGCATCTCAGTGCAAGAGGCGACACTACAATCCCTGGTTTGAATCCAGGCTGAATCACATCGGCTGTGATTGGGAGTCCCATAGGGCTGCCTGCAATTTGCCTGGGTTTGGCCGGGTTTGGCTGTCTTTGTAAAGAAGAATTTGTTCTTAACTGACTTGCCTAGTTAAATAAAAGTTAAATTAAGAAATAAAAATGAACAGACATTTCTTAGAAAATACATTTGTCTGTGTGTCTGTCTTGAAAGCATGACCCAGTTAAAAATGTACTTCATTTTCTCACATTTTCCTTGTTTCTACAGATATTCCCCTGAGATGCTTTGAAAAGAGGAAGAGGTGGATTTTGTGAAAAAACGGCAACATCTAAAGTTTCCTGGAAACGAAATCATACTCAATCAAAGATGGCTGAAATGGCTACAGTTGCACACAATAACTCTACTGGCAGAGAGAACAAGTGCCTATCCACTCAGGATCTGGTGGCCGACATATTGCCTCCTGTCCTGATTATAGAGCTCCTACTGGGCCTGCCAGGCAACGTAGTGGCCCTGTGGATCTTCACTTGCCGTCTGAAGATCTGGAGGGTCAACACTCTGTTCCTCTTCAACCTGGTCCTGGCTGACTTCATGCTGCTCATCTGCCTGCCCTTCCGCATTGACAACCTGCTCCGTGGGGAATACTGGGTGTTTGGCGACGCCTGGTGCCGGATCAACCTCTTCATGCTGGCTGTCAACCGTTCGGCAAGCATTGCCTTCATGACTAGCGTGGCCTTCGACCGCTACTTCAAGGTGGTCCATCCGCACCACCGCATCAACCACATGACGTCTACCCAGGCGGGAATGGTGGCAGGGGGCATCTGGGCGGTAGTGATCTCCCTGCGGGTCCCCCTGCTGGCCACCAACCTCCTAAGTGAACATGCCAACAGCTCCCTGTGCCGCAGCTTCAGCACCTACAGCGTGATTCCCCCGGCGATCCTGCTGCACTACATGGTGTTCATCGGGGAGTTCTTCCTGCCCCTGCTGCTCCTGCTGTTCTGCTCAGCCAGGATCGCCTGCATCCTGCGCCAACGGCAGCTGGACAAAGAGAAGAAGGTGCGGCGGGCCATCCGGGTGGTGGGGCTAATTGTGGCTGTGTTTGTGCTGTGTTTCTTTCCTGGCATCGCCACAGGCCTGGTTTCGCTCTATATCAAGAAGTTCAGACCTTGGGACTGTGAATCCTACAAAATGGCAGGCCAGCTTTTCAGCCTGTCCATTGGCTTCACCTACCTTAACAGCGCCCTGGACCCGGTCATCTACTGCTTATCCAGCTCCATGTTCCAGAACTCCCTCAAGAGCTCCATCAATAAGATGGGCCTGGTGGAGTTGAGGCTGAGCCGACGGGGAAGCATGGCCAGCGATGGGTGAGGGAGGCAACTCTGACCCTTTCCTCCAGAGACAGGCCCCACCTTCTAGAAGGTCCTAATAAGGAGAACAGACTCATGGCAGTGAATTGAATGGAGACTAGACAGTGGAATTTTACAGCTGTAATTAACAATCCATATGTTATATTCAGAAACATTTCGTAGCTATGTGGGATACGTACTTGAAATGGCTGAATACCAGTTAGTGTGAAACAAAGATAGGAAAAAGAATGCAATCATTCCATCTGAATTTGACATTATTTTCACAACCATGTGATGTGTTGTAGAATGACATTATGTTTTTGTCTTGATTTACTAATATGTCTGTCAAACACACCATCATTTTTACAGTTCATACAGCAAGATGTTTAATCAAGTGTATGTGTTACTCAGTTCTTTATAAAATATATATTTGTATGTGATGTTTGTGCTTAGAGTATACTGTACACTGTGTACAAAACATGTTCTTTCCATTACATAGACTTACCAGGTGAATCAAGGTGAAAGCTATGATCCCTGAATTTCAATCAGTGTAAATGAAGGGGAGGAGACAGGATTTGTACGTCTTGAGACAATTGAGACAGGATTGTTAAGCCTTGAGACAATTGAGACATGGATTGGGTATGTGTGCCATTCAGAGGGTAAATGGGCAAGACAATAGATTTAAGTGCCTTTGAATGGGGTATGGTGTTAGGTGCTAGGCGCACTGGTTTGAGTGTGTCAAGAACTGCAACGCTGCTGGGTTTTTCACGCTCAACAGTTTCCCCGTGTGTATCAAGAATTGTCCACCACCCAAAGGACATCTAGTCAACTTGACACAGCTGAGGGAAGTATTGGAGTCAACATGGGCCAGCATCCCTGTGGAACGCTTTCAACACCTTGTAGAGTCCATGCTCCAAGTTGAGGCTGTTCTGAGGGCAAAAGGGATACAACGCAATATTAGGAAGGTGTTCCTAATGTTTTGTACACTGAGTGTATATTTTTCAATCTAGATATTTTGTTCATTTGTGATGAATGAAATGACAATAAAGATTATCCTGAATGTTATGTAAAATACATATGAAGCCACAGATGAAGCCTGTCAAAGCCACAGAAGCCACAGATGAAGGGGAACTCTTGATTGCTGCTGGGGGAGAGAGACTCTTCTCTTCAAAGACTCACATTATCCACACAAAAGTGCTACATGTCATCCTTTGTTGCACAGCACCTGGTAGCAGCAAGGGAACTCAATCAATGGCTGTAGGTGTAATTACCGCTGAGCTACCACTGCTGTGCCAACATGTGACTCTGACATGTGGCTTACTGGGACGATACACGGCAGTGCAAACAGAGGTATTTGTCACACCCTGGTCAAAGTATTTTGTGTTTATCTTTATTTATTTGGTCAGGCCAGGGTGTGGCATGGGTTTTTGTATGTGGTGTGTATGTATGGGGATTGTAGCTAGTGGGGTGTTCTAGCTAAGTCTATGGCTGTCTGAAGTGGTTCTCAATCAGAGGCAGGTGTTTATCGTTGTCTCTGATTGGGAACCATATTTAGGCAGCCATATTCTTTGAGTTTGTCGTGGGTGATTGTCCTTAGTGTCCTGATGTCATTGTTCTGTGTTAGGTTACACAAGTATAGGCTGTTTCGGTTTTCGTTAAGTTTATTGTTTTGATAGTGTTTGTGTTTAGTGTGTTACTTCATTAAACATGGATTGCAATAGACACGCCGCATTTTGGTCCGACTCTCCTTCTCATCAAGAAAACCGTTACAGAATCACCCACCACAAAGGGACCAAGCAGCGTGTCAACAGGCAAGAACAGCCCAAAGTGGAGTACAGTATGGACTATACTTCTTGGGAGGAGATAGACAGGTGGGCGGTCGACCCAGGGAGCGTGCCGGAGCCCGCCTGGGATTCGATGGAGCAGTGCGCGGAAGGATATAGGAGAATGGAGTTTGCGAAGCAAGCAAGGCGGCGCGGACGGAGGCCCCATAGTCAGCCCCAAAAATTTCTTGGGGGGGGGCTCAGGGAGAGTGTGGCAGAGTCAGGAGCCAGACCTGAGCCAACTCTCCCTGTTTATCGTGAGGAGCCAAGGAGGAGACCAGAACCAGAGCCGGTGTTGGAGGTGAGCGAAACAGAGACTGTGAAGGAGTTAATGGGGAAATTGGAGGAGAGAGAAATGAGGGAGTTGCTGTGTTGGTGTTTTAAACATGGAATTCGCCCGACGGAGCGTGTCGGGGATTTGATGGCACCTGGGTCAGCGCTCCATACTCGTCCTGAGGTGCGTGTTAGTCGGCTGGTGAAGATGGTGCCAGTCTCACGTACCAGGCCTCCTGTGCACCTCCCTAGCCTTGCACGTCCTGTGCCAGCACCGCTCTCAAGATCTCCAGTACGCCTTCACGGTCTAACCCATCCTGTGCCACCTCCACACCCCAGCCCTCCGGTAGCAGCTCCCCGCACCAGGCTTCCTGTGCGTGTCCTCGGCCCAGTACCACCAGTGCCAGCACCACGCATCAGGCCTACAGTGCGCCTCGCCTGTCCAGCGCTGTCGGAGCCCTCCTCCTCTCCAGTGCTGTCGGAGTCTCCCGCCTGTTTAGCGCTGTTAGAGCCTTCCTTCTCTACAGCGCTGCCGGAGTCTCCCGCCTGTTCAGAACTGCCAGTTAGCATAGAGCTGCCAGTTAGCATAGAGCTGCCAGTTAGCATAGAGCTGCCAGTTAGCATAGAGCTGCCAGTTAGCATAGAGCTGCCAGTTAGCATAGAGCTGCCAGTTAGCATAGAGCTGCCAGTTAGCATAGAGCTGCCAGTTAGCAAGGAGCTGCCAGTCTGCAAGGAGCTGCCAGTCTGCATAGAGCTGCCAGTCTGCAAGGAGCTGCCAGTCTGCAAGGAGCCGCCAGAGCTGCCTGTCTGCAGGATGCCGCCAAAGCTGCCTGTCTGCAGGATGCCGCCAAAGCTGCCTGTCTGCAGGATGCCGCCAAAGCTGCCAGTCTGCAAGGAGCCGCCAGAGCTGCCAGTCTGCAAGGAGCCGCCAGAGCTGCCAGTCTGCAAGGAGCCGCCAGAGCTGCCAGTCTGCAAGGAGCCGCCAGAGCTGCCAGTCTGCATGGAGCAGCCAGGGCCGCCAGTCAGTATGGAGCAGCCAGGGCCGCCAGTCAGCATGGAGCAGCCAGGGCCGCCAGTCAGCATGGAGCAGCCAGGGCCGCCAGTCAGCATGGAGCAGCCAGGGCCGCCAGTCAGCATGGAGCAGCCAGGGCCGCCAGTCAGCATGGAGCAGCCAGGGCCGCCAGTCAGCATGGAGCAGCCAGTCAGCATGGAGCAGCCAGGGCCGCCAGTCAGCATGGAGCAGCCAGAGCTGCCAGTCAGCATGGAGCTGCCAGTCAGCATGGAGCAGCCAGTCAGCATGGAGCAGCCAGTCAGCATGGAGCAGCCAGAGCAGCCAGTCAGCATGGAGCAGCCAGAGCAGCCAGTCAGCATGGAGCAGCCAGAGCTGCCAGTCAGCATGGAGCAGCCAGAGCTGCCAGTCAGCATGGAGCAGCCAGAGCTGTCAGTCAGCATGGAGCAGCCAGTCAGCATGGAGCAGCCAGAGCTGCCAGTCGACCAGACTCTTCCAGATCTGCCAGTCGACCAGACTCTTCCAGATCTGCCAGTCGACCAGACTCTTCCAGATCTGCCAGTCGACCAGACTCTTCCAGATCTGCCAGTCGACCAGACTCTTCCAGATCTGCCAGTCGACCAGACTCTTCCAGATCTGCCAGTCGACCAGACTCTTCCAGATCTGCCAGTCGACCAGACTCTTCCAGATCTGCCAGTCGACCAGACTCTTCCAGATCTGCCAGTCGACCAGACTCTTCCAGATCTGCCAGTCGACCAGACTCTTCCAGATCTGCCAGTCGACCAGACTCTTCCAGATCTGCCAGTCGACCAGACTCTTCCAGATCTGCCAGTCGACCAGACTCTTCCAGATCTGCCAGTCGGCCAGACTCTTCCAGATCTGCCAGTCGGCCAGACTCTTCCAGATCTGCCAGTCGGCCAGACTCTTCCAGATCTGCCAGTCAGCCAGGATCTGGTAGATTCATCAACCTGCCTGAGCTTCCTCTCACTCCTGAGCTTCCTCTCACTCCTGAGCTTCCTCTCACTCCTGAGCTTCCCCTCAGTTCCGAGCTGCCTCAGTCCCGAGCTGCCCCTCAGTCCCGATCTGCTCCTCAGTCCAGTGGGGTTCTGGGTGAGGACTACTAGGCCATGGTCGGCGGCGAGGGTGGACTATCCAGGGACGCGAGGAGAAGGGACTAAGACATTGATTGAGTGGGGTCCACGTCCCGCGCCGGAGCCGCCACCATGGACAGACGCCCACCCGGACCCTCCCTATTGTTTTGAGGTGCGTTCGGGAGTCCGCACCTTAGGGGGGGGGTTCTGTCACACCCTGGTCAAAGTATTTTGTGTTTATCTTTATTTATTTGGTCAGGCCAGGGTGTGGCATGGGTTTTTGTATGTGGTGTGTATGTATGGGGATTGTAGCTAGTGGGGTGTTCTAGCTAAGTCTATGGCTGTCTGAAGTGGTTCTCAATCAGAGGCAGGTGTTTATCGTTGTCTCTGATTGGGAACCATATTTAGGCAGCCATATTCTTTGAGTTTGTCGTGGGTGATTGTCCTTAGTGTCCTGATGTCATTGTTCTGTGTTAGGTTACACAAGTATAGGCTGTTTCGGTTTTCGTTAAGTTTATTGTTTTGATAGTGTTTGTGTTTAGTGTGTTACTTCATTAAACATGGATTGCAATAGACACGCCGCATTTTGGTCCGACTCTCCTTCTCATCAAGAAAACCGTTACAGTATTAAATGTATTTCTCTCAAGTTTTATTACTCACAGATGATTTTTTTTTTGCTCAAATATCTCCAAAGCTAATATACAGGGGATTTGGGAGGCTGTCGTCTAACTCTTTAATAAGAGAACAAATACAATCCACTGTGATCATGCACACTGTCTGTGTGTCTTTAATAGACACAAAAACCAAAGGCTTGGATTTTAATGCAGTGGTTATAAACCGTTTCCTTTCCGGGGACCACCAGATCACCATCAAAGGCTCTTGAGGACCACCATGCACAGAACTGCAGAATTGTTCAACATAAAATATCGTAGTGGGAGTTAAATTTATCAGTGAATGTAACATATTAACATGTTAAACCTACACAAGGATGTTTGTTAGAAAATAGAATTACAGTACTTGTGTTACTGCACTGTAAAACTACTGTAGAACATTTACAGTTATACATTTCACTGTGATACCATTTTCGGATCAATGTATCAACCTACATGACATCAAAGAGGGCCAACCAACTTTCTGGTAGAGAATGCAGTGATGAGCACTAAAATTGTCACCCGCAATGAAAAGCAGTGCGCTACAATAAACTGCATCTAATGGCTTTATTGAAGTGGCAGCTGCGTTCATCCAGGTGATGTCGCCATAGTCTAGGACCGATGGGAATGTCGACTGAATAATCTCCTTTCTACTATTTAGCGAGAGGCAGGACCTTTTTTCGATAGAAGAAGCCCATTTTTATGCTCAGCTTCTTGACTGACTCATCAACATGCTTTTTAAAAAACAGCTTTTCATCTAATCCAGATGCCCAGATATTTCTAAGCAGGGACATGAGCAATATGGAAACCATCCAAAGTACATGTGCTTAAGACATCCGTTACTTTTATGCCCTTTAGAGAACAACATATACTTAGTTTTACCTGCGTTCAATACTCATTTCAGGTCAATAAAGTGTTCTATTATACAATGAATGCAGACTCTAGTTCAGATAGAGCCTGGTTCGGCTGTGGGGGCAATAGCATACACAACAGTATCATCAGCATACAAGTGCAGGTTACAATTTCTTTACAGACAAGTCGATATTGTGATTGGAAACAGTAAAACGTACAGGACCCAAAATCAACCCATACAGGACACCTTTTGTAATATCCAGGAGACCTGATTTTTTACATCAGCAGCAGATAGACATTGAGTTCTATCTGTCAAGTAATTTTTAAACCAGCAAGCTGGTCTACGCCAATTGAGGACAGCCTCTGATTTTGCAATGAGTGATCAACAGTATCGAAAGCCTTTGACAGATCAATAAAGAGGGCAGCACAATGCAATCACATCATTTATAACTAGGGATGCAGCAGAGATAGTATGGTGTATGACCTGCTCTAAAACCTGAATAATGCACATTAAGAATACATTTCAAATTCTAATATTTAAGCTAGGCAGTAAAGTTTAGAAATAAGGCAATAATTATTTAGGTCACAAGGGTCATCACCTTTGGGAAGGTGGAGTACATGGGCCACCTTCCAAACCTTGGGGATAGTACCAGATATAATCATCAGGTTAAAAATATGGGTTATTAATGATTCAGCAATCAGGGATTCAGAGAGCTGCATAAAAAAAGGATCAAGCAGATCAACCCCAGTGGATTTTTTTTACATCAATGTTAAGCAAGGCATCTAGCACATCACAGAAAGTAACATGTTAAAATGAAAACAGATTCACTAGAAGTTGATTGGTTAACCGTCGAGTCAGCTAGAGGCTGGCAAAGGGAAGAGTGGCCTATTGACTGACCAGGGTCAATTAAACCACTGTTTCTCACAAATGAAATCCAATGGAAATTGTTACCATTGATGCGAGTTTGGGCATCTTTGAGGGCGTCTTTATGGAGCTTGTTGGTCCTTGCCTACTTTTCCAAATAATCCCACAGAGATCCATGCAGGCCAGACGTTTTGATTGCTATACCCTATCTGAAAGAGCATATTCCAAGGTTGTTAAAGAGCCTAGATTTGCCAAACAACACAAAATGTTTCACAGATGGTCTCTCTTTCAGCGCGAAGTGGTGGTGAAATAGTTGTCCACGTGGGCTATTGCTTCAAATCCTGTTATAACAATTGGATGACTTTGGGTGTTTCAGTAAGGAACCATTTGATGCCTTCAATTGCATTAGCCTACTTTATTTCAATATTTTTGTAATTCAGTGATATTTATTCCCATAATAATTTATTATGGATCAATCCTGATGTGGTTAGGAAACAGTGCATTTGGTGGGATATGCAAAGCGACATTCCTCGCAAACACCCATTAATACATGTAAAGTCCATAAACTTGGCAAGAGACTATTGTCCTGCTGATAGCTCATCAAGGGTGGATGGATTCTTTTGATTTCCAATTTATTGGAAAGGCTGCTAAACAATTTACACCTGGCCAACAGCCTTGTTGCACAGTACAGTACACTTTCACTCCATTCTCAGCCTGACTCTCTACCACCAGATGCTTATTGCTATTGTTATTATTTATTTGGTAACATTCCTGTCACGATCGTCGTATGAAGCGGACCAAAATGCAGCGTGGTATGTGTTCATGATGATTTTTAAATAAAAGAAAGCACTGAACACTCAATACAAACTATACAAAACAATAAACAAAATAACGACCGTGAAGCTATAATGAGAACTGTGCTGACACAAGCAACTAACATATGCAATCACCCACCAACCAAGGACCAAGCGGCGTGGTGACAGGCAGCGGCAGCAGGAGCAGCGCAAGAAGGAGGAATGGACATGGGAGGACGTTTTGGACGGCAAGGGTTGCTACACATGGGAGGAGATCCTGGCGGAAAAGGATCGCCTCCCTTGGGAACAGGTGGAGGCAGCTAGGAGAGCAGAGGCAGCCGGAGAAAGGAACCGGCGATACGAGGGAACACGGCTGGCAAGGAAGCCCGAGAGGCAGCCCCCAAAATGTCTTGGGGGGAGGCACACTGGGAGTGTGGCCAAGGCAGGTAGGAGTCCTGCACCAGCTTCCCGTGCCCACCGGAGTGAGAGAGGGTGTCGTACTGGTCAGGCACCGTGTTATGCTGTGGAGCGCACGGTGTGCCCAGTGCGGGTGCATAGCCCGGTGCGGTACATCCCAGCTCCTCGTATCGGCTGGGCTAGGTTGAGCATCGAGCCAGGTGCCATGAAGTCTGCTCTGCGCATCTGGTCTCCAGTGCGTCTCCTTGGGCCGGCATACATGGCACCAGCCTTACGCATGGTGTCCCCGGTTCGCCTGCACAGCCCAGTGCGGGCTATTCCACCTTGCCGCACTGGGCGGGCTACGGCGAGCATTCAACCAGGTAAGGTTGGGCAGGTTCAGTGCTCGAGACCTCCAGTACGCCTTCTCGGGCCAGTCTATCCAGTGCCACCTCCACGCACCAGCCCTCCGGTGGCAGCCCCCCGCACCAGGCATCCTGTGTGTGTCCAGAGCCCAGTACTCCCTGTTTCTCTTCCACGCACTCGCCCTGAGGTGCGTCTCCTCGGCCCAGTACCACCAGTGCCATGCCTACAGTGTGCCTCGTCTCTCCAGCGCCACTAGAGCCTTCCTCCTCTCCAGCGCCGCCAGAGCCTACCTCCTCTCCAGCGATGCCGGAGTCTCCCGCCTGTCCAGAGCTGCCAGAGTCTCCAGCGCTGCCGGAGTCTCCCGCCTGTCCGGCGCTGCCAGAGCTTCCGCACCTCAGTCCAGAGGTGCCAGATCCCCTCAGTCCAGAGGCGCCAGAGCCCCTCAGTCCAGAGGCGCCAGAGCCCCTCAGTCCAGAGGCGCCAGAGCCCCTCAGTCCAGAGGCGCCAGAGCCCCTCAGTCCGGCCCTGCCAGAGCCTCCCGCCTGTCCAGCGCTGCCGGAGCCTCCCGCCTGTCCGGCGCCGCCGGAGCCTCCCGCCTGTCCGGCGCCACCGGAGCCTCCCGCCTGTCCGGCGCCACCGGAGCCTCCCGCCTGTCCAGCGCTGCCGGAGCCTCCTGCCTGTCCGGCGCTGCCGGAGTCATCCTTCACCCCCGCGCTGCCGGAATCTCCCGTCCATTCGGGACCCATTTCTAGGGTCCCCAGTCCAAGGTCGGCGGCGAGGGTCGCCGTGTTTAGGATGCCACGGAGGCGGACAATGAGGCGGAGAAAGACTGTGTTGAAGTGGGGTCCACGTCCCGCGCCAGAGCCGCCACAGCGGACAGACGCCCCCCCAGACCCTCCCCTATTAGGTTCAGGTTTTGCGGTCGGAGTCCGCACCTTTGGGGGGGGGGGGGGGGGGGGGGGGGTACTGTCACGTTCTGACCTTTTATTTCCTTTGTTTTATGGTCAGGGCGTGAGTTGGGGTGGGCAGTCTATGTTTGTTTTCCTATGATTTTGGGATTTCTATGTTTCGGCCTAGTATGGTTCTCAATCAGAGGCAGGTGTCATTAGTTGTCTCTGATTGAGAATCATACTTAGGTAGCCTGGGTTTCACTGTTTGTTTGTGGGTGATTGTCTATGTTATTTGCTTGTGTCAGCACAGTTCTTATGATAGCGTCACGGTCGTTATTTGTTTATTGTTTTTGTACAGTTTACTTCGTGTTTTTCGTCATCTATTAAATGATGCATTCACACCACGCTGCGCTTTGGTCCGCTTCTTACGACGATCGTGACAATTCCACAAGTAAATGTAATAAATAAAATACATACATTAAATAGCTCAGGTCTGGAAAATACGTTAAACCTTTTTTGATTTTATTTATTTATCTGTGCTTAATAGCCAAGGCTTTTTGGCTTTACACATTAACTAGTCAAAAGATTGGACCGACTCATTCAAGGGTTTTTTTTCTACGTCGTTGGATACTAGAGAAGACCTCAAACCTATGAAATAACACATATGGAATCATGTAGTAACCAAAAAAGTTTTAAACATATCAAAATATATGTTTTATTTGAGTTTCTTCAAAGTAGCCACTCTTGGAATTCTCTCAACCAGCTTCATAATCACCTGGAATGCATTTCAATTAACATGTGTCTTGTTAAACGTGAAATAGTGGATTTGTTTTCCTTCTTAATGCGTTTGAGACAATCAATCAATCAATCAATCAAATTTATTTTATATAGCCCTTCGTACATCAGCTGATATCTCAAAGTGCTGTACAGAAACCCAGCCTAAAACCCCAAACAGCAAGCAATGCAGGTGAAGAAGCACGGTGGCTAGGAAAAACTCCCTAGAAAGGCCAAAACCTAGGAAGAAACCTAGAGAGGAACCAGGCTATGTGGGGTGGCCAGTCCTCTTCTGGCTGTGCCGGGTGGAGATTATAACAAAACATGGTCAAGATGTTCAAATGTTCATAAATGACCAGCATGGTCGAATAATAATAAGGCAGAATAGTTGAAACTGGAGCAGCAGCACAGTCAGGTGGACTGGGGACAGCAAGGAGTCATCATGTCAGGTATTCCTGGGGCATGGTCCTAGGGCTCAGGTCCTCCGAGAGAGAGAAAGAAAGAGAGAATTAGAGAGAGCATATGTGGGATGGCCAGTCCTCTTCTGGCTGTGCCGGGTGGAGATTATAACAGAACATGGCCAAGATGTTCAAATGTTCATAAATGATCAGCATGGTCGAATAATAATAAGGCAGAACAGTTGAAACTGGAGCAGCAGCACAGCCAGGTGGACTGGGGACAGCAAGGAGTCATCATGTCAGGTAGTCCTGGGGCATGGTCCTAGGGCTCAGGTCCTCCGAGAGAGAGAAAGAGAGGAGGAGAGAATTAGAGAACGCACACTTAGATATCAGTTGTGTTGTGACAAGGTAGGGGTGGTATACAGAAGATGGCCCTATTTGGTAAAAGAACAAGTCCATATTATGGCAAGAAGAGCTCAAATAAGCAAAGAGAAATGACAGTCCATCATTACTTTAAGACATGAAGATCAATATGGAAAATTTCAAGAACTTTGAAAGTTTCTTTAAGTGCATTCGCAAAAACAATCAAGCGCTATGATGAAACTGGCTCTCATGAGGACCGCCACAGGAAAGGAAGACCCAGAGTTACCTCTGCTGTAGAGGATAAGTTCAGTAGAGTTACCAGCCTCAGAAATGGCAGCCAAAATAAATGCTTCACAGAGTTCAAGTAACAGACACATCTCAACATCAACTGTTCAGAGGAGACTGTGTGAATCAGGCCTTCATGGTCGAATTGTGACAAAGAAACCACTACCAAAGGACACCAATAAGAAGACGGGATTTGCTAGGACTAAGAAACACGAGCGATGGACATTAGACCGGTGGAAATCTGTCCTTTGGTTTGATGAGCCCAAATTTGAGATTTTTGGTTCCAATCGCAGTGTTTTTGTGAAACGCAGAGAAGGTAAACGGATGATCTCTGCATGTGTGGTTACCACCATGAAGCATGGAGGAGGAGGTGTGATGGTGTGGGTGTGCTTTGCTGGTGACACAGTCAGTGATTTATTTAAAATTCAAGACATGACTACCCAGCATGGCTACCACAGCATTCTGCAGCAATACGCCATCCCGTCTGGTTTGCGCTTTGTGGGACTATCATTTTTTTTTCAGCAGGACAATGACCCAACAAACCTCCAGTCTGTGTAAGGGCTATTTGACCAAGAAGGAGAGTGATGGAGTGCTGCATCAGATGACTTGGCCTCCACAATCACCTGACCTCAACTCAATTGAGATGATTTGGATGAGTTGGACCGCATAGTGAAGGAAAATAAGTCATCAAGTGCTCAGCATATGTGGGAACTCATTCAAGACTGTTGGAAAAGCATTCCAGGTGAAGCTGGTTGAGAGGATGCCAAGAGTGCGCAAAGCTGTCATAAAGGCAAAGGGTGGCTACTTTGAAAAATCAAAAATATATGTTTATTTGTTTAACACTTTTTTGATTCAATATGTGTTATTTCATAGTTTTAATGTCCCAATATCCCCCCTCAATCCGATACCACGATGGCCCTCAAGGAACTTCATGCAAACCATATATCCTGAGGCTGCATGTATTGTAGCTGGGGATTTAACAAAGCAAATTTGATGAAATGGCTAGCTAAATTCAATCTGCCTATAGACTGTAACTCTCACACTGGAAAAACACTGGACCATTGTTACTCTAACTCTAAATGAGAACTTGTTCTCAACTAGCCTACCTGGTTAAATGAAGGTGAAATAAAAATAAAAGAAATATCTTCCGTGATGCATGCAAGGCCCTCCCCCGCCCTCCTTCCAGAAAATTTGATCACAGCTCCATTTTGCTCCTCCCTTCCTATAGGCAGAAACTCAAACAGGAAGCACCCGTACTAAGGACTATTCAAAGCTGGTCTGACCAATCGGAATCCACGCTTCAAGATTGTTTTGATCACGCGCACTGGGATATGTTCCAGGCAGCTTCTGGGTATAATATGGACATGTACACCGAGACGGTCACTGAGTTTATCAAGAAGTGTATAGGAGATGCTGTACCCACTGTGACTATTAAAACCTACCCTAACCAGAAACCATGGATAGGTGGCAGCATTCACGCAAAACTGAAAGCACGAAGCACTGCATTTAATCAAGGCAAGGTGACAGGGAATACAAACAGAGTAGTCATTCCCTCCGCAAGGCAATCAAACAGGCAAAACGGCAATATTGAGACAAAGTGGAGTCGCAATTCAACGGCTCAGACACGAGACGTACGTGGCAGGGTTTATAGACAATCACAGACTACAAAAGGAAAACCAGCCATGTCGAGGACACCGACGTCTCGCCATCACACTGCACACTGCCCTATCCCATCTGGACAAGAGGAATACCTATGTAAGAAAGCTGTTAATTGACTATAGCTCAGCATTCAACACCATAGTACCCTTCAAGCTCATCATTAAGCTTGAGGCCCTGGATCTCAACCCCGCCCTGTGCAATTGGGTCCTGGACTTCCTGATGGGCCGCCCCCAGGTGGGGAATGTAGGAAACAACATCTCCACTTCGCTGATCGTCAACACAGGGGCCCCACAAGGGTGCGTGCTCAGCCCCCTCCTGTACTCCCTGTTCACCCATCACTACATGGCCATGCACGCCTCCAACTCATTCATCAAGTTTGCAGACGACACAACAGTAGTAGGCTTGATTACCAACAACAATAAGACAGCCTAGAGGGAGGAAGTGAGGGCTCTCGGAGTGTGGTGTCAGGAAAATAACCTCTCACTCAACGTCAACACAACAAAGGAGATGATCGTGGACTTCAGGAAACAGCAGAGGGAGAACCCCCCTATCCACATCGATGGGACAGCGGCGGAGAAGGCGGAAAGTTTTAAGTTCCTCTGTGTACACATCACTCATAAACTGAAATCATCCACCTACACAGACAGTGTGGTTAACCGTTCTGATCTCCCCATCCCGGATCCGGGATCGTGAATACAGACTCAAGCTCATTACCATAACGCAACGTTAACTATTCATGAAAATCGCAAATGAAATGAAATAAATATGCTAGCTCTCAAGCTTAGCCTTTTGTTAACAACACTGTCATCTCAGATTTTCAAAATATGCTTCTCAACCATTGCAAAACAAGCATTTGTGTAACAGTATTGATGGCTAACGTAGCATTTAGCATTAGCATTCAGCTGGCAACATTTACACAAAAAAACAGAAAAGCATTCAAATAAAATCATTTACCTATGAAGAACTTCAGATGTTTTCAATGAGGAGACTCTCAGATAGCAAATGTTCAGTTTTTCCTGAAAGATTATTTGTTTAGGACAAATCGCTCCGTTTTCTGCGTCACGTTTAGCTATGAAAAAACCCCTGTATCCAGGATTGTGTAAATCTATCAGCAAGCTCATTAGCATAACACAACGTTAACTATTCATGAAAATCGCAAATGAAATGAAATAAATATGCCATCTCTCAAGCTTAACCTTTGTAAACAACACTGTCATCTCAGATTTTCAAAATATGCTTCTCAACCATAGGAAAACAATCATTTGTGTAAAAGTAGCTAGCTAGCGTTAGCATTTAGCGTTAGCATTTAGCGTTAGCATTTAGCGTTAGCATTAGCGTTAGCATCCAGCACGCAACATTTCAACAAAAACATAAAAGCCTTCAAATAAAATAATTTACCTTTGAAGAACTTCTGATGTTTTCAATGAGGATACTCTCAGTTAGATAGCAGATGCTCAGTTTTTCCAAAAAGATTCTTTGTGTATTAGAAATAGCTCCGTTTTATACATCACATTTGGCTACCAAAAAAAATCCGAAAATTCAGTCCTCAAAACTTTTTTCCAAATTAACTCCATAATATCGACTGAAAACATGGCAAACGTTGTTTAGAATCAATCATCAAGGTGTTTTTCACATATCTCTTCATTGATACATCGTTCTTGGACACATGGTTTCTCCCCTATATCAAATGGAAAAGTACGAGCAGCTGGCAATTGCGCACCGAATTCCACGCAGGACACCAGGCGGACACTTGGAAAATGTAGTCTCTTATGGTCAATCTTCCAATGATATGCCTACAAATACGTCACAATGCTGCTAAGACCTTGGGCGAACGACAGAAAGTGTAGGCTCATTCCTTGCGCAATCACAGCCATATAAGGAGACAATGGAAAACAGAGCTTCAGAAATTCTGCTAATTCCTGGTTGATGCATCATCTTGGTTTCGCCTGTAGAATGAGTTCTGGGGCACTTACAGACAAAATCTTTGCAGATTCTGAAACTTCAGAGTGTTTTCTTTCCAAAACTGTCAAGAATATGCATAGTCGAGCATCTTTTCGTGACAAAATATCGCGCTTAAAACGGGAACGTTTTTTATCCAAAAATGAAATAGCGCCCCTAGAGATCTAACAGGTTAAGAAGGCCCAACAGCGCCTCTTCAACCTCAGGAGGCTGAAGAAATTTGGCTTGTCACCTTAAACCCTCACAAACATTTACAAATACACAATTGAGAACATCCTGTTGGGCTGTATCACCGCCTGGTACGGCAACTGCCACGCCCACAACTGCAGGGCTCTCTAGAGGATGGTGCGGTCTGCACAATGCATCACCGGGAGCAAACTACCTGCTCTCCACGACACCTACAGCACCCGATGTCACAGGAAGGCCAAAAAGATCATCAAGGACAACAACCACCTGAGCCACTGCCTGTTCACCCCGCTACAATCCAGACGGCGAGGTCAGCACAAGTGCATCAAACCTGGGGCAGAGAGACTGAAAAACAGCTTCTATCTCAAGACCATCAGACTGTTAAACAGCCATCACTAGCACAGAGAGGCTGCAGCCTACATACAGACTTGAAATCATTGGCCATTTTAATAAATGGAACACTAGTTACTTTAATAATTCCAATTGAATCATGTTTACATATCTTGCATTACTCATTTAATATGTATATACTGTATTCTATACTATCTATTGCATCTTAGCCTATGCACTCTGGCAGTGCTCATCCATATATTTATATCTTCTTATTCCATTCCTTTACTTAGATTTGTGTGTATTAGCTATTTGTTGGGAATTGTTAGATATTACTTGTTAAATATATCTGCACTGTCGGAACTATAAGCACAAGCATTTTGCTACATTCACAATAAAATCTGCTAACCATGTGTATATGACCAATAAAATTTGATTTGGATCTTGACTCTTTTCTCTGGTTTCACATAGCTAGACTGTAGCATATATACTGTATCTGTTTTGTATGGTACGATGTGCTGTACGTCGTACTGTATGTTGATATGGTTTACGCCAGTGTGCTGCCTTACGTATGAATGGGTTGTCAGAATGAGTGGCACGTCATTAAACGTCTGAGTGATGTACAATGTAAAACCGTGCAGACGTGCGGTCTTCTACAGCTAAGCTACTGTAGATATAACAGTATCTACTAAAGATACTGTCATCTCCAAAACGAACTAGAAAAAGGTATGTTCTTGCGTCAGCCGTTCTAGCTTAAACCAATCAAAGTAAGTTACAAAGCCTTTTTTGTAAAGAAGAAAAAAAACGAAGTGGAATAACAGTATGGTTCTCGCTGACATAAGTACATTAATTAAAATGGCTGAAAACTGCTGCTGAACGTTACGTTCATGTAAGATACATGAGCTGAGCACAGACGTCGTTCTTGTTAGCCTAAATACAGTGCCTTGCGAAAGTATTCGGCCCCCTTGAACTTTGCGACCTTTTGCCACATTTCAGGCTTCAAACATAAAGATATAAAACTGTATTTTTTTGTGAAGAATCAACAACAAGTGGGACACAATCATGAAGTGGAACGACATTTATTGGATATTTCAAACTTTTTTAACAAATCAAAAACTGAAAAATTGGGCGTGCAAAATTATTTTATATCTTTATGTTTGAAGCCTGAAATGTGGCAAAAGGTCGCAAAGTTCAAGGGGGCCGAATACTTTCGCAAGGCACTGTAAGAATGAGAATACCGTGCACAGAAGTCAGCTTACTGTACATTCAGAAAGATTACCAGAAAGGGTGCATGTCTGCATGTGTTTATTACATTCATATGTGTTTGTTTGAGCATGTGTGTTTGTGTGTTTTTTATGCATGTGAGTTCACAAAGAGGGTTATTCTGTCATGTATTTCATATTTAAACTTCAGAGGTCAGGGACAGGGTGCAATGTGCTCCTGGTCAACATTAACAACACTACACATTTTTCCAACAATTGTTTACAGACAGTTCATTTCACTTACAACTCACAGTATCACAATTCTAGTGGTACAGAAGTTCACATACACTACGTTGACTGTGCCTTTAAACAGCTTGGAAAATTCCAGAAAATGATGTCATGGCTATAGAAGCTTCTGATAGGCTAATTGACATAATTTGAGTCAATTGGCGGTGTGCCTGTGGATGTATTTCATGGCCTACCTTCAAACGCAGTGCCTCTTTGCTTGACATAATGGGAAAATCAAAAGAAATCAGTCAAGACCTCAGAAAAACAATTGTAGACCTCCACAAGTCTGGTTCATCCTTGGGAGCAATTTCCAAACTCCTGAAGGTACCACGTTCATCTGTACAAACAATAGTATGCAAGTATAAACACCATGGGACCACGCAGCCGTCATATCGCTCAGGAAGGAGACGCATTCTGTCTCCTTGAGATTAACGTACTTTTTTGCAAAAAGTGCAAATCAATCCCAGAACAACATCAAAGGACCTTGTGAAGATGCAGGTGGAAGCAGGTACAAAAGTACCTATATCCACAGTAAAATGAGTCCTATATCGACATAACCTGAAAGCCGCTCAACAAGAAAGAAGCCACTGCTCCACTGCTCCGTAAAAAAGCCAGACTACAGTTTGAAACTGCATATGGGGACAAAGATCTTACCTTTTGGAGAAATGTCCTCTGGTCTGATGAAACAAAAATAGAACTGTTTGGCCATAATGACCATCGTTATGTTTGGAGGAAAAAGGGGGAGGCTTGCAAGCCGAAGAACACCATCCCAACTGTGAAGCACGGGGGTGGCAGCATCATGTTGGGGGGGGTGCTTTGCTGCAGGAGGGACTGGTGCACTTCACAAAATAGAAAAGAGATCATCATGAGCATCATGAGGTGGGAAAATGTTGTGGATTTATTGAAGCAACATCTCAAGACATCAGTCAGGAAGTTAAAGTTGGTCGCAATCTGGTCTTCCAAATGGACAATGACCCCAAGCATGCTTACAAAGGTGTGGCAAATTGGCTTAAGGACAACAAGTCAAGGTATTTGAGTGGCCATCACAAAGCCCTGACCTCAATGCTATGAATATTTGTTGACAGAACTGAAAAAGCGTGTAAGAGCAAGGAGGCCTACAAACCTTCTCAGTGGGCCAAAATTCACCCAACTTACTGTGGGAAGCTTGTGCAAGGCTACCTGAAATGTTTGACCCAAGTTAAACAATTTAAAGACAATGCTACCAAATACTAATTGAGTGTATGTAAACCTCTGACCCACTGAGAATGTGATGAAAGAAATATTTGGACATTTCACGTTCTTATAAAAAAGTGGTGATCGTAACTGACCTAAAACAGGGAATTTTTACTAGGATTAAATGTCAGGAATTGTGAAAACTGAGTTTAAATGTATTTGGCTAAGGTGTATGTAAACCACCGACTTCAACTGTATAGAACACAGAGGCTGATGAGGGGAGGATGGCTCATAATAATGGCTGGAATGGAGTAAATGGAATGCAGCAAAGCACCCCCCCAACATGATGCTGCCACCCCCGTGCTTCACAGTTGGGATGGAAACATATTTCCACCTATTCCGCTTCAGCCATTACCACAAGCCCGTTCTCACCAATTAAGGAGCCACCAACTTGCAGTGAAATAGGTTGGTGAACTGATTATCTTACTGTGGAGAAATGACAGACAGCAAGTGATAACTTAGGTTTACTACACATGTTATTTTAAAAGGGTTGCACATTTTTGCCCCAGCACTACACACCTCAAAATGTGTCCCCCTTTGCATCCCCAGGACCAGGATTAAGAAACACTGATAAAAGCCATTTCAGTGATTTCACTGATTTCTAACCAACCTGGTATTGAACCCAAGTCAAATATTAGCCAGAAGACTATATTAGCCCACTGAGCTAAAGTCTACATGTTTGCTCTGGGAGTTAACGGCAGTTTACAGATCACCAAGGTTACTCATCATCACCTGAGCACAGTTCACCAAGCCACCACTGTTACAGATAAGCAAACAGGACTGACCAGTAATAGCCGTCTACCTCGGACAGGGTAACAGCTCTCTCCCAAGAATGATCCATGACCATTAACCACTGGTGATAGAGCAGCACAGTTAATGAAGACTTAGTCTCGCGAGCCAGACGCGGTATTCTTGGGATCCATATTCTTGGAATTTTCTGACTCTATACTTCACAGATTATGAAGAACCTCTCCTTGAATGCTGGAGCCCGAGGCTAGGGAAACCTCTTAGGCCCTGGTTTTAATGATCCAAAGCCAAATGTTGGTTTATTATTTATCTGCACCGAGGCACATTTCAAGTCCCCTGAACAGCAATTCTTCAGTCACACAACATTTCCCCTTAGTGCCTGTGCTTTAAAGCTATACATGTATTGAGATTATAAAATCACCTCTCACATGGTTGATTTTTTGATAGGGAACTCAAGAACTTAAAGGGAACCACTAGACACTATTTGTGGTGTTTTTCCAGTCTTCCTACATCATTATGAGTGATGAGAGCGTGTTTCAGACATAATTATACACTATAGCGGTATTTCAGAATTTTTACCCGGGAGAGTTCAACCAATGACGTCATTGGTTGTTTGAGCTTACTGTCTGATCTAAAGATGCCATGTTTTGCAGCAGATACTGTGGCCTTTGTGTTTTTCCAATTGCACGATCACGATAGCAGTGAGTAGATATGTCTCACCTATGTTCCTATCTGCCAAGACATTCCCACCCTCAAAGGCAGGCTTTTCAAAATGGTTTACAGGTTCACGGGAGCTATGTTACCGTGCACTGTCTATCCGAGATAGCTAAATAATTAGCTACAACCCAGACAGCAAAAAATGTCCCCCCACTCGCTACACCAAAGGCAATAAATTCCTACTGCCAGCAGGAGAGTGGAGTTTGCCGCTCAAGATGTGATTTGCATCTCTGGCGGGTAGCCCTCATTCAGAGGACCGCTACAAACCCTCTGCAGGAGGTTTTTGTATCTCTGGCATTTAGCCTCCACTCAGATGACAGCTATACGCCATAGGCAAGCCATCCTGACCCTTTGTTTTTACACTGCTGCTACTCATTGTTATTATCTATGTATAGTCACTTTACCCCTACCTGTACCCCCACACATTGACTCGGTACCAGTACCCCCTTGTATATAGCCTCATTTTAGTTTATTTAGTAAACATGTTCTTAACTATTTTTTCTTAAAATTGCATTGTTGGTTAAGGGCTTGTAAGTAAGCATTTCACGGTGTGGTATTCGGCGCATGTGCCAAATTACATTTGATTTGAGTTCATTTGAAAGACAATATCCAGGAATTTATCTAATCTCAAATTCGGCCAGCCACCTTCCAGCTAACCACAGCCAGCCAGAGCCTGCAAGCTGTTTTTGTTGCGATCTATAAATCTTAGCCTACACATTTTTATTATTAAAATGTGATTTATTTTTAAAAAGCAAAATAACCACACACAAGGAAACAATGCATAAAAAAATATTGAGGATGACACAAAAGTGACAGACCTAATAATTTACAGTTTAGGGCATTAATAGCCAATATTTGTGTCATTCATTTTCTATACTAGTCTATATAACTATTCCTAGAAACTATTCCAGTTGCTTTGTTAAAGAGACGCCACCCCCTAAACCACTTCAAACAAAGTGTTGATCACTGTCATTAAGGGTGAATTATCTGTGGTAATGAAGCCAGTTCTAGTCTATCGTATTAATACACAGACTACATTCCAATGTACATTTAATTCCATGGCCTGTTTATTGCTTCAAACTATGTTCAAATCGAAGCCACAGCCAATGTTGCAACTTGCAATGTGAATTTCAATGAATAGCCTGCACTGCTGAACTTTAGGAACCCATAGCTATTTAATTGGACTGATTTCAGCCTTTTGAACTGTGACCACAGATAATGGAGGGTAAACTCGAACTACTAACTTAGGTAACATTGGCATGTCTACTAAATTTACTACGTTTGCTAAATTATGTCGGTGCTCTTTTGTCCTTGCTAGCAGAATTAGTTAGCTAGCTAGTTTGCTAACATTAGATGATTTGCTAACATTAGTGTGGCTGTATGTTAGCTTGCTAGCTAGCAGCTTGTGTTGTTAAGTTGGCTAGCTTATTATCTGCTTTTGTCCTTGCAAGCTGACTTACATAGCTAGCTTGCCCCTTACAAAAAAATATTTCTGTAAAAGTGCAGTAACTGTAGTCAACTGTGGTATTTTGGACACAGAAATTGCAGAATAACTGCAGTGTACTGCAGATAGAAGAGACAGGTTCAAAAGTTCAGAGATATGCTTGGCATTGATAGGGACTGCAAAGTTAAAGAACAAAGGGTCTAAATTTTTTGACCCGGATGTTTTTTGGGGGTCAAGTTTAAGGATCTCCTTTAGCACCCTTTAGGGTGGCGCATCGGGGCTAGGCGCATCTGGGCTAGTCGCATTAGAAGGGGTGGGAGATGAGGAAATGTTGGACGGGCAAGGAGGCATGGCTGAGTCAAATAGGAATCCTGACTTAATGAAGTGGTGATTAAAGAGCTCAGCCATGTGCTCCTTGTCAGTAACAACCACATCATCAACATTAAGGGACATGGGCAGCTGTGAGGAGGAGGGTTTATTCTCCAGGTCTTTAACCGTTTTCCAAAACTTCTTGGGGTTAGACCCACAGAGAGAGAACTGTTCCACAAAGTAACTAGCTTTGGCCTTCCGGATAGCCTGAGTTCACTTATTTCTCAATTGCCTGAACGAGAGCCAGTCAGCCTGAGTATCCGTGTGCCGAGCCTTTCGTCAAATGGAATTCTTGAGGTGGAGTAACTCTGCCAGATCACGGTCGAACCAGGGGCTGAACCTGTTTTTTATTCTCATTTTCTTTATGGGGCGTGTTTGTTATTAATACCACTGAAAATATCAAAAATAAGGTCAAAGCGTCTTCAACAGCAGGGATCAAGCTGAATCTATACCAGTTTACAGAGGCCAGGTCATGAAGGAAGGCTTGCTCATTAAAGTTTTTTAGCAAGTGTCTATGATGAATCGGGACAGGTCGTTTCACTGAGCAGTCATTACGAATACTGTAAAACAGTGATCACTAAGGTCATTACAGAAAATACATTATTTGTTAGGATAACATCAAGGAGTAGCTTTTTCTGGGTGTTTGGAGTCATACCTTGTGGGATTGGTAATAAACTGAGAAATATTTAGGGAGTCCAGTTGCTTTAGGACTTGGTCAGGTGGTTTAAGCATGTCCCAGTCTTGTAGGATAAATTCAGACCTAGGGTAATGGCCCAGGAGAGAGCTTAGGGCATTTAGGGTACAGGCCGGTGCTGATGGAGGATGATAACACCCAACATCAGTCAACAATGAGATATTGATTGCCACCACCAACTTTGGAAGATCTGTCTTGCCAAAAACGGTTAAAACCAGAAATGTTAACATCAGTGTTCAAAACACTCTTTCTTAACTACATCTCAGTAATGACCAACACAGCTCCTGGCTGACTGACGGCTCAGGACAGACTGGTGGCTCTGACGGCTCAGGACAGACTGGTGGCTCTGACAGCTCAGGACAGGCGGGAGACTCCCTTGGCTGTTCCCAGGGTCCTTTGCTGTCCAAAATCTCCTCCCAAGTCCATTTCTCCAAATATCGCTGCCTCTCCTGCTGCTGCTGCTGCTGTCCTTTACCACGCTGCTTGGTCCTTGGTTGGTGGGTGTTTCTGTAATGGAAGAATTCCTCTTCGTCTGAAGAGGAGTAAGGATCGGACCAAGATGCAGCATGGTAAGGGTTCATGATGATTTATTCAAGACAAATGAACACTCGAACAAAACCAATAAACGATAACGTGAAATCTACAAAAACCGACAAACACACACACGGAAACAAACACCCACAAACCAACAGTGAAACCCAGGCTACCTAAGTATGACTCTCAATTAGAGACAACTAACGACACCTGCCTTTGATTGAGAACCATACTAGGCCGAAACAGAAACCAAACATAGACTGCCCACCCCAACTCACGCCCTGACCGTACTAAATAAAGACAAAACAAAGGAAATAAAGGTCAGAACGTGACAGATATTTAAAGTTTAACCTCTTGGATTTAGGGGGCGCTATTTTAATTTTTGGATGAAAAACGTTCCCGTTTTAAACAAAAAACAATTTTGTCACGAAAGGATGCTCGACTATGCATATAATTGACAGCTTTGGAAAGAAGACACTCTGACATTTCCAAAACTGCAAAGATATTGTCTGTGAGTGCCACAGAACTGATGTTACAGGTGAAACCCAGATAAAAATCCAACCAGGAAGTGTCGTGGAAATTTCCTTAATTACCAAATGATGAGAGAGCAAATCACACACCAGTCAGAGTTATGCTTAATCTTCACCTTTAATAATAATTAAGCTTTTGCAATAGCATTTTGACTTTCAACAGTTCAGTATCTCTAATGAAAAGTTGAGAGTGGTCAACATAATGGCAACTGGGATCCTTTATAGCAAAGATCCACCCCCCCTAGTTGACATGACAAACCGCATGTCTTAGGAACTTACACAAAGAAAGACTTTACTTCAGAGAGGAATATCCCCTAGCCAGACAGAATTGGCTATAACTTATCGTTCAGTTTGGTCTCCTAAACAAAGCTCTTATCTCGTCCTTGGTACAAAATGGTACCAAGACATTACCCCCACCCTATGAAATATATCAAATTGTCATTTTAGACACCCCATTCTATATATAACCAATTCTGGACAAGCTCACGGGGAGGAAAGTGAGCCTTTAGGTCAAGATAGAGGCAACGAGAGAGGGAACATAGAATGGTTCCAGACACTGCCATCCTCCTCTCCCCGATGGGAAAAGTAGGGAGTGACTGGCACACAGACACAGTGGAGCCAAGGGATAATTGGTTCCCCATTAATCATCCCTTCACATGGTTTAAAATATATGTTTACACATGATGACATCTTGACCTCTCCGCTCTGCTCAGACCAAGCAACTTAGTCTTGACAGAGAACAGATAATTGCAAATGACCACCACTATAGTACAACAAAATACATTCTTATGAGAAATAACTCATAAGCATATCATGAAAATAAAATATCTTATCTATGTTACCCAACTAATTCTGATTAATCCCCAACAGAAGTGCCGTATTTTTTGAAACCGCCTCATGCCAATGACTCCTTATATGGCTGTGAATGAGCTACGAATGAGCTTACGTTTTCCATGTATTCCTCGTATTCCTTTAGGCATTTCCATTGAAGAATGGCTGTAAGGGACCATATATAGCATGTGGTCACATGGTGTCTCCCGCGTAAAATACTGAGGTAGCCATTTTTCCAATCGCTTCTTATGAGAAACCAATTGCCTCGATGGATATATTATCGAATATATATGTTAAAAACACCTTGAGGATGGATCCTAAACAACGTTTGCCGTGTTTCTGTCGATATTATGGAGAAAATGTTGAAAAAAGTTTGGCGTTATAGTTGCAGCGTTTTCCGGTCGATTTCTCAGCCAAGCATGATGAAGATACGTGAGCTATTTCGCCTACAAAAATAATATTTTGGGAAAAAAGGAACATTTGCTATCTAACTGGGAGTCTCCTGAGTGAAAACATCTGAAGTTCTTCAAAGGTAAGTTATATAATTTGGTTGCTTTTCTTATTTTCGTGAAAATGTTGCCTGCTGCCAGCAGAGCCTAGCATGATAAACTTACACTAATGCTTGTCTAGTGTTGGCTGTAACGCATATTTTGAAAATCTGAGATGACAGTGTTGTTAACAAAATGCTAAGCTTGTGTTTGAATATTTTTATTTCATTTCATTTGCGATTTTCATGAATAGGAAAAGTTTATGTCCGCTGCGTTATGCTAATGCGTTTGAGGCTATGATTACGCTCCCGGATACGGGTTTGCTCGTCGCAAGAGGTTAATGCTTAAAACCAGCAAATAAGATTGTTTGGGGACAGAATTGGTGGAGACAACCGAGCACTGAAGGTGTTCTTTGGTAAAGATTGCCACTCCACCAACTTTGGAAGGTCTGTCTTGCCAAAAAAGGTTATAACCAGAAATGTTCACATCAGTGTTCAAAACACTCTTTCTTAACTACATCTTAGTAATGACCAATACATCTGGATTGGAACTGTAAACCCACACTTTCAATTGATCAATTGTAGGTAATAAGCTTCTAGTGTTAATGTGCAGAAACCCCAGGCTTTTACGAGAGCAGAAATTAGTGAAGCAGATATCAGAGCACAGGTCAGTATTGGGGATAGCAACAGTAGATGGGCCAGGATGTACATTTCCGGATAACATCAGCAGTAATACAATCAGGCCACGGCAGAGGACAGGGAAAGCTCTGCAGGGTTGATTTCTTTTTGGCATTTGAACATGCATCAGATGGCAACAAAATCAGATTGTACAGCAATTTCATCAGGGGACATGAATACAACGCCGGCAAGAGGTGGTTAGAATAGGATTGGATGCCAAGAGTCCATGTAACCAATAGAGTAAGAGTCCCAAATGTGGGAACAAACATAGTCTGTCCCACGGTCGGGTAAACAAGCAAGTTCATAGTCAAGAAAGCACGCAGGAGTCGAGGCAAAATAACATAAAGCACAATAAAAAATATATAACGACTTTTGTAAGCCATTGTAAGTTCAAAGTCACAAGTCCCAATAGTGCGTTTGTGCTGGAGGCGAGCAAAACCTTGGGAGAGAGGGGGGAGTGTGACGGGGGTACCTGTACAAGACAGGGGGAGACAGGCCAGGGCAGATGGTGAACAGATCGCCAGGTGGAATTCAAGCAGCAGTATAGCAGACAATGGGAGTAGGTGTCACACCCACTTGGGAGAAGCTTTTTACAGATGCAGATCCCTTGTAGAAAATCCCAGCTAGGCTCTCAAACCTAGCTAGCAAGTCTCTGGCCAATGTTTTTTTCCACATGGAAAATGAGGTCGTTAGCTAATTATTTCTCTTCAGTTTCGGTGAATGGTCCTTTACGACGTCCAAACAAAGTTGTCCTGTGGCTGTTGTATTTTGGAGACTGCAAGGAGGATACCTTCTGATATGATTAAAGAAACAATATTGTTTCTTATTGGGGCAATTTACAATTTAAGTGGCGTGGCTGCTTATCAGTTCAAAATAGAGATGAAACCAAGGGGTACTGTATTGTAATGACCTCTACACAGAGGGAAGGGGCTTCAAAGGCCTCTGCATTTGGGTGGGGGAGGCTGTAAAACTGTCCTGCCATTGTTTGGCTCAAGGGCTTTAACACCTCTCACTTCACACCTCCGTGCTAATTGAAGTTGCAGCCAAAACTGTTCTGTCCTAGCAAGCTTGGTAGCCATTTAGTCCTCATAAAGTCACATTTATCACTGTAATTTATTTTTCTTATTGGCTTTAAAAGTAGCTTCAGACTAAACTTTACTCACTCAGTTCTAGGTTGGTGGTGTGGTCAGGTCTATTGTGCTTTTTTTTGCTGGTCGTTAGTTTGCCAGTGCATTTGCTGTATAGACCGTGGAAATAAATATTTATTGTAGTAGGAATCCTTCCAGGTAATTTTGTCCAAAATCAGGTTGTAGGTTTGGAATTTTAATTTGGAGTGAAGGTTGTGTTGTGGAGGGTAGTATCCTGCACATGTCCTTGCGGAGAAAGTCAAGTTTATCTAACTCTAAATCTATATTTTTGTAAAAAATGATGAAAAATGCGGAAGCCCATCTGCTCATTATCTCTCTCTTTCTCTCTCTCTCTCTCTCTCTCTCTCTCTCTCATGCAATGACAAAGCCCATGTCATTATAAATCGCAAACAATTAATCATTATTTTGTTATCTCCATTGAGACACTTGTAGACATGGCATAGCCCTGTTTGTTTCTGTTCGCCTCTCACAAGCTAAATATCTTAGGGTTTCCCTGCGTATTGTGTGATTGAAGTGTAAATTATTATTTTTCAATTGCAAGTGCTTTTTATGCTTAGTTCTCACTCTTTCTCTCCTGCCTTTAGATCATGAAGTATGCCGTAGTTCAGGTCCTGGTTGAAAAGAACGAAACATATGCAGTATGGATCAAAGATGACACCTGCTATTGGCCACCACTCAGCCTCAGGAAAAAGTACAAAATAAATAATTTAGCCATCGTGTGTACACCACCAGACAGCACCTGGAAAAGACGTGAAGCATTGTTAATGAAAAAATCCATTTGAGGATGTATTCTGTCCTGCTAAATACTGATAGAATTTCATAGGAGAAACAAGGTCCTTTATTAATGTAATATCTTTCAACTAGGACATGCATCATATTTCCAGCATCATATTCACCACAGCAGCATGTAGATAAAAGCCATGGAGGTAAAAATCCACTTAGCCCAGATGAGACTATGCTTATCTGTCCTGTTTTGCACAGTATGTAATTGTATTAAGGTCGCTCCTCTTTTCAGTTCGCTGAAGCTAGCGACTGGAACAAGCTGCAAAAAACACTCACACTTGACAGTTTTATCTCCATCTCTTCATTCAAAGACTCAATCATGGACACTCTTACTGACAGTTGTGGCTACTTTGTACGATGTATTGTTGTCTCTACCTTCCTGACCTTTGTGCTGTTGACTTTGCCCAATACTGTTTGTACCATGTTTTTGTGCTGCTACCATGTTGTGTTGCTACCATGTTGTTGTCATGTTGTATTGCTACCATGCTGTGTTGTCATGTTTTTATGCCTTGTTATGTTGTTGTCTTAGGTCTCTCTTTATGTAGTGTTATGTCTCTCTTGTTGTGATGTGTGTTTTGTCCTATATTTATATTGTATTTATTTTTGTATTTTTTTAATCCCAGGCCCCTTGTCCCTGCAGGAGGCCTTTTTGTAGGCCGTCGTTGTAAATAAGAATTTGTTCTTAATTAACTGACTTGCCTAGTTAAATAAAGGTTAAATAAAATAACAAAATAAAACAATTAAGAAGGAACCTGTAATTTTCCACAAGGTTAACTTTTAACCTTTTAAATTTATTTTTATTTTTTCTGGGAACAAATCCAAAGACTCCGGCAGGAAAACAAATCACTGAAGGAAGACAGGACAGAAATGCAGAGTCCAGTAGGAAAACAGAGCCCTGAGGGAAGAAGTTAAGGTGCTAAGGAGTGGGCCA
The DNA here is from genome assembly GCF_057628025.1 of Oncorhynchus mykiss. Classification (NCBI taxonomy): domain Eukaryota; kingdom Metazoa; phylum Chordata; class Actinopteri; order Salmoniformes; family Salmonidae; genus Oncorhynchus; species Oncorhynchus mykiss. The sequence goes on from NC_143044.1 coordinate 7,023,566, forward strand.
GCAGGTAAGAACATAATTTGCACATCTATAATTGTTTTCAGGAGTGTGGCAGTGATTAACTGCTCCTTTTGTCCTATAGGTCCAGGTGGTTTCGGATCACTGAGTGAAAAAGTGGTGCAGGTTGCTACCATACTAAGGACCTTTGCTGCAAGTGGGCAATCAGGTAAGAACATAGCTTGCACATCTATTTTTGGTGTATCCTTAAACATCAGGTGCTGTAATTGTTTTCAGAAGTGTGACGATGATTAACTTCTCTCTCTCTCCCTATATGTCTGGGTAACACACTTTTGCTGCAGCGTATTGGAGCAGAGGATGATCCAACGCTTGAGATGGATAACAAGATGTATAACTTGTTAGCCTATCAACAGGCCAATGGGTCGGTTGGAGCTTTGACCTTGCCTGATGATCTCATTCTCCCGATGAAGGACCGTCAAGACCTGGAGCTGCTGGAGACCAGGTTGACCAGGACATGAGCCCAAGGAGAGACTTGTAAGTGTGCTCAGAATTTTAAATAGTATGGATTTTTCCTGGAAGGTAAAAGAGACATTCAACTTTGACCCTGTTGTTGTGATCGTTGTAACCTGACGTGACGGCAGCATGTTCTAAATTCCTCCACTCAGTATTTTGGCATAAGGCATTATATTACATGTAAATAATTGACATCCTGTAACGATGTGCGCTGAGAGTCAGGAAGCAGGTTCAGGGAGTGAGTGTTTTAATAAATAAATGCAACATAATACAAAACAAGAAACACTAACAGCACACAGATAAGAAACTGAAACAATGACACCTGGGGAAGGAACCAAAGGGAGTGACATATATATAGGGAAGGTAATTAGGGAAGTGATGGAGTCCAGGTGAGTCTGATGACGTGCAGGTGCGCGTAACGATGGTGACAGGTGTGCGCCACAATGAGCAGCCTGGTGACCTGTAGAGGGAGCACACATGACACATCCGTCTTTTTAGACTGTCACAATAAGGGAAATATGGGGGAGGGAAATATGTTAACATAGTGTGTCATTTCTAATACTATTTTAGCTTACAGTGGTTGCTCCACTAAAAATGATGTGATTATGATGCGGGAATTAGAGGTCATTTGTGGTTTAGTACGTTACCCTGTGTCGCCACTTCATTGCTCCAGACCAGCGCAAGGGGGAGTTAGAGCACTGATTATGCTTTTGGGTCCTACTGTGTCTCTATCTGACAATGAACGGCTTACCTACTATTACTTACTAAAACTGTTGTTACACTAAGGTTTTTATTATTTTATTTTGTTAGGATTATTTTGCTCTTACTGTAGTACTTTAGTCCTCTCCCGACTGGTCATGATGTACAGTAGCTGAGTGGAGCAAAAGTCTAAGACACTGCATAGCTGTCTGTTGCAACAGACACTGGTTTAATACCTTTGCTGGGCTTGACTGGGAGACCCATGAGATGACTGTAGGTTTTTGGTTTCTCTCCCTCTAAAAACAGAAATAAATAATTCTAAACAACAAACTGGCTTTATTTACAAATTAGTAACAATGTCTCACTCCATGTTCAAGAATGGTCTATTTCTCACTCATTTTACGTTATTTGAAAACAAAATCATCTCCAAAATATTGTTATTTTCTAAACAAAAAATTATCAATATTATTAATTTAGAATTATATAAAAGTCCCTTGGATATTCTCACAGGTATATTATTAACCCTGTTATTAGCAGGACAATATTAATTGGTCATATTGGTCATGGCTCCCGAGTGGTGCACAATGGGACTGCCTTGCAGTTCTCCAGCTGTATCCACTGAAAGCCTGCGAGGTTCAAGGCACGAGGGCAGGGGGCACGAGATGGGCTTCAGAGCCGCGCACAGAAGACGGACCTAGCCCAAGGGGAAAGGAGGAGGAGGAGGGGGGTGGACCCCCACCCTGCCACACTGGGTAGCACAGAGCAAATCTTTAAGGGGCATTGCACTAATAATGGCGCTGACTACAGAAACGTTCCCGCTGTTCTTAGCGCCTGTCTGCACATTCAAACTAAAACAATATAACTAATAATGGCTTCTTTATGCTTTCCTTAATAAAATAATGATAAAAATACTCTTTCACAATGCCGATGTTGATTTAGTTATGGATCCATAACGAATTACTATGGGAATAAATACCACTGAATTACAGAAATATTGCAACAAAGTCGTCTAATGAAGGTAAACAAATTGTTGCTGACTGGAAAATACTCTTTCAAACATACGGTCACGTTGTACAGCGCCATTATGGCTACTAGCAGGTAGCTAGACAATAGACTTGCCTAGAAGGAAGGTAAGGGGGAGAATTCTATCATCAAATGTCTTTCTTAGTTAGGTTGGCTGTATCACAACAGGCCGTGATTGGTTGCAATTTCAGTTTAATCTACCAGAAAAGACAACAAATATTACATAATAATAATAATAATACTTTTTGTTGTATCACATCCGACCGTGATTGGGATGCCCCTAGGGCAGCACAAAATTGGCCCAGCGTTTCTCTCCCTCTAAAAACAGAAATATATGTTTTGGCCTTTACAAATATTATTTTGGCCTTTATTCAGGTTACAATCACTCACGTAAAAAAAATTGAAAACGAAATAACCTCCAAAATATTGTTATACATTATCAAGTTGATGGCACAGTCATATAGCCTGGCACATACATAAAGCTGAGTGACTCACTCATTCATGTCTTTGGATCAAAATAAATAAGTACCAAACATTCTTTCTCATAGTCTTAACTAAAGAAATGTTTTGGTTATCCTGACCTAGCACATTATGGGCTATTAGCAGGACAATATACCTTTACCAACTCCTCTCTGTATTTTAATACTTTGTGGATGGGGCCTCCCCAGTGTTGCAGCTGTCTATGTCACCGCAATGTAAAATGCTTTGCTACAGATACCCGTGCTGGCCGCCACCGGGAGACCCATGAGGCGGCTTTTGGTTTTAACTTAGAATCCTCCAATCCTCTATATATAATTATTGCCGGAGAGTCACGTCATATTTTTCTATATACTGTAGGCCTACCGTAGGTGACATGAGTCTCACTAGTGTTGAGTAATGTGCTGTAAAAAGTAGAGTAGGTCTCATTTATTTAAAGAGCATATTGAAGTAAGAAGCAATAGGATTTGAAACAATAGCCTACAACTATTTTAGCACTGTTTTGCGCTACTCTGAGACAAGCATGGGGACTGGTCTTGATAAATCAATGAGATTTTTTATTTTCACTGGATCTCTGTTTGGGTATTGAATTATACAATTAGGGTGTAGAACTGTTATGCTCTTAGTGTGACCTTTATTTAACTAGGCAAGTCAGTTACAGTTGAATTCGGAAGTTTACATACACTTAGGTTGGAGTCATTAAAACACAATTTTTAACCACTCCACGAATCTCTTGTTAACAAACTATAGTTTTGGCAAGTCAGCTAGGACATCTACTTTGTGCATGACACAAGTATTTTTTCCAACAATTGTTTACAGACAGATTATTTCACTTATAATTCACTGTATAATAATTCCAGTGTGTCAGAAGTTCACATACACTAAGTTGACTGTGCCTTTAAACAGCTTGGAAAATTCCAGAAAATTATGTCATGGATTTGTGTCGGGGGGCTAGGGTCAGTCTGTTGTATCCTCAGTGGTTCTCCTGTTTTATTCCGTGTCCTGTGTGAATTTAAGTATGCTCTCTCTAATTCTCTCTTTCTTTCTCTCTTTCTTTCTTTCTCTCGCTCTGAGGACCTGAGCCCTAGGACCATGCCTCAGGACTACCTGGCATAATGACTCCTTGCTGTCCCCAGTCCACCTGGTCGTGCTGCTTCTCCAGTTTCAACTGTTCTGCCTGCGGCTATGGAACCCTGACCTGTTCACCGGACGTGCTACCTGTCCCAGATCTGCTGTTTTCAACTCTCTACAGACAGCAGGAGAGATACTCTCAATGATCGGCTATGAAAAGCCAACTGACATTTACTCCTGAGGTGCTGACCTGTTGCCCCCTCGACAACTACTGTGATTATTATTATTTGACCATGCTGGTCATTTATGAACATTTGAACATCTTGGCCATGTTCTGTTGTAATCTCCACCCGGCACAGCCAGAAGAGGACTGGCCACCCCTCATAGACTGGTTCCTCTAAATGTTTCTTCCTAGGTTTTGGCCTTTCTAGAGAGTTTCCTAGCCACCATGCTTCTAACCTGCATTGCTTGCTGTTTGGGGTTTTAGGCTGGGTTTCTGTACAGCACTTTGAGATATCAGCTGATGTAAGAAGGGCTACAAGCTTCTGATTGGCTAACGGACATAATTTGAGTCAATTGGAGGTGCACCTGTGGATGTATTTCAAGGCCTGCCTTCAAACTCAGTGCCTCTTTGCTTGACATCATGGGAACATGTAAAGAAATAAGCCAAGACCTCAATTGTAGACCTCGACAAGTCTGGTTCATCCTTGGGATCAATTTCCAAACTCCTGAAGGTACCACGTTCATCTGTACAAACAATACTAAGCAACTATAAACGCCATGGGACCACGCAGCCGTCATACCGCTCAGGAAGGTGAAGCGTTCTGTCTCCTAGAGATGAATGTACTTTGGTGCAAAAACTGAAAATCAATTCCAGAACAACAGCAAAGGACATTGTGAAGATGCTGGAGGAAACCGGTACAAAAGTATCTATATCCACAGTAAAACGAGTCCTATATTGACATAACCTGAAAGGCTGCTCAGCAAGGAAGAAGCCTCTGCTCCAAACCCCCCATAAAAAAGCCAAACCTCGGTTTGCAACTGCACACGGGGACAAAGATCATACTTTTTGGAGAAATGTCCTCTGGTCTGATGAAACAAAAATAGAACTGTTTGGCCATAATGACCATCGTTATGTTTGGAGGAAAAAGGGGGACGCTTACAAGCCGAAGAACACCATCCCAACCGTGAAGCACAGGGGTGGCAGCATCATGATGTGGGGGTGCTTTGCTGCAGGAGGGACAGGTGTACTTCACAAAATAGATGGCTTCATAAGCTAGGAAAATGACGTGGCTATATTGAAGCAACATCTCAAGACATCTGTCAGGAGTTAAAGCTTGGTCGCAAATGGGTCTTCCAAATTGACAATGACCCCAAGCATACTTCCAAAATGGAGGCAAAATGGCTTAAGGACAACAAAGTCAAGGTATTGGAGTGGCCATCACAAAGCCCTAACCTCAAACCTATAGAAAATATGTGGGCAGACCTGAAAAAACGCGTGGGAGCAAGGAGGGCTACAAACCTGACTCAGTTACACCAGCTCTGTCAGGAGGAGTGGACCAAAATTCACCCAACGTATTGTGGGAAGCTTGTGGAAGGCCAACTGAAACATTTGACCCAAATTTAACAATTTAAAGGCAATACTACCAAATACTAATTGTGTATGTAAAATTCTGTCCCACTGGTAATGTGATGAATGAAATGAAAGCTGAAATAAGTAATTCTCTCTACTATTATTCTGACATTTCACATTCTTAAAATAAAGTGGTGATCCTAACTGACTTAAAACAGGGAATTTTTACTCAGATTAAATTTCATGAATTGTGAAAAACTGAGTTTAAATGTATATGGCTAAGGTGTAAGTAAACTTCCGACTTCAACTCTAAGAACAAATTCTTATTTACAAGGACAGCCTACTCCTTCGATCTCCGTCTGGTAATTGATCCCGGTCTCCCGTGTGCCCGCACAACACAGGGATTCTTTAGCTAAGTAGCGAAGTACTGTAGCCTACTCCCGACCGTCACGTTGTACAGCGCCAATTCTTTGTGGTATGCCGACCATGCTTACTGCACTGAAACATGGACTGACTTTTGGGGCGTCCACATTTTCCACTGCGAAAAATGTGTTCAGTGAATACAGAAGAAGCATGCTAAACCCGAGGAAAGCTCAGACCCATACCTGTGACATTATTTAGGAGACCTCTAACTCAGAGTCAATTGAGCATTGAGATGTGAAAAGTTTGGAGGGACTTGACTTATAAACAGTCTAGTCATATATTGCTGTGTACGAGCACCTACAGTTGTGCTGTTGAGTGAACAAACACAACCAAACATTTGAGTGAATATGCTAGAAGAGTACACCAACAGCCCCTCTCCCCCATGACAAAGAACTGACTGCAAGGGTTTAAAAAGTTTGCGGAGCACTTCTCTCGTAGACAGTTTAGTTGATTGGTGATTTTGTTGCTTCAAAGAGGGTATTGTGGTTTCATAAATACCTTTGGCTGTCCTTGCTTGTTTCAATGTCAGATGATGTGGAGCTTGAGCTTATTCACAGCAGAAAGCGTTCATCCAATGGGTCTACAGGCTCTGTACTACTAAAGCTGATGTCAAGGTCAGCAACAGCAGCAGGATTAGTCTGTAGAACACACAGTAATCAGTGATTAGCCAACATGTTACTACTTTGTCCCCATCAATACACACTCAAACAAGGTACTATATCTCCCCCCCCCCCCCCACCCCCCCTCGTGTCAATAAACGGACCAGCTCTAGAAGGGGGCTAAAGGGGGCTTAGCCCTCTCAGTTCAAATTTGAGCCCCCTAAGTTTTAGAACCATCAGGATAATGGCTCCACAGCGGCCTCCACCTCCACCAGGTTCAGAGGAAGAAAGTGGCTGGCATATGAGATTTCGTTTCCCATATCTAAAGTTGTGTGTTGGGTCCAATGCTAATGCAGACAAGGCCTTGGCCCAAGTTGGGTATTCTAACTGGAATAATGTTATTGATAGTATCAAAGGATTTGTCATACCACTACCAGCTCAAGCAAACAACAACTTTATATAAGAACAAGGCTCCAGCAAAATGTGGTGGACAGTACAGTAGGACAGCAGGACAGAGTAGAAGAGAGTGTAATGACTGTTATTCAGCACGTTGGATGCTGTTGTTGGTGAAATATCAGAACAATTCAGTGAACGCAACAGCCAATTGGTGGAGGCCCTGTGTGCCCTTGACCTAAGGAGCAATGACTTTCTAGATGTGAAATAAGGTGAAACCACTTCTAGATCTAAGCAAAACGGATTTGGTGGAAGCTGAGTTTAGTGTAACTCAGCAGTTTTTTACAGACTTAATATGACCCCACTTGATATCCTGCAATGATTCTCTGTGCTATGCCCACCATGCTTTTCTGCACTGAAACATGGACTGATTTTTGGGGCGTCCACTTTGAAAAATGCATCAGTGAACACAGAAGAAGCATGCTAAACCCGAAGAAAGCTCAACTAAACCAAATGGCTTTTGAGGGGGATCTTACAAGAAGATTTTGGGGAAAATGGAATGATCGATTACTCAGGAAGTTCCACAGAGCATCAAGGAGGCTGCACTATTTTGAAAAGGTAAGATTGAAGCTAGCTTGTTGGTTGTTATAAAAAATATTGCATTAGTGTGTAAGTTCTACTAAGCATATGGAATTGTTTTAAGAAGGTCATATCAAAGATTGTTTAGCTATTTGATTTATAATTTTAAGACACCCTGAAGCACAAAAAAATACAATAAAACAATGATTTTATGAGAATGTGTATTTGGCCTTATTGCTATTAGCCCACAAAAACGCATTGAATAACAGATTCTCTACATGGAACAGATAGTCCCACCAAAAAATCTAAAGGAAGTACAGCACCAGTCAAAGGTTTAGACACTCCTACTCATTCAAGGGTTTGTCTTTATCTCTACAATTTTCTACATTGTAGAATAATAGTGAAGATATCAAAACTATGAAAGAACACTTATGGAATCATGTAGTAACCAAAAAAGTGTTAAAAAAATCAAATACATTTTAAATTTTAGATTCTTAAAAGAAGCCACATTGATGACAGCTTTGCACACTCTTGGCATTCTCTAAACCAGCTTCATGAGGTAGTCACCTGGAATGCATTTCACTTATAGGTGTCCCTTGTTAAAAGTTCATTTGTGGAATTTCTTTCCTTCTTAATGCGTTTGAGACAATCAGTTGTGTTGTGACAAGGTAGGGGTGGTTTACAGAAGATAGCCCTATTTATTAAAAGACCAAGTCCATATTATGGCAAGAAGAGCTCAAACAAGCAAAGATAAATGATGGTCCATCATTACTTTAAGACATTAAGGTCAGTCAATGTGGGAAATTTCAAGAACTTTGAAAGTTTCTTCAAGTCCAATTGTAAAAACCATCAAGGGCTATGATGAAACTGGCTCTCATGAGGACCGGCACAAAAAAAGCAAGACCTAGATTTGCCTCTGCTACAGAGGATATGTTCATTTGAGTTACCAGCCTCAGAAATTGAAGCCCAAATAAATGCTTCAGAGTTCAAGTAACAGACACATCTCAATATCAACTGTTCAGAGGAGACTGCGTGAATCAGGCCTTCATGGTCAAATTGATACAAAGAAACCACAACTAAAGGACACCAATAAGAAGAAGAGACTTGCTTGGGCCAAGAAGAATGAGCAATTGACATTGGACCGGTAGAAATCTGTCCTTTTGTTTGATGATCCCAAATTTGAGATTTTTGATTCCAACAGTCTTTGAGAGACGCAGAGTAGGTGAACGGATGATCTCCGCATGTATGGTTCCCACCTTGAAGCATGAAGGAGGTGGTGAGGGGGTGCTTTACTAGTGACACTGTCAGTGATTCATTTGGAATTCAAGGCACACTTAACTAGCATAGCTACCACAGCATTCTGCAGCGATACACCATCCCATCAAGTTATCACTTAGTGGGACTATAATTTATTTTTCAACAGGACAATGACCAAACACACCTCCAGGCTGTGTAAGGGCTACTTGACCAAGAAGGAGAGTGATGGAATGCTGCATCAGATGACCTGGCCTCCACAATCACCCGACCTCAAGCCAATTGAGATGGTTTTGGCTGAGTTGGACCGCATAATGAAGGAAAAGCAGCCAACAAGTGCTCAGCATATGTGGGAACTCATTCAAGACTGTTCGAAAAGCATTCCAGGTGAAGCTGATTTAGAGAATGCCAAGAGTGTGCAAAGCTGTCATCAAGGCAAAGGGTGGCTACTTTGAAGAATCTAAAATCCAAAATATATTTTGATTTGTTTAACACATTTTGGGTTACTACATGATTCCATATGTGTTATTTCATAGTTTTGATGTCTTCAATATTATTCAACAATGTAGGAAATAGTCAAATTAAAGAAACACCCTTGAATGAGTAGGTGTGTCCAAACTTTTGACTGGTACTGTATGTTCTGAAGTGTCAAAACAAATAAAATTGTGTGTGTCAAATGTGCCGAATACAACAACACCTTACAGTGAAATGCTTACTTACAAGCCCTTAACCAACAATTCAGTTTTAAGAAAAATAGCTGTTAAGAAAGTATTTACAAAAATAAACTGAAGTAAAAAATAATGTAAGAAAATAAAAAATATAATGTAAGAAAAATAACAAATAATTAAGGAGCATCAACCAAATAACAGTAGTGAGGCTTTATACAGGGTGTACCAGTACAGAGTCAATGTGCGGGGCACAGGTTACTCGAGGTACTTCAGGTGAAATGTACATGTACTGTAGGTAGAGGTAAAGTGACTATACATGGATAATAAACCGTCAGTAGCAGCAGAGTAAAAATGGGGAGGGGTGGACAATGCAAATAGTCTGGGTAGCCATTTGTTTAGCTGTTCAGGAGTCTTATGGCTTGGGGGTAGAAGCTGTTAAGAAGCCTCTTGGACCTAGACTTGGTGCTCCGGTACCGCTTGCCTTACAGTAGTAGAGTGAACAGTCTATGACTAGGGTAGCTGGAGTCTTTGGTAATTTTTAGGGCCTTCCTCTGACACCGCCTGGTATGGGGCTCCTGGATGGCAGGAAGCTTGGCCCCAGTGACCCTCTGTAGTGCCTTGGGGTCAGAGGCTTGTATTATTATTATGTGTGGGGTTTTTTACATTTACAGTACCAGGCAAAAGTTTGGACACCTACTCATTCAAGGGTTTTTCTTTATTGTTTTACTATTTTCTACATTGTAGAATAATAATGAAGACAACAAAACTATGAAATAACACACATGAAATCATGTACTGTAGTAACCAAAAAAGTGTTAACCATATCAAAATATATATTTGGTCAAAAGTAGCCACCCCAAAGAGGGGTTACAATAGTTTGTAGGCCAAACTGTTCAGATGATTTTGTGAGAAGACCGATTTTTCAGAATGTCTCATGGTCTGACAAACACTGCTCTGGCACTGTCACCTTTCATCGCAGATGGAGAAGTGCAACATCCGCCGGATGCAGTGGATTGAGTCTCATCTAATGCAAAAAAATCTCTAGTTTAAACTGACAGGTTTTTAGGATGATTGTTGTATTATGCTAATTCGATTGAACAGACATCGACTCTTGGGGGATTAAAGCCATACTGTGTAAACTCCTGGTGGAAAACATCTCTATAGAATGCAGAGGAGCGGCCACGAACGAGACTTTCTGCCTCCTTCTCAACATTTTTGGAGGAGAAAGTCCAGGGCCCCCCCCCCCCCCCCCAGACCTTCTTATCTAATGTGTTTTGAGAATGAGGCGAGGAGGGAGGACGTGAGGAACCAATTGAGAAAAAAACCCTGAGCCTAAACACCTATCCTAAAAACACACCTACTTCAACAACCACCCCTTCAACTGGCACCCCTTCAATCAGAGAGCAGGTGACAAATTTACCACCCCAAGGTGAGGCTAGAGAAAGCCGACTCGTGACTCTTGTGTGGTGTGTGGGTTCGATCAGGAACCTCTCAATTCATCTCTTTCTCTCTGGTGGTATCCAGGAAGGCAGAGGAATGCTGCACCTTGGATGAGCATACCTTATCCACTGCTCTACCTATGCTCAACACAGATTCCATCGTCAGATGAAATGATTAGCATATACACTGAGTGTACAAAACATTAGAAACACCTGCCCTTTCCGTGACATAACAAACACAGCTCGGACAGGAACAGTTTAATGAGGGACAAAATCAGACCCATAGCACTGCCACCGTGACATTTAACACAACGTTTGCTGGGGATGGGTGTGAATGGGTGTGAATGTGTGCCAACATCCATGAGATGTCTTGAGTGTCCTTCTCCAAAATAAGAGAACTCTGTATGTGTGTGTGTACGTGTGCATGCATGCGTGCGTGCGTGTGTGTGTGTGTGTGTGTAAGAATGATAGTGCCAGACCAAGTCTGAAGAACATGCAGTTGTTTAATTGCTCAAGCTTTGGACAGGTGTGGATTGAGGAGTGATAATTGGGGAGGTAAGGGTGAATAGTGTGTGTGTATGTGCAAACATATGTGTATTTGTGTGAAACTCTCTCTCCTATAGCAAATCAAATCAAATTTGGCCCAGGGGTGTGTTAGGGTGTGCGTGCATGTGTGGGTGTTACAGCATCTCTCCTATAGCGTTGCCCTGGGGCATTGCACTCTCACCACAGTGGATTAATTAGACACAGCCCTATCAATGATCACGTCACTGTCGCAAAGCCTGAGGTTTAAAAATAACCATGAGCAAATTTATTGTCAGCACAACCCCAGCCAGTATCCATGGGATCTATGAGGCCCATCAGCTATCCAGCCCATCCACACTAGAACCAGAACCTAGCAACCCTGGGTACTTTTACAGAGAAGTTGATCCATGTCTATTTACTGCAGTGAGATGTTCCTGATAAGAAGGGCATCAGAGATTACTGTCTGACCATATCCATGAGACGGCTGTAGACTCCTTAGGCCTGTGGTTCTCAAACCTATCCTCGAGGTATACATTCCATGTATAACACGCCCCCCAAAATATTTAAAGATGTCCTCCAGCGATATCCCAAGTATAAATACAGTAAAGTACACATATATACGGTAGGATTTGGGACAAATACTGTTTTTTTAGACACACCTGCAAACTTCAACAAGTAGGGCATTCAAGGAGTCGGTCTGATGTGATGTCATTGGCATCTCCCCTTGCTTGAGGAACAATAGAGGAGCAATAGAGAACAAAAGAGGATACATCCATTCCTTATATTCATTATTCTCTACTCCTCATGTAGCCATATTTCAACATATTTAGAAAAGCATCCAGACCCCTTCACTTTTTCCACATTTTTGTTAAGTTACAGACTTATTCTAAGATGTATTAAATAAAACATTTTCATCATCAATCTACACACAATATCCCATAATGACAAAGCAAAAAACAAATGAAATATCACATTTACGTAAGTATTCAGGCCCTTTACGAAGTACTTTGTTGTCTGTTTTCTTGTGTTACAGATCCACTACCTTTCGATGTACATTTCATCCATGTGTGTGTCAATAAAGTGTCCTTGTGTATGACTGTGAGGTTGCCTTATTCCCCTCTTACTGGGGAAAGTGCTAGCGTGTCACATATCAGCCTGGGATTGGAGTTTGTTCTGTTTCTAACATCTGCATTGTAGGCCTACTTAAAAACAGTTGAATTGAAGCCGTTCCTGTCCCTGACCTTGAGAGATGATGTACACCTCAAAAAGTAGCTAAGAGTTCCAATACTCTTACCACACTCGGCACCGGTAGCTTCTGCTTGTGCATCAGCAGGAGTACGAGTGCAGTGCGTGGTCGCAGGGGGAGGAATACTTCAAGATTTAACTTAGCTAGTTTGATGGGCAATTCTTTACAGAACAGGAGAGAAAAGAGACAAAGTCAAATTAAATATATTATTAACTTCTCTGGGATACGTGGGACGGTAGCGTTCCACCTCGCCAACAGCCAGTGAAATTGCAGGGCGCCAAATTCAAAACAACAGAAATCTCATAATTAAAATTCCTCAAACATACAAGTATTATACACCATTTTAAAGATAAACATATTGTTAATCCAGCCACAGTGTCTGATTTCAAAAAGGCTTTACGGCGAAAGCACACCTTGTGATTATGTTAGGTCAGCACCTAGCCACAAAAAAAACATACAGCCATTTTCCAAAGAAGGAGAGGTGTCACAAAAGACAGAAATAGCGTTAAAATTAATCACTAACCTTTAATGATCTTCACCGGATGGCACTCCCAGGACTCCATGTTAGACAATAAATGTGTGTTTTGTTCGATAAAGTTAATCTTTATGTCCAAAATCCTCATTTGAAATTGGTGCATTATGTTTAGAAATGCATTGTCTCAAACAAACATCTGGTGAAAGTGCAGAGAGACACATCAAATTACAGAAATACTCATCATAAACATTGATAAAAGTGTTAAACACACAATTAAAGATAAACTTCTCCTTAATTAATGCAACCGCTGTGTCAGATTTCAAAAAGTTCAGGTCAGCGCCTAGCCACAGAAAAAGATACAGCCATTTTCCAACCAAGGAGAGGTCAGAAATAACGTTATAAATATTCACTTACCTTTGATGATCTTCATCGGAATGCACTCCCGGGAATCCCAGTTCCACAATAAATGTTTGTTTTGTTTGATAAAGTCCATAATTTATGTCCAAATACCTCCTTTTTGTTTGCGTGTTTAGTTCACAAATCCAAATTCACAATGCGCGAGCACTAAGTCCAGACAAAAAGTCAAAACAGTTCCATTACAGTTCGTAGAAAAATGTCAAACGATGTATATAGTCAATCTTTAGGATGTTTTTATCATAAATCTTCAATAATATTCCAACCGGACAATTCCTTTGTCTTTAGAAATGAAATGGAATGCAGCTCGCTCTCACGGCCGCGCGCGTGACTAAACTAATGGCCTTCTGCCAGACCCCTGATTCAAACAGCTCTTACTCGCTCCCCCTTCATAGTCGAAGCCTGAAACAACGTTCTAAAGACTGTTGACAGTGGAAGCCTTAGGAAGTGCAATATGGCCCCATAGACACTGTATATTAGATAGGCAATCACTTGAAAAACTACAAACCTCAGATTTCCCACTTCCTGGTTGGATTTCTTCTCAGGTTTTTGCCTGCCATATGAGTTTTTCTCGACACACAGACATCATTCAAACAGTTTTAGAAACTTCAGAGTGTTTCCTATCCAAATCCACAAATTATATGCATATTATAGCTTTTGGGCCTGAGTAGCAGGCAGTTTACTCTGGGCACCTTATTAATCCAAGCTACTCAATACTGCCCCCCAGTCCCAAAGATGTTTAATTTAAAAAACGCTACCAATCTGAAAGGGCACTTTTCTCATAAGAGGGCAAAAGGGCAGCTGCTTAGGCACCCCTAGAGCCCTGTCTGTGCATATGCCTGGGGTTCATACCTGCATGTGTCCTTGTCCTCATTTTTCCTACAGGTTGTCATCAATAAAATATCACAATAAGGTGCAGAGTGTTCGATTTGCCTGCTGAGGGGCAAGAAGACCCCACCTCTGCTAAAACCATTGACAACTGCAATGCTGTTTTTAAGGTATTTTTCAATACATTTGTACTATTTGGTTGTAATATCATCACCTCTTGAAGAACATAGATCAGAACTACAAGCTTCCGAATATTCCATGCAAACAATTGCACACATTAACTGTATGCTTTTCATGATCAGTAAATATCAATTGATCATGTAATTTCAAATAAGTGGGGGTAGTCTATATTGACCACCATTAATTGGATATTTGAGTGATATAGAAGTGGTTCAGGTTCATTTCCCATCCTTTGCGGGCTCTGCCTGTCAAGCAGCAGAAGGGCTGATGTGTACTGTTAGCTGGTGAACTTTACATTGCAAGCTAGTAGCTACCAGTAGAAACTTTGAACAGTTGGATAAGTAATGTACTTCTATTTCCAACCAAAGTAGGCTTACCTAGCAAAGTTAGCTAACATCCCCTTTTCAATGTTGTTTTTAAGAGTGTTGAAAGGGGAATTTCACCCTGGGGGAATCTGGTCTGGTTTTCATCATGTTCATCATGAAAATAAATGTAGTCCTACTTTGTGGCGTTTCGAGAAGGCTATATGTTATACTGATCGTACGATACGTTTTTGTTCGTGTAGATATGGTTGTCCTCGTTCGATAGAACCATTGGACGTCATTCAGCGATGTTCCTATCGGCGGATTGATTGCTAAATATACAAGCTGACACATTTTTTCCAGTCTCTGAAAGACTACAACTCGTGTGGGGCGGTGCTTCGTGCTCTGGCGCTGTCCCTCCCCTAAGACAGGCTTTTTTGAAAGGGAGGCGGGCACTAATACAATAATTGTTTGGAAAAAACTTAAAGAACTGACCAGACCGCAAAGGCTTCAAGTGATTTCTTTCATCAACACGAATTCAATAATGGAGCATTTTTTTATGTTCTATTAGTTAAATGTTGACATTCAACCATACATGTTTCAACCAGAATAAAGCGAAGAGGATTTGAAACAAAGAGTTGGATTTAGCTTGAAGCTCAGCTACAGCTGATGCCAGGACCAAGTGGGCAGATGACAAATAGGTTGGCTAGGTACGTAAATTATTTTTCCTGCAAGCCACCAAGCTAGCTAGCTAACTTTAGTTTATCTACTGAAACCCATATTGTGTACTACTGGCTAACATACTAACATACGTACATACTAACACAGTGGGGAAATTGAATATTTTTTAGGTAGCTAGCTAGGTAGGTAGGTAGGTAGGTAGGTAGCTAACTACCTAAACAACTACAGATTTCTATGATTAAAAATAGAATTCACAAATAGAAGTCACAAAATCACATTATCTGGTGTAAAAATCTGTAGCTAAAGTTCTCTGCACTTTGCTGCACCTGAGACACACTCAAAAACACTGAACTGCACTACACTGGTCATGCTGTATATTTGTGTATGTTACTTTTACCACATAACATTCTTGTTGAATACACAGTTCTATTTTTGAGTTAGCATTAAATAGTGTACACTCTGTATTGAGTTGGACCGCAGAGTGAATGAAAAGCAGCAAACAAGTGCTCAGCATATGTGGGAACTCCTTCAAGTATTCCAGGTGAAGCTGGTTGAGAGAATGTCAAGCATGTGCAAAGCTGTCATCAAGGCAAAGGGTGGCTATTTGAAGAATCCAAAATATAAAATGTATTTTGATTTGTTTAACACTTTTTTGGTTACTACATGATCCCATATATTATTTCATAGTTTTGATGTCTTCACTATTATTCTACAATGAGAAAATAGTAAAAATAGAGAAAAACCCTTGAATGAGAAGGTGTTCTAAAACTTTGGACCGGTAGTGTATGTAAATAAGGTATTTTAGAGCGTTGGACTAGTAACTGGAAGGTTGCAAGTTCAATCCCCCGAGCTGACAAGGTGCAAATCTGTCGTTCTGCCCCTGAACAGGCAGTTAACCCACTGTTCCTAGGCCGTCATTGAAAATAAGAATAAAAAATAATACATTTTTATTTTTATTTTTAATACATTTGCAGAAATGTCTAAACATCGATTTTCACTTTGTCATTATGGGTATTGTGTGTAGATGGACGAGGGGAAAAAATAATTGAATACATTTTAGAATAAGGCTGTGAATGCAGAGTCTAAAAACTGTGGAGTCTAAATACTGTACTTTCCGGATGCACTATAAAGGTATTTTCTTGTTACTTAAATGTAAATGACCATGATCTCTCTAGAAGTATAAGTGTTATTTTTTTTCTGAATAGAAGCAAAACCAGATAAAACAACCAGAATATTGGATTTATTATGTGCAGTGCAAAAGCTGAATGATGAAAAGAATGTATAAGCATGGAACTGGAGGACAGTAGTTAAACAGTTCCCTCACGGAGGAGTCTATCCTTGGGCTAAATGTTAACAAATGGGAGCTGTGGAAGAGCCTTTCTTATTTGAAATGTGAGAGGCATCACAATGATTACAACAAACACCTTCTGTGGCAACAGTAACGCCCCTGACCAAAGTACTCAAACACTCACACTGAAAGGTATGAAAACTCCAAGCATAAGTCAGAGACAAGGTGGCAGACTTGTCTGAGTACACGCGTGCACATGCGCACACACACGCACACACACAATTTCCAACTTTAGTTAAACTTTATCAAACAGCTCACGTCATGAACAGCATGACGTCATGAACGTCATGAACTCAAACATCATCAAAACAGTCAGTGCAATGTTCCTGTTCAAAACAAATGTGTGTGTGTGTGTGTGTGTGTGTGTGTGCTTCACCCACATTACATGGTAAATACGGTCAATCTGACTGTGCCAGCCCAGCTGACAGGACTGGCAGCTAGAAAGGCCAGTGATTCTCTGACGTGTTCCTGGCTCAGATGAACCTCGGGAATAGCTGGAGAGATTGAATCTCATTTACCACCTGTCCCCATGTAACCCCCATATGCCACACCAACAAAGCATCAGCAGTCTGGTACACACATGTAGAGAGATGTCTCTCCCCATGCAAAACCTAAATTGACAACAAGTGTGACAAAGTGCAGTAACTACGTACTACATGAATTATTAATACGACACATAACTGCAGTATCTGCCAGTGTAGAGGTTATGCAGGAGAGGAGAATTGGAGTTAAACAGCCTGCATACATCCAGAATGTAGACAAATATTCTGGGCTTTACTCAGCAATTACTGACAATTATGAAACATTCTTCCACCTGGCTCATCAGTTTTAGAGCTGAGGCCTGGGCTAGTGTTGTGGAAGTGTACTATTCTCCTGCTTCGGTACTTCAAAAGCCCCCTCATGCTCTCTGTCTCCCCATACCTCATGTTGATACAGTGGGAAAGGAGAGGAGAGGCTTGGAGATGAGAGTGTGTGTGTGTGTGTGTGTGTGTGTGTGTGTGTGTGTGTGTGTGTGTGTGTGTGTATGTGTGTGTGTGTGTGTATGTGTGTGTGTGTGTGTGTGTGTGTGTGTGTGTGTGTATGTGTGTGTGTGTGTGTATGTGTGTGTGTGTGTGTGTGTGTGTGTGTGTGTGTGTGTGTGTGTGTGTGTGTGTGTGTGTGTGTGTGTATGTTTAGCCTTGAAACCTCTTTCATTATTTACCCTGACAGCTATTTTCAATGTGTCATTTAACAAATACATGCATACTTCAGACTGATACGAAAATTATGAGCAAATCAAAATAGAATGAGGCTTGGGGAGACATAAATACGATATTGATGATAATGAGGGGAGAGTGGAAAAGAGAAGGACACAGATCAAAAGAAAGAAAGCATTTAAAAAAATGAACAGAATGCAATCTCCTCCAAACATGTTCAAGGAACAAATCAATTGTCTTTCATTTAATGACAATACTTACATTTTTGGCTGATTTCCCCTGTTGTGCTATTCCCTAAACTCCATTATCTAGATATTTCCATGCTGATGCACAATATCAATAAACCTCGTCAAATCATCATATGGATGAGAACATTGCGTCCTGATGAAGTAAAAAATATGCTGTTGTGTTCTGAGTGGGGACAGCAGGGACATGGCTACTGACAGTCTGCCTTGGTCACGTCCCTGGGAAAGATGAGGACTTGCCGTTTCGAACTAGTCTGTGATATCTGTATATTACGTGGCTCTCTCCGTTACAGTATGTCTCATCTGGGTAAAGGTAGTGTGAGCTTTTAGGTGATGAAGTGAGAAAGTTGGCACTGAAGGACAGGGAGCAATATTTACTCCCTCTGTGCTTTTCACAGATGAAACAAGTCATGGGGCGGCAGGGTAGCCTAGTGGCTAGAGTGGTGGACTAGTAAGCGAAAGGATGCAAGTTCAAATCCCTGAGCTGACAAGGTACAAATCTGTCGTTCTGCTCCTGAACAGGCAGTTAACCCACTGTTCCTAGGCCATCATTGAAAATAAGAATTTGTTCTTAACTGACTTGCCTAGTAAAATAAAAAACTACTCATTTTTGGTCCATGACTCTGCTATCATATTCGCCCTCACAACCACTGCCACAGGAGGTAGGAGACACAGCTGGCAGCACATTTTGAGGTGGGACATCGGGGAGTAATAGGGACTGTAGGAAAAGAGGGGCGGGCAGTGGCTCAGGAAGTGACATCCACACTAAACTCAATGGCACTGTGTCCACACTGGTGTATATGAAGAGGAAGCCACCTGACCATGCGGACAACTCGTATAGAAAGGAAGCTATAAAGCCATCGATCAAATAGCCATGTTGTCTTGTTCAATTGAGTTTGTGTACTTCTAGTTGAAGAGGAGTCGTTAAATGTGTCCACGTCTAAATGGCACTGTTGATAAGATCAGAGCTGGGTGGAGGTAGAAAGATGGACTGTATATAAGTGAGAGAGAGAGAAAGAGAGAGAGAGCGACAGACAGACAGACAGATGAAGAGATAGCGAAAGAGCAAGCAGATAAGTTACCAGATAAAGGTCCTTTATGTGCCTGCAGACTAAGCTAACTGGAGACAGAGTGAGTCGGGCCCATCCCCAAGCAGACTTCTCCCTCTCTTGCTGCATCAGGATGAGGTATGGGGCAAACACAGAGTGGTGAGTCTGAGTGCACACTGAATAGCAGAATAATAAACTTCCACAGCACTAGCACAGCTCTCAGGTGTAAAACTGTACAGCAAAGGAGGAGAATAGGTCCTTATTGTCTGTAATTGCTGAGTAAAACCCATATTTGTCTAAGCTCTAGCTGTAAGCAGGCTGTTTAACTCTATTACCCAGCATGCACTCTCATGGCAGATACTGCAGTAACGCATTTCTGTTAATGATTTCTATTATTTGGTTAATGCACTTTGTCACACTTAATGTGAAAGGATTTGCATGGGGAGAGACATCTCTTTACTCTTGCATTACAGACAGATGATGCTTTGTTGATCTGGCATGTGGGGGTTATATGGGGACAGGTGGTGAATGAGATGCAATCTCTCCAGCTATTCCCAAGGACCATCTGAGCCAGGAACACATCAGAGAATCACTGGCTTTTCTAACTGCCTGGCTCTCCTCTCAGCTGGCACGGTCAGACTGACCTACACAGTGTAGGTGAGACACACACATACGCATGCACACACACACACACACAAATACATTCACACTGACAAGGGGATAATCCAGGTCACGGGCCACCCATGTAGTGTAAATACATTCCTTGATGGGCTAAGGTAGGGGATGGAGATGGGGTTTTGTTGGTCAGTTATTGTCAGTCCTCAGGCATGGCATGGAGATAAGACTAGCATAAGATTGCCCGTGCTCTCTGACAATAGCCAGCAATGACATTACAAAGTGTATACATTGCAAGTGTATACATTGAGCAGGATAATAAGAGTCTGGTAGGAGCAGTTGTACTGTGTGCTCAGGTTCAGAGAATCAGAGCAGGTGGTCAGGCCTGCTCATGTGTTCAGCAGTATGATGTCTTGTAGATAGAAACTGTCTCTGAGCCGGTTGGTATCAGAACTCATGCTCCAATACTGTCTGCCCGACAGTAAGGGAGAGAACAGCTCCTGGCTGAGGTGTGTGGGGTCCTTGATGCATGCCTTCCTCAGGCACCGTTTCGAGTAGATGTCCTGGATGGGTGCAAGCACAGTCCCAGTGATGTACTGGTGGAGGGCCTTGTGGTCGTGGAGGGAGCTATTCCGTACTAGGCCATGATGAAACGGGTTAGGACGCTCTCAATGGTGCAGTGGTAGTACTTGGAGAGTACCCAGGGCGCCATGCTTAATTTCTTCAACTGCATTAGGAAGTAAAGACACTGTTGTGCTTTCTTGACACGAGTGGTGGTGTTGTTGGTACATGACAAGTCCTTGGTGATGTGGATGCCGAGGAACATAAAACTGTGGATCGGTGCATGTTTCCTCCTCTGCTTCCTTAAGTCAACAACTCCTTTGTTTTGCTGACATTGAGTGAGAGGTTATTGTCATGACACCATAATGCCAGTTCATTTACCTCCTCCCTATAGGCTGACTCATCGTTGTTGGTTATCAGGCCTACAACCGTGGTGTCGTCAGCAACCTTGATGATGGAGTTGGTGTGGTGCAAAGCCACACAGTCGTGTCTGAGGACTGAGGACACACCCCTTGGTGGCCCCTGTGTAAAGAGTCATTGTGGAGGAGCTGTTGTTGCCAATCTTCACAGCCTGTGGGCAGCCTGTCAGGAAGTCCAGGATCCAGTTGCAGAGGGTGGTGTCCAGACTCGGGGCTCTGAGTTTAGTATCGAGCTCAGAGGGAACAATAGTTTTGAATGCTAAACTGTAGTAAATGAACAGCAATCTCACATATGTGTTCCTTTTGTCCAGATGTGTTACGGCCATGTGAATAGCGATGGAAATGGCATCTTCCGTGGATCTGTTGGAGCGGTAGGCAAATTGGAGTGGGTCCAGTCTGCCTGACATGCTGGACAATATGTGGGCCAATAACAGCCTCTCAAAGAACTTCATGATGACCGAGGGGAGCGTGATGGGACGATAGTCATTTGGGCAGGTCACCTAGTTTTACTTGGGCACTGGGACAATGGTGGTCTCCTTAAAGCAGGTGGGGACTACAGCCTGTGTGTGTGTGTGTGTGTGTGTGTGTGTGTGTGTGTGTGTGTGTGTGTGTGTGTGTGTGTGTGTGTGTGTATGTGTGTGTGTGTGTGTGTGTGTATGTGTGTGTGTGTGTGTGTATGTATGGCTGGACAGAGAAAGAAAGGCAAAGTGAGATAGAAAGAGACAGCCATAGAATGCACAAGACATCATAAGCAAATCTCTTTGATTGCAGTTTAAAAATGCACTTAGCAAATACATACTGAGGTGTGTGTCATTGGTCCCAGCACAAGAGGAGACAGGCAGAACACTGTTCCCCAGACTTTAACATTCATGAGAACTTTGTCACATCCTCTTCAAAAGTTGCCCCTACCTGCTTCCCATTTCTGCTTTTGCACAGGTGGCGCCAGAACCGGGTAGATATCCAGTCCTGTTTTTATCAGGAGCGATAAGGTCGACAATCTCCATCCATCTGAATCACATGGAGTCACAGATATTCCCCACTTGAACACTTAAAAAGGAGAGCTAATATCTACCTGGTGGGAGGAAGAAAAACATAACAATAAGCAGATGACTGTCTGCACGCTATCTGGGGCAAAAGGTACACAAAGAAAGAGAGAGGAAAAATAGACATTTTGTAACCGTATCTAGGATGCTATTTCTTAGTCTCTTACTATATACTGGGTTCCCTTGGAGGAAGGAATTAGGGAGACCAAGACTACAATCAGGCATTATTCCTGTTCAGACCACTATTTGCAGCAGTATCCATTACTTTAGTAAAGAGGTTCTATGACACATTATCTAAAGTAAAGGAAACATTAGCTTGAGTTAGGACTTGCTAACCATAGTGCTTAATGCTTACCATAGTTACCAAAATGGCTGTAGCGTATTTATCAAACGCAGCAGTGAATCAATTGTAGACTGTCTAAATGTGAAATTCCCTTGCCTTTTAATTTTATTTTAATAGGTAAGTCAGTTAAGAACACATTCTTATTTTCAATGACAGCCTAGGAACAGTGGGTTAGCTGCCTTGTTCAGGTCAGGGGCAGAAAGACAGATTTTTACCTTGTCAGCTCGAGGATTCGAACCCTGTCGCGTTGATGAATTTTTGCAAATCCAGTCAGTTATCCACATTGATTCAACGTCATCACGTAGATTTTTTTGTTGGGAAATGACATGGAAACAATAAAAATGTAACCAGTTTTTACCCAGTGGGTTACCTCTATTGCTCCGCAGCCTGCCTCCCATCATACCTACATCAGCTTTGATCGTTCTGTTCCCCTCTTCCTCTCGTTCCTCTGTAAGGAAGGTCTCAATGCATCACGCCCATCGATAATCACCTGCTTGCGCCTCTCTCTGCTTTCGCAAAAAGATACTTTCAATTAGTGGGAATAATCACCAAAGTTGCACCAAATTGGCTGTGAGTCACACATAATTGTTGTTGGTTACTTTCCCTGACTGAACTTATGTTCTGACTCATTCTTTCTCAATTAGTGGGTGGTTTTATTGTCCATTAAGAAGCACCATCTGCCTGGGAGCCTTCACACGCCGGGTCGCACATGCACACCACACAGGGGTCCAGATCCGGCTCCCCACTCAACAACACTTCTCTAAAATACTCAACAGGGGAAAAAAAAGCAAGAGAGAAAAAAAATCTAAATTAAAAAATAATCACGTTGCCCTCATCACCATGACGATTCCATCAGAGATTCAAGACTTCAAAGATGTGAGTCCAATCACAACGGGTCACCAAGGAAGGGTTAAGCAAACGGAAAACTACTTCTTACTGGGGGGGGGGGGGGGGGGGGGGTATTGGGCACAGTTGTGCATTTTTTCAATCAAATCAAATTGCATTTGTCACATGCGCTGAATACGACAGGTGTAGCGGGGCTATATGCAGGGGGTACCGGTACAGAGTCAATGTGTCAATGTGTGGGAGGCACTGGTGTGAAGGTAATTGAGGTATTGTAGGAGTTATTAACGTGGCTATGCATAGATAATAACAGAGAGTAGCAGCAGTGTGTGTGTGTGTGGGGGGGGGGGGGGCAATGCAAATAGTCTGGGTTGCCATTTGATTAGCTGTTCAGGAGTCTTATGGCTTGGGGGTAGGAGCTGTTTAGAAGCCTCTTGAACCTAGACTTGGCACTCCGGTTCCGCTTGCCGTGCGGTAGCAGAGAGTCTACAGTCTATGACTAGGGTTGCTGGAATCTCTGACTATTTGTAGGGCCTTCCTCTGACACCGCCTGGTATAGAGGTCCTGGATGGCAAGACGCTTGGCCCCAGTGATGTACTGGGCTGTTCGCACTACCCTCTCTAGTGCCTTTGCGGTCGGAGGCCGAGCAGTTGCCATACCATGCTGTGATGCAACCCGTCATGATGCTCTTAATGGTGCAGCTGTAGAACCGTTTGAGGATCTGAGGACACATGCCAAATCTTTTCAGTCTCCGGAGGGGGAATAAGTTTTGTCGTGCCCTCTTCACGACTGTCTTGGTGTGCTTGGACCATGTTAGCTTGTTTGTGATGTGGATGCCAAGGAACTTGAAGCTCTCAACCTGCTCCACTGCAGCCCCATCAATGAGAATAGAGGCATGCTCAGGCCTCCTTTTCCTGTAGTCCACAATCATCTGCTTTGTCTTGATCACGTTGAGGGAGAGGTTGTTGTCCTTGCACCACACAGTCAGGTCTTTGACCTCCCTGTAGACTGTGTCATCGTTGTTGGTGATCAGGTCTACCACTGTTGTGTCATCAGCAAACTTAATGATGCTGTTGGAGTTGTTTCTGGTTGTGTAGTCATGAGTGAACCATGAGTACAGGAGGGGATTTAGTACGCACCCCTGAGGGGACCCGTGTTGAGGATCAGCGTGGGAGATGTGTTGTTACCTACCCTTACCACCTGGGGGCGGCCCGTCAGAAAGTCCAGGATCCAGAAGCAGAGGGAGGTGTTTAGTCCCAGGGTCCTTAGCTTAGTGATGAGCTTTGAGGGCACTATGGTGTTGAACACTGATCTGTAGTCAATGAATAGTGTTCTCACATAGGTGTTCCTTTTGTCCAGGTGTGAAAGGGCAGTGTGGAGTGCAATAGAGATCATCTATGGATTTGTTGTTGCGTTATGCAAATTGGAGTGGGTCTAGGGTTTCTGGGATAATGGTGTTGATGGTGTTGATGTGAGCCATGACCAGCCTTTCAAAGTGTTTCATGGATACAGACATGAGTGCTATGGGTCGGTAGTCATTTAGGCAGGTTACCTTGGTGTTCTTGGGCACAGGGACTAAAGTGGTCTACTTGAAATATGCTGGTATTACAGACTCAGGTAAGTAGAGGTTGAAAATGTCAGTGAAGACACTTGCCAGTTGGTCAGCGCATGCTCGGAGTACACGTCCTGGTAATCCGTCTGGCTCATTGGCTGCAGAAAGCGTGATCACACAGTCGTACAGAACAGCTGATGCTCTCATGTATGTTTCAGTGTTATTTACCTCGAAGCGAGCATAGAAATTATTTAGCTTGTTTGGTAGGCACATGTCACTGGGCAGCTCTCGGCTGTGCTTCCCTTTGTATTCTGTAATAGTTTGCAATCCCTGCCACATTCGACGAGCATCGGAGTCGGTGAAGTACGATTCGATCTTAGTCCTGTATTGATGCTTTGCCTGTCTGATGGTTCGTCTGAGGGCATAGCGGGATTTCTTATAAGCTTCCGGGTTGGAGTCCCGCTCCTTGCAAGCGGCAGCTCTACCCTTTAGCTCAGTGCGAATGTTGCCTGTAATCCATGGCTTCTGGTTAGGGTATGTATGTACAGTCACTGTGGGGACAACGTCTTCAATGCACTTATTGTTAAAGCCAGTGACTGATGTGTTGTACTCCTCAATGCCATTGGAAGAATTCCGCAACCTATTCCAGTCCGTGCTAGCAAAAGTGTCTTGTAGTTTAGCATCTGCTTCATCTGACCACTTTTTTTATAGACTGAGTCACTGGTGCTTCCTGTTTTAATTTTTGCTTGTAAGCAGGAATCAGGAGGATAGAGTTATGGTCAGATTTTCCAAATGGAGGACGAGGTATAGCTTTGTACGCGTCTCTATGTGTGGAGTAAAGGTGGTCTAGAATTTTTCTCTCTCTGGTTGCACATTTAACATGCATGATGGTAATTAGGTAAAACTGATTTAAGTTTCCCTGCATTAAAGTCCCCGGCCACTAGGAGCACTGCCTCTGGATGAGCGTTTTCCTGTTTTGCTTGTGGCGGAATACAGATCATTGAGTACGGTTTTAGTGCCAGCCTCAGTCTGTGGTGGTATGGAGACAGCAACGAAAATAGAGATGAAAACGCTCTAGGTAGATAGTGTGGTCTACAGCTTATCATGAGATACTCTACCTCAGGTGAGCAAAACCCTGAGACTTCCTTAGATATCGTGCACCAGCTATTGTTTACAAATATGCATATGCCCCCGCCCCGTATCTTACCAGAGGCTGCTGTTAGTTTAGGCTGTACTCTCAACAGAGTACAGCCTAAACTACAGGTACAGTAGCAGGTCATTCTGGCTGTATTTTAAGTTCTGATACTGAGATGTGCTGTCTGTTGTGATCACCATTTTCCCAAGTCACCCGAAAATAATTTGGCCACAAACAGTGCCTTCAGAAAGTACTCATACCCCTTGAATTATTCAAAATTTTGTTGTTACACCCTGAATTAAAAATGGCTTAAACACAAAATACCCCATAATGACAAAGTGAAACTGTGTCAATACTTTGTAGAATCACCTTTGGCAGCTTTTCCAGCTGTGATTTTTTCTGGGGTAGTCTCTAAGAGGTTCCACACCTGGATTGTGCAACATTTCCCGATTATTGTTTTCAAAATTCTTCAAGCTCTTTCTAATTGGTTGTGATCATTGCTAAGCAATGATTTTCAGGTATTGCCATAGATTTAAGCAACTCCAGTGAAGATTTGGCCTTGTGTTTTAGTTTATTGTCCTGCTGAAAGGTGAATTCATCTCCCAGTGTCTGGTGGAAAGCAAACACCCCCACCTCCCAAAAGAATCCTGTAGGATTTTGCCTGTGCTTATCTCCATTCCGTTTATTTTTTATCTTGAAATCTCCACATTCCTTAACCATTACAAACATACCATAACATGATGCAGCCACCACCATGCTTGAAAATATGGAGTATGGTACTTAGTAATGTGTTGTATTGGATTTGCCCCAAACATAACACTTTGTACTCCGGACAAAAAGTTGCAGTATTACTTTAGTGCTTTGTTGCAAACAGGATGCATGTTTAGAAACATTTTTATTCTGTACAGTATTCTGTCACGGGTTACTAGGAGTGGTGGGTAGGAGTCAGGCGCAGAGAACAGAGGGTTCAGTGATTTGTAGATTTATTTCTCCGGCACAAAACGGTCACGCCAAATACAGGGAGCATAAACACTGACTTGCCCAAACACAGGGCAAACGATCCGGAGAACGATGAAAACACATCCACAACCGACAGAGAACACAAATAATCCCGCACAAACCTAAGCGTCCTAACAGGCTCAAATAGACCAAAAATCAAGAAACACAAACAGGTGCAACTAATAAGACTAAACTAACAGAAAAGGAAAAAGGGGTCAGTGGCGGCTATTAGACCGACGACGATGACGGAGGAGGGAGTCGGAACATCTTCCTTCTTTTCACTCTGTCAATCGTCAGTTTTCTCCCATCACTGCTTATATCTTTGTAGTGACGGGTAGTGACTGGGTGTATTGATACATCATCCAAGGGTCTGCTTTTTATTGTTACCCATTTACCAATAGGTGCCCTTTACGAGGCATTAGAAAACCTCCCTGGTCTTTGTGGTTGTTGAACCTGTGTTTGAAATTCAGTGCTCGACTGAGGAGACTTATTGATAATTTAACAGAATTTGTGTAAAACACTATTATTGTCCATGCAACTCAGTATGTGACTTATTGGGCAAATGTTTACTCCTAAACTTATTTAGGCTTCCCATAACACAGGGGTTGAATACTTATTGACTCAAGACTTTTCAGCCTATCATTTTTTGTTCATTCGTGAACATTTCGTAACACAGAATTCCACTTTGACATGATGGGCTATTGTGTGTAGGCCAGTGACAAAACATCTACATGTAATACATGTTAAATTCAGGCTGTAACACAACAAAATGTGGAAAAGGACAAGGAGTGTGAATACCTTCTGAAGCCACTGTATGCTCCAGGCCATTCAGGAAAGCTTGACATGCTCTCTGCCTCCTCTCCAATCCGAGCCGCTATTCTTCGCTCACCTAGAACCTGTCAATTAGCCTAAATATTTTTCATTTAACTTCTAAAATGTATTACATTTTATGTGTGGTATTAACACAACCAGTCACTATGTTCTGATCAGACCACTTCAAAAGTATCCTGTAGACTACCTGAGCACGTTCATTCAAAATATAATTCCAACATCCAAAGTTTGCAGATTGTGGTGTTGAAAACGCAAACCATGATGTTGAAGCGCCCGATGTCGGTATGCTTTGCTTATTGGTTGTGGTGCATTGGCACAGAAACCTGTTAGTGGAAAATGTGTTGCATATATGTCATATACATTTAAATATATAGGATTTCCGCCTAGCTGATCATTGTCTGATCGTAGTGTAGGTCTAATGAAACAGTCATGGAGAGTTAGCTGGTCCCGTAGCCCTACGGGGCATCGGCTACGCCACAAAAGCATGCTGAAGTGGCGAAGTCGATATCCACATTTATAAACACAGGGTCGCATTTTGTTATTTGAGAAATTTAGAGTTAATTCTGAGGGGAAGGGTGTGCAAATTTTACAGTACAAGGGGAGGATTGTGTGAAATTTGAGTAAACAGCAGGTACCTCTTTGTATGTGCAATTGTTTTGTTGAAGTCCACAAGTGTGTGTGTGTGTGTGTGTGTGTGTGTGTGTGTGTGTGTGTGTGTGTGTGTGTGTGTGTGTGTGTGTGTGTGTACGTGTGTGTCTGTGTGTGCGTGTGTGCCTGCCCGCGTGCGCACAGAGCCATATGTCTGCAAAAACATGAATTCAATCAAGAGGGAATAACACATAGGGAAAACACTCAATGATGACAGGAACTGTTTCCCTGCCTGTGAGTTTTATAACTTCATGCAGCTCACCACCCATCCCTCTATGGCGCCAGAGAGCCTAGGGGATCATAAACTGTCTCCCCAAACTCCCAGTGACCTCTGCTACTAGGCCACCGACATGTTACTTAGGTGTGCTGCCTCCTAGCAACCTCCCAACAGTCCTTCTGCCTGCTCAGGACAGAGCCTCCTCAGTCTCTCTCCAAGTGGACAAGGGGGATGGAATGTGTTGGCAGAAGTGAGTGACAACTATTGCTAGTTGTTAATAGTAGTCTGATGCGATGTGTTATACAGTCCTTTGCTTCTGTCACTATCTCCTTACACAGTTAATATGATTATTGCTCTCGTGCTATTAGTCATTCCTTCTCATGCTATGTTTATTAGTATATTCATTCACATATTTTCTCTGTACAGAACCACGTTCATCTCATATGTGCTCTGGAAATAAAGTCATTTAGTTTGTGTAACTCTCTGTGAGGTTGCCTTATTCCTCTGACCGGGTAAGGTGTCAGTGAATCACAGACCAGCCCAACCCGGAGATCCGCTGCTGCTCTGTCAATGGTGTTAACAATGAATCACTTACAGTCCCTCTTCTTAGATTGCCTATGATGGGAGGAACAGGATGTGTGATTGATGCATCGATTTGCACTCGGGTTCATCATCATGCTTTGTCCTTTCTCCATTTCATCATCATCATCTGCCTTGTTCACTTACCTCAAAGTGGTCTGACATGATGGTCTGAAAGTCATTCATAGATATTCAGGTGTCCTGTAGATATCATGAGCCTGGTCTCTAGACATGCTCCTCTCTCTGACCTAAGCCTCCCAGGAGCTGTAATTCTCCCTGCGTCGTGGCACTGCCAGTGTTATCCTCTCCAAGTGAGAATCTTCTGTCCTTTATCTGCTGTGATTCATACTGTTGTTCTGACACAGACACATACAAAAGACAATGTACTGATGCACACAAACATCCTCAACATCATCCTTGCCTAGGCTCAACCTACGTATGTCCCCATTACCAATAAAACATGATCAAAAACCTATTTCTTTCACTTACTTGCTGTGCTCTTTCGTTGCTCATTTGTTTAGTCTCAACCGGGATTGTATCATACATGTCAAGCAGTGAAGTTTCAGCTCTGTCCGTCCATGGCCTCTCTTCCTCGGTGCGCACTGGCACTGTGTCCGTTTCCATCCTGTGTCTAACATTTGAGGAAAACTTTGCTTCTTGTCTGCATCGAAGTAGCGGTCCTTGTACCAAGCATCGAGCACGGTGGCGACACAGTAAAGAGGCTCAGAGAGAATGCCACCGAATCGCTTGTTCACTGCCTCGAGTGCTTTTGCAAGTTTCAACCCCACAGTCTGCTTCGGCAGTTTCGTTGAGCGTTTCAACATCACGTCTGCTGCAGATGCAGACGATTCGCTTATTTCTTGAGTTCGAATGGCGCTAGGAGTGTGTTCATGTTTCCAAGTTTCAAACATGTTCTCAAATGCCATTGAAATGGCAGTAGTGGTATGAGAACCAGCACATTCTTGAGCATGTAATACAGCTTTCCTCAGTATGAGATCCTCGTCAACACGCTCTGCTGTCAGACTCGGCATGCTCAAGAGGGTGACATCTGTTCCAAATGTCAGTCGTGAAGCAGTGACGCCCATAGCCATTATCTTGACGTTAACTGATTTCGCCTTTGAGTTGTCTCGCTGGAATTTCTTACTCTTTCAAATGACTGCTCGACTTGAACTTGTTCAGTTGTTAGAAGTGTGCGCTTAGTGTTTTTCTGCTTTTCTGTGTAGCGCTGTATTTTTCACGCCGCCATGACATCATATAGGTATGCACGTCAGCTTTGACATCAGCGTTAAACTAGACATCGGGCCGATGCCGATGTTGGCATTTTAAGCTAATATTGTCCGTCCGATATACTTACCGATATATCGTGCATCCCTAACTAATTGAATATGTTTCTTCATGTAAGGTACATTTCAACATTAGAAAACGGCATTTTTGGTCCATGTGTTGGGATATAAGGGAAAAGGGTGTATTCTTAGTCATAAGGATGCCTGCCTACACCTCTGCTAGTACTACACTAGATGGCAGCATAGGCCTCTCCAAGCCAACTCGCCCTTACATATACACATCCGTTCAAAAGTTTGGGGTCACTTAAAAATGTCCTTGTTTTTGAAAGAAAAGCACGTTGTTGTCCATTAAAATAACATTAAATTGATCAGAAATACAGTGTAGACATTGTCAATGTTGTAAATGACCATTGTAGCTGGAAACGGCTGATTTTTAATGGAATATCTACATAGGTGTACAGAGGCCCATTATCAGCTGTCACGACCGTCTGAAGAAGAAGTGGACAAAAGCGCAGAGTGGTGAGCGTATATTACTTTATTTATATAAATGACGCCAACAAAATAAGAAACAAAGAATCGACGTGAAGCTTACGAGGGCTATAGTGCCACTAACAAATATAACTTCCCACCATAACAAAAGGGAAAAAGACTGCTTCCCAGTCAGAGACAACGATAGACAGCTGTCCCTGATTGAGAACCATACCCGGCAAAAACATAGAAACACAAAACATAGAAATCAGAACATAGAATGCCCACCCAAATCACACCCTGACCAAACCAAAATAGAGACATACAAAGGCTCTCTAAGGTCGGGGTGTGAGATCAGAAACCATCACTCCTGTATTCCAATGGCACGTTATGTTAGCTAATCCAAGTTTATAATTTTAAAAGGCTAATTGATCATTAGAAAACTATTTTGCAATTATGTTAGCACAGCTGAGAACTGTTGTCTTGATTAAAGAAGCAATAAAACTGGCCTTCTTTAGACGAGTTGAGAATCTGGAGCATCAACATTTGTGGGTTTGATTACATTCTCAAAATGGCCAGAACCAAATAACTTTCTTCTGAAACTCAGTCTATTTTTGTTCTGAGAAATGAAGGCTATTCCATGTGAGATATTGCCAAGAAACTGAAGATCTCGTACAATCTGTGTCCTACTCCCTTCACAGAACCGCGCAAACTGGCCCTAACCAGAATAGAAAGAGGAGTGGGAGGCCCCAGTGCACAACTGAGCAAGAGGACAAGTACATTAGAGTGGCAGTTTCATTAAACTGCCAAACATCAGTCTCAACGTCAACAATGAAGAGGCGACTCCGGGATGCTGGCCTTCTAGACAGAGTTGCAAAGAAAAAGACATATCTCAGACTGGCCAATAAAAATAAAATATTTAGATGGGCAAAAGAACACAGACACTGGACAGAGGAACTCTGCCTAGAAGGCCAGCATCCTGGAGTGGACTCTTCAAAAACAAGGACATTTCTAAGTGACCCCAAACTTTTGAACGGTGGTGTATATATATTTTTTTAAGTAATTCTTGCAGAAAAACCATATCTGTTGACAGTCTCTTTTAAGTGTTCAAGAACCATATGCTTTTTCTTTCCTTCCAGAACAGGTGTATATATACTGAGATCATGTGACAGATCATGTGATACTTAGATTGCATGCAGGTGGACTTTATTTAACTAATTATGTGACTTCTGAAGGTAATTGGTTGCACCAGATCTTATTTAGGGGCTTCATAGCAAAGGGGGTGAATACATATGCACACACCACTTTTCTGTTTTTTATTTTTATTTAATTTTTTAAAGAAGCTCTTTTTTTCCATTTCACTTCACCAAATTGGACTATTTTGTGTATGTCCCTTACATGAAATACAAATAAAAATCAATTTAAATTACAGGTGGTAACACAACAAAATAGGAAAAATGTCAAAGGGGGTGAATACATTTGCAAGGCACTGCAGATGGAGACGTAAATCCGACAAACTGGAATAAAAGCCAGACTGTCACGAGTCGGTCTTCTAGCCATCGCCAATCCACCTTTCATTTTCCATTTGTTTTGTCTTGTCTTTCTGCACACCTGGTTTACATCACCTACTAATTAACATGTGTATTTAACCCTGTTCCCTCCATGTCTGTGTGGGGTATTGTTTATTGTCAAGCTTGGCACGCTTCTGACTGGTTTGCGCCGGGTTTTGTTTTACCCGTGCTTAATGGCAGCCGGAACTTTGTACTTGGGTTTTGTACTTTTTCTGCCTCACTTGTTCTGTGGGCATTTGTTTTGTGACGCGGTTGCGTTCTGTATTATGATTGCCTAAGTAAAGTGCTTTGTCCATTCATCTCTGCTCTCCTGCGCCTGACTTCCATGCACCAGCTACACCCACCATTGACACAGACTAAGTCAGTTGCACAGATGGAACTATCCAAGCAGAAGATACATCTCCTTCAAAATGTTGATATTTGGTTGAGTTGACAACCAAACACAATTCAATATCCAGTTTGTCTAACAAAAAAAATATGAATGTCTCCATCTTAACCAAAAATGTAAGTTAAAGAATATGAGTAAATCTGATCAAACTTGAAATGCACATCAAATAAAGTTTGATTTGATTTATTCCTATTCTTTAACTTGCATTTTTGGTTGAGATGAAGACGTGAATCCGACATATTAATGATTAACTTGAAGACTACATTTCAAATCAACCAAAGCTCGAAACCTTAGGCCTATCTGTCTTGTCTCTTTTTAGTTGAACCCTGGGCTGAATTGAAACAATAGCTGTTGATGACTTTGCAAATGCTATATAAAAAGGAACATTC
Organism: Oncorhynchus mykiss; assembly: GCF_057628025.1. Classification (NCBI taxonomy): domain Eukaryota; kingdom Metazoa; phylum Chordata; class Actinopteri; order Salmoniformes; family Salmonidae; genus Oncorhynchus; species Oncorhynchus mykiss. Next base: position 7,056,605 of record NC_143044.1, read on the forward strand.
ATTGCACGACTTTTAAAGTATGGTTACATTTAATTCGCTCTACGAAGTGAAATCTACCATTTGGAATGACTTCGATAGCAACGGTGAGTATATTTAGTAATTAAGAGATCTCTCAATAATCATTCTCACAATAGCACATTGGTAGTAGTCAGTGTCAAATATCAAAGTTAAGCAGAGCTGGGCTTGGTTAAAAACCTGGTTGGAAGACCAAATGAATAGCTGTAGATAGATCAACTCTCCAGTAGTAGCTGCTGCCCAGCCTTTCCTGATAGTGGATATAACGTGGAAGATCTGATGTTGTTTCAAAGGTAGAAATATAACAAATTACACAAGGTTTGTCTACATAGAAAATTGGTTACAATGATTACATAATTCTGCGGCTTAAATTTCACCCTCAAAACAATTTCTTTTCCACGTAGATTCCACATCACAATACGTTGACAAATACGTTAAAACAGTTTGTGGCCAGTGGGATGTCCATAAGAAAATGTAAAACTGAAGGATGCAGCCGCAGATAAAACTCAAACAGGTCAGTCTTTCGTAGCAGATCTAACCCTTGAAATGTGAAGGTGACGTTACAATTCAACAGCCTCCGACACCCACCAGCCTACCGCTGTCTTAGTTGTCACAGCAATTTGAAGTGAAGTGAAATAATTAAACAGAAGGGGCACTTTTGAGATCTTTGGCATCACAAAAATACATACAAATTACATTTAGGCTAGAAGAGAGTGGGGACCTTTGGGTGACCGCTGTCTAATTCCAAAAACCCAAGATTCCATTTGAATCCCAAATGAGGGTGCTGAGGATGAGCAGAGAGGAGGAAAGAGAGGCAAGACAATGAGGACATTGGATTGAGGAGCTGAGTTGTTATCATCACAACCCAATAACCTCGCAGTCTATTCTCCTTCCCCTCCTCATCCGTGGTGCTCATTACCCAGTGAATTATGAGTGAAAGCAGGCCAGGGAAACCGGGGCTCACCCTGGAAGGTCACTGGGTTCATTTTTAAACCCTACCTTACATACACACTACACAGGGTAGTCATGCCATCTATATGTGCTTCTCTGGAGGAGGTCAATGTTGTCAAGGACGGAGAGCATTCAATAGCAATATAAGTCTTGTCCAAACAGGTTATATGCGCCTCTTCACTTTACAGTGCCCAAGCTGTATTGAGAACAGAGGGAGACAGAGAACCAGAGATGCTTCGTGATATTTTCCTCATGACTTCTCCATGCTTTGTTGACTATGAACATGCTCGTTTACCCGACCGTGGGACAGACTATGTTTGTTCCTACTGCTGATGATATCCGGAAATGTGCATGTACACCCTGGCCCATCTACTTTTGCTAGCCCTAATTTTGACTTGTGCTCTGATATCTACTTCACTGATTTCTGTGCTCATAAAATCCTGTGTTTTCTGCATAATAACTCTAGAAGCTTATTACCTGAAATTGATCAATTGAAAGTGTGGGTTCACAGCTCCAATCCAGATGTGTTGGTCTTACTGGGACGTGGTTACGAAAGAGTGTTTTGAACACTGATGTTAACCTTTCTGGTTATAACCTTTTTCGGCAAGACAGATCTTCCAAAGTTGGTGGAGTGGCAATCTTTACCAAGGAACACCTTCAGTGCTCGGTTGTCTCCAACAAGTCTGTCCCAAAAGCAATTTGATTTGGTTTTAAGCTTTAAACTTTCAGATAGCTCTTTGTTGACTGTTGCTGGGTGCTATCATCCTCCATCAGCACCAGCCTGTACCCTAAATGCCCTAAGCTCTCTCCTGGCCCCTTACACTAAGTCTGAATTTGTCCTGCTAGGTGACCTAAACTGGGACATGCTTCAACCACCTGACCAAGTCCTAAAGCAATGGGAGTCCCTAAATTTTTCTCAGGTTATTACCAATCCCACAAGGTATGACTCCAAACACCCAGAAAAGGCTACTCTGCTCGATGTTATCCTAACAAATAATCCTGATAGGTATCAGTCTGGTGTTTTCTGTAATGACCTTAGTGATCACCGTTTTACAGCCTGTGTTCATAATGGCTGCTCAGTGAAATGACCTGTCCTGGTTTGTCATAGACGCTTGCTAAAAATGTTTAATGAGCAAGCCTTCATTCATGTCCTGGCCTCTGTAAAATGGTGTAGAATCAGCTTGATCCCTGCCGATCCCTGCTGTCAGTGGTATTGTTAACATACGCACCCTCATAAAGAAAATTTGAATTAAAACAGGTTCAGCCCCTGGTTCGACCGTGATCTGGCAGTTACTCCACCTCAAAAATTAAGGTTGGAGAAATGCTCGGCACATGCATACTCAGGCTGACTGGCTCTCGTTCAGAAATACGTGCAGTCAGGCTATCCAGAAGGCCAAAGTTAGTTACTTTCTGGATCAGTTCTCTCTCTGTGGGTCTAACCCCAAGAAGTTCTGGAAAATGGTTAAAGAGCTAGAGAATAAACCGTCCTCCTCACAGCTGCCCATGTCCCTTAATGTTGATGATGTGGTTGTTACTGACAAGGAGCACATGGCTGGGCTCTTTAAATCACCACTTCATTAAGTCAGGATTCCTATTTGACTCATTCATACGTGCTTGCCCGTCCAACATTTCCTCATCTCCCACCCCTTCTAACAGGCCTAGCCCGATGCCCCTAACCTTTATCTCCCCTGCCCCGCTACAAAAGTTCTCCCTGCATGAGGTCACTGAGTCCGAGGTGCTAAAGGAGCGCTCTACAACAAAGCTTTCTTTGTGTCCAACAAGCTTACACTGCCCTTAACCTTGATCTGAGTACCTCCAAAACAAAGGTTGTGTGGTTTGGTACGAAGAATATCCCTCTCCCCACCGGTGTGATTAGAGCTTGAGGTAGTCACCTCAAGCAGGTACTTGGGAGTATTGCTAGACCGTACACTGTCCTTTTCTCAGCACATATCAATCAAATCAAAGTTCATTTGTCACGTGCGCCGAATACAACAGGTGCAGGCCATACAGTGAAATGCTTACTTACAGGCTCTGTAAGTAAGATGGTTTAACCTTAGCTGCGGGCTAAGGTTAAATCTAGACTTGGTTTTCTCTATTGTAATCGCTCCTCTTTCACCTCAGCTGCCAAACTAACACTGATTCAGATGACCATTCTACCCATGCTAGATTACGGAGACATAATTTATTGATCTGCAGGTAAGGGTGCACTCGAGCGGCTAGATGTTCTTTACCATTCGGCCATTAGATTTGCCACCAATGCTCCTTATAGAACACATCACTGCACTCTATACTCCTCTGTAAACTGGTCATCTCTGTATACTCGTTGCAAGACCCACTGGTTTATGCTTATTTATAAACCCGTCTTAAGCAGGGGTGGGCAACTCCAGTCCTCGGGGGCCTGATTGTTGTAACACTTTTTCTCAATCCCTAGCAAACACAGCTGATTAATCAAATTGCATTCTAAACTGAAGATCATGATTAGGTGATTATTGGAGTCTGTTGTGTTCGCTGGGGCTTGGGCAAAACTGTTAATTTTTTTAACCAGGTAGGCTAGTTGAGAACAAGTTCTCATTTACAACTGCGACCTGGCCAAGATAAAGCATAGCAGTGTGAACAGACACCAACACAGAGTTACACATGGAGTAAACAATAAACAAGTCAATAACACAGTAGAATTTAAAAAAATATATATATTTATAAAAATAGTCTATATACATTGTGGGCAAAAGGCATGAGGAGGTAGGCAAATAATTACAATTTAGCAGATTAACACTGGAGTGATAAATTATCAGATGGTCATGTGCAGGTAGAGATACTGGTGTGCAAAAGAGCAGAATGGGGATGAGATAGGTAAATTGGGTGGGCTATTTACCGATGGACTATGTACAGCTGCAGCGATCGGTTAGCTGCTCAGATAGCAGATGTTTAAAGTTGGTGAGGGTGATAAAATTCTCCAACTTCAACGATTTTTGCAATTCGTTACAGTCACAGGCAGCAGAGAACTGGAAGGAAAGGTGGCCGAATGAGCTGTGACACCAATCAGGCCCCCGAGGACTGGAATTGTCCACCCCTGCTCTTAAGCCTCACTCCCACCTATCGGAAATACCTACTGCAGCCCTCATCCTCCACATGCAACACCAGTTCTGCCAGTCACATTCTGTTAAAGGTCCCCAAAGCACACACATCCCTGGGTTGCTCCTCTTTTCAGTTCGCTGCAGCTAGCGTCTGGAACAAGCTGCAAAAAACACTCAAACTTGACAGTTTTATCTCCATCTCTTCATTCAAAGAGTCAATCATGGGCACTCTTACGTCAGTAAGTGGCTGCTCCTTGTGATGTATGTTTGTCACTACCTTCTTGCCCTTTGTGCTGTTGTCTGTGTCCAATAATGTTTGTACCATGTTTTGTGCTGCTGCCATGTTGTGCTGTTGCCATGTTGTGTTGCTACCATGTTGTTGTCATGTTGTGTTGCTACCATGCTATGTTGTCGTCTTAGGTCTCTCTTTATGTAGTGCTGTGGTGTTTCTCTTGTCGAGATGTGTGTTTTGTCATATATATATATATATATATATATATATATATAAAATAATATAATAATTTATTTTAAATCCCAGCCCCCATCCCCGCATGAGCTTTTTTGCAAGTAAGAATTTGTTCTCAACTGACTTGCATACTTAAATAAAGGTTCAATAAAATAAAAAATAAATAAAGGAACAGACTAGAATGTCTCTGTTCTATATCATATAAGTACAGACAGTATAAAGTGAATGAGTACAGACAGAGAATGCAAGTCATTGAAATGAAGAAGAAAGTTCATGGTGGAGAATAGAGGACTTTTATTCAGCTGAAAGACATGTCTTCAAGGCTGCATGTTTTTATTTTTACACTTTAAAGGTATGGCATAACTAGCTTTGAAGCATCTACAGACTAATTGTTGTAGTGTCAAACATTTCCCAAATGTAATTCATTATTTTGGATACAGATTTCAAATATATGCCATACACCCTTCCCCCAAGGACTTTTCTATGGATTTCATATAAGGGAGATCTAAAGCATCATGATTACATTTCAAAAAACAACTGCCAATCGGCAGATAGCCTAGTGGTTAGAGTGTTGGTCCAGTAACTGAAAGGTTGCTGGATCAAATTCCTGAGCTGACAAGGTCTGTCGTTCTGCCCTTAAACAAGGCAGTTAACCCACTGTTCCCTGGTAGGCTGTCATTGTAAATAAGAATTTGTTCTTAACGGACTTGCCTAGTTAAATTAAAAATCTATTCCAGCATGATGACACCACAGGACGGTGGATTGTAGCCTACCAATGAGCACGTTATTTAGAAAAGTTGATTGTTTAATTGAAATAAATGAAGCCGAAGTCATATGATAAACTATAGGCTAGATAAATAAAGTTGAAACGTTATTAGAATTTGACAGCTAGCTAGCTAACTAGCTAAACAGAGAAGCTAAGCTACTTTAATTCACTAGCCAGCTAACTCTTTCAAATAAATGCTATTTTTAATTATGGGATATGCCAAATAGAGCTACAGACACAGCATGACATTGGCAATAAGATAATGGTTTCTTTTATTTCAGTATTTCATTGTGGAGTCAATTGAGGGGACTAGCCTATGTTCCATGAAGCCATTAGAAGACTGTTGCTGACAGAAGAGGTATGCATAAATGATGTATAATAAATGATGTATAATGAGTCTTGGTGATTCAGTAGCTTAGGTAATCCTTACATTACTATTAACGCATTATCTATGTTTTGCTCAGTCTGGCAGTAACACAGAACTATCAGCGGGAAATCTGTCTTTCGGCTGCTGCCGAAGTAATGATAGGTCTGCAAAGCATTTTGTCTTCATTTTGGCAGATGAGCTCATGCTTATTTCTGAAAATTAGCTCATGTTTTTGCTCTTTTGTATTCTTCTCTGGAACCAGTCAAGTGGCTAAGGAGTTGGACCTGGCTAAGGAGTTGGACCTGTGGCAGAAAAGTGTCGGGTTTGAATCCTGGGCAAGGCACCGGAGAAAAAAAAACTGCCTGAATTGATCTGACAACTGGAGGGCTGCTGGGTTCACATCCTCAAAACATTCCCCTACCGTTGGACCCTTGAGCAGGGCCCTTGAGCAAGGCCCTTAACCCTGCAACATGCTCTCCATCCAGGGGCGCTACATGCAGCTTGAACCTGTGCTCGTCTCAACTGTATGTGTGAGGTCTGCTGTTTGAATATGCTGGTATTATTTTATTCATTATTTAACTGTTTATTCAATTATATTCTTAGTTAAAAATATTACTATTTAATAGTAGGAGCCAAAATTCATAAATGGCACCATGCAGTGTTCAATATGGAACCTTTTTGGTTCAGTGAAGAACCCCTGTTGGGTTCTGATTTATGAACCCTATAAAAATGGTCTAATATAGAACTTTTAGTGATTCCATATATGAAGCAAGCAATACAACCACATTTGGTTCTAAGAAAACTTTTTTTCTAAGAATGTATGGTAAATTATGGCTGGCATTGGTTACAATCTGCCAATAACAATAACAACATAATCAGCTATATATGGGGTTGGTAGTCCTAGTTGGAGGCTATCTTATTGTGCACATGATGGAAGTTAAAGGTTAATGGGAATTATTTAATGGGAAACAAATGCACTGACTAATATGTGATTAAAATGACTGACTAAAACAAGACTAAAGCGTTTTAGTCGACTGATAAATCAACATAAGAAGGATGTAATTACCAAAATTGGACTAATGCTAAAAGGTATTTTAGTCATAAAGACTTCGACTACAATAGCTGCCAAAATAAACACTGCTACTTTAGCATGTGAAGGTCGAAGGTCAGCCGTGGGGCTAACCCAGGTCAAGGGGGGATCAAATCGGTAGATAGCACCTATGGGTGGTAGCAACGGGGTTTGGGTGAAATGCCACACATGCAGTTAACTCTAGTCCCCAGAGAATGCTGGTGTCACTTTATACCTAGTTGCCCCTTGCCTGGTACTAATGTGTCGAGTTTTGCTGGTGAGATGCTCTGACAGTCACCAATCAAAGCCATCATTAAAGTTTAAGAGACAAATCAGCCGTCTGTTAGTCTCTATACTGTACCTTTACAATCCCGTGGAAACAAACTCCATCTCCTCCTAAGCGCAAGTTATTCATCCAAGACATAAAAAATGCATGCACTTAACAATATAACTTGATCTGTCCCCGGGAGAATGGCCTTTTCAAAGAAAAGAAAATCCCCTTTATTATAAAGTATTAGCAGGCTAACAATAAAATACTATTGCAAATGTGATGAGTAGCCTATGCAAAGGACAAGATTCTGTAACAGTAGTCACTGCAGCCTAAAGTAAATTTAAACAAATGTTCCAAAATGATGTAATTACGCCATACAGAAATAACTCAATCCCGGTCATTTTATTACATTCATTTCTGTTAATTCATGGATTAATTAGACCTACAGTGTCATGACTTCCGCCGAAGTCGTGTTTTGGCGGACGTTCGGCGGTGGACGTCACCGGCATTCTAGCTATCGCCGATCCACTTTTCATTATCCATTTGTTTTGTCTTTGTCTTACACACCTGGTTTGAATCCGCCAATTACTTGTTCATTATTTAACCCTCTGTTCCCCCATGTTTGTTTGTGAGTAATTGTTTGTATGTAATACGGTCCGTTATGTGGGCTCGCTTTATTGTATTGTATTTGTCTATTTTTGAGTAAATTAAGTTTATTTACTCATATCTGCTGTCCTGCGCCTGACTCCTCTACAAAAGCTACACACAGACCTCATTACAGAATTACTCACCAAGAATGGAGTCAGCCGGAGCAGACGCCCTCCCTGTGGCAATAGAGGAGCGAGTCCAGTAGCACGCGACCATATTGACACGTCTGGGCACTGCCATGGATCGCGTGCTGCAAACTATGGATCTTTGGGAGAGAGGGGGAGGTCGTCCAGCGCCTCCACCACCCTCACCACAGCAGGCCCCACTGTCCACCTCTCCTTCACCCGATCCCAGCGGGATTCGGCTCGCGCTCCCAAGGGAGTATGATGGGACGGCTGCCGGATGCCAGGGGTTCCTACTCCAGCTGGAGCTCTACCTGGCGACCGTCCACCCGGCTCCTTCGGGACGTGAGAGCGTGTCCGCTCTCATCTCCTGCCTCTCAGGCAAAGCCCTGGAGTGGGCCAACACCGTATGGAGAGAAGGAGACCATTGGACCATTATGCAGAGTTCACCCGCCGCTTTCGGGCAGTTTTCAACCACCCGCCTGAGGGTCGAGAGGCAGGTGAACGTCTGTTCCACCTGAGGCAGGGGCCAAGGAGCTCGCAGGATTTCCCTTTGGCCTTCCGGACCCTGGCCGCCAGCGCGGGATGGAACAACAGGGCCCTGGTCGATCACTACCGGTGCAGTCTGTGAGAGGACGTCTGTCGGGAGTTGGCCTGCCGAGACACCACCCTCACGTTAGACCAGCAAGTAGACCTGTCCATCCGGCTGGACAACCTGCTGGCTACCCGCGGACGTCCGGATCGGGGCCTGTCAGTTCCATTCCCCAGCACCTCCGCTCCGACGCCCATGGAGCTGGGAGGTGCTGCACTTAGGGCGACCGGAGGAGGGGCCATTCCCTGCACCCTCTGTGGCCGCAGAGGGTACACGGCTGGTTGGTGCTGGGAGGGTTCATCAGGGAGTCGAAGCAGCAGGCAGGGCACTATCGTGTCACCCCAGGTGAGTCGGCACCAGGCTCACCCAGAGCCCCCTGTTGCTCACATGTATGTGTTTATTACATTTCCTGAATTTTCCCCGCATTCCCAGCATAAGGTGCTTGTAGGTTCAGGCGCAGCTGGGAATTTTATTGATCGTTCATGTGACCAGAGGTTAGGGATTCCCTTTGTTCCTGTGGATATGCCCTTCCCTGTGCACGCCCTAGATAGTCAACCATTAGGGTCAGGGCTGATTAGGGAGGCCACCGCTCCACTAAGCATGGTTACGCAGGAGGGTCACAAGGAGAGAATCAGTCTCTTCCTTATTGAGTCTCCTGCGTCTCCCATGGTGCCTGTCATGACCCCACTATTTCATGGCAATAGAGGGCTCTCAAGGGGTGGTCACGAGAGTGCTCAGGGGAGTGTGAAGGGGTTTCCATCGGTGCGACTACGGTGGAAAGTCCAGACCAGGTCTCCACTGTGCGCATCCCCTCAGAATACTTGCCAAGGCGACTCAATTAACACCGCATCGACGGGGGATTGTGCGATAAATATCCTGGTAGATGCAGCACTTCCCAGGAGTCACGTGTATCCTCTGTCACAGGAGGAGATGGCGGCTATGGAAATATATGTCTCCGAATCCCTGGGGTAGGGATACATTCGGATCTCCACTTCACCTGCCTCCTCAAGTTTATTTTTGGGAAGAAGAAGGATGGAGGTCTGCGCCCTTGTATTGACTATCGGGGTATCAATCAGATCACTGTGAGGTACAGCGTTCCGCTGCCTCTCATCGTCAGTGCAATCGAGTCAATGCACGGGGCGCGCTTCTTCACAAAATTGGATCTCAGGAGCGCTTACAACCTGTTGCGTATCCGGGAGGGAGATGAGTGGAAGATGGCATTTAGTACCATCTCAGGGCACTGAGTACCTCGTTATGCCGTACGGGTTTATGAATGCTCCATCAGTCTTCCAGGCCTTTGTTGACGAGATGTTCCGGACCTGCACGGGTAGGGTTAAGTGGTGTATATCGATGACATTCTGATATAATCCGCCGAGCAAGTGTCCCTGGTGCGCAGGGTGCTCAGTCGACTGTTGGAGCATGACCTGTACGTCAAGGCTGAGAAATGTATGTTCTTCCAACAGTCTGTCTCCTTCCTAGGGTACCGCATTTCCACTTCAGGGGTGGAGATGGAGAGTGACCGCATTTCAGCCGTGCGTAATTGGCCGACTCCCACCACGGCAAAGGAAGTGCAGCGCTTTGTAGGGTTTGCCAACTACTACCGGAGGTTTATCCGGGGTTTTGGTCAGGTAGCAGCTCCCATTACCTCACTGCTGAAGGGGGGACTGGTGCGGCTGCAGTGGTCGGTTGAGGTGGACAGGGCTTTGGTCACCTGAAGGCTCTGTTTACCTCAGCTCCCATGCTGGCTCATCCGGATCCCTCTTTGGCATTCATAGTGGAGGTGGACACGTCCGAGGCTGGAATAGGAGCCGTGCTCTCTCAGCGCTCGGGCACGCCACCAAAGCTCCGCTCCTGTGCTTTCTTTTCGAAGAAGCTCAGCCCGGCGGAGCGAAACTATGACGTAGGGGACTGGGAGCTGTTGGCTGTTGTCATGGCTCTGAAGGCGTGGAGACATTGGATTGAGGGGGCTAAACACCATTTTCTCATCTGGACTGACCACCGCAATGTGAAGTACATCCGGGCGGTGAGGAGACTGAACCTTCGCCAGGCAAGGTGGGCCATGTTCTTTACCCGTTTTGTTTTCACTCTGTCCTACAGACCAGGTTCCCAGAACGCTAAGGCAGACGCACTGCCCCGGATGTATGACACAGAGGAGCGGTCCATGGATCACACTCCCATGCTTCCGGCCTCCTGCCTGGTGGCACAGGTGGTGTGGGAGCTGGACGCGGACATCGAGCAGGCTTTACACACAGAGCCCACTCCCCCCAGTGTCCAGCTGGGCACCTGTACGTTCCGTCTAACCCTAACCGTTTAATCTATTGGGCCCACACGTCACCCTCCTCTGGTCATCCTGGCATCGGTCGGATGGTGCATTGCCTTAGTGGGAAATACTGGTGGTCCACCTTGGCCAAGGACGTGAGGGTTTATGTTTCCTCCTGCTCGGTGTGCGCCCAGTGCAAGGCTCCCAGGCAACTGCCCAGAGGGAAGTTACAACCCCTACCCATTCCAGAACGTCCGTGGTCGCACCTGTCGGTGGACTTCCTGACGGATCTTCCTCCCTCACAGGACAACACCACAATCCTGGTCGTTGTGGATGGGTTTTCTAAGTCCTGCTGTCTCCTCCCTTTGCCCGGTCTCCCTACGGCCCTACAGACTGCAGAGGCCCTGTTCAGTCTCTGATCGGGGTCCCCAGTTCACGTCCAGGAGAGCGTTCATGGAACGTCTGGGGGTCTCAGTCAGCCTCACCTCAGGTTTTCACCCCGAGAGTAACAGGCAGGTGGAGAGAGTAAACCAGGATGTGGGTAGGATCTTCGGTCATATTGCCAGGACCGGCCGGGGGAGTGGGCGGTGTTCATCCCCTGGGTAGAGATGGCCCAAAATTCACTCCGCCACTGCTCCACTAACTTCTCTCCCTTCCAGTGTGTACTGGGGTATCGCCCGGTTCTGGTACCTTGGCATCGGAGCCAGATCGAAGCCCCTGCAGTGGACGAATGGTTTAAGCGCTTGGAGGAGACCTGGGACGCCGCCCATGTGCACCTGCAATGGGCCGTGAGGCGGCAGAAGGCAAGCACCGACCACCACCACAGCGAGGCCCCGGTGTTCACACTGGGGGACCGGGTCTGGCTCTCGACCCGAAACCTGCCCCTCCGCCTGCCCTGCCGGAAGCTGGGTCCGCGATTTGTGGCGCCATTCAAAATCCTGAGGAGACTGAACGAGGTATGCTACAGGTTACAGCTCCCCCAGATTACCGTATCAATCCCTCATTCCATGTGTCTCTCCTCAGGCCGTTGGTGGATGGTCCACTCCAGGAGTCTGAGGTGCGGGAGGTTCCTCCGCCCCCTCTGGACATCGAGGGGCCCCCGTCGTATGCTGTTCGAGCCATCCTGGACTTGGGGCGTCGGGCGAGGGGCCTTCAGTACCTCGTAGAGTGGGACGGGTACGGTCCAGAGGAGAGATGCTAGGTGCCGTTGGAGGACGTCTTGCATCCTTCGTTGCTGCAGGAGTTCCACCCTCTCCATCCGGATCGCCCTGAGCCTCTTTCTCCGGGTCGTCCCCGAGGTCGGTGTCGGCGTGCTGCTGGACTTCCGCCTCTCCTTGTTCGGGCGGCATTTGGCGGTGGACGTCACCGGCCTTCTAGCCATCGCCGATCCACTTTTCATTTTCCATTTGTTTTGTCTTTGTCTTACACACCTGGTTTCAAACCCCAATTACTTGTTCATTATTTAACCCCCCATTTAACCCTTTGTGAGTAATTGTTTGTATGTAATACAGTCCGTTATGTGGGCTCGCTTTATTGTATTTGTCTATTTTTGAGTAAATTACGTTTATTTACTCATATCTGCTGTCCTGCACCTGACTCCTCTACACAAGCTACACACAGGCCTCATTACATAGTCATTTACCATTGTTATTCTCAGAGTGGAAACGTTATTTGCAGAGTTAACAACCTGCTATACTTGTAAGAAACATTTTTAGTTTTTTTTTCATACCATAATTTCTGAGTTTTATCAAATGTTTTGTTGTATTTTGTTTGGAGTGCTCCATGTGAGCAATGAGCATGTGTCTAGTTTCTCTGTCCTCCTAATGTTGATGGAGTGCGCACGCCTGAACATGCAAAATGATTTAATCCATCTACAAAGATTATGACTGCTGTACTTACAATATGGTGGACTGATTCATTGCATTATGGAAATCATTCTACTGTGCCTTCAATGAAAGACTGAATGACCTCGGGCAATTGAAAGGAGCAGAGTAGAACCAGAGAGAGTAAAAACACGAGGGGCATGAGCAAAAAGACAGATGGAGGACAGACAGAGGTGATAGGGGCTTTCAAGACGGGCTCTCCAGGATAGACAAGCAATAGGAAGTGAGGTTGGCATAAGTTTATGTTGACATGGATTCTAGTGTTCTGATTTCTCAGCCCCGTTTTTTCCTACCAGTAACACACAGCCATCATTCTCTCCCTCCCTTCTCCCTGCCTGGCACACTGCTACCCCTCCTCAGCACAGCCATCTGTCACCCCCTCCCTCCCTCTCTCTACCAACCTCTCTCTCCCCATCCCTCTCTAGCTCCCTTCTCACTGTAGTGTATCCTCTTAATGCCCCTTTAAACTGCCTGGGCTCTGCAATAAACCCCAGTCCAGTGCATGTAACGAGTGCCCCACAAAACATCCATCATCCCTCATTAAGCTACGTGAGGCGAAACTGCATCAAAGAAAGCAGGCCGGGAGCGATACACAGTCAGCTATGATAGACTTTAAAGGAGAGCTTCTCAGAAAACTGTTAACATGCCCCACTCTGGACCTCTGCCCCCCTCTATCTCAGCCAGTGAGCACCGGGGCAGAGTGCAGAGAGTGGTGACAGATCAGCCAATGATTACCCTCATCTTAATCAGCGTCGCACTGAGACGTTGCTCAAAAATGCATAGGTCCGTGGAGCGAGCCGACTAGGACAGGGCCAGGTAATTAGAGTCATGGCAAGCCGTTATGGATTTCCGTTACAGGACTAATTAGAGTTCAGGCCACTCGTCCTCCGCACTCCGCCTGACTGACCAACCACAGGTCCTCATGTCACATCGCTCAGCTGAGGCCTAAGGACAAAGCGCGATTTCTATAGCCATTCAGGCACACACACATAGCGCAGAAACACAAAGCATAGCGCAGAAACACAAAGCATGCAAGGTGAAACAGGGACAATTACTTTTGGTTAAGCTATCAGATAAAGATGTGTAAATGTGCAGGACGAGCACGTTCTCCCTTTCTCTGGATGACGACACCACCGATTCCCCCAATGCCAGAGACCTTGGTGTGCTTTTATACTCTAGCCTCTCATTTGAAGCACACATCCACCTGCATAACATTACGCTCAAATTAAGTTGTTCTTGTCCACCATGGATACTGAGAAGCTTGTGCATGCCCTGGTAACATATTGGCTTGACTACTGTAATGCACTGCTGACAGGAGTCACTTCCTGTCTAAACTCCAGATGATTCAGAACGCAGCTGCAAGGATGCGCTCAGATTACATCAGAGCAAAGATCAAGCCGCGAGGTCAAAGGAATTGTCCGTAAAGCTCAGAGACAGGATTGTGCCGAGGCACATATGTGAGCAAGGGTAAAAATAATTAAAAAAATACATGCAGCATTGAATGTCCCCAAGAACGCAGTAGCTTCCATCAATCTTAAATGAAAGAAGTTAGGAACCAAACACTCTTCCTAGAGCTGGCCGCCCGGCCAAACTGAGCAATTGGGGGAGAAAGGCCATGGTCAGGGAGGTGACCAAGAACCCGATGGTCACTCTGACAGAGTTCCTTTGTGGAGATGGGAGAAACTTCCAGAAGGACAACGGTCTCTGCAGTAATGTACCAATCAGGCCTTTATGGTAGAGTGGCCAGACGGAAGCCACTCTTCAGTAAAAAGCACATGACAGTCCGCTTGGAGTTTGCCAAAAGGCACCTAAAGACTCTCAGACCATGAAAAACCAGATTCTCTGGTCTGATGAAACCAAGATCGAACTCTTTGTCCTGAATGCCATGTGTCACATCTGGAGGAAACGTGGCACCATCCCTAAGGTGAAGCATGGTGGTGGCAGCATGGTGGTGGCAGTGCTCAGGACCTCAGACCCGGGGAAAGGTTCACCTTCCAACAGGACAATGACACTAAGTACTGTACACAGCCAAGACAACGCAGGAGTGGCTTCGGGACAAGTCTCTGAATGTCCTTGAGTGGCCCAGCCAGAGCCTGGTCTTGAACCCGATCATAAATCTCTGGAAGGACCTGAAAATAGCTGTGCAGCGATGCTCCCCATTCAACCTGACAGAGCTTAAGAGGATCTGTAGAGAAGAATGGGAGAAACTCCCCAAATACAGGTGTGCCAAGCGTCATACCCACGAAGACTCAAGGCTGTGATCGCTGCAAAAGGTTCTTCAACAAAGTACTGAGTGAGTGGTCTGAATACTTACTTAAATGTGATATTTACGTTTTTTATTATTGTGGGGTATTATTACGCTTTGCCATTACGGGGAATTGTGTGTAGATTGATGAGGGGAAAAAATGATTTAATCAATTTTAGAATGAGTCTGTGATGTAACAGAATATGGAAAAGTCAAGGGCTCTGAATACTTTCCGAATGCACTGTACAAACAAATACAAGAACATGTTTCAGTATGGA
Organism: Oncorhynchus mykiss; assembly: GCF_057628025.1. Lineage (NCBI taxonomy): Eukaryota > Metazoa > Chordata > Actinopteri > Salmoniformes > Salmonidae > Oncorhynchus > Oncorhynchus mykiss. The sequence goes on from NC_143044.1 coordinate 7,071,612, forward strand.
ACACTAGCCACTTTAATAATGTTAAATACTGCTTTACTCATTTCAAATGTATATACTGTCTTCTATTCTACTGTATTTTTGTCACTGCCACCTAGACATTCCTTGTCCTAATATTTATATATTTCTTAATTCCTTTCTTTTAGATTGTGTGTATTGTTGTGAATTTTTAGATACTACTGCACTGTTGGAGCTAGGAACACAAGCATTTCGCTACACCTGCAGTAACTGTAACAAGTGCGCTGATAGTTGGGAAGCAAGTACAGGGAGTGAGTGTTTTAACTTGTTATGGCTGCAATCCCAATATCGGGATAAGTGTCATCAACAACCGCTGAATAGCATAGCGCTACATTCAATAAATATTACTACAAATATTTATATTCATGAAATCACAAGTGCAATATAGGAAAACACAATTTAGCCTTTTGTTAATCCACCTGTCGTGTCAGAAATTGTACTTTTCAGCGAAAGCAATCCAAGTGTTTGTGTAAGTTTATCGATCGCACAACAAAACATTAAGTACACTTAGCATCAGGAAGCTTGGTCACGAAAATCAGAAAAGCAATCAAATTAATAGTTTACCTTTGATGATCTTCGGATGTTTTCTCTCACGAGACTCCCAGTTACACAACAAATGTTCCGTTTGTTCCATAAAGATTATTTTATATCCAAAATACATCCGTTTGTTTGTCGTGTTATGTTCAGAAATCCACAGGAAAGAGCGGTCACGACAATGTAGACGAAAATTCCAAAGAGTTTCCATAATGTCCACAGAAACATGTCAAGCGTTTTTTTATAATCAATCCTCAGGTTGTTTTTAAAATATATAATCGATAATACAGTGGGGCAAAAAGTATTTAGTCAGCCACCAATTGTGCAAGTTCTCCTACTTAAAAAGATAAGAGAGGCCTGTAATTTTCATCATAGGTACACTTCAACTATGACAGACAAAATGAGGAAAGAAATCCAGAAAATCACATCGTAGGATTTTTTATGAATTTATTTGCAAATTATGGTGGAAAATAAGTATTTGGTCAATAACAAAAGTTTATCTCAATACTTTGTTATATACCCTTTGTTGGCAATGACAGAGGTCAAACGTTTTCTGTAAGTCTTCACAAGGTTTTCACACACTGTTGCTGGTATTTTGGCCCATTCCTCCATGCAGATCTCCTCTAGAGCAGTGATGTTTTGGGGCTGTTGCTGGGCAACACAGACTTTCAACTCCCTCCAAAGATTTTCTATGGGGTTGAGATCTGGAGACTGGTTAGGCCACTCCAGGACCTTGAAATGCTTCTTACGAAGCCACTCCTTCGTTGCCCGGGCGGTGTGACAGTAAGATATACAAAACAGTAAGATACAGTAAGATATACAAAACCTTTCAGAGAGCCTATCCAATTGACAATCTCGTAGAAAAAATATAAACTATTGGAACCAAGACATAAAAATAACTGATATTGGCACAAGATGCAGGGAGTGTTGGAACATAACAAACAACATTGCAATTATGAACGAAAATGTACACTTAATCCAGTATAAACTAATGTATAGAATTGATTACACAAGAGACAAAATTCACGAATTCTTCAGCACAACGGCAGAGTCATGTCTTATTTAAATGAAAAATGACTCAATAGTTAATGCCGTCTGGGAGTGCTATATAGTCATAAAGTTATGGGCAAAGTTAGAAAAATGTCTGTCATAAGTCGTACAATGTCATTTTACTTTTAGTCCGTCTTTCTGCATATTTCAAGACATGGTATATGAGGGTGTGGCGAGATACCCAAATGGGTTGGACAATACTATTTTCGTCACTCATATTGAATAAGATATTACTTAAATACTGGAAATCAAATGATACTCCAACATTAAGAGAATGGAACAATTACTAGAGATAAATATTGGCTCACTATTTGGCAAACACTGACCAGTTATTGCACAATTTTACCAATGCTATATAACGGTTTATGAATGGTAATAATGCATTTATATATGATTAAATAATCGTTAAAAACTTAATTATAACCCCTTTATAAACCCTTTACAAATGGAACCTTATTGCAAAGTGTTACACCAACAGGATATTGCAGCCGAGTCTAGTTATTTACCAATGTTTATAATGTTTAGAAGGTATCTTCCTTTTCTATGTGCGTCATGCTATTTCTAGCCTTCTGTGCTGTGTATCACTTGCCTCGATAGGATAGGCTATTATATGAATTATGTTCATATTTTAAGAATGTGAAATGTCAGAATAATAGTAGAGAATAATTTATTTCAGCATTTATTTTGTTCATCACATTCCCAGTAGGTCAGAAGTTCACATACACTCAATTAGTATTTGGTACTATTGCCTTTAAATGGTTTAACTTGGGTCAAACGTTTCAGGGAGCCTTCCACAAGCTTCCCACAATAAGGGGAATTTTGGCCCATTCCTCCTGACAGAGCTGGTGTAACTGAGTCAGGTTTGTAGGCCTCCTTGATCACACACGCCTTTTCAGTTCTTCCCACAAATGTTCTATGGGATTGAGGTCAGGGCTTTGTGATGGACACTCTAATACCTTGACTTTGTTGTCCTTAAGCCATTTTGCCACAACTTTGGAAGTATGCTTAAAGTCATTGCCCATTTGGAAGACCCGAGCTTTAACTTCCTGACTAATGTCTTGAGATGTTGCTTCAATAAATCCACATAATTTTTCTACCTCAAGATGCCATCTATTTTGTGAAGTGCACCAGTCCCTCCTGCAGCAAAGCACCCCCACAACATGATGCTGCCACCCCCATGCTTCACGGTTGGTATGGTGTTCTTTGGCTTGCAAGCCTCCTCCTTTTACCTCCAAACACAACGATGATCATTATGGCATAAAAAGTTGTATTTTTGTTTCACCAGACCAGAGGACATTTCTCCAAAAAGTACGACCTTTGTCCCCATGTGCAGTTGCAAACAGCAGTCTGGCTTTTTTTATGGAGCAGTGGAGCAGTGGCTTCTTCCTTGCAGAGCGGCCTTTCAGGTTATGTCGATTATAGGACTCGTTTTACTGTGGATATAGATACTTTGTACCTGTTTCCTACAGCATCTTCATAAGGTCCTTTGCTGTTGTTCTGGGATTGATTTACACTTATCGCACCAAAGTACGTTCTTCTCCAGGAGACAGAATGCGTCTCCTTCCTGAACGGTATGATGGCTGCGTGGTCCCATGGTGTTAATACTTGCATACTATTGTTTGTACAGATGAACGTGGTACCTTCAGGCGTTTGGAAATTGCTCCCAAGGATGAACCAGCTTTGTGGAGGTCTACAATTTTTTTTCTGAGGTCTTGACTCATTTCTTTTGATTGTCCCATGATGTCAAGCAAATAGGCACTGAGTTTGAAGGTAGGACATGAAATACATCCACAGGCACACCGCCAATTGACTCAAATTATGTCAATTCCCCAGTGATTTTACCCACGCACTGCTACTGGTGCTGTATAATGCATCTAGGAAAATGCATAAGGAAAAAGAATGCGCTATTCTAAAATAGGGCTTAATGGCAGATTAGACAGTGTATTCATTCGTGAGGAATAGTCATAAATCAACATCGTCACACAAGCCATGAAAATGATGAGTTTGCCATTTGTGAAGAGAATAAAAAAATGTATTCTATCAAGACACAAGAAGTGCATGACAAGGACAGCTGGAGCGCATCTGATTGGTAGGGCTAAGCTTGAAAAGCAATTGAAAATGGTGAAAAACATCTCATACTACATTCCCATTCAAGTGAGATTAAAACAATATGGTTAATATAGCTGATCCATTTTAGTCCCATTATAGCTGCGAAATTTAACTTTTTGGGCAACCCGACCAATTTCACATAGACATGTCATTCTCATTGACAGAAAGTCTAAGAAGTGGTAGGTCTGTTCAATCTGCTCTATTTCTATGCTTCCTGTTCTTAAATTATGTTTTTGCATCTTTTATTTTCAGTTTTGTACACCAGCTTCAAATATCTGAAAAGACAATATTTTTGGTTATGGAAAATGTATTTCACAGCGGTTTTGATGCAATGATTAGGTGCAATGACTCTCTACTTGCTTATTTTGTCATATAAACTGAAAGTAGGCAAACTATTCGAATTTTAGCAACCAGGAAATGGCAGAGCGAGTTCTGCCTAGCGCACCTTTGATATTGTAAGGCAACATATTTTGTTTGCGCAACATTGCGATGTTGAAGCATTATTCATTTTCATGAATTTCATAAAACCATAGCAATATCATTCAAATCGACACAAACATGAAATGATGGCTGATAGTATATTTGTTGAATATAAAGAGCATTCCAAACCAGAAACATACAAATAAGACAGGTATTGTGCACTTCTCACCAACTGTTACTTCTGTCCCAAGGCTGTGTTACTTCCGTACTGCCAGTCGGTACAAAAGTACCATTGTGGTAGTTCTGTTCTCAGTCTATTTCATTTACACTAATTTACCCTAGAAATGTAATTACAGCTGCTAATGGTAGAGGACATACACTGAGTATACAAAACATTAAGATCACATGCTCTTTCCCTGACATGGACTGACCAGGGGAATCCAGGTGAAAGCTGTGATCCGTTATTGATGTCACTTGTTAAATCCAATTCAATCCATGTAAATTAAGGGGAGGAGACAGGTCAAAGAAGGATTTTTAAACCTTGAGAAAATGTAGCCATGGATTGTGTATGTGTTCCATTCAGAGGGTGAATGGGAAAGACAAAATATTTAAGTGCCTTTGAACAGGGTATGACAGTAGGTGCCAGGCGCACCGGGTTTGTGTCAAGAACTGGGAAGCAATCAACACCTTGTAGAATCCATGCCTTTGGAGGGGGTGCAACTCAATATTAGGAAGGTGTTCGTAATGTTTGGTATACTCAATGTATACAGCATAAGTTGTTTGTCATTAAATATGGTCTCTCTAACTCTATCAATCTCTGAGTAATTAGGAAAAAAACAAAAAGTGTTACTTTTGTCCGAGTCCAATCTGAGGCACAAAACTAGATAAAAACATGAACTCATTACCTTGATGCTTTTCTGTTAAATCTAACCATTCTGTAAATCAAGCAGACAGCAACAGATGATCATCAATTCGCTATGCATATTAGATCCTGGCACAACGGTCTTCACCGGTGTAACGAATGAGACCAAAAAAATTAATGACATTCCTCGTAAACCCCATTTTTGCCAGAACTTGGACTGTTGTTGCATCGCATGCAGTATCACAACAGCTTTTCGTCACTTGACTGTCATTCAGATGATGAAGTGTGAAAATATCACGGTGTAATTAAACAGCTCGACACCAAATGCACATCCAACAAGTATTGTGCATAATTATTGAAGAACCACGTTAATGACAGTACCGATTTAGATCTTAAGTATCAAGGTAAGGTGACTCTCTGTCAGAAGCATTCGATTTTGCAATCCCATACATTTTTGGGGACTTGTGCGTCAATGAAAACTGTTTTCACCCAGTAACATGAGGAGAAACAAAATGCTACGTAGTTACACTGCATTTCTCAGATATCTATACAAAAGATTATCTGACAGCTAGATCCAGGATTCATACCGGGTTCAAGTTCAAGGTCTAATTTAACTGATTAAAGCTTAAAATATGATATGACAACAACTTACACTGCTGTAAATGCAAGGACAGAAAAGTAATGTTTTATGTCACACGATTTTGGACAAATTCGTCAAGACACCAAGACATGAGAAAGGGTTCATCTTAATGTAATGACATAAAAAAAAATGCTAATGACTTATCAACAGCTGTTTCAAGTTGTTCAGCATAGGAAATCTTCACTGGTACCCTAGTTTATAGAAAGAACAATTACCATTCACCAACTTCATCAGGACATTTTTGTAGGACCATCTTTCCCCCCCTGTCCCCCTTTCCATTTCACAGTAAATTAGATTCCACACTTGAGAGCAGGGCCTTAGTCTGACAATGTCATTTCCCAGAAAGAGTGTGTCACCAAGTCAGAAGTAGGTCAGAGTAACCAGGCTGCTCACATGAGTTGGCCTCCATTCAGGCTTCAGCAGATCCATCTCTCTGTTGGTTTCCTCTATTTGTTGATGTCTGTCCCCAAGGCAACTGACAGCACAGTGCTGTCTGGCTGTGTAGATTAGCCTAGAATGCGTAAGTAGGTTAGGGTTTCTGAGTGTCGCAAGATTTTCTAAGCAACATTGAGTTCCCTTTCAGTCAGTCTACAACATACTATGGGGAATCGCACTAAACTGTCTTACATTGCACAAACTAAACTTTCCCTTAGTGGTAGAGCGTGCTCACCCCCTGGATGTTGTGTGCTGAAGTTTATATGGTTCTCATAAGGTTCCTAATCACAAACATTTAGTTATTTTCTGGGATTGCTTTGCCTGGCTATAGCACAAACTAAGATGGCAAACGCGACCGAAAAGTTAGAGGATAACAAGCCGGTTTCAAGTTCGAGACCATGCCCCAATGAAGTCAAAAATACTCACGTTTGATGTCTTGTATGTCTTGACTCGGTGCATTCTCAGGCTGTACTCAAATCAGTTTGTGTGTGGGACTAGGGGACGGCTGGCACTGTTCCCGTGCTAGTCCGCAGCACAGGTTCTCTTGACAATTGTGTAGCATTTTTTAGGGGGCTTGGTGTTTCCCAAAAGTGACTTCCTCTCTCGGGTGACCGTACCTCGGCTGAGCCTGAGTTGAGGGAAGCAGAGAGGGATTGGGTCGTTGGTCGAGTCAAATGTCTCTCGGTTCCTGTGTTCTCTGTCACCGATTATGTAAGGTTAATCAAAGAGAGAGGTCAACCAGGTTCTGTGGGTCTCCCCCCACCGCCCGAGTCTGCCTTGGTTAAGCACCGCTTGCCTCTCTTCCCAGACTTATCGATGGGGGTCTGGGTCCCACCTTGGTGATCCAGTCCTACATAAACTTTCAAGACCAGGCTAGCTAACAAGCACTGCATGGCATGCTAGCCAGGTTAGCTACCTTGCCAAGGTGAGCTAACTACTGCTAGCAATTCTGGCTTCCTAACGGTGGAATGACTTGGGTAGCTCTGCAGTCAAACAGGATAGCTAGCCTAGCTCAGACTAAAAGCCTGATCATGGATAACATCGGCTAGCATGCATAACTTCTGGTGAAAGAAACTTTCTAGCGTTCCCGCAGCATTATGGCATCCCCATTCTTATTTCAAATTACTGAATTTGGAGGGAGTGGAGAAAACGGGGATGAGTCACCTGTTCGCACCTCCACAAAAATATTACTGTGACGACAGTGCCCCCACGTGTTGTTACTGCAAACAGGATACTACGTCATCCATTGCCGTAGCCCTCTGTGCCCGTAAGGGGTCCGGGCTTCATGCAGGCTATACAGTCTCACAGAAACACAACGCGTGTTGGAAGCTTGTCCATGTTTAATGCCCCCTTTATTACCCTGTGTTCCATGGTGTTCACAGGGTTCAAGGGGTATATCAATCTCCCCAGGGAGAACATATTAAATTGGGCGATTGTGGTTAGGGGTTCTATAGGTGATTGGTTTCATTCCTCAGAACAAGACTCAATTACGAATTGCCCCAGAATGGGTCCATTTTTCAGAGCTTTCTGTCCATTTTCCAGGTGGGTTACAAGGTGCTGTGGCATGATATCGCTTTTTTCCTAGGTCTATTTTTAATGCATGAAGTCTAGCACTGGGTGTCAGACAGTTACTGGGTCGCATCTTACCGTCTAAACCGAGTGAGGCTCGTTGTGAAAGAAGTACCCCCAAGTGGGTACTTACCCTCGGGGTATGTTACGGATTGCTAGAGCCCTTGAACCCAGAGTGGACCGGGTTTCAGGCAAACCTGGGTGAATAAGCACAGTTGTGTCAACCTAAAGTTCCATAATGTTTCTGGGTGTCAAAAGTGTTGCGTCTCTTACATGTGGGGTCAATGAAGTGTCTCTTCTCCACATTGACACGCAGTGGTCGACAATGGTTTAAAGGGAAAAATAAACAATCTCTCCAAGGTGGCATCTCGCCCCTTCAGTTGGCGCTGACGGAAGCCTCGATGTCTGTTTTATCCAATAGGGTGCCTGCACAGAGTTGCAATGGGTCATGCAAACAGTGAAATTGGAATGCAGAAACCAAAATACCTTATTTACATAAGTATTCAGACTTTTCCTATGAGACTCGAAATTGAGCCCAGCTGCATCCAGTTTCCATTGATCATCCTTGAGATGTTTCTACAACATGATTGGAGTCCACCTGTGGTAAATTCAATTGATTGGACATGATTTGGAAAGGCACACACCTGACTGTACAAGGTCCCACGGTTGACAGTGCATGGCAGAGCAAAAACCAACCCATGAGGTCGAGGGAATTGTCCGTGGAGCTCCAAAATAGGATTGTGTCGAGGCACAAATCTGGGGAAGAGTACCAAAACATTTCTGCAGCATTGAAGGTCCCCAAGATCACAGTGGCTTCCATCATTCTTAAATGGAAGAAGTTTGGAACTACCAAGACTCTTCCTAGAGCTGGCTGCCAGGTCAAACTGAGCATTCAGGGGAGAGGGGTCTTGGTCAGGGAGGTGAACAAGAACCCGATGGTCACTCTGACAGTACACGAGTTCCTCTGTGAAGATGGGAAAACCTTCCAGAAGGACAACCATCTCTGCAGCGCTCCACCAATCAGGCCTTTATGGTAAGTGACCAGACGGAAGCCCCTCCTCAGTAAATGGCACATGACAAGTCCACTTGGAGACTGAGCTTTTTGGTCTGAATACCAAGCGTCACACCTGGAGGAAACTGTTACTGTAATTGAATTATGCCAATGTGTTTTAATTAATTGAAAACCCTTAATCTATTTTATGAGAATTTGTAAGATTCTTGTTTGCATAAAATAGGCCAGCTATTTCAATAATAGGTAACAGAATTTATTCTCGGAGCGCGCTGCCACTTTACCACGAGCAACAGTTTATATACAATAACATGACGTAATTTCATTGCTTAACAGAATCCCCTCCTCTCGACCGGGACAAAGTGAGGTTAATAGTTCATTCTAACTTACTAACACACTCACAGGTCACACAACATAACTGAATTAACTTTTGACCCCCCAACATTATCGATCACCACTTAGCTGACAGTTCTAATTAACAGAAAACCTAGGAATGCACTCACTACCTTATCTAAAAATCCCAGAGCTCAGTTGTCGGTTCAACCATAGGTACTTCCGGCGCCGACAGAGATGGCCGCCTCGCTTCGCGTTCCTAGGAAACTATGCAGTTTTTAGTTTTTTTTACGTGTTATTTCTTACATTAGTACCCCAGGTCATCTTAGGTTTCATTACATACAGTCGAGAAGAACTACTGAATATAAGATCAGCGTCAACTCACCATCAGTACGACCAAGAATATGTTTTTCGCGACGCGGATCCTGTGTTCTGCCTTACAAACAGGACAACGGAGCGGATCCCATGCAGCGGCCCAAAAAAATGACTCCGAAAAAGAGGGAAACGAGGCGGTCTTCTGGTCAGACTCCGGAGACGGGCACACCGTGCACCACTCCCTAGCATTCTTCTTGCCAATGTCCAGTCTCTTGACAACAAGGTTGATGAAATCCGAGCAAGGGTAGCATTCCAGAGGGACATCAGAGACTGTAACATTCTTTTCTTCACGGAAACGTGGCTCACTGGAGAGACGCTATCCGAGGCGGTGCAGCCAACGGGTTTCTCCACGCATCGCGCAGACAGAAACAAACATCTTTCTGGTAAGAAGAGGGGCGGGGGCGTATGCCTTATGGCTAACGTGACATGGTGTGATGAAAGAAACATACAGGAACTCAAATCCTTCTGTTCACCTGATTTAGAATTCCTCACAAGCAAATGTAGACCGCATTATCTACCAAGAGAATTCTCTTCGATTATAATCACAGCCGTATATATCCCCCCCCAAGCAGACACATCGATGGCTCTGAATTAACTTTATTTGACTCTTTGCAAACTGGAAACCATTTATCCGGAGGCTGCATTCATTGTAGCTGGGGATTTTAACAAGGCTAATCTGAAAACAAGACTCCCTAAATTTTATCAGCATATCGATTGCGCAACCAGCGGTGGAAAGACCTTGGATCATTGTTACTCTAACTTCCGCAAAGCATATAAGGCCCTGCCCCGCCCCCCTTTCGGAAAAGCTGACCACGACTTAATTTTGTTGATCCCTGCCTACAGACAGAAACTAAAACAAGAGGCTCCCACGCTGAGGTCTGTCCAACGCTGGTCCGACCAAGCTGACTCCACACTCCAAGACTGCTTCCATCACGTGGACTGGGACATGTTTCGTATTGCGTCAGACAACAACATTGACGAATACGCTGATTCGGTGTGCGAGTTCATTAGAACGTGCGTTGAAGATGTCGTTCCCATAGCAACGATTAAAACATTCCCTAACCAGAAACCGTGGATTGATGGCAGCATTCGCGTGAAACTGAAAGCGCGAACCACTGCTTTTAATCAGGGCAAGGTGTCTGGTAACATGACCGAATACAAACAGTGCAGCTATTCCCTAAGCAAGGCTATCAAACAAGCTAAGCGTCAGTACAGAGACAAAGTAGAATCTCAATTCAACGGCTCAGACACAAGAGGCATGTGGCAGGGTCTACAGTCAATCGCGGACTACAGGAAGAAATCCAGCCCAGTCACGGACCAGGATGTCCTGCTCCCAGGCAGACTAAATAACTTTTTTGCCCGCTTTGAGGACAATACAGTGCCACTGACACGGCCTGCAACGAAAACATGCGGTCTCTCCTTCACTGCAGCCGAGGTGAGTAAGACATTTAAACATGTTAACCCTCGCAAGGCTGCAGGCCCAGACGGCATCCCCAGCCGCGCCCTCAGAACATGCGCAGACCAGCTGGCCGGTGTGTTTACGGACATATTCAATCAATCCCTATACCAGTCTGCTGTTCCCACATGCTTCAAGAGGGCCACCATTGTTCCTGTTCCCAAGAAAGCTAAGGTAACTGAGCTAAACGACTACCGCCCCGTAGCACTCACTTCCGTCATCATGAAGTGCTTTGAGAGACTAGTCAAGGACCATATCACCTCCACCCTACCTGACACCCTAGACCCACTCCAATTTGCTTACCGCCCAAATAGGTCCACAGAGGATGCAATCTCAACCACACTGCACACTGCCCTAACCCATCTGGACAAGAGGAATACCTATGTGAGAATGCTGTTCATCGACTACAGCTCGGCATTCAACACCATAGTACCCTCCAAGCTTGTCATCAAGCTCGAGACCCTGGGTCTCGACCCCGCCCTGTGCAACTGGGTAGTGGACTTCCTGACGGGCCGCCCCCAGGTGGTGAGGGTAGGCAACAACATCTCCTCCCCGCTGATCCTCAACACTGGGGCCCCACAATGGTGCGTTCTGAACTCCCTGTTCACCCACGACTGCGTGGCCACGCACGCCTCCAACTCAATCATCAAGTTTGCGGACGACACAACAGTGGTAGGCTTGATTACCAACAACGACGAGACGGCCTACAGGGAGGAGGTGAGGGCCCTCGGAGTGTGGTGTCAGGAAAATAACCTCACACTCAACGTCAACAAAACTAAGGAGATGATTGTGGACTTCAGGAAACAGCAGAGGGAACACCCCCCTATCCACATCGATGGAACAGTAGTGGAGAGGGTAGCAAGTTTTAAGTTCCTCGGCATACACATCACAGACAAACTGAATTGGTCGACCCACACAGACAGCATTGTGAAGAAGGCGCAGCAGAGCCTCTTCAACCTCAGGAGGCTGAAATTCGGCTTGTCACCAAAAGCACTCACAAACTTCTACAGATGCACAATCGAAAGCATCCTGGCGGGCTGTATCACCGCCTGGTACGGCAACTGCACCGCCCTCAACCGTAAGGCTCTCCAGAGGGTAGTGAGGTCTGCACAACGCATCACCGGGGGCAAACTACCTGCCCTCCAGGACACCTACACCACCCGATGTCACAGGAAGGCCATAAAGATCATCAAGGACATCAACCACCCGAGCCACTGCCTGTTCACCCCGCTATCATCCAGAAGGCAAGGTCAGTACAGGTGCATCAAAGCTGGGACCGAGAGACTGAAAAACAGCTTCTATCTCAAGGCCATCAGACTGTTAAACAGCCACCACTAACATTGAGTGGCTGCTGCCAACACACTGACACTGACTCAACTCCAGCCACTTTAATAATGGGAATTGATGGGAAATGATGTAAATATATCACTAGCCACTTTAAACAATGCTACCTTATATAATGTTACTTACCCTACATTATTCATCTCATATGCATACGTATATACTGTACTCTGTATCATCGACTGTATCCTTATGTAATACATGTATCACTAGCCACTTTAACTATGCCACTTTGTTTACATACTCATCTCATATGTATATACTGTACTCGATACCATCTACTGTATCTTGCCTATGCTGCTCTGTACCATCACTCATTCATATATCCTTATGTACATATTCTTTATCCCCTTACACTGTGTACAAGACAGTAGTTTTGGAATTGTTAGTTAGATTACTTGTTATTACTGCATTGTCGGAACTAGAAGCACAAGCATTTCGCTACACTCGCATTAACATCTGCTAACCATGTGTATGTGACAAATAAAATTTGATTTGATGTTAACTACCTTATCTGCTTACTTAATCCACAAACCATTCATTTCTGCCTAGTTGGAATGGTGTTCATTAACTTTAATTACTCCTTATCCGTGTCACACAATCCCTTCTTATGAACTCATAATGTTAATCAGATATAATAAAACAGAGTATAAGTTTACTTAGTTACAGTTCCATTTAAAATGATTTGTTCAGTCATTTAATCATCATTTTCCCAACAGAAACCTGGCACCATCCCTACGGTGAAGCATGGTGGTGGCAGCATCATGCTGTGGGGATGTTTTTCAGCGGCAGGGTTTGGAAGACTAGTCAGAATCGAGGCAAAGATGAACAGAGCAAAGTACCTCAGACTGGGGCGAAGGTTCACCTTCCAACAGGACCACAACCCTAAGCACACAGCCAAGACAATACAGGAGTGGGTCAGCTATCCACCAAGTTTCCGGAACATGGCAACAGAACTGGCCAGCTATGTTTGATGGACTGGGCTGTGCATTCCCTTTGCACTGTGTGATGACGTCACAAAATATCTCCAGTCACAGTTGGAGGCAGGTATCATTGAGCCAGTCAAAGATGCCGCCTGGACTTCAAACTTGTTCATCGCAACCAAAAAGTTGAGTGGAATCCGGACCTGTGTAGATCTCCATGCTGTGAACAAAGCTGTTATCCCAGATAAGTACACATTGCCTACAGCTGAGGAGCCGATCGCACAATTGCATGGCTTCACGAAGCTCAACCTACGTCAGAGTTATTTTCTGGTGCCCCTCCACCCAGCCTCCACCCAGAGACCTCACAACCTTTGTCATACATGCTGGTGTATTCAGATACACATGCATGCCTTTTGGACTTAGCTCTTAGCTCCCCGATCCCAGGTGATGAGCACCATCCTCGCTGGAATACTAGGAGTGGCAGTCTATCCGGACAACATCGTGGTCCACGGTCCTGACCTCCACATCCATGACCATCAACTCCACAGAGTAGTCAGTGCTCTACTGCAGCACAACCTGACCCTGAACAGTGGAAAGTGCACCTTTGCAGCTCCAGCCATCGAGTTTGTGGGGTTCTGCCTGTCGGCCAAAGGCATTGCCCCACTCATGTTGAACATTGAAACTGTCCTCCACATCCCGGAACCGACCTCAGCCTCTCAGGGGGCCCCCTTCTTGGGCATGACAGCCTACTATCTCCGGTTTCTGTCCCACTACTCTGAGACCACAGTGCCCCTTAGCCAGCTTCTTAAGCTTCACATTCGTTTTGTATTGTTTATTGTTTTTGTTGGCGACATTCTAATAAGGAGGAATATTTATGCTCACCACACTGCACCTTGGTCCGCTTCTTACGACGCCCGTGACACAGTGCTTCCTCTATCCCAACTTTACACTCCCTCTGACAATGCCCTCCTGCACATTTTTCACATTGTGGGATCTCCCTTCTACACACTGCTGCAACATGTCCGAATCCTTGGCACCTTATGCACCGTAGCAGGATCGGAACATAGGCCCTCACAGAATAACAAATATAACCTAACCTTATCAGGTAGAAACTCAGTGTCAAAGCTCAACAAGTCTTGCCGTTGCCACTGGGTCTACGTCTCACCAAACGATGGGCGTCACAAATACCAGGAATAATCTTTTTAATTTGATCCACCTCTACACTCAACGTTACCCCACTGGTCACTCCTATGAGTGGTGCTCTGCTCCTGAGAGCAAAGCACAACATAGGTTGAGCCCCGAGACGCATGCTGCTCAGTGCCCACTGCCTCTGGGAGGAGGACGCACAAAAAATCCAAACAATTCCACTTTTCGAAACCTTCACAGATTTAACCGATCCCAGTTTACCCTTTACCCACCTTGAAACAACATACAGGTCGGCACTTTTTCCCCAAATATCACTCCTACCGGCCAAAATCATCTCTGGACTCCCATGAAAAACTTGTGAAGTGTGCACCACACCTGTCACCGCAGGTACTTCATCCAGGTCTGGCTCAACTTCACAGCACTCTCTACTGCCAATCGACTCAAGGTTCTCAAGAGAGCAAGTAGATTTATAGGTAATTTCTCTTGATTTGTATTCAGAAGATGAATGTTTGCGCTCTGGAGATGTAGGTCTGTACTTAAAACCATTTTAAAGCTTGGGCATCATTGCACCTCCGCATGCTCCTCCAGGATTCTTGGGAACCTTCTTCTTCTTTAAATTGGGTGATCGCAGCCAACTGAAAGGTGCACACACAGCCACCTGTTAAGGGGCTCCCATGGACCACCAAGTGGCACAGTCAATTGGCAAGTGCACATTAACGCAGCTTCATTAAATAGTACCCGCAAAACACCAGTCTCAACATCAACAGTGAAGAGGCAACTCCGCGATGCTGGCCTTCTAGGCAGAGTTGCAAAGAAAAAGCCATATCTCAGACTGGCTAATAAAAAGAAAAGATTAAGATGGGAAAAAATAACACAGAGGACAGCATCCCGGAGTCGCCTCTTCACTGTTGACGTTGAGATTGGTGTTTTGCGGGAATTATTTAATGAAGCTGCCAGTTGAGGACTGTTTCTCAAACTAGACAATCTAATGTACTTGGCCTCTTGCTCATTTATGCACCGGGGCCTCCCACTCCTCTTTCTATTCCGGTTAGTGCCAGTTTGCGCTGTTCTGTGAAGGGAGTAGGACACAGCATTGTACGAGATCTTCAGTTTCTTGGCAATTTCTCACATGGAATAGCCTTCATTTCTCAGAACAAGAATAGACTGATGAGTTTCAAAAGAAAGTCCTTTGTTTCGAGCCATTTTGAGCTTATTTTTTTTGAACCCACAAATGCTGATGCTCCATATACTCAACTAGTCAAAAGAATGCCAGTTGTATTGCTTCTTTAATCAGGACAACAGTTTTCCGCTGTGCTAACATAATTGCAAAAGGATTTTCTAATGATCAATTAACCTTTTAAAATGATAAACTTTGATTAGCTAACACAACATGCAATTGGAGCACAGGAGTGATGGTTGCTGATAATGGGCCTCTGTACGCCTATGTAAATATTCCATTTAAAAAATCAGCCGTTTCTAGCTACGGGGTGGCAGGGTAGCCTAGTGTTAGAGAGTTGGACTAGTAACCAGAAGGTTGCAAGTTCAAACCCCCGAGCTGACAAGGTGTCGTTCTGCCCCTGAACAGGCAGTTAACCCACTGTCATTGAAAATAAGAATTTGTTCTTAACTGACTTGCCTAGTTAAATAAAAATAAAAAATAAATGGTCATTTACAACATTAACAAGGTCTACAAAGTATTTCTGATCAATTTGATGTTATTTTAATGGACAAAAAATGTGCTTTTCTTTCAAAAAAACGAGGACATTTCTAAGTGACCCCAAACTTTTGATCAGTAGTGTGTCATAAACAACAGTTTTACATAAACACACACTTCAATAACTTGTGCCATAACTTCTACTTTAAGTCACATTCATGAAGTAATTCACCCCCTCTGATAATTCATCAATTTGGTTATTCACGTCAACCAATAAATGTTCCTCGATGGCTCGTTCATGTGAATGGGCATATTGGAAGACATCATGTCAGTAGGGATGGGATTTTGTAAATGTGTCATATTGTTATATTGTATCATGAGAAACGGATCGCAAAGGTGCAATGTTGCTTAATTAATTAGTGTTTGGTATGTTCTGATGGGAGGAGCCTCTCTTTCAGTACAAAGGGGGAACCATTTTGGATTGAGCTGTTGATGGAGCAGCATTGTTTTCAGCTGTCTCATAATGTATACTTTTGATGGCAGTACTGTTGTTTTTCTTCCGGATTCACTATGTAAATAAACACCCTTGCACAGAAGCACATTTGCAGCTCCGCCATCTTTTTATTTAATAGAGGTTCGATTTTTTTAGTTTAGCCTTCTGGCCTACTCTACTTGACAATACCTACAACCATTAAATAGGATTCTCTCAGGAACGGGTGCCGATTCGTCGCTATTCACAATGGTGCAGAATCCAAGCATTCTGTAGCTTTGTAGTTCGCGAATGCCTACAAATCTGTCACATCCACTATATTTTTCCTGGAGGTCTCCTGAACTGTGGCAACATGCCCCCTCTAGCTGTGATTCTGTTAAAGACAAATGCACTACATCACCAAAAGTATGTGGACACCTGCTCGTCGAACATCTCATTACAAAATCATGGGCATGAATATGGAGTTGCCCTACCCCCCTCATTGCTATAACAACCCCCACTCCTCTCACCAAAAGTATGTGGACACCTGCTCATCGAACATCTCATTCCAAAATCAAGGATATTAATATGGAGTTGCCCCCCCACCCCTTTGCTATAACAGCCCCCACTCTTCTGGAAAGGCTTTCCCCTAGATATTGGAACATTGCTGCGGGGACCTGCTTCCATTTAGCCACAAGAGCATTAGTGAGTTTGGGCACTGATTTTCGGCGATTAGGCCTGGCTCGCAGTCAGTGTTCCAATTCATCCCAAAGGTATTCGATGGGTTGAGGTCAGGACTCCATGCAGGCGAGTCAAGTTTTTCCATTCCAATCTCAAACCATTTCTGTATGGATCTCGCTTTGTGTACGGGGGCATTGTTATGCTGTAACAGGAAAGGGCTTTTCTCAAACTGTTGCCACAATGTTGGAATCATAGAATTGTCTAAAATGTAATTGTATGCTGTAGCGCTAAAATTTCCTTTCACTGGAATTAAGGGGCCTAGCCCGAACCATGAAAAACAGCCTCAGGTCATTATTCCTCCTTCACCAAACTTTACAGTTGGCAATATGCATTGGGCCAGGTAGCGTTTTCCTGGCATCCGCCAAACCCAGATTTGTCCGTCAGACTGACAGATGGTGAAGTGTGATTCGTCACTCCAGAGAACGCGTTTCCAATGCTCCAGAGTCCAATGGCGAAGAGCTTTACACCATTCCAGCCGAGTGGCATTGCACATGGTGATCTTAGGCTTGTGTGCGGCTGCTCGGCCTTTAATGAAGTTCCCTACGAACAGTTATTGTGCTGATGTTGCTTCCAGAGGCAGTTTGGAACTCTAGTGAGTGTTGCAAATGTGAACAGATTATTTTTATGGGCTACGCGCTTCAGCACTTGGTGGTACCGTTCTGTGAGCTTGTGCGGCTTACCACTTTGTGGCTGAGCCATCATTGCTCCTAGACATTTTCAATTCACAATAACAGCACTTGCAGTTGACCGGGCAGCCCTATCAGGGCAGATATTTGACAAACTGACTTGTTGGAAAGGTGGCGTTGCCACGGTGAAAGTCACTAAGCTCTTCAGTACTGCCATTCTACTGACCTATGGAGGGCATGGCTGTGTGCTCGAATTTATACACGTCAGCTACCAGTGTGGCTGAAATAGCCAAATCCACTAATTTGAAAGGGTGTCCACATAGTGTATCTCAGGTTTCTGAAGAGGAGAGCAATCATCCCTGACCACAGATTTTCTTTATGTGGCCCTCAGAAGATGAATTACCCGAAACGTTGTAATAAACGTGGTGCTGCATATTGATTAAATACTTAGGTTACCATATGCCAATTTAATGAGAAGTACTTTTGTCAAAAAGCACATATGGGCTCATGGACTACTGTGATTAGGCCTATATTATTAATAATTTTACAGTGTAAACGGAATACTATCGATCAACTCATAAAATGTCAAATAACAATATATCCTGCTTGTGTAGAGGGTGGCTCCCATCGATTGTAAAACGCGATCGTTTGCAATATATCGTGTGTTTTAAAGTGTGTGTGCGTGTGTGTGCGCGTGCGCGCGCGCGTGTGTGACATCACTACTGGGATCTGCACCCGGAGGACTAGTTTGGACACTGAGTAGAGCGGAACAACAGGCGCTCAGAACACCAGTACGATGTCGCGCAAGGATAGAGTAGCGCGCTCTGTTGCATAGTCCTCACGACACGACTCCAGTCGTCCAGATATATCTCTCTCAGAACAAGGAAAATGACGAAAAAGCTTGTAATAACGGCCAAACGCAATAGGGACGTATTGACTCCAATATTGGATTTGGAGAGGAATAAAGCATGATGGTTTTATAAGAAACTGGTGCCTTTTGGCGCTGTATAAAACGAGCAGGGTGCCTTTTTCAGTACTCTACAAACACCTGTCAACAGCTGAAAGATGAAGTTTGGGAAGAGCATCTGTATCCTTAATGTGGGTGGCACAAAATATGCGTTCTCTAAGGAGGTGATAAAAGATTTCCCTCTGAGTAGAGTGAGCCGTTTGCACAAATGCGCCTCGGAGAAAGAAGTACTGGAAGTATGCGATGACTATGATCGGGAACGGAACGAGTTTTTCTTTGATAGGCACTCCGAGGCTTTTTGTTTCATCATGCTGTACGTGAAGTACGGGAAGCTACGATTCGTCCCGCAGATGTGCGAGCTGTCATTCTACAACGAGATGATTTACTGGGGGCTGGAGAGCTCACACTTGGAGTTTTGCTGCCAGCGAAGACTGGATGATAGGATGTCCGACTCATATATTCATTTCTCCGAAGAGGAAGATAAACTCGACAAAGAAATGAGGGGGGAGAATTTGGTGACTCGAGTGGTCACAGAGAGAGAGGATTCAAAGTGGCTGGAGAGAATGAGAAGGACTTTTGATGAACCGACTTCATCAGTCGCAGCACAAATCTTAGCTTCAGTGTCCGTTATATTTGTTATAGTGTCCATGGTGATGCTTTGTGCAAGTACTTTGCCAGATTGGAAAACCGCTGAGAACAACAGTGTGGTGGAGCACAGGTACAATCCAGACTCTTTAGAGCATCCATCCGGGTATATATGTCCTATCTTTTTATATATGTTGTATATATCCCCGTTATTTGATTGTCTGCAATGTCGTACATGCTTCTATGCCCTTCTTCTCAGTAAAGGACCTCAAGAGATGCACAACGTGTTATTTATGCTGCTGTGAAGTACATTTTACCCATACACATTTGCAGGACCGGCTCCAGGCATAAGCGACATAAGCCGTCGCTTAGCGGCCAGGGGCCTCCGAACCCCCCCAAAACTCAGTTGGGGTCTCAACTTACTGTTGACAGTTAGAATAGTTGAATACACAAGGTGTAACTTCGAAATTTGGTCATGCATCAGCAGTTTTTTTTATTGTTTTATAAGTCACTGACAGTCACTCAATTATCCATGTCAGCTAACAATTGCTAGATTGGTAAATTAGTTTAGCCAGTTATCTAATCATGGCTGAATACATTCCCAGTGGCCCTGACCTTAAGGGGGCCCTCACTGATTTTTTAAATCATTCTCACTTAGATATCATTGATATGGTATAAGTCATGGCAAAATGAATAGAATTGCAGAAAATGTGCTTTAAAACGGCAACATTTTCTCTACGACTCATGGCAAAATCTGTAGCTTTGCAGGAAATTATTTTTCTCTCCGCCATCAAGAGGGGGGCCTCCCAACCAAATCTTGCTTAGGGCCCCCAAAAGGCTAGAGCCGGCTCTGCATTTCTGTGTCTTTTAGAACTCATGCTAATTTAGAAGTTTGTATTGTTGTATTATGCATATGATACAACCTCGAAATCTAAGGGGTGTAATAGACCTACTACACCAGTCCTGACTACAGCTGTCCCGGTGGGGAAGGGGACAGAGGAGGCGCTGAGTGTTTAACAAAGTTAAATGTCAAGGTAGCTTCTGGTCTGATCTTACCAAGTGAACAACACATTTCATGTGTTCAAAGTCTACATTTTCTATGTCGGCCAATTGTCATTCAAATATGTTAGCTTAAAGGTGTTCAAACCAAATGTTCATTGCCATAAGCACCACTGTCCCTTGCACTATTGTCGTTTTTGTCTCTGAGTTCTCAATTGTTCTGCATTTTATCTTTCAGCACTAACACGACATAGTCTTTAACGCAAATGAGGCTGAAGGACTTCACAAGTAGGAGCGTTGCCTCTCTTGTAACAGACAATACATGTTTACAGTAATACAGTTAGATTAAGGCAGGAAATGTATCATGAGTTGTTACTGTTTTTTGCTCCATTTTTGGATACGCGCGTACAGTATGTATCGCTAACTGTCCTAGGTGCTGATTTTAGTGGCATCCGACAGTACCAGTCCAAGGTGCTGTTTTCTTTGTGGCATTCTACACTAGACCTACAGTACCAGTCCAAGGTGCTGTTTTCTTTGTGGCATTCTACACTAGACCTACAGTACCTGGCCAAGGTGCGAACTTTAGTGGTAGCCTACTACAATATTCAGGACCTGTCCATTTTGAACAGTACCTGTCCAAGGTGCTGATTTCTGTGAGAGTAGGCCTACTATTGTCATAGGAGACCATCGAGGAGACAGATGATAACAACAATGTATTGCTGTTTCTTGGTGTAATACACTGTCGGTTTCATGTCTACTTTTTTTTTAAAGAATTTTGATGTTTTGAAGGAGATTAGAACATACATCAATCAAATGGAGCCATTTATCAATACATATGACTGTGTCAGCCAATACTTCTGTCCATTTGTCTACAGAGCTGTTTGTCATCCCTTTCTTGTCTGCTGTCACTCTGCTCTTTAACCTGTGTGTCTGTCTTGTATCCATGACTGCCACGCGGACCGCTCTCAAGGTATTGGTACCTGAAAGGCACCCAACAGTATCAGTGTGTGTGTGTGTGTGTGTGTGTGTGTGTGTGTGTGTGTGTGTGTGTGTGTGTGTGTGTGTGTGTGTGTGTGTGTGTGTGTGTGTGTGTGTGTGTGTGTGTGTGCGTGCGTGAGTACAATTGTAGGTAATGCAGGTAGGTGTTGTTCTAAGTAAATGGTGGGAGGTTATGGTTGTATCTGATTTACTTCCCTTTGAAATGGGCAAATTATGTATTAAACCACTTTGGACATGCTGAGCCCTTGCACCATGCCCTCACCTGAATGCAAATTACAAAAGTTTATATTTGGTCAAAATTAAATATTTGTCAGATCTCACCAAGAAGATGTGGGTGTGGAGTCAGGCGCCAGGAGAAACAAGTTCCGAAGGAAAAGGGCGTTTTATTTAACCAGCTCAAAATAACAGGACACCGGACTACAACAGTAGCCACAAAACCCCACTCAGACACAGTCCAGGGAAAAACCACCTGTTAAAAATGAACTAAAGAAAACGCAACCCAAAACTAACTGACAGTCAAACGAAAACAATCCCGCACAAAAACCCAAAGGAAATAAATCGAGATAAATAAGTCGAGATAAATACCCCCCCTAATTAACCAAAATGAAACTAGGTGAAACACAAAACAGACATAACCAAAATAAAAAGGAAAAAGGATTGGTGGCAGCTAGTAGACCGGCGACGACGACCGCCGAGCGCCGCCCGAACAGGGAGAGGAGCCACCTTCGGTGGAAGTCGTGACAATATTTGTCAGCATATCATTGAACCAAGGCAAGACTGCTTTATGTATAGCAGGTTGGGAAAAAATGACTAATTGATGATAGCGACAGTGACCCCTCTACATCACCCCAAAACAATTGTGTGAGATTATTCAGTGTATAATTTATAGCTGGAGAAATATGAATAACATATTAATCAATATTGCATTTCATTGAGAAAGGTAATCATAAACGAGATGTCATATTGAATGAGATATCCGAATTCATTCATATCAGCATTTGAGAACAGCATATTTTTTGATAGACTACACTGTAACTGTCTTTTGAATGGCTGACCGCAAATCCCTCGTTTACAGCCCTACCTTTACACGGAACCTTTGTGTCAACCTGTCCTCCCCCTCTCTAAACTTAATAGGCATGCTCAGGGCTCAGTCTCAACCAGGTCTAACTTGCCTTTAATTCATGGTAGAATTGAGGGAAAAGAAGCCCCCAAAATCCCTGATCAGTATGCTTCTACCATCCTCTTTCCCTGGAGCTGCAATACCTCTGTCCGTATTCCTTAAAGTCCCCTCAAAGCCCTCATGGCCCAGGAATGGTCTCGGAATCAAATTAATGTCGAAAACGTGCATGCCAGTTTCATTTGTCATTTGTTGCTGTTACAGTGCCTTCAGAAAGTATTCACACCCCTTGACTTTGTCCTCATTTTGTTGTGTTACAGCCTGAATTTAAAATAAATTAAATTGAGACTTTGTGTCACTGGCCTACACACAATACCCCATGATGTCAATGTGAAATTATGTTTTTGGAACATTTTACAAATGAATACTAAATGAACATCTGAAATGTCTTGAGTCAATAACTATTCAACTCTTTTGTTGTGGCGAGACTAAATAAGTTCAGGAGTACAAATGAGCTTAACAAGTCAGTTACATGCAATACTAGTGTTTAACATGATTTTTGAATGACTACCTCATTGCTGTACCCCACACATACAATTATCTGTAAGGTCCCTCAGTCGAGCAGTGAACTTCAAACACAGATTCAACCACAAAGACCATGGAGGTTTTCCAATGCCTCGCAAAGAAGGGCACCTATTGGTAGATGGGTAAAAAAAAAGCAGACATTGAATATCTCTTAGAGCATGGTGAAGTTATTAAATCATTGCATGTAGAAAAAACTATAATACTGTAAATTACAACCTGATTTTAAAAGGCAGAATATCTTCTGCATGTTCTGGAATTAAATTACAACAGGATTACGTTGTGAAAGTGTCTATATTGCATATAGTGTCCATAAGTCATAATAAGGCTCCAAGAATATAGCTGTTTGAGAGTGAAGCTTTATGAGTTATCAATGTGGTGAGACAGAAGCCTGCTATGAGTCGCTGGTCAATTACGACCCACTATCGATACAGTAAAACAGTGTTGTATAAGGGATTGACAGCTCCATTCTTCAATAGAACGTCACTCTCCCACTGCTCCTACATTCTAAGACAAAAAGGGTTCATAAAGGGTTTTCCATCTGTCCCTGTAGGATAACCCTTTTTTTGGTTCCAAATTATAAACCCTTTCAGGAGCCATTCAGTGAAAATGTTCTAACTGGAACCAAAATGGGTTCTACTTTGAACCCAAAAGTTTCTGCTGCCTCGATAGCCATAGCTACTTTTTTTTCTCTGTAATGTTGCAGCCCATTGCTTGTAGATATAGTGTGTAGACCTGTAGTGGAATCCCCTTCTCTCCTTCTTGCGTTAACTCTGCCTGGTTCTCCCTCCCACAGGATCATCGAGGCTGTGTGTATCAGCTGGTTCACTGCCGAGTGCATCGTGCGCTTCATCGTGTCGCGGGACAAGTGTGAGTTTGTCAAACGGCCCCTCAACATCATCGACCTACTAGCCATCACGCCCTACTACATCTCCATCTCCATGACGATGCTGACAGGCGAGAACTCGCAGCTGCAGCGGGCGGGTGTCACCCTGCGTGTCCTGCGCATGATGCGCATCTTCTGGGTGATCAAGCTGGCCCGTCACTTCCTGGGCCTGCAGACTCTAGGGTTGACACTGAGGCGCTGCTACCGGGAGATGGTGATGCTGCTGCTGTTCATCTGCGTGCCCATGGCCATATTCAGTGCTCTAGCCCAGCTGCTGGAGCATGGCCTGGACTTGGAGTCGCCCAACGAGGACTACGCCAGCATCCCTGCCGCCTGCTGGTGGGTTATTATCTCCATGACCACTGTGGGCTATGGAGACATGTACCCCATCACCGTGCCTGGGCGAGTGCTGGGTGGCCTGTGCGTGGTGAGCGGCATCGTGCTCCTGGCACTGCCCATCACCTTCATCTACCACAGCTTTGTGCAGTGCTACCATGAGCTCAAGTTCCGCTCGGCCCGCTACACGCGGAGCCTGTCCGCAGAGTTTCTCAACTGAGGGACCACTGACGTTAATGGGGGGGGGGGGGGGGGGGTGCACCCCTCGCTACTCCCCGACACCTCTTCAGAGACCTCCATCCACACTAGAACTGTGTATTTATCTGAAACGTGGCCTCTTTCATTGTCTCACACGTATTTTGTTGATGTATCCCTCATCTTTGAACGTCAGTTGCTGGGGTTGTGGATTTTGAGGTTTGCAGACAGCACAGCCTTCAACCTTCAACAGTAAAGTCCAAGTAAGAAGTATGGGATGGGAACTAGGACAGTTTCCACGGCTGCCATGGTGACAGTGGTTTTTGGGGCAGAGGGCATCTGGATCATGTCAGACCAGAAGGAGGCCTTCGCGTACTGTGGATTACACTGCTGGCTGGCATTCTTCTCTTCTCATATGGCGACATGCAACAAAAGGGATTTGAGTTTTAATGTAATTTTCAATCCCACTCTCTGACAGTGTCACAGTGTGGGAGATGGGAAGGTATAATTTTGCTTCTCTTCCTTAGATCATTTATTTCTAGTATTCCGTCGGCCAGTGAGTGAACAACAATGCATTTCAAAGAACCAAAGTGTATCAGTACAGTGTACACTGTATGTTCCCTTTAATCTTTCACTGCAACGCTCACCTTTCTGCTTTTATCTTGCGTACACAAACCTGACAGATATAAAGAGCAATTTGAACGAGCCTATTTACAGCTCAAACATGGCCGCATTCTAAACCTATTACCTATTCCCCCCTGAAAACCAAGCAATGCAAAATGGCTATGTAATGTATTTGTCGGAGAAACCAAGGGGGAGGGGTTTAACAAGAAAGAGTACAATATTGTGTGGGTCTGTCAGCTCAGCTGTGTAGGCAGGTCTGTAATGTGGAACACCAAGCCACAGAGCGAGAGTGTGTCATGGAGAGACGGGTGGTTCGGCTGACACTGTGCAGTGTAGTGAGGAGAGGGCATGCATGCCTCAGCCTCGGGAGCGCTGCGAGTCTACTGACTGGAGGAGTGTAACCATTTGTGGCTGGTGTCAAAACCTTGGTAGCCTCTGCCTGTCACAACAAAGACACTCGGCATGCCCATCCCACCATCCTCATCAGTACTGTATGTCAAAACCACCACAGCCTTGGTAGGCACTCCTCTCAATGTTGTTGTCTGGCCCACCTGCTTCTCCTCGACATACTGTCGACGCCATGTTTGAGTGGCTGGTGTGATGCATTCCGCCTCCTTTCCTGCCAGAGTGAATTCGATTGAATCTGAAAAGCTTTCATCATGCCTTCATTCATTTCTATGGTGGGGAATTGGGAATCAGATCCTCTCATGTGTTCTCTTCACATCAGCCTGCTCCAGGGTATACTACCTGTTATCGCTAACAAGCACCATCTCTCGTCTCTCAGATTGTCGATAGCTGTGTTTGCTCCTAGCACTTGGTTTAAGTATTTGCTAAGAGAATCTGTATTTTGAACCAAAGCAGTTTTATATCTTCCGGAAGCACTTTATATAGTGGGAGCATTGGACAGTTCATCAAGTCAGTGACGAATGCAAATGGGCCATATTGTGTGTTCTATTTCAGGGTTTCTCAAATTCGGTCCCATTTTGGTTTTTGCCCTAGGACCACACAGCTGATTCAAATAAGCAACTCCTCATCAAGCTTTGATGATTTGAAATCAGATGTGTAGTGCTAGGGCAAAAACCAAAATGTGCACCCAAGGGGGGCCCAGGACCGAGTTTGGGAAACCCTGCTCTATTTGATGTGATTGTTATTCACTGCTGGGAATACCAGTCTAATTGTACTAGTGATGCTGGTTCTGTTTATCCAGATTTGGTGTTCCTTTGCTTTGTCCTCAGTGTAATGGTTTCCACTGGCTGCAGGCAGCCCCATCTGCTCTCTCTGATCTGCCTTGCTTTAATTTGGCTGCTTTTCCAAACACAGCAGTCACAAAACTTTAACTGAATATGTTGAATATTGATGGGATAAGATTGATTAAACTCGGGCCTCCCGAGTGGCAGAGCAGTCTAAGGTACTGCATCGCAGTGCTAGAGGCATCACTACAGTTCCGGGTTCGATCCCGGGCTGTGTCGCAGCTGGGACACACAGAATGAGGTGCAATCACACCAAAGAGCCTGATATTCGAGAGGAAACAACTTAAGTATTTGCTTTGAGAGTGCGAGCACACAATGAGTTTTGAACCTGAAGGGAACTGGCAGCAACACGTAGCCTATCTCTGTCAGCAACAAGACCCTCCTCATCTATGGGAATAATTCACTTTCTCTTGTCAACATTCACATCAACATTTAATTATCTCTGCTCTCATTAAAAAAACTCACAGGAAGTCATATTGCTCCACGGCAATGAGGATTTATATTTCTGACCAGCCTACTTTTCCCTGACAGAAATCCACATCATTCAGAGCTCCCTGGATTCCACTCCATTTAAGTGAATATTTCCACAAGATTCATCAGGGATTCTAACTGCCGCAGGGGGGACTGAGACTCTGACACCATAAAAAATCCAAGCCTCATATAGATCACAATAGCTAGATTTTCTCTAACCATACTCTCTTCCTCCTCTCGTCTGTTTGTTTCTCTCTCTCTCTCTCTCTCTCTCTCTCTCTCTCTCTCTCTCTCTCTCTCTCTCTCTCTAAATCAAAGTGGGATTACAAGACAAATCAGGCAATAAAAACACATTGAGGAGATTGAAGATGGTTCACTCATTATAAGACCATTGAGTGACCTATTTAATGTATTTCTGACACCCTGTCACTGACATTGCTCTACTCAATGAAATGTACAAATATTCCACACCCAAACTCAGTGCAATCTTGATATTTGGACTGGGAACATATTCATAAGTATCTCTGTTGTCATCACAATATGTATTTTGACATTGGACTAAAACTGTGAGACGAGAAAATGTGGACCACTAGTGAGTTTGATCCCTTGTGAAATGAACGCTTCTGGAAAAGTTGCTGTTGTGTTGAGGATCAGTTAAGGTAAGGCAATGTGATTTTTGTTTAGTTGGAACAAATGTTCTCTTCTGAATTTAGTATTTGAGAATAACTGAAGAATATTTCCACTACTGTAAACCCTTGTAGGACATATTTCTGTGCTCACGGTGGATGTAGTGGGGGGCAAAAGTGGCCCCACAGTTGTTACAAGACTTGATAAATAGCGATATTTCAGATAGGACCTGCAACTTCTGGATACTCTACAGTACTTTGTCACACCGAAACACCTTCTGTGGGCACCTTTAGCATATTGCCGCTTCAATAGAATGTACAATTGAAACAGTGCATAGGATATCTTTTGAAAAAATTGTTGTTTATGCAAGCCATGTCTCCAAAAAGTTTATTGTTTTTTCCCTTATTTTTTTTAATGAAACCAGCTATTTTGTATAGAACTTATGTTGTTTACATATATAATGGTTATATGGTTGTATATAAATAAAGCTAATCTGTCTAATCTGTACTTTTGTCTGACTACATTTAGGCTTACCTGCTCAGACGTTGCACACATCAACCAATGGTTGCGTGCCATGTCATCGACTTTGTCATTGACTAACAGAATTTAATAACATATGATGTGTTTAGCTAATACGTAAAATACATATCCAGGCGTTGTATGATCTGGCATGTGTCAGCAAGGCCTGGGCAGACGAACGCGCCCAACACCACTTCCAGCAACATCTAGTCGAGTGCTCTCCAACCCTGTTCCTGAAGATCTACCCTCCTGTAAGTTTTTGATCCAACCATAGTTGCAACTAACCTCATTAACCTTAACCACATTTGTTACTGCCCTTTAATTATTTGTCACTTTTATTTGTTACATTTTTGGGGGGCATTTTTCTTAAAACTGCATTGTTGGTTAAGGGCTTGTAAGTAAGCATTTCCCTGTAAGATCTACACCTGTTTTTGGTGCATGTGACAAATAACATTTGATTAGGGTTGAAGCAAAAACCTACAGGAACAGGGTTGGAGAGCTGGGTTGGAGAGCCCTGATCCAGTCACTTTCACAGCATATTGCAGGAGGATATGAGGACTCACTGCTCACCTGCTGATGATAAAATATGGGCAATGGTTCCAATAATGTTGGGTATTATATTCTCTATAGTCAATGACAGATCCAGTGAGTATAATCATGCTGTAGTAGCTTTCTACCTAAATAAGATGTATTCATTACTTGATTTAATTATGACTACACTACATCTATCTTACCCAAAAGGGAACACCTGGAATGTCTTGTAGTTGGAGAAGGCAAGCTTGCAGGTCTACTCAAGTATCTGAGCCCTCTCTTCAGCTAACCGCTCCGGTTCGTGGTTTAACCTTGCCATATGAACATCAGCTCAGACAGGTAGGCTGCGAAGTCGAAAGGCGCTCAGGGATGCACCACTTGTAGACTGGTCCCACGGTGATGGCGGTGAGAAGTGATGATGCGGCGATGGAGGATATGGAGAGATGGTTGGAGAAGCAACAGCTGTGCTGGAATCCGATCAATATGTCTAATAGTTGTGATAAAATGGATCGGGAAGATGAGGATCAAGGACCTGAATGGTCTGTAGTGTAAAGTAATAGGAAAATGAGAGAAAGAGGTAAGTAAAGTAAAACTCACAAACTCATTTGTATTTGTATTTATTAGGGATCCCCATTAGCTGCTGTCAATGCAGCAGCTAATCTTCCTGGGGTGCAAACAAATTTACATTACAAATGAAACAAAAGATAAAACAGTACATCAACAGTACAGCTCCCGAGTGGCGCAGCTGTCTAAGGCACTACAGACACCGTGGTTCGAATCCGTGTGTGTGTCTCTTCACAGTCCTCGCTGCTCCTTAAGATGTTTCTTTTTTAAAATCTGATTCTACTGCTTGCACCAGTTACCTGATGTTGAATAGAGTTCCATGTAGTCATGACTCTATGTAGTACTGTGCGCCTCCCATAGCCTGTTTTGGACTTGGGGATTGTGAAAAGACCATCTCTGCTTCTCTCTGCTACTGCACGGCAAGCGGTACCGGAGCGCCAAGTCTAGGTCCAAGAGGCTTCTAAACAGCTCCTAACCCCAAGCCATAAGACTCCTGAACATCTAATCAAATGGCAACCCGGACTATATTCATTGCCTCCCCAACGACCCTCTTCTACGCTGCTGCTACTCTCTGTTATTATCTATGCATAGTCACTTTAATAACTCTACCTACCTGTACATATTACCTCAATTACCTCGACACCGGTGCCCCCGCAAATTGACTCTCTACCGGTACCCCCTGTATATATCCTCGCTATTGTTATTTTACAGCTTCTCTTTAATTATTTTGTATTTTTATTTCAAACTTTTTTTTTGTGTATTCTTCTTAAAACTGCATTGTTGGTTAAGGGCTTGTAAGTAAGTATTTCACTGTAAAGTCTGTATTCGGCGCATGTGACAAATACAATTTGATTTGATTTCAATAGTTATTATTCAGCTCCTCCCGACGGTGTCCAAGGTGTTTAGATTTCCTCACCCACACCTCTAATACATGCCAATTGTAACTTTTTTTCCAGGTAGTGATACCTACTTCCCGGAGAGTAGTTAAGGTACAGGTGCCTAATAATTTGGTCACGGGACCTGATACCTTCTATTAATAAAAACCCTACTGAAGCATCTGCCAATTTACTACTGGAGAATACGGGAGACCTAATGTCTTATACCAACGTCACGCTTCAAATATCACTGTTGTTGACAACACACGTTATGAGAATTACTCACAGTTCTCTTCCTATTTCCACATCATTTGTCACGGTTCCCTGTCCCAATAGGGAATAAACCTTCCATTGCCCATCCACATTCCCACTCACTGACAATGTTTCATCTTTCAACACAGATATCCTCGGATATCTCCTATTCTACACCGTATGCACGTCCTTCCTTTGTCCTTCTACATGGGCTACTTCTCTTCAAGTTACCGTGCTAGTACACAAGCATGACAATTTAGGAGAGATCCAACTGCATAAAAAATCCTACAATGTGATTTTCTGGATTTTTTTCTTCTCATGTTGTCTGTCATAGTTGAAGTATACCTATGATGAAAATTACAGGCCTCTCTCATCTTTTTAAGTGGGAGAACTTGCACAATTGGTGGCTGACTAAATACTTTTTTGCCCCACTGTAAGTGTTTCCAATGACATCGTAGACAATCAGTAGGTAATGCCCACTCCCAATTGGTCAAAATCACACACTGCAGCCCGCATGAGTGGTGCTGCAGTCTAAAGCACTGCATCGCAACGCTGTGGCTCCACTACAGACTGTATCACAGCCGGCCATGGCCGGGATCCCCATAGGGCAATGCACAATTAGCCCACCGCTGTCCAGGTTAGGGGAGGGTTTGGCTGGGGGGCTTTCCTTGGCTCATCGTGCTCTAGCGACTCCTTGTGGTGGGCCGGGTGCCTGCAAGTTGACTTTTGTCTTCAGTTGAACGGTGTTTCCATCAGGGTTAAGCGAGCATTGTATTAAGAAGCAGCACAGCTTGGCCGGTCATGTTTCAGAGGATGTCTCGACCTTCGCCTCTCCTGAGCCAATTGCGGAGTTGCAGCAATGAGACAAGATCGTAACCAGCAATTGGATATCATGAAATTTGGGAGAGAAAAAAATTGGTAAAATTACAACAACAACAAAAAGCACGATGAACACCAATGTCATTGGAATCACATATCTTCCTTTTTTACTACAAAACATAAACACACCATTTTTACATATGTTCATGTTGTGGTGCTGGAGATGATGAAGTTGAAAAAAAATATGTAGTTTCCCTTTAAAGAAAATGTTCAGAGAATGGGGCTAGAGAGGCCCAGATATAATCATTAGTGCTTCTAATAGTCGTGCCATGGTTTCGAAGCCTGCTCAGAAATCTTGCTTCCAGAAATGTGTTGTGTCAAAGGACACTTTGATAGTAAGTAAACTTTACTTCATAGCTTTCATTGGAAAGGTTACCATCACGACTCAGAATGTGGAAAGCAGAAATACCAGGTTGAACATAGTAACAGTTACAGTTTTAGGGGTAACAAATTACTGTCTACATGTTTTTTTTTAAAGCTGAATAATCCTAAGGATGGATTGTCTCATCGTGATAGAGGGAAAGTTTGAAGAGGTTGTATGGAGTTGGGGGGGTTGTTAGAAGTTAGTAGGGATGTACTTGTTTATTAATCTTAGTAGTACAGAATTAGGCAAACTATGATTGATCGCACACTCCAGCACAATAGGTGGCAGAACGCACATTAATGGTTTGTTTGTGGCCTGCCATTATACCATAGAAGAAGAGGAAGAACGCACAGCCCACTCTGACACACTGGAGGCAATTACGAACGCACCCATAACAAATTACATATTGAGGTTCTATATGTAATTTAGAGGTTCTATATGTAATTTGTTATGGGTGCGTTCGTAATTGCCTCCAGTGTGTCAGAGTGGGCTGTGTGTCTTTTGTAAATTCAGAACGTTTTGCTCTCAGAGCATTCAGCTCTGGCTGAAGAGTAGGGTTGATCCGAGCGTTCTGATCTCACAAAAGCAGTCAAGCTAGCTAACTGGCTAAAGTTGGCCAGCTTTCTAGCTACTCCCAGACACAAATGAGAGAACCTCACTCTGGCCATTGCACTTGTTATCTACAGCGTTAGTGGCTTTAACTGTGCTGCTGGCAACAACATAATTACTTGTTTAGTCTACGTTTACTGACACCTGTCGGATTCAGCGGGTTTTGGCGCGTTCGTAAATTCATCGGTTATTCTGCGATCTTGCACACTCAGACGAGAGTGCTCTGAAATCGGAGTAGATAGCCACAGTGAATTTTCGAACGCACCCTCTAATCAGGCACAATTGAGCCAGCCAACCTGTATCGTCATTTCGGGGTCCTTCTTCCGAGTGACCAACGAGGAGAAGTCCGTGATTCGACCTTTTTCGTGTATGTTATTTTTTGTTTAGTTAGCCAAGTAAAATGTACTACAAGTTAAATGCAGTTACACAAAGACTTATCCTATCGGCACCAAGTGCTTACAACCCTCAGGTGAGAACTGAAAGCATGTCTAGCAGGCAGCCAAAGATGTAGAAGTGCAGGAGTGACCGTCACGTTGTTGACCACCTGACTTTAGCATGTTAGCCAATTTCCACGGTTTCAATTTGGCAACGCAAACACACGTAGCTATGTATGGATTTACACAACATGGCAACAACAAACAATTATATTGTTTTATAACAATTAACCGGGTAGCTTGTTGTGGTTGGTTAAGGCGACTCGACTGATAAAGATAACTAACTAGGCTCTTTGCTAACACAGCTTTATCTAGCAAGCTGTTGCGGTTAACGTTAACACTGTAACGTTAGTTTACTAGCAGCGTTTTTGTTGCAGAGACGTTCTAGATTATCAGCGGTCGATGAACTACTCAACATAACTATAGTCTATAAAGTTAACGTTAGCCCCACCCACACGTCCTGATACATGTTGACGTTTATCAGTCAGTGGGTTTACGTTCACTTAATAACGTTATACACAAGCTTGGCATTGGAATAAAGTACTTCAGTAATAAATACTTTAAAAGTACCAAAGTCGTTTTGGGGGGTATCTGTACTTTACTATTATTTTTTGACAACTTTTAATTTTTCTTCACTACGTTGCTAAAGAAAATGATGTACTTTTTACTACACATTATCCCAGACACCTAAAGTACTAGTTACATTTTGAATGCTTAGCAGGGACAGGAACATGGTCTAATTCACACACTTATCAAGAGGGCATCCCTGGTCATCCCTACTGCCTCTGATCTGGCTTACTCACTAAACACATGTTTAGTTTGTAAATTATCTCTTGAGTTGTAGCTTGCCCCTGGCTATCGTAAATTAAAAATGAGAAAATGTGTCCATCTGCTTTGCTTTAATTTAATTATTTATACTTTTACTTTTGATACTTAAGTACATTGTAGAATTTACAGTTATGTTTTATACTTAAGTAAATTTAAAAACAAATACTTGTAGACTTTTACTCAAGTAGTATTTTACTGGGTGAATTTCATTTTACTGGGGTCATTTTCTATTAAGGTATCTTTACTTTTACTCAAGTATGACAAACTTCTTCCACCACTGCAATTGGGTTTTGTGGACTATGTCTGAGTAACTATTGTTTGAATGCATATTACATGGTGTGATAGTAGCTATATTGTCTACGTGTTTTTTGGATGTTTGGGTCATGTGGTATTCAATCTAAAGTTGTGTTGCCTCTCCAGGGATTGAGGATAACAGTGCCCACGGAGGCTCCCCTAATGGTCTTTGCCACACCTACCAAATATGTGTCAGAGGCAGGGAACATGGTGGAGTACCTGGGACACAACAAAGTCCCTGACCTACAGAAACTCTTCCAGGTACAGACAAACTTCTCTAACCTTTGTTTGACCTAGACCCTGTTTTATATATTATCGGCTTCCTAGGGTCATTGGGGTTTTAATTAAAAATTGTTAAGCTTATGTGGAAGTTTTCCCTACTTGACCTTGGTTTGTTTGGTTCGAAGATACAACGACAATACACTCCAGTGGTAATTTACTTTGTTAACCATGAAATCTCACTGCCAAAATGTACTTGCACTGATAAAGTTAAAATCCTACTGCTAGAAAGTTATACACTCCTTCTCTGTCCCTGCAGAGAAGTTGTGAGCAGTGATAAAAACGTTTGGACTTAAATAAACAATGACATGTCTCAGGATTTCGAGTTGGGAATTCCTTTCAAATATCTCATTCTCTTTGTACTGTCTACATTGCAGAAGTCTGATGGTATCCCGGTGCACCTGAAGGGAGGCCTGATGGACAAGATGCTGTACAGGACTACCATGGCCCTGACCATCGGTGGGACCCTCTACTGCCTGATGGCTCTCTACATCGCTGCCCAGCCTCGGAAGTGATCAGCTTCCTCCTCTTCAAGGGTCCAGCAGGATTTTATATGATTCAGATTAGGAGCAATAATGTGGATAATGATTATACTCACTGTCGGTCAAGGAAAGAGATTGCTTTACCCCTCAAAAGTATATATTACCCCTCCATGTCTTATTTATTGCCTAGTTTCATGTTAGGGTTCCCTTCTGCAAGATTTCATCAGACACAAATAATCTCTCATTTGTAAAATGGAGGAGAAATCTAGTATTCAACTACTGCTGGCCCATCTTACTGGCTCTGTGTATGTGTGCTTGTGCAAGTTGTACATGTGTATCTCTACTGACATTTCTGTACGTGTCCTACACAACCAGTACTATTTCAGTGGTTCAATAACTACAACTGCTGATCAACAATCTAAAAATAACATCCGTCTGACCATGTTTTCTGTCAGCACACATGTATGTGTTTGGAAAGGATTTGGGGGTCTCATCATGTATGAATTTAGGTTCTCTTTTGTTTGGATGAGAGTGGACAGGGCTAGCACCTTTCAAAGCTAAAAAATTAGGTGGTACTTCAGGTTGTGTGATCATTAGTGTGTCTGTAATATACTCTGAACACCACCCCCCCCCCCCCCCCCCCCCAAGTCCCTATGTTGTGGTACAGAGGTCATTTCGGCCCTGTCCTAACTGACAATGTTCTGTAAAAAGAGAGTGCATGCATAGTGGATTGCAAAGAGTATCTGACAAGTCATCATTTTGTCTTGGGGATAATAAAGAACATTTTGTTTGTAAAACATGATTTAAAAAAATATGTATTTAGTTTTTTTTATCTGATAACTCAATGAAGGGCTATCTAAATATTCTAGGAATAGCTGACCTTGAAATGGGATATTCCTCATAGCAGGATCTATGACTTTGAATGCTACTTGGACATCCTTGTTCAACTGGTAATTTATTTACCATGTCATAGATTTCTATTCTCCAAGTCACTTCAGCCCAATTAGAAATGTATATGTGAGTGTTTTTATACTCAAAATGTAATATTTTACAAGACCTTGACTAATGGGCGGTATCAAGGTAGAGCAGAGATCTTCTTGATCGATCTTTGCTTTATTCTTGATTTTTACAATCGGTACAATAGCCAGCTAGACCTTTCCATCATACTCTTCTATATCTATGTCGAAGACATTCAGTCATTAAGTGGGAATTGACACGAGTATGCATATGAGGTTTTATGTAATGTTAATTGTTGACATATACAGCCACCTGGCTCACAGAAAATGATGGCAAAATGTTATCTAGCCACTTAATTCAGCTAGGATATTATAGTTTGTGTTCATTGAAAAGAAGGCTTTGGGTGGAAAATCTATTAGAATTATGTCTCTGTAGGTAATAAAGGACTAGAACTGACATGAGCAGTCAAAACTGATGTCTGAAATAGGCTGTTACCATTTTAGGAGTAGCTATGTGCCTCAAACTGGATGGTTTGAGCCCTGAATGCTGATTGGGTGTGACATACCACTGGTATGACAAAAAAAGTATTTTTACTGCTCTAATTATGTTGGTAAGCAGTTTATAATAGCAATAAGGCACTTCGGGATTTGTGTTATGTGGCCAATATACCACGGCTAAGGGCTGTGCCCAGTCACTCCCTGATGCGTTGTGCATAAGAACAGCCCTCAGCCCGTGTTATATTGGCCAGTTACCACACCCCTTTGTGCGTTATTGCTTAATTATACAACCAATCATAATCAATCTGATCACTTCAGTCACCGAAAGCATCAACACACACAGACAAGCTTTCTCTATATTGTGTCATCCAGCACATTGGAGTTTGACTATTAAAATCAGAACTACCATTTTGACGTGCATAAAAAGCCATAGCTACATGTGCTTACACTGTAAACTCTAGAACAGTTAAGTGTGTGAAATAGTGTTTTGCTCTGTCTCTCCAAGACAGCCATTTCTCACCCCAACTCTCAGTAACACACCAGTGACAGAGTGAACACAGACATTTTTACCTGTATTGGTGGGGGACATGGATGCTATGAATTTCTCTGGATGGGGAATGGAAAGGTACCCCTTATCAGAGGGTTTTATAGAAGCCTGCTGGGTAATCTTAACAACAATCCGTTCTGATTGTCCAACCTGTCTGGCTGTTTATCTCAGCAATAGAGAGGTACTATGGAGAGAGAACAGTGGAAGGAAGGCCCCTGTGGAAGACAAAGTGCTAGGTTACACGCTTCGTAAGCTCCATCCACCGCAAACAACAGCCATATTCCTATAATTTATGCCTGAGCACTATTTATCAGTGTGCACATCTTATCTTATCGACCCATAAATTACATGTAATTTCATATTGATAAATGCTTATTAGTTGTAATCATTTATACGCAGACATACAACAGATGCTACATGTACACACTCACATACACCGTTATGTTTGTGGTTCACATGGCAACAGTTAGCCAGCAGCATACCACCCTGCATCCCACTGCTGGCTTGCTTCTGAAGCTAAGCAGGGTTGGTCCCTCGATGGGAGACCAGGTGGTGTTGGATGGCCAGTAGGAGGCTCCCAGTAGGAGGTATCCTCTGGTCTAAAATACACTGCTCCAAAAAATAAAGGGAACACTAAAATAACACATCCTAGATCTGAATGAATGAAATATTCTTATTAAATACTTTTTTCTTTACATAGTTGAATGTGCTGACAACAAAATCACACACAAATTATCAATGGAAATCAAATTTATCAACCCATGGAGGTCTGGATTTGGAGTCACACTCAAAATTAAAGTGGAAAACCACACTACAGGCTGATCCAACTTTGATGTAATGTCCTTAAAACAATTCAAAATGAGGCTCAGTAGTGTGTGTGGCCTCCACGTGCCTGTATGACCGGATGGTCTCCTGAGGGATCTCCTCCCAGACCTGGACTAAAGTATCTGCCAACTCCTGGACAGTCTGTGGTGCAATGTGGCGTTGGTGGATGGAGCGAGACATGATGTCCCAGATGTGCTCAATTGGATTCAGGTCTGGGGAACGGGCGGGCCAGTCCATAGCATCAATGCCTTCCTCTTGCAGGAACTGCTGACACACTCCAGCCACATGAGGTCTAGCATTGTCTTGCATTAGGAGGACCCAGGGCCAACCGCACCAGCATATGGTCTCACAAGGGGTCTGAGGATCTCATCTCGGTACCTAATGGCAGTCAGGCTACCTTTGGCGAGCACATGGAGGGCTGTGCGGCCCCCCAAATAAATGCCACCCCACACCATGACTGACCCACCGTCAAACCGGTCATGCTGGAGGATGTTGCAGGCAGCAGAACATTCTCCACGGCGTCTCCAGACTCTGTCAAGTCTGTCACGTGCTCAGTGTGAACCTACTTTCATCTGTGAAGAGCACAGGGCGCCAGTGGCGAATTTGCCAATCTTGGTGTTCTCTGGCAAATGCCAAACGTCCTGCACGGTGTTGGACTGTAAGCACAACCCCCACCTGTGGACGTCGGGCCCTCATACCAACCTCATGGAGTCTGTTTCTGACCGTTTGAGCAGACACATGCACATTTGTGGCCTGCTGGAGGTCATTTTGCAAGGGCTCTGGCAGTGCTCCTCCTTGCACAAAGGCTGAGGTAGCGGTCCTGCTGCTGGGTTGTTGCCCTCCTATGGCCTCCTCCACGTCTCCTGATGTACTGGCCTGTCTCCTGGTAGCGCCTCCATGCTCTGGACACTACGCTGACAGACACAGCAAACCTTCTTGCCACAGCTCGCATTGATGTTCCATCCTGGATGAGCTGCACTACCTGAGCCACTTGTGTGTGTTGTAGACTCCGTCTCATGCTACCACTAGAGTGAAAGCACCGCCAGCATTCAAAAGTGACCAAAACATCAGCCAGGAAGCATAGGAACTGAGAAGTGGTCTGTGGTCCCCACCTGCAGAACCACTCCTTTATTGGGGGTGTCTTGCTAATTGCCTATAATTTCCACCTGTTGTCTATTCCATTTGCATAACAGCATGTGAAATGTATTGTCAATTAGTGTTGCTTCCTAAGTGAACAGTTTGATTTCACAGAAGTGTGATTGACTTGGAGTTACATTGTGTTGTTTAAGTGTTCCCTTTATTTTTTTGAGCATTGTATATCCCAGGGCAGTGTTTGGGGACATTGCCCTGTTTAGGGTGCTGTCTTTTGGATGGGACGTTAAACGGGTGTCCTGACTTTGTGGTCACTAAAGATCCCATGGTACTTATTGTAAGAGTAGGGGTGTTAACCCTGGTGTCCTGGCTAAATTCCCAATCTGGCCCTCATATCCTCATTGTCACCTTATCTTCCCCAGTTTACAATTGGCTCATTCCTCTCCCCTGTAACTATTCCCCAGGTTGTTGCTGTAAATGAAAATGTGTTCTCAGTCAATTTACCTGGCAAAATAAGGGTAAAATACAATCCTAGAAGTGTTAATTCACACCTTGAGATAGAAAAATATATTTTCTCTTTCCTTGTCATTGGAAAATAATTCCACTGCTCTGATAAACACAATGTAGGAGAGAAGGAAAGGCCTAGCTATCTGTTTCCTTATATCTCCTTTCTGTGAAATATATTTTTTTTTGTGCCTGTAACCACTTGCGACTGGTGACAACAAACTTACTGGGGAAACACTGGTTTAATCAATATTGTTTCCTCTTCATTTCAGTAAAACTATGTTGAACCAAAGCGGGAGTATACATTGAATTGACGCCTGTGTCTTGTGGGAAGTATACAATTGGTTATTTCATAAGAATGGTGTTTTGCTAGTTTATTCATCAGAGAGCGAACAAAGCATAAGAGTGTCTTCAGGACTGACCAAATTGGTAGGGCTGGATGCCAATCTAAAAATAAAGGTGATAAGTTATCAACTGAACTGAACTATTACAGACAAATGGCCCCTCAAATGAAAAATGTCTTGTCTGAGTTTGTGTTACATCCTTCTACAGTACAAACTACTGTCTGAAGCGATCAAGTGGTCAAAATGATCCATGGGCAGATGAGAGGCACTTCACAGATCTCCCACTCCTAAGAGGTGTGGGGAGAGGAACACAGTGTACTTAACAGTTACAGTGAGTTACCATGGTTGACCAGGAGAGCACACAACAAAGACCCAACAGGCTTCGATAACACCTGTTTGAATACTACACTGCGCTTCATTTCAACCAATAAAGGACAATAAGTCCGGACGACCATCCTGTAGCAGCAACTGGAAAGTCAACTGTGTGAACCTCCCAGAGGACAGGTTTATCGATGCAAATTGCGAAATCGTTCTGGCTCTTCACCAAGCCGAATCACTCTACACACAGCTGCTGAGTGTGAGTTGATGACGTAGATAGGAGAGGGGTAGTTATATCACAGGGACATGATAGATCAGTGACCGATTATATACAGGTCAATGCAGCTGGAGGAGGAGAGAGAGGGGGGTCGGCACGCCTTTTGACACCTTTGACCTTTTCGCTGTCAGGAACTCATGTAAGAGAATCAGCAGACGGTGGTTTTCAAAGAGGTGACGTCTAAGGACTTGTTCCTAAAGGCTGTGTGTGTCTCTGTCTTTTGTTTCGGCGGGAGTACAAGGTGTCTGTGTGGTGGAGTCAGGAGGGGATGATGTGTGGAAGACCTAATGAGCAGCATTGACATTTCCTGACCTCATTAATTCTGCATCTGAGTTGATTTAGAGACAGACAGTGGATGTGGCAGAGAAGAGGAGGGAGTAGCAAGTCACATCAGGGGTTGATGAATAGAAAAGACCAACCGATCCTGAGGGATAGACTGGGAAGGTCGTAAGAGCGGTTAAGAACAGTAAGCAGGAAGAGTTAGCACGCTTGTGTGTTATTTATGTAAAATCAGAAAGTGTTATTCATTTTGTTATTAACCCATCCACCACCACCCTTCTTCAGAGGACAAATGTCTTATTTTTTTTACAGCTTTTCTGCTGGATGTACAAGGCAAGTCAGTTAAGGCCAATTGTGCACCGCCCTAGGGGACTCCCAATCACAGCCAAATGTTATACAACCTGGATTTGAACCAAGGACTGTAGTGGCACCTCTTGCACTGAGAATCAGTGCCTTAGATCATTGCGCCACTCGGGAGCGCATAAATATATGTAAAGCAGTCACAAAACAATAATGCATACCAAACATAAAATATAAAATCCCACTCCTCCACCACTCTCAGCCCATCCCACCTATCACCATAGACCATATGTTTTTCAGTTGTGCTGTGATGTTTTACATAAATTTTGAACCGTTCTAATCATATAGTATCCACAGATTGTGAGCTAAAGATGAAAACTTTCCTCTGAGTATTATTCTATTATTTATTGACCGACTATGGCTTTCCAAATCGCCCAACACTGCTATTTGTAAAGTTCATTTTAAGTGAATGTTGTGATTTTTTAACCATTCCTGAATCTGTGACCAGAAACAAGCTACATACGGGCAATGCCAGAATAAATGATCTAGTGATTCTGCCTCTTCGCAGCAACATCTGCAGAGCTGAGATTGTTGTATGCCCCATTTCAATAGCATTCTGTTGGTGGCAAGAATTGTATATAATAATTTAAATTGGAAAAACTCCAAGTGTTAAATCAAGTGTTGTTTTTTTGTATCAGTTCATATACCATGTGCCATGGAATCGGTATATTGAACATCTCTTCCCATTTATTTTGCAACCTGCATGGAGCATCTGTCAACATGTTTTTACTCAAAAACGGGTATATTTGTCTACGTGAGAAATATCTTTCAGCCAATTTGTATCTTTAATATTTGACAGGCAAACAAATTCCCTTTTCCTCCATTTTTGTGGTAATGGTGCAATCAGTTGATTTTAAGTCTGGATTGAGCAGACAATCCCGCATATTCTCGATAGCTGCAGATGTAACATAACTCCTCTGTTTCTATTCATAATATCATTAATAAATATAAACATTTTTTAAAAAAATTTCCATAATGAATGCATTTTTATTAATAACCATAATATTTGTTGTAATATTTGTTCCATCTTTTCTGGAGGATAAAACTAAAATTGCACCCAGCTTTGTATGGCTTGTTTAAGAAAGGGCGATACTTTAAACAAAATGTAATTTTAATTAGTTGGAAATGAGAATTTGTAATCTGTATAAAGGCAAAAAGGCAATTTTTTAACAAAGGATGAGCCTTTCATAATAATCTACAGGAGAAACATTTTGGGTTTAAGTATAATTTATGAGTGAAGCTTTTAGTTAGAGGTTTAAAACTTTAATCATTTTAGCCCCCAAACTCATTTTCATTATATAAATAGGCCCGCTTAATTTTGTCTGGCTTAGCGTTCCAAATACATATATATTTTTTTTCAAGTGATTAAAAAAATGAGTTGTCTGAGTTGTCAGTGCCATTAGTAAATAAGTAAACTGTGATAGGACCAAAGAGTTAATGTGATTTAATGTGATTTACCTCTCCATGGTTGCAGAATATTATCTATTTTTGCAAACTTTCTATTGAAATTGATTGTGGTAAGTTAATTTATATTTTTTGAGATGTGAATACCAAGTACAGTGCCTCAATCATGAAGTGGAACGACATTTATTGGATATTTCAAACTTTTTTAACAAATCAAAAACTGAAAAATTGGGCGTGCAAAATTATTCAGCCCCTTTACTTTCAGTGCAGCAAACTCTCTCCAGAAGTTCAGTGAGGATCTCTGAATGATCCAATGTTGACCTAAATGACTAATGATGATAAATACAATCCACCTGTGTGTAATCAAGTCTCCGTATAAATGCACCTGCACTGTGATAGTCTCAGAGGTCCGTTAAAAGCGCATAGAGCATCATGAAGAACAAGGAACACACCAGGCAGGTCCGAGATACTGTTGTGAAGAAGTTAAAAGCCGGATTTGGATACAAAAAGATTTCCCAAGCTTTAAACATCCCAAGGAGCACTGTGCAAGCGATAATATTGAAATGGAAGGAGTATCAGACCACTGCAAATCTACCAAGACCTGGCCGTCCCTCTAAACTTTCAGCTCATACAAGGAGAAGACTGATCAGAGATGCAGCCAAGAGGCCCATGATCACTCTGGATGAACTGCAGAGATCTATAGCTGAGGTGGGAGACTCTGCCCATAGGACAACAATCAGTCGAATATTGCACAAATCTGGCCTTTATGGAAGAGTGGCAAGAAGAAAGCCATTTCTTAAAGATATCCATAAAAAGTGTAGTTTAAAGTTTGCCACAAGCCACCTGGGAGACACACCAAACATGTGGAAGATGGTGCTCTGGTCAGATGAAACCAAAATTGAACTTTTTGGCAACAATGCAAAACGTTATGTTTGGCGTAAAAGCAACACAGCTGAACACACCATCCCCACTGTCAAACATGGTGGTGGCAGCATCATGGTTTGGGCCTGCTTTTCTTCAGCAGGGACAGGGAAGATGGTTAAAATTGATGGGAAGATGGATGGAGCCAAATACAGGACCATTCTGGAAGAAAACCTGATGGAGTCTGCAAAAGACCTGAGACTGGGACAGATATTTGTCTTCCAACAAGACAATGATCCAAAACATAAAGCAAAATCTACAATGGAATGGTTCAAAAATAAACATATCCAGGTGTTAGAATGGCCAAGTCAAAGTCCAGACCTGAATCCAATCGAGAATCTGTGGAAAGAACTGAAAACTGCTGTTCACAAATGCTCTCCATCCAACCTCACTGAGCTCGAGCTGTTTTGCAAGGAGGAATGGGAAAAAATTTCAGTCTCTCGATGTGCAAAACTGATAGAGACATACCCCAAGCGACTTACAGCTGTAATCGCAGCAAAAGGTGGCGCTACAAAGTATTAACTTAAGGGGGCTGAATAATTTTGCATGCCCAATTTTTCAGTTTTTGATTTGTTAAAAAAGTTTGAAATATCCAATAAATGTCGTTCCACTTCATGATTGTGTCCCACTTGTTGTTGATTCTTCACAAAAAAATACAGTTTTATATCTTTATGTTTGAAGCCTGAAATGTGGCAAAAGGTCGCAAAGTTCAAGGGGGCCGAATACTTTCGCAAGGCACTGTATATTATCTCCAATATATTGTCCATGTAAAACACCTGTACGATCAGTATGAACAATATCTGTTAAAACCTTTTAATTTCTATGTGCTATGCATTTCGCCAGGATATTCACATCACAACGTTGAACTGTAAGAGGCATCCAGTTTTTTAAATGGACT
Source organism: Oncorhynchus mykiss (assembly GCF_057628025.1). NCBI lineage: Eukaryota > Metazoa > Chordata > Actinopteri > Salmoniformes > Salmonidae > Oncorhynchus > Oncorhynchus mykiss. Next base: position 7,115,090 of record NC_143044.1, read on the forward strand.
GGATCTTTATACTTACAACCTGGATCCTGTTTTAGTAGTAATGAAATCAGACCTTCTTGTTGAGTACCTGAAAGTCTACCATTTTGTAAGAGTAATTAAAACATGCTAATAACAGATCCTATCTATTTCTCTGATTTGATCCGGCCATACATACAGTTGAAGTCGAAAGTTTACATACACCTACAAATACATTTAAACTCAGTTTTTCCACAAATCCTGACATTTATTCATTGTAAACATTCCCTGTCTTAGGTCAGTTAGGATCACCACTTTATTTTAAGAATGTGAAATGTCAGAATAACAGCAGAGAGAATTATTTATTTCAGCTTTTATTTCTTTCATCACATTCCCAGTGGGTCAAAAGATTACATACTCTCAATTAGAATTTGGTAGCATTGCCTTTAAATTGTTTAACTTGGGTCAAGTGTGTCGTGTAGCCTTCCACAAGCTTCCCACAAAGAATGTTGGCCCATTCGTCCTGACAGAGCTGGTGTAACTGAGTCAACTTTGTTGGGGCCCTTGCTTGCACACAATTTCAGTTCTGCCACAAATCTTCTATGGGATTGAGGCCAGGGCTTTGTGATGGCCACTCCAGTACCTTGACTTTGTTGTCCTTCTGGCATTTTGCCACAACTCTGGAAGTATTCTTGGGGTCAATGTCCATTTAAAAGACCCATTTGCGACAAAGCTTTAACTTCCTGACTGATGTCTTGAGATGTTGCTTCAATATATCCAAATATTTTTCCTCCCTCATGATGCCATCTATTCTGTGAAGTGCACCAGTCCTCCTGCAGTACCCCCACAACATAATGCTGCCACCCCGGTGCTTTATGGTTGGGATGGTGTTCTTCGGCTTGCAAGCATCCCCCTTTTTCCTCCAAACATAACAATTGTCATTATGGCCAAACAGTTCTATTTTTGTTTCATCAGACCAGAGGACATTTCTCCAAAAAGTATGATCTTTGTCCCCATGTGAAGTTGCAAACCGTAGTCTGTCTTTTTTATGGCAGTTTTGGAGCAGTGGATTCTTCCTTACTGAGCGGCCTTTCAGGTTATGTCGATATAGGACTCTTTTTACTGTGGATACAGATACTTTGTACTGGTTTCCTTCAGCATCTTTAACAAGGTCCTTTGCTGTGGTTCTGGGATTGATTTACACTTTTCGCACCAAAGTCTCCTTCCTGAGCGGTATGACGGCTGCGTGGTACTTGCATACTGTTGCTTGTACAGATGAACGTGGTACCTTCGGGCATTTGAAAATTGCTCCCATTGATGAACCAGACTTGTGGAGGTCTACAATTTCTTTCCTGATGTCTTGGCTGATTTCTTTAGATTTTCCCATGATGTCAAGCAAAGAGGCACTGAGTTTGAAAGTAGGCCTTGAAATATATCCACAGGTACACCTACAATTGACTCAAATTATGTCAATTAGCCTATCAGAAGCTTCTAAAGCCATTACATCATTTTCTGGAATTTTCCAAGCTGTTTAAAGGCTCAGTCAGCTTAGTGTATGTAAACTTCTGACCCACTGGAATTGTGATACAGTGAATTATAGGTGAAATAATCTGCCTGTAAACAATTGTTGGAAAAATTACTTGTGTCATGCAGAAAGTAGATGTCCTAACTGACTTGCCAAAACTATAGTTTGTTAAAAATACATTTGTGGAGTGGTTGAAAAACAAGTTTTAATGACTCCAACCTAAGTGTATGTAAACTTGACTTCAACTGTACCTAGATGTATGCTACGGTCACAGACGCAGGCCACCTTATTGCCCCTAGAATTTCTAAGCAGACAGCTGGAGGCAGGGCTTTCTCCTATAGAGCTCCATTTTTATGGAAGGATCTGCCTATCCATGTGAGAGACGCAGACTCTGTCTCAATTTTTAAGTCTTTACTGAAGACTCATCTCTTCAGTAGATCCTATGATTGAGTGTAGTCTGGCCCAGGGGAGCAAAGATGAACGCAAGGCACTGGAGTGACGAACTGCCCTTGCTGTCTCTGCCTGGTTGGCTCTCCTCTCTCCACTGGGATTCTCTGCCTCTGACCCTATTACGGGGGCTCAGTCACTGGCTTACTAGGGCTCTTCCATGCCGTCCATAGGAGGGGTGCGTCACTTGAGTGGGTTGAGTCACATACATGATCTTCCTGTCCAGTTTGGCACCCCCTCAGGCTCGTGCTGTGGAGGATGTCTTTGTGGGCTATACTCAGCCTTGTCTCAGGGCAGTAAGTTGGTGGCCTGTTGATATCCCTCTAGTGGTGTGGGGGCTGTGCTTTGGCAAAGTTGGTGGGGTTATATCCTGCCTGGTTGGCTGTTTTCGACTCTCTCTCTCTACCGCACCCGCTGTCTCGACCTCTGAATGCAGGGGTATGAAAAGCCAACTGACATTTACTCCTGAGGTTGCACCCTCTACAACCTCCTGTTGCACCCTCTACAACCACTGTGATAATTATTTGACCCTGCTGGTCATCTATGAACGTTTGAACATCTGGAAGAACAATCTGGCCTTAAATGGCCATATACTCTTACACGGAACCCAAACCGGCTGCGCGAGCGTGCTATCGTGCGCTATCGTGCGCTATCGTGCATAAATGTATTTTGTCCCCCTACACCAAATGCAATCACGACACGCAGGTTAAAATATTTTTAAAAAACCTCTAAACCAATTACATTATTTTGGGGACAGGTCGAAAAGCATTAAACATGTATGGCAATTTAGCTAGTTAGCTTGCACTTACTAGCTAATTTGTCCTATTTAGCTAGCTTGCTGTTGCTAGCTAATTTGTCCTGGGATATAAACATTGAGTTGTTATTTTACCTGAAATGCACAAGGTCCTCTAAAACGGCTAACCAAATCATTTCTAGTCACCTCTCCTCCTTCCAGGCTTTTTCATTTTTTAACTTATATGGGGATTGGCATCTACACTTTCATAGTGTTACCATGACAACCAGCAAAACATTTTGTCTTTCAATCACCCACGTGGGTATAACCAATGAGGAGATGGGAGAGGCAGGACTTGCAGCGCGAACTGCGTCAGAAATAGAAAGGAGTTCTATTTCAGCCCTTGGCAACGCAGATGCTCGTTGGCGCAGGCGAGCAGTGTGGGTGCAATAATTGAATAACATGGATTTCTACATTTATTTTGCGACGCTCGCGCACGCGACGTGTCCGGTCTGGTCAGCATGTTATAATCTCCACCTGGCACAGCCAGAAGAGGATTGGCCACCATTCAGGGCCTTGTTCCTCTCTAGGCTTCTTCCTAGGTTCCTGCCTTTCTAGGGAGTCTTTCATTGCCACCATGCTTCTACATCTGCATTGCTTGTTGTTTAGGGTTTTAGGAGGGGTTTCTGTATAGCACTTTGTGATCTCTGCTGATGTAAAAAGTTCTTCATAAATACATTTCATTGATCTTTGAGTACATCAAAAAAGGTCTGATATACCTCTACTGGTATTGAATGGTATTGAATTGATTCAGAGCCCCCCCCCCCCCCCCACACACACGCACACACAAACCAAACCTAAACACCCTCACTCACACACATTCTGAGTGGTCTGAGTGATACTGTGAACAGGAGGTGATGATGGTAACGTTACTGGTGACTGTCGCTGAGAATCCTTGGACACTGGCAGCAGCATTTCTGTGGTTGTTTGTCTGTCTTAGAGGTCTTTTCGGGCCCCGAAATTGAGGTCTGAACCAAATAGGATCCGTGAAATCCCCATCAGACACCGACAGAACGGGTAATAAATCTATCAATTTGGATCCGAACAAATCGGATCCAAATTGGGTCGGGTCTGTATTGGACCCAAATCAATCAGAAATATAAAAAATGCAACTTTATTGATGTGCAAGCCAGTAGAAATGTTTTGACTTGTCTGGCAGGCAGGGAACGTTAACGTTTGACATGCATTTCTGTTGTTGGCCTATCTATGCTGAACAAAAAATATAATTGCATCATGCAACAATTTCAACGATTTTGCTGAGTTACAGTTCATATAATGAAATCAGTCAATTGAAATAAATGTATTAGGCCCTAATCTATGGATTTCAAATGACTGGGCAGGGGTGCAGCCAAGGCTGGGCCTGGGAAGGCATAGGCCCACCCACTTGGGAGCCAGGCCCACCCACGGGGGAGCCAGGCCCATCCACTGGGGAGCCAGGCCCATCCACTGGGGAGCCAGGCCCAGCCAGTTTTTCCCCACAAAAGGGCTTTATTACAGACCAAAATACTCTTCAGTTTCATCAGCTGTCCGACGATCCCACAGGTGAAGAAGCCGGATGTGGATGTCCTGGGCTGGTGCGGTTACACGTGGTCTATGGTTATGAGGCCGGTTGGACGTACTGCCAAATTCTCTCATTCGATGTTAGAGGCAGCTTATGGTAGAGAAGATTAACATTACATTCTCTGGGAACAGCTCTGGTGGACATTCCTGAGGTCAGCATACCAAATGCACGCTCCCTCAAAACTTGAGGCATCTGTGGCATTGTGTTGTGCACATTTTAAAGTGGCCTTTTTATTGTCCCCAGCTCAAGGTGTACCTGTGTAATGATCATGCTGTTTAATCAGCTTCTTGATATACCACACCTGTCAGGTGGGTGGATTATCTTGGCAATGAGAAATGCTCACTAACAGGGATGTAAGGTAGCAGGTGCGTAGAGCGTTGGGCCAGTAACCGAAAGGTTGCTGGATTGACAAGGTAAAAAAAAAAATTGGTGGTTCTGCCCCTGAACAAGGCAGGTAACCCACTGTTCCCCGGTAGGCCGTTATTGTAAATAAGAATTTGTTCTTAACTGACTTGCCTAATTAAATAATGGAACATTTCAGTGATCTTCAATTTCAACTCATGAAACATGGGACAAAGACTTAACATGTTGTGTTCATATAACTTAGTTAAGATCTACACTACTGCTTATTATTTTCATCCCTATTTAAAATGTCAACACAAGAAGGAAGGACTGTTGGGCGACAAAGCCCTTCTCTCTCTAGAATGCACTCTCTGTCTCCCGCTAATTCGTGTGCATTCATTGTGTGAATGTTTGCCCTTTGTTTGTTAATGTTTTTTTTGAACATATATTTTGCTTGAGCACGCATAAAATTACCAGGACTGATGTGTGCAAATGTAGGGTTATTAAAGTTCCCATTTGGGGATGTCTGATAGTAGCCTAGACAATTTCTGGTTGTCCTTACAAAGTTTTTCTTTTGTCATCTCACACAGAAAAATTGTGTTTTACATCTGTTGTGAATGACAGTAGTTCCTCACTGTAGGCCTTTTTGAAAAATCTGTCCAACACTCCTTTTCAATAGGCCTAAGTATCCACCACGCCTCGGTGTGAAATAGTGTCAGGGTTTTCCTGTGGTGAAGTAGAGGCGGACCAAAACACAGTGTGGTTATATTGATTCATGTTTAATAGAAAAAACGATAAACACGAACACTACAAAACAATAAACGTGGAAAACCAAAAACAGCCCTATCTGGTGCAAAACACAGAGACAGGAACAATCACCCACAAACACACAGTGAAACCCAGGCTACCTAAGTATGATTCTCAATCAGAGACAACTAATGACACCTGCCTCTGATTGAGAACCATACTAGGCCGAAACATAGAAATCCCAAATCATAGAAAATCAAACATAGACTGCCCACCCAACTCACGCCCTGACCATACTAAATAAATACAAAACCAAGGAAATAAAAGGTCAGAACGTGACAAATCGCAACATTGCTGATCCCATATCTCTTGTGGAAACCTCATAAAATAGGCTAAACTCTTAGAAGAAAAGGTTCCTTATAGAACCAAAAAGGGTTCTATCGCTTGCTTCATAAATGGAACCCCTAAAAGTTATATATAGAACCCTAGAGGTTCTTCTTCACTGAACCAAAATGCTTGCATATAGAACCCTGCACAATGCTATTTATGAATTAATGCTACTATTAATTAAGTATTCATATTTTGAGCAAAGAATATAATTGAATATATAATTAAATAATGGACAAAAAAATACCAGCATCATTTTTAGAATTTAATGTCATTATATGCAAACATACTGTAGTTAGAAAATATGCTCTTGTGGCCAGGGAGACATCTCTGTTTGAAACCAACTGCCATGCGTATCAAATGTGATTTATAGAGGATATATTTATAGAGGATATTTATTTCCATCAGGATGTTTTCATCTTCAAATATGATTTCGGATCTGGTCGGTATTTCACAGGGATCTCTCTGTCTCTCTCTCTCTCTCTCTCTATCTATCTATACATGTGTGGAAATCACCAGAACTCACTCCAGGCATAAGTGAACTGCAGAAAAAAACTTTCTTTAAAACTGCAACATTTTATCTACACCCCATGGTAAAATGTGTAGAATTGCAGGAAATGTACTTTAGAACCTACATGTTTCTCACCTCCATCAAGAGGGGGACCACCAGCAAATGTTGCCTGCTTAGCAAACTAAATCTCGCTTAGGGTACCCAAAAGGCTAGAGCCGGCTCTGCACATCACATCACTCAGAGCTCTTGATCTGACACACAGCAGCTGCCTGGTCTGAATGTCAAATCATGGCTACTATCATGGTTTGTCCATTGGGCCACCAACCTCAGTTCCTCCAAAATTCTCAAAACATCATTAGCAATAATTAGATAAATCTATTGAAGTTCTCTTCTCTGTAATTCCGTTTATAGCTCAGCCAACATCTGTTTTAAGCTTATCAGCCCTGTGTTCAGCAGCAAAACTCTCTCTGTGTTACAGCCTTATTTTAAAATGGATTAAATAAAAACAATTCTCATTAATTCTCATTAATCTATACACACTATCCCAAAGCGACCATTCTACCATTTTCAAAATAAAACAAATGAAATACCTTATTTGCACAAGCATTAAGATCCTTTGCTATGAGACTTGAAATTGAACTCAGGTGCATCTTGTTTCCATTGATCTACCTTGAGATGTTTTTACAACTTGATTGGAGTCCACCTGCGACAAATTCAATTGATTGGACATGATTTGGAAAGGCATACCTGTCAATATAAGGTCCCACGGTTGTCAGTGCATGTCAGAACAAGAACCAAGCCATGAAGTTGAAGGGATTGTCCAGAGAGCACAGAGACATCATTGTGTCAAGCCACAGATCTGGAGAAGGGTACCAAAAGATTCTTAACTGGAGGAAGTTTGGAACCACAAAGACTCTTCCTAGAGCTGGCCGCCCGGCCAAACTGAGCAATCGGAGGAAAAGGGCCTTGGTCAGAGAGGTGACCAAGAACCCGATGGTCACTCTGACAGAGCTCCAGAGTTCCTCTGTGGAAATGGGAAAACCTTCCAGAAGGACAACCATCTCTGCAGCACTCCACCGATCAGGCCTTTATGGTAGAGTGGCCAGACAGAAGCCCCTCCTCAGTAAAAGGCAAATGACAGTCTGCATGAAGTTTGCCAAAAGGAACCTAAAGACTCTCAGACCATGAGAAACAAGATTCTCTGGTCTGATGGAACGAAAATTGAACTCTTTTGCATGGAATCCAAGTGTCACGTCTGGTGGAAACCTGACACCATCCTTATGGTGAAGCATGGTGGTGGCAGCATCATGCTGTTGGGATGTTTTTCAGCGGCAGGGACTGGGAGACTAGTCAGGATCGAGGGAAAGATGAACAGAGCAAAGTACAGAGATCCTTGATGAAAACTTATTCAAGAGCTCTCAGGACCTCAGACTGGGGTGATGGTGAACCAATGCAAGAGTGGCTTCGGGACAATTCTCTGAATGTCCTTGAGTAGCTCCGCCAGAGCCGGACATGAACCCGATCGAACATCTCTGGAGAGACCTGAAAATAGCTTTGAAGTGATGCTCCCTATCGAACCTGAAGAGGATCTGAAGAGAAGAATGGGAGAAACTCCCCAAATATAGGTGTGCCAAGCTTGTAGTGTCCTACCCAAGAAGACTCTAGGCTGTAATCGCTACAAAAGGTGCATCAAAAAAGTACTGAGTAAAGGGTCTGAATAAATTTGCAAACATTTCTAAAAACCTGTTTTTGCTTTGTCATTATTGGGTATTGTGTGTAGGCTGATGTGGAGAAAGTCAAGGGGCCTGAATACGTTCCTAATGGACTGTAAATGTACAGTGCCTTGCGAAAGTATTTGGCCCCCTTGAACTCTGCGACCTTTTGCCACATTTCAGGCTTCAAACATAAAGATATAAAACTGTATTTTTTTGTGAAGAATCAACAACAAGTGGGACACAATCGTGAAGTGGAATGACATTTATTGGATATTTCAAACTTTTTTAACAAATCAAAAACTGAAAAATTGGGCGTGCAAAAATTATTCAGCCCCTTTACTTTCAGTGCAGCAAACTCTCTCCAGAAGTTCAGTGAGGATCTCTGAATGATCCAATGTTGACCTAAATGACTAATGATGATAAATACAATCCACCTGTGTGTAATCAAGTCTCCGTATAAATGCACCTGCACTGTGATAGTCTCAGAGGTCTGTTAAAAGCGCAGAGAGCATCATGAAGAACAAGGAACACACCAGGCAGGTCCGAGATACTGTTGTGAAGAAGTTTAAAGCCGGATTTGGATACAAAAAGATTTCCCAAGTTTTAAACATCCCAAGGAGCACTGTGCAAGCGATAATATTGAAATGGAAGGAGTATCAGACCACTGCAAATCTACCAAGACCTGGCCGTCCCTCTAAACTTTCAGCTCATACAAGGAGAAGACTGATCAGAGATGCAGCCAAGAGGCCCATGATCACTCTGGATGAACTGCAGAGATCTACAGCTGAGGTGGGAGACTCTGTCCATAGGACAACAATCAGTCGTATATTGCACAAATCTGGCCTTTATGGAAGAGTGGCAAGAAGAAAGCCATTTCTTAAAGATATCCATAAAAAGTGTCATTTAAAGTTTGCCACAAGCCACCTGGGAGACACACCAAACATGTGGAAGAAGGTGCTCTGGTCAGATGAAACCAAAATTGAACTTTTTGGCAACAATGCAAAATGTTATGTTTGGCGTAAAAGCAACACAGCTGAACACACCATCCCCACTGTCAAACATGGTGGTGGCAGCATCATGGTTTGGGCCTGCTTTTCTTCAGCAGGGACAGGGAAGATGGTTAAAATTGATGGGAAGATGGATGGAGCCAAATACAGGACCATTCTGGAAGAAAACCTGATGGAGTCTGCAAAAGACCTGAGACTGGGACGGAGATTTGTCTTCCAACAAGACAATGATCCAAAACATAAAGCAAAATCTACAATGGAATGGTTCAAAAATAAACATATCCAGGTGTTAGAATGGCCAAGTCAAAGTCCAGACCTGAATCCAATCGAGAATCTGTGGAAAGAACTGAAAACTGCTGTTCACAAATGCTCTCCATCCAACCTCACTGAGCTCGAGCTGTTTTGCAAGGAGGAATGGGAAAAAATGTCAGTCTCTCGATGTGCAAAACTGATAGAGACATACCCCAAGCGACTTACAGCTGTAATCGCAGCAACAGGTGACGCTACAAAGTATTAACTTAAGGGGGCTGAATAATTTTCCTCGCCCAATTTTTCAGTTTTTGATTTGTTAAAAAAGTTTGAAATATCCAATAAATGTCGTTCCACTTCATGATTGTGTCCCACTTGTTGTTGATTCTTCACAAAAAAATACAGTTTTATATCTTTATGTTTGAAGCCTGAAATGTGGCAAAAGGTCGCAAAGTTCAAGGGGGCCGAATACTTTCGCAAGGCACTGTATGAATAGAAAAGGTGGTCTAAGGCACTAGATGTGCCACTATAGAATCTGGTTCGAGTCCAGGCTCTGTCGCAGCCGGCTACGACTGGGAGACCCATGGGGTGGCACACAATTGGCACAACGTCGTCCGGGTTAGGGGAAGGTTTAACCGGCAGGGATGTTCCTGTCCCATCGTGCACTACCTACTCCTGTGGTGGACTGGGAGCAATGCACTCTGAAACGGTTGCCAGGTGTGCGGTGTTTCCTCCAACACATTGGTGCGGCTGTTTAAGTTTCTTCCTACAGGAAGGGAGGAGCATATGGATGCTTGATTTTATTTGCCAGAGGGAGAACGTTGGACGCCCTTGCAGCCAACCCGGAAAGGGGAGTAGCAATGGTCAAGAATTCTTGATGAGCGAGTAGCGCAGACAATGTGTTGATAAAACTTTGATAGCGTTTTCCTCAGATTTGCTTTATTAAAGTTCTCAACTACAATGAATGCGGCCTCGGGATATATACAGTTTTCAGTGTTCACAAAGTCCAGTGTAGCTCATTTAGAACTGTCATGGTGTGGGCTTGAGGGAGAACATACACGGCTGTGACGATGACCGAAGAGAATTCTCTCGGGAGGTAATGTGGTCGGAGAACAAAATTACTTTATTTCCTGTACGTTACCACAATCACACCATGGATAGTTAGTCATGAAACATATACCTCCTCCTTTCTTTTCCCCGGAGAGTTCTTTCTTACTGTCCTCGCGATATTCGGAGAACCCCGCTGGCTGTATGGATGGGGACAGAATTTCCGGAGAGAGCCATGATTCCGTGAAACAGAGTATGTTACAATCCCTGATGTCTTTCTGGCAGGAGATCCTCACCCTGAGCTCATCTACTTTATTGTCCAGGGACTGAGCATTAGCAAGTAATATACTCGGAAGTGGTAGATGGCATGCATGCTTCCTGAGACGGACTAAAATCGTATTCCTTTTCTCTGTTGGCGGCGTCTTGGAGCAGCCCCTGGGATGAGTGGAAATACCTTGGCGGGTACGAACAAAGGATCCGATTCAGGAAAGTTGTATTTATGATTGAAATGCTGGTGAGTGACTGCCAATCTAACCCTTGTGTAGTTTTAACATTCTGTATACTCCCCTTGTTCTAAGGGTAAAAAATGACCCGCCTTCACTAAACCCCTAAAATAAAGCAGCTTAATTGAATTTTAAGTCCCAAATCTATGTTGCATGAAGAAACAACCTGTCATAATTGTTTTCTTTACTAGAGTAGAGGTTTAATATTATTATTGCTAAAGGCAAGAAATAGCACTTTTTTAGCAAGAGACAGCACTTGTATGGCCTAAGAAAGTAGCAGAAATGTGCAGAAAGTAGTTTTGAATGCATTTTATTGAAGGGAAACAATAAGTCTTCAACTTTATTGGCAACATAGTGATGTATTATTATATACTGTACAATGAGGAATTCAACTACAAATACCAGTCTTATCCCATTTTTTATCTTATAAAATAAGATAATAGATACAAAACAAAAGCGTAGCTATGATGTGGGCGTGCCCCAAGGGTCAATACTGGGGCCCCTCCTGTTCAGCCTGTTCATTAATGATCTGCCTTCTGTCTGTACTGGGTCTGAAGTTCAAATGTACAGTATGCAGATGATACAGTGATGTATGTGCATGCAAAGAGCAAACAACAAGCTGCACAAGAACTCACTACTGTGATGGTCCAGGTTACAAAGTGGCTCAGTGACTCGTGTTTGCATCTCAATGTGAAAAAAACTGTTTGCATGTTCTTCACAAAGAGGGCAACAGATGCTACTGAGCCAGGTGTCTATGTGTCAGGGGAGAAGCTCCAGGTGGTATCCGATTTTAAGTACCTTGGCATCATACTTGATTCCAACCTCTCTTTTAAATAGCATGTGAAAAAGGTAATTCAAATAACCAAATTCAACCTAGCTAATTTCCGATTTATACGAAATTGTTTGACTACAGAGGTAGCAAAACTGTACTTCAAATCTATGATACTCCCCCACTTAACATACTGCTTGACTAGTTGGGCCCAAGCTTGCTGTACAACATTAAAACCTATTCAGTCTGTCTACAAACAGGCTCTCAAAGTGCTTGATAGGAAGCCCAATAGCCATCATCATTGTCACATCCTTAGAAAGCATGAGCTCTTGAGTTGGGAAAATCTTGTGCAATACACCGACGCATGTCTTGTATTCAAGATCCTTAATGGCCTGGCTCCCCCTCCACTAAATATTTTTGTTAAACAGAAAACCCAGACATATGGCAGCAGATCCACAAGGTCTGCCATGAGAGGTGACTGTATAGTTCCCCTAAGGAAAAGCACCTTTAGTAAATCTGCATTCTCTGTGAGAGCTTCCCATGTCTGGAATACACTGCCATCAGACACACATAACTGCACCACATATCCCACTTTCACAAAATGCTTGAAGACATGGCTAAAGGTCAATCAGATTTGTCAACATGGTCCCTAGCTGTGTGTTGCCGCTTTCCATGTTGTCTGTTGCCTGTAGCTTGTGAGGTGTGGAAACACTTTGTTGCTTTTATGAATTTTGTCTTGCTGCTTTTTATTTTATGTTGCTCTGTCTGTATGCTGCGTCTTGCTTGTCCTATGTTGCTATGTCTTGCTTGTTCTATGCTGCTATTGTCTATATTGTAATTGTTTTTAATAACCTGCCCAGGGACTGCTGTTGAAAATTAGCCGGCTGGCTAAAACCGGCACTTTTACTGAAACGTTGATTAATGTGCACTGTCCCTGTAAAAATAAAAAATAAACTCAAACTCAAACTCAAACATAAATCATTCAACTCTAATTAGCACATGTAGGACAGTATGTAAGTGTGTGTGCATGGACTTTGCAGATGCATTTCTCACATGTGCAGCACTTAGTATTTGTTTTACAGTCCATCTTTGGGGGGTCAGAATTGGCATCTCCTCCTCTTGCCTGCCCCAGCTTCAGCCTCAGGTGGATCAGGACAAGATTCAGCCCCCTGTTCAGCTTTCAGTAGCTCTGCAGAGGCTGCTGTGCAGGGAAGGCGCTCCTTTCTTTGAATGTGTGGGGTTACAAGTGCCTTTCCCAGCTGCTCCAGAAACATCCTCCTCTTGTTCCGCTTATCAGGCATCCAGGAAGGGTTGATCTTGTTCCATATCACAAAGACATTGTATGAGGACACATCAATGATGTTATGGAAGATGACCAGGGGCCAGCGGGCAGTCATTCTCCTGCATCTGTAAGTTCCAATCACCTTGTCCAGGTTGTCCACGCCTCCTTTGTTGTGGTTGTAGTCCAGGATGATAGCTGGCTTCCTGTCCTCACGATCACTGATCTCAGCCGTTTAGTGCAGTGTGCTCAGGAGGACCACATTCTTGTTCCTCTTTGGGAGGTAAGAAACTAGAGTGGTGGTGGGGGTAAACTTTGGCAAACTTTGGCAAACTTTGATGAGAAGGCCCCTCTCCCTTGTTGCGAGGGGGGAGCTCAGGCTTGTTCTTTCTAACTGTGCCAACCATGGTGATCTTCACCTTTAGGAGCTGCTGGCTGAGTTCAGTCAGTAGCACACATAATCTCAATTTCTCATTGTGTGTGTGTGTGTGTGTGTGTGTGTGTGTGTGTGTGTGTGTGTGTGTGTGTGTGTGTGTGTGTGTGTGTGTGTGTGGTTTTTGTGGCCTGTAAATGATTTTATAACTGACGGGTCAAAAATGACCCTAAGACAATCTTTGTACCCTGGTGGTGTACAGATTTCATGGAAATATGAACAAAAGCAATGTTTCACTTTTTCTAATGTTGGGGTCACTTTAGGAAAAGTCATAACATTTGAAGTTGAAAAAATATAATTTAGGGGGTTTTCTCTGCTGTTAAACATAGTGGCAGGTCATTTTTGACCCTTAAGACAACACAAGGGCTAATATCCCAAAGTCATTTTCGGCTGTAGGTAATAATGCAAAAAAAATTGAATCATTCAAGAAATAACACAACAACAACAAAATACTGCTAAGTTGGTTAGGAGCTAGGAACAGGGTGACCATGTCTTTTGGCACCATCTTGTATCTTAAAGCCCAATTAATAAATATGCCATAATTGTATGCATATCAATAAGCCCAAAGCTCCAACAGCTTTTTCAGAGAGGCTGAGCATTCCCTCATTGTCCCCCATAGACTCTCTGTTTTCTCAACTTAATTACCAACACACAGATTGCTCTTTTCAATACTGTATCTCTCCAATCCCTTTCAAAGCTGTAGCACTCACCCAGCTTCTCTCTCCTCATCTCCATGCCTCCCTCCTCTCTCCAGCAGGTCCATATGAGAGTTGGCTGTGTGTATGGTAGCTGAAGCAGGGAAGGTTCAGTCGGAGCGATAATAAACGGAGGCTCTTCGTGGAGCTTACTGTAATCCTCACTGGGCACGACGGCCAGCTGCGCAGGCGGGCTTGTATGTAGCATGCACCATGTAACCTGAGTAGTAGATTCAAACAGGCAGCCACTGGAGTAGAGCTCTCTCGGCCCCAAATCACGCAGTCGCTTATTTTGGCAGTGTAGGTTGTGCTCCTATTGGTGTAACTGTGCCTTCAAGCCCAGGGCTTGTGCATTAGTAACAGGACTTAATATGGACCGTTTGATTGGCATTTATGTTTTTCTTCCCTGTCCACTCTTTTCATCATGTTCAGATCTAAGTTAATACAATGTTCCACAATGCTATCAGTCAAGACTCATTTGAAGTATCTGGCGCTTTCACAGATGTTCTTGTCATCTGAGGTGAGTCAGTGCTTCTGTACCGATTGGCTGCAAAGGCAACACTGTGATCATGCTAATGCTTAGCCCGGAGGTAGCATAATCAAGGCTGGCCAACTTAATCCCTTCTGAGAGGTGGTTGGAGAGTAGATTTGCAACTTGGCACCATTTGTCCCCAATACTGAGTGCTGAGATATTAACGTATACAAGTCCATGACTGCCAGGGAAAGAAGGAAAAGGCACTGTGAATTATAAATAACCCACATCCTGTTAATTTAATCACAAACAGCACAATCCTCTCTAATCTCAGTCCTCTTTAAATTTGGGCCAGGTCTCCAACCTTATTGTACCAGCGTTCCCTGATGTGTTCTAGAAATCTCCTCTCCTCCTTTTTTTCTCCATAATCTCCACTCTTCCACCGTATGTTATGTTATGTTATGCCTCATGTCTCATTTCCTCCTGTCCTTCCTCTCCCTCTGCTCTCATCTTCTTTCCTCTCCTCTCCCTCTCCTCCCCTCTCCTCTCCTCTTCTTTCCTCTCCTCTCCCTCTCCTCTTTCTTCCCCTCTCCTTCCTCTCCTCTTATCTTCTCTCCTCTTATTGTATCTCCTCTCCTTTCCTTCTTGTTTTCCCTTTTTTGTTTATAGCCCACTGTAATTTGTTTATGTTGTGATTTATGAATTCCTTGATTATACTTTCTGCTGATCTCTCTTGATCCATGCCTACATGACAACAGGATTACAAAGAGAATCAGCATTAATTAGCTCTAATCAAGGCATTAATAAGGATTTTAAATGTAATTTTGTCTACAAGGGAAGCAAAAGCACACAGAGTACACTTACACATCCTGCTGTATAAAACAACCATGGGCCAATATGCAGCCCGTTATTTAAAGCAGCAATCAGCAGAAGAAACAATAAGAAAGCATTCTCCTCGCCCCTATTTCAGTAAAAAGCTGAGGGATGGTGCTGGAGAAGTGTAACCACTCTCAAATTCATAAACTGAGCTATGAGTGCAAGGACTGGCTGTCAACGATATGAAAATTATAGTTTTAACCATTCATGTGTTTGGGTTACCTTTAGACGAGTCCTGTGAAACTTGTGTGGGTCGTAGATCAAAAATAAGTGAGAGTCTCCCCTTCCTATAGGGTGGCCACATTAGTTTTGTTGGCCAAACCGTTCGGATGCTCTCAACGTTTTTCACGAGAAGACCAATTTTCTGTTAATGTTCTCCACAGAGAGCCAAAGGGAACAGGCACTTTCTGGGCCATGTGAGATGAATATGGGACCTTCAGTGATGAACCCTCCAGCATGGTCAGAGTGGTACAGGCAGCCATCTGCCCACTCATCCACCAGCAGCAGGAGACAGGAAGAGATACTCTGTGGAACAAACAGCTAGCCAAAGAGGCACAGCTCACGCACTCACGCACGCAACTCCACACCATAGAGAAACTCGGGTGCAGTGTGGTGATGTGGTCCACAGTCCACTCAACACATTTATCCCAAATTCAAGAGCGTTTGTCGTTTCTTTGGCTTGTCACGCACATACAACACACTGGCAGTGTTGCTGTCACAATCACACAAACACACATAGTTGCTCTTTACTCTCTGCTTGCATAGGGCTCCCGAGTGGCGCTGTGGTCTAAGGCACTGCATCTCAGTACATGGTTCAAATCCAGGCTGTATGACATCTGGCTGTGATTGGGAGTCCCATAGGGCAGTGCACAATTGTGCCAGGTTTGGCTGGAGAAGGCTGTCATTGTAAATCATATTTTTTTCTTAACTGACTTGCCGAGTTAAATAAAGTAGGTGGGACTGTAACCTGCAAGCTCTGTGAAGTGACATTTCTGGGCCATCCAATCCCCTGGCACAGCCCCCCCCCCCTTCATTTTCCTTGTCACAGCAGCAGTCAATGTGTATTTGAAGTTACATGGCAGCCTTTGAGTTTATTGATTCGGGAGTCCTTTAGTCGTTCTACCTCGCCACTCCCAAGGTTTACGGTCACGTGTAGCTCTAGCCAGGTCGCTATCCGTGCACAACAGCCTTTACGTCCATTTGCAGATCTGAGCTGTTGTTATGTCAGGAGGATACAGTCAGGAGCATACAGTCAGGAGGATACAGTCAGGAGGATACAGTCAGGAGGATACAGTCAGGAGGATACAGAGAGCTCAAGAGGTATGCTTAGATATGCAGAAGAAAATACATCATTTTGACATAGAATTAAGCATAATGAATATGGCTCCAAATTGCAGGATAAAGCTGTTCAGTTAAGTTAAGTTATCTTTATTGTCGGTTAAGTTATCTTTATTGTCCCAATTGGGAAATTTGTGGGGCAGTGAGAGTTAAACAATTATAAAAAAACAGTGACAACCATACAGATCAATAAAACGGAGCAGTCATTGTTCAAAAGGGCAGCAATAAATAAACATGATTTAATTTCATGTGCAGATTTAGAATGGTATGGCCTGTGGGATAAAATAGTTATTCTATCAGTTGCTATTGAGTTTGGGAAGTCTAAAACGACTACATGAGGGCAGAATCGCAAAATCATCAAAGAAGGGGTTATCAGGACAGTCTAGGATACTGTTAGCTCTCCTCACCACTTGCTTACTGAATGTCACAGACCTGTGCCTGTTGCACCACGATGACAATGCTGGCCAGTAGCAGCAATCTTAGGGCTGCCTAGAATGGAATGATAACTATGGTTGGGCTACAAGACAAGGGAAACAAGATGATACCGGTTGATGGTTTTAACTCAAACAAAGGACTAGCTGATGAGCTAAATGTTTTTTTTTTAATCACAGAATTGACTAATAGAATTTTAGTAGATAAATGACTGACATGCATATGAGGACAATTGCTACTCCCAAGATGGAATTTAGGGTCCAGAGTGTCACCAGCCTATTCATACAGACCAAAGTTAAAAAGAGCCCAGGACGAGACAACATTGGTGGACAGATACTGAAGTCATGTGCAAAACAACTCAGTTGCATTTTTCATCACATGATCATGCTGTCACTCGAGCTGCAGAAGGTGCCAAAACTCTGGAAGCACGCTACTGTTTTTCTGTGACAAAAAGCTAATCCCCCAAGGTGCTGAATAATTTTAGGCCAGCGGCACTGACATCATTGGTGATGAAATCACTTGAGAAACGAATCAAGAAGGATGTACAGTGTCAGATTGAGAATTCCCTGGACACCCTGCAGTTTGCTTACAGGGCCAAGCGAGGGGTGGAGGACGCAACTCTAACCCGACTCAACTTCCTCTACAAGTACCTGGAGGGACCAAAAACCCATGCAACGCTTCCATTCATCGACTAATCGGCGCCCTTCAATACCATCCAGCCTCACATACTAGCAGAAAAGATGTGCTTCTTCACCTGCATTGCTTGCTGTTTGGGGTTTTAGGCTGGGTTTCTGTACAGCACTTTGAGATATCAGCTGATGTACGAAGGGCTATATAAAATACATTTGATTTGATTGATTGATTGAGATGTAGATACTATACACTGATGACTGTCGTAGCAGATATGAAAACAGACACATCATCAAGTTTGCTGATGACTCTGTCATTGTCAGTCTACTGCTGGATGGAGAGTCTGAGCATTGGGCCTGTAGTAGATGTCAGAGCAGCTTACCCGATCACTGTACCTGTACACAGCCAATCTGTAAATAGCACACCCAACTACCTCATCCCAATATTGTTATTTATCCTCTTGCTATTTTGCACCCCAGTATCTCTACTTGCACATCATCATCTGCACATCTATCACTCCAGTGTTAATGCTAAATTGTAATTATTTTGCATCTATGGCCTATTTATTGCCTTACCTCCCAACTCTTCTACATTTGCACACACTGTATATAGATTTTTCTATTGTGTTTTTGACTGTACGTCTGCTTATGTGTAACTCTGTGTTGTTGTTTTTGTCGCACTGCTTTGCTTTATCTTGGCCAGGTTGCACTTGTAATTGAGAGCTTGTTCTCAACTGGCCAACCTGGTTAAATAAAGGTGAAATAATAATTAAATAAAATATATTTTTTTAAATTCAGCAATACCAATATTGTTTTCAATTCGACTTTTGATTTCAAAAGTAGCTCAAACATAGAACATTCAAGAATGAACTATAGCCATTGAATTCTAACGTGCTGATATAATGCGCATTATAGGGAAATAATGCACACTCTTGAATGCCCTTCAAGCCAATCAGAAATGAGTATTCAACAATGCCACATAACAATGTATAGTTCTAGAAAGGTCTGGAAGTAAACCTTCTGTAAGAAAATATATTTGTAACGGTTGTCATCGGTGGAAGAAGGTGAGGACCAAAGCGCAGCGTGGTAAGGGTTCATAATTTTAATTAAAGGAAGCACTGAACACTGAATCAATACAAAAATAACAAAATGAAGACACGACACGAAACAGTCCTGTCTGGTGACATACACACATAACACAAAGACAGAAAATAAACACCCACAAAACCCAGGTGGAAAAAGGCTACCTAAGTATGATTCTCAATCAGAGACAACTAATGACACCTGCCTCTGATTGAGAACCATACTAGGCCGAACACAAAAACCAACATAGAAAAACAAACATAGACTGCCCACCCCAACTCACGCCCTGACCATATAAACAAAGACAAAACAAAGGAACTAAAGGTCAGAATTGCTGAGTAGTCACTTTTGAGGAAACAAGCTCAATTATACAGTACAATATTATGAAATTATAAAACATCATATAATTTTTTTCTTCTATTTGAACAAAAGTGGGGGAATAGGGCTACTGAAATGCTGTATAAATTTTACTTATCTTATTTATCCGTTATTTTATCAGATAAGTTGACTGAGAACATGTTCTCATTTGCAGCAACGACCTGTGGAATAGTTACATGGGAGAGGAGGGGGATGAATGAGCCAATTGTAAACTGGGGATTATTAGGTGACCGTGATGGTTTGAGGGCCAGATTGGAAATTTAACCAGGACACTGGGGTTAACACCCCTACTCTTGCAATAAGTGCCATGGGATTTTTAATGACCTCAGAGAGTCAGGACACCCGTTTAACGTCCCATCCGAAAGACGGCACCCTACACAGGGCAGTGTCCCTAATCACTACATATAGTAACAATCAAATTAGAAACAACTTGCTATAAGATTACACCTTTCTTAGTAATGTAAAATATATATGATAATATTTAGTGGCATTACAAATTTGGTCCCATTTCATGTAACTGACGACAGAGCATTTTCTACCAAGCAGCCCTCTGTGAGCTAGAGAAAGTTGTCATGTTTAAATTCTACAAAATCATTAACTCTTTTTTAATGTTGAGAGCTCTAAATCCGTCTGAGAATATTAAAGCGAGAATCCATGATTGCTGGATTTGCTTGACTGTCCCCTTTAATGTGCAGTCTCCCAGGCTAGGTTCCATCACTCAAAGGCAGATGGAATCGATTCTTTGTCTGGATAGGCCAGAAAATGTGACATGTCACTCCCAATGCAAATGTGGGGTGTGAAATCTGACACCTCAAGTCAGCTCCACTGACAGAGTGGTAGCAGAAAGCAGACAGATGGGGATTTCTGGCACTATGAGGCACTGGACCCTGCGACTTTCACAGAGCCCTTTGTATACCAAATTGCCAGTCGGAACTGGTCCAGAATCGCTCAAAGTCCTCCTAAAATGGGACTTAACATCCAAATTACAGGCAGTACATGGGATCATAACACCCACCATCAATACAGGTAAATACTGTATGATCATATTATCAAAAGGTGCCAGATTATATTTAAACCAAGTATTTTTCTGCCTATCTAAGCATGCCTCTTGAGCTGTCTGTATCCACAAATCTGGGTGAAAGATTGAAAGGAACGCTTATCTAAAGTCTAGCAACCTTGCCAGCAGACACGCCAGCTATGATAGTTAGACAAGCTACTCTAACTTGATTGATTATTAGGTTGGGATATTGGGAACCTATCTAGCTGGCTCACTAAAACCAACTTTATAAAATTGCTAGGTGGTTAGTAGTACAGTAAAACACCAAAACAGTACTGTTTTATGTATTCATCAAGAAGGAATCAATAAGCTACATAGCTTGATCAAATTAACTTAGGAACATACCTCCTGCGAGTCCTGTGATGGGCACCTAAAATCGAATCAAACGCTGTGTGTGTCACTCTCTACACTCTCTCTCCTCCTCCACTGACGATACTGCACACACCATCTTGTGTCCTGCCTAGCATATTTTTACTCTGTGCACCTTGGTAGGAACCACTTACAAGGAAGAATAGTGGGGGGACTCCAGGCAAAATTCTTAAGGTGGAACTCAAGGCTAAGTGACTGACCCTAAGGCTAAGTGACTGACCCTAAAATCTCCTAGAGTTTGCCATTGGAGACATGGTGTTAGGACCCCTGGAAAAAAAAAGATCTCCAGCACATTGAAATAGAGTAAAAGGTGCAGCAGGAGGGAGCGAAAGACCGACAGACAAGGTTAATCACAAACGGCTCTATTCCCTTTGGTGCATCCAGGATAAACCTCCCCGAGCACCTTGATGTTACAGGTGAAGAGAGATAGAAAACGATAGGTGTGTTCTGTTTCCGCTGTAACCATCTGCCTTTTATTCCCTCACCTTCTAGAATCGTCCATCTCCATTTTTCCCCTCTCTGTTTGTCCCAGTATTAGAGTTGCGTCATCATTGGCTTAGCGTCTGTCTGATGAATAATTGACACAGAGAGGGGTGTGTATGCGTGTCTCTGTGTTCTCTATTCTTCTGTGTATTTTTTCTCTATGTCTGTGCATGCCTACCTGTGTACAGATTTGTATGTGGTATATCACACTCGGACAACAGAGAGCGAGAGAACATCCTCCTTTGATTGACTGATCAATGTCATCCTGTGATCCTCCATGAGAAAACAGAAATGTCAGAACATGACCCTGTTACAGACATCTAAAGACAATCCCCAATACCAGAGGTCATCTCCACACATCGTGTTCGGTAGCGCTGCGTGGGTAAAATCATTGGTGAAGCTAAGCCATAAAAAAATGTGTTGTGAATATAGAGCTGTTTTCGTTATAACCTATGCGTTGTGATTTTAGAGCTGTTTTCGTTATAACCTATGTGTTGTGATTATAGCACTGTTTGCTTTATAACCTATGTGTTGTGATAATTGTGTTATTTGCTCTATAATCCACAGTACCAGTAAAACGTTTGGACACAACTACTCATTCAAGGGTTTTTCTTTATTTTAACTATTTTCTACACTGTAGAATAATAGTGAATACATCAAAACTATGAAAGAAGACATATGTAATCATGTAGTAACCTAAAAGGTGTAAAACAAATCAAAATATCTTTTATATTTGAGATTCTTCAAATAGCCACCCTTTGCCTCGATGACAGCTTTGCACACTCTTGGCATTCTCTCAACCAGCTTCATGAGGTAGTCACCTGGAGTGCATTTCAATTAACAGGTGTGCCTTGTTAAAAGTTACTTTGTGGAATTTCTTTCCTTCTTAATACGTTTGAGCTAATCAGCTGTGTTGTGACAAGGTAGGGGTGGTATACAGAAGATAGCCCGATTTCGGTAAAATATCAAGTTCATATTATGTCAAGAACAGCTCAAATAAGCAAAGAGAAATGACAGTCCATCATTACTTCAAGACATGAAGTGCAGTCGCAAAAACCATAAAGCGCTATGATGAAATTGGCTCTAATGAGGACCGCCACAGGAAAGGAAGACCCCGAGTTACCTCTACTGCAAAGGATAAGTTCATTAGAGTTTCCAGCCTCAGTAACTGCAGCTCAAATAAATGCTTCACAGAGTTCAAGTAACAGACACATCTCAACATCAACTATTCAGAGGAGACAGCGTGAATCAGGCCTTCATGGTCGAATTGTTACAAAGAAACCATGACTAAAGGACACCAATAATAAGAAGAGATTTGCTTGGTCCAAGAAACACGAGCAATGGATATTAGACTGGTGGAAATCTGTCCTTTGGTCTGATGAGTCCAAATTTGAGATTTTTGGTTCCAACCGGTGTGTCTTTGTGAGACACAGAGTAGCTGAATGGATGATCTCTGCATGTGTGGTTCCCACGTGAAGCATGGAGGAGGAGTTATGATGGTGTGGGGGTGCTTTGCTGGTAATACTGTCTGTGATTGATTTAGAATTCAAGGCACACTTAACCAGCATGGCTACCACAGCACTCCGCAGCGATGCGGCATCCAATCTGGTTTGCACCAAGTGGGACTATCATTTGTTTTTCAACAGGGCAATAACCCAACACACATCCAGGCTGTTTAAAGGCTATTTGACCAATAAGGAGAGCGATGGAGTGCTGCATCAGATGACCTGGCCTCTACAATCATCCAACCTCAACCCAATTGAGATGCTTTAAGATGAGTTGGACCCAAGAGTGAAGGAAAATCAGCCAACAAGTGCTCGGCATAAGTGGGAACTCCTTCAAGACCGTTGGAAAAGCATTCCAGGTGAAGCTGGTTGAGAGAATGCCAAGAGTGTGCAAAGCTGTCGTCAATGCAAAGGGTGGTTCCTTTGAATAATATGTATTTTGATTTGTTTAACACTTTTTTGGTTACTACATGATACCAAATGTGTTATTTCATAGTTTTGATGTCTTCACTATTATTCTACAACGTAGAAGACTAACCCTTGAATGAGTAGGTGTGTTCAAACTTTTGACTGGTATTGTATGTGTTGTGATAATTGTGTTATTTTCTATATAACATATGTGTTGTGATAATTGTTTTATTTTTTCTCTATAACCTATGTGTTGTGATGAGTGTTGTTTCAAAATCAAATCAAATCCAATTTTATTTGTCACATGCGCCAAATTAAACAGGTGTTGACCTTACAGTGAAATGCTTACTTACAAGCCCTTAACAAACAATGCAGTTTAAAGAAAAATAAGTGTTCCAAAAGTACTTATTAGGGCCTCCCGGGTGGCGCAGTGGTCTAAGGAACTGCATCGTAGTGCTAGCTGTGCCACCAGAGATTCTGAGTCTGGGTCTGTTGCAGCCTGCCGCGACCGGGAGGCCCACGGGGCGGTGCACAATTGGCCCAGCATTGTCCGGGTTAGGGAGGGTTTGTCCGGCAGGGATATCCTTGAATCATCGCGCACTAGCGACTCTTGTGGTGTGCCGGGCACAGTGCACGCTGACCAGGTGTACTGTGTTTCCTCCGACACATTGGTGCGGCTGGCTTCTGGGTTGGATTGGTATTGTGTCAAGAAGCAGTGCGGCTTGGTTGGGTTGTGTTTCGGAGGACGCATGGCTCTCAACCTTTGCCTCTCCCGAGTTTGTACAGAAGTTGCAGCAATGAGACAAGACTGTAACCACTACCAATTGGATACCATGAAATTGTGGAGAAAATAGTGTATTTACTCAAATCAATAAAAAATAACAAAATAGAAAAATAACAAATAATTAAAGAGCAACAGTAAAATAACACTAGTGAGGCTATATACAAGGGTACTGGTACAGAGTCAATATGCGGGAGCAGGAGTTAGTCAAGGTAATTGAGTTAATGTGTACATGTAAGTAGAGGTAAAGTGACTGCATAGATAATAAACAGAGAGTAGAAGCAGTGGGGGAGGGTGGGACAATGCAAATAGTCCTGGTAGCCATTTGATTAGCTGTTCAGGAGTCTTATGGCTTGGGTGTAGAAGCTGTTAAGGAGCCTTTTGGACTTTGACTTGGCACTCCAGTACCACTTGCTGTGTGGAAGCAGAGAGAATAGTCTATGTCTGACTAAAGTGGCTGGACTCTTTGGCAATTTTAGGGCAACGCCTGGCATAGAGGTCCTAGATGGCAGGAAGCTTGGCCCAGTAATGTACTGGGCAGTACACACTACTCTCTGTAGTGCCTTGTGGTTGGAGGCCGAGCAGTTGCAATACCAGGCGGTGATGCAACCATGCTCTCGATGGTGCAGCTGTATCACTTTTTGAGTATCTGAAGGGGGGGAGCAAGGAACTTGAAGTCTCAACCTGCTCCACTACAGCCCCATTGGTGAGAATAATCTCCTTTAGCTTGATCACATTGAGATAGAGGTTGTTTTCCTGGCACCACACTGCTAGGTCTCTGATCTCCTCCCTATAGGCTGTCTCATCATTGTTGGTGATCAGGTCTACCACTGTTGTGTCGTCTGTAAACTTAATGATGGTGTTGGAGTCGTGCTTGGCCATGCAGTCGTGGGTGAACAGGGAGTACAGGAGGGGACTGAGCACACACCCCTAAGGGCCCCCTGGCAAGGATCAGCGTGGTCGTTGTGTTGTTACTTACCCTTACCACCTGGGGTGCATCCCGTCAGGAAGTCCAGGATCCAGTTGCAGAGGGAGGTGTTTAGTCCCAGGGTCGTTAGTTTAGTGATGAGCTTTGTGGGCACCATGGTGTTGAACGCTGAGCTGTAGTCAATGAATAACATTCTCACACAGGTGTTCCTTTCATCCAAGTGTAGAGTGCAATAGAGATTGCATCATCTGTGGATCTGTTGGGGCGGTATGCAAATTGGAGTGTGTCTAGGGTTTTTGGGATGACGGTGTTGATGTGAGCCATGACCAGTATTTCAAAGCTCTTCATGGCTCTTCAGACGTGCGTGCTATGGGTCGGAAGTAATTTAGGCAGGTTACCTTGAGGTTCTTGGGCACAGGGACTATGGTGGTCTGCTTGAAACATGTTGGTAATACAGACTTTGTCAGGGACAGGTTGAAAATGTCAGACGACACTTGCCAGTTGGTCAGCGCATGCTCGGAATACTCATCCTGGTATTCTGTCTGTTGACCTGTTTAAAGGTTTTGTTCACATCGGCTACCGAGAGCGTTATCGCACAGCCATCCAGAACAGCTGGTGCTCTCGTGTATGCTTCAGTGTTGCTTGCCTCAAAG
Organism: Oncorhynchus mykiss; assembly: GCF_057628025.1. Classification (NCBI taxonomy): domain Eukaryota; kingdom Metazoa; phylum Chordata; class Actinopteri; order Salmoniformes; family Salmonidae; genus Oncorhynchus; species Oncorhynchus mykiss. Next base: position 7,140,447 of record NC_143044.1, read on the forward strand.
CGAGCATAAAAAGCATTTAGCCCGTCTGGTAGACTCGCGTCACTGGTCAGCTCGCGTCTGGGTTTCCCTTTGTAGTCCGTAATAGTTTTCAAGCCCTGCCACATCCGACAAGCGTCAGTGCCGGTGTAGTAGGATTCAATCTTGTATTGATGCTTTGCCTATTTGATAGTTCGTCGGAGGTCTTAGCGGGATTTCCTCTGGATTAATCTCCCGCTCCTTGAAAGCCGCAGCTCTAGCCTTTAGCTCGATGCCGATGTTGCCTGTAATCCATGGCTTCTGGTAGGGATATGTACGTACGGTCACTGTGGGAACGACGTGTATTGCGTGTCACTGTTGTGAGGTAGATTCTCCATAGGGCCCACATAAACATTTCAACACTCCACACTGAGAGGACAAAGGATTGTGTCTGCTGCCTTAAGATTTACAATGAGCGTGACGTTCATTAACCCCGCCCAACAATCCTCTATAACTCTCCCTCTCTGGTGGGAGTAAGAGACGTCTCTGTAGGACTGTGATCCATGATAACCTGACCCGAACAGGCCAGTCATGACACTCTTATCCAGAGCAACTAGGGTTAACTGCCTTTCTCAATTATTTGGTTTGGTCAGGGTGTGATTTGGGTGGGCATTCTATGTTCTGATTTCTATGTTTTTTGTGTTTCTATGTTTTGGCCGGGTATGGTTCTCAATCAGGGACAGCTGTCTATCGTTGTCTATGATTGTGAATCATACTTAGGGGCACTATAACCTTTGTAAGCGGCACAGTCGTTTTTGTTATTTCTTGTGTTGGCAACATTTCAACAAATAAAAGAAAATGTACACTCACCACACTGCACCTTGGTCTCATTCCGACGACGGCCGTGACAGGACTGGACATGGGAGGACATCCTGGACGGCAAAGGATCATGGACATGGGAGGAGATCCTGGCCGGAAAGGATCACCTGCCGTGGGAGCAGGTGGAAGCATCGAGGAAGGCGGAGGCAGCAAGTAAAGGGGCCCATCGTTACGAGGGAACGGAAGCCTCCAGTGATGATCCACGGCAAGAAGCCTCCAGTGATGATCCACGGCAAGAAGCCTCCAGTGATGATCCACGGCAAGAAGCCTCCAGTGATGATCCACGGCAAGAAGCCTCCAGTGATGATCCACGGCAAGAAGTAGTGGGTTCAATTCCCGGGACCACCCGTACTTAAAATGTATGCACGTGTGACAGTATGTTGCTTTCGTCTGCTAAATGGCATATACAGTGCCTTGCGAAAGTATTCGGCTCCCTTGAACTTTGCGACCTTTTGCCACATTTCAGGCTTCAAACATAAAGATATAAAAGTGTATTTTTTTGTGAAGAATCAACAACAAGTGGGACACAATCATGAAGTGGAAGGACATTTATTGAATATTTCAAACTTTTTTAACAAATCAAAAACTGAAAAATTGGGCATGCAAAATTATTCAGCCCCTTTACTTTCAGTGCAGCAAACTCTCTCCAGAAGTTCAGTGAGGATCTCTGAATGATCCAATGTTGACCTAAATGACTAATGATGATAAATACAATCCACCTGTGTGTAATCAAGTCTCCGTATAAATGCACCTGCACTGTGATAGTCTCAGAGGTCTGTTAAAAGCGCAGAGAGCATCATGAAGAACATGGAACACGCCAGGCAGGTCCGAGATACTGTTGTGAAGAAGTTTAAAGCCGGATTTGGATACAAAACGATTTCCCAAGCTTTAAACATCCCAAGGAGCACTGTGCAAGCGATAATATTGAAATGGAAGGAGTATCAGACCACTGCAAATCTACCAAGACCTGGCCGTCCCTCTAAACTTTCAGCTCATACAAGGAGAAGACTGATCAGAGATGCAGCCAAGAGGCCCATGATCACTCTGGATGAACTGCAGAGATCTACAGCTGAGGTGGTAGACTCTGTCCATAGGACAACAATCAGTCGTATATTGCACAAATCTGGCCTTTATGGAAGAGTGGCAAGAAGAAAGCCATTTCTTAAAGATATCCATAAAAAGTGTTGTTTAAAGTTTGCCACAAGCCACCTGGGAGACACACCAAACATGTGGAAGAAGGTGCTCTGGTCAGATGAAACCAAAATTGAACTTTTTGGCAACAATGCAAAATGTTATGTTTGGCGTAAAAGCAACACAGCTGAACACACCATCCCCACTGTCAAACATGGTGGTGGCAGCATCATGGTTTGGGCCTGCTTTTCTTCAGCAGGGACAGGGAAGATGGTTAAAATTGATGGGAAGATGGATGGCGCCAAATACAGGACCATTCTGGTAGAAAACCTGATGTTGTCTGCAAAAGACCTGAGACTGGGACGGAGATTTGTCTTCCAACAAGACAATGATCCAAAACATAAAGCAAAATCTACAATGGAATGGTTTAAAAATAAACATATCCAGGTGTTAGAATGGCCAAGTCAAAGTCCAGACCTGAATCCAAACGAGAATCTGTGGAAAGAACTGAAAACTGCTGTTCACAAATGCTCTCCATCCAACCTCACTGAGCTTGAGCTGTTTTGCAAGGAGGAATGGGAAAAAATGTCAGTCTCTCGATGTGCAAAACTGATAGAGACATACCCCAAGCGACTTACAGCTGTAATCGCAGCAAAAGGTGGCGCTACAAAGTATTAACTTAAGGGGGCTGAATAATTTTGCATGCCCAATTTTTCAGTTTTTGATTTGTTAAAAAAGTTTGAAATATCCAATAAATGTCGTTCCACTTCATGATTGTGTCCCACTTGTTGTTGATTATTCACAAAAAAATACAATTTTATATCTTTATGTTTGAAGCCTGAAATGTGGCAAAAGGTCACAAAGTTCAAGGGGGCCGAATACTTTCGCAAGGCACTGTATATATTATTATACATTCGGCTCAGGACCTGGTCTGTCTCTGAACGTTCTCCTGGATTTGCTGTGGCATAAGTTTGGTTGGCCAAGGGGCTTGTAGCTGAGTAGAAAGTGCAGCCCTGAGTGTTTGTGTTTTTTGTGGTGAAGTACTTTGTATTCATCCCTTATTCTTTAAAACTGTCATGAAGAAAGGGAACTGGGCCTCACATCTAAGCCCTATTGTGGTTTGTTCACTTGCCATGTGCTGGAAGGCTTCCTTCCGTCTTTAGTTTCATGTTCTGGTATGCAAACCAGTTGTGCAGCTGGCTGACCCCGCAAGACTCTCACAACATTCTACATTATTTCTCCATACACAAGACAGGTAACGGGAAATAGAAAGTAGCACCATGATCATATGGCCCTTTCCTCTCTCCCAAGGCTATGGAAGAAATGGCTTTCAATGTGCGTGTCAAATGCTTCCTCCACCTACATTGATGGCCTTCAGTCTGCGCATTGTGTTGTGAGGACGAAGACATTTGGTTTAAAAAAATTCCCACACCTGGCTCTATAGGCATAGCTTTTCATTACATAAGATGGAGGAAAAACAGACAAAAATAATATATAATCATATCCCACTAAAATCTGATAATGTAAATAAATACATTGTTGGGACTGAAACACTAACCAATCATGCACTGCAATTTTACATTTGTATGGTATTGTCACACCCTGATCTCCACCCCCTCCAGGTGTCGCTTATTTTCCCCAGTGTATTTAGTCCTGTGTTTCCTGTCTCTGTGTCTGCAACTCTGTACCTCATGGACTCTGATCTGGTTTTGACCTTTTTGCCTGTCCACAACCATTCTCTTGCCTAGCCCTTTGGATTATTAAACATTGTAAGACTCCAACCATCTGCATCCTGTGTCTGCATCTGGGTCTCGCCTTGTGCCTTGATACAATGACTTTGTTTCCGTATGGGGATAGCTCTAGGAAATGCTAACACTAAAGTTTGGAATCAATTCCTGGAATTGCTCTAGTCCTGTATTTGTCACACATATGCAGCCCAGAATAGAACATAACATCACAATTATTAATTCCAAGCTGTTTCAGTACAGTGTTCTCCCTCAAGCATTTTCATGCCATGGAGAAATCCATCAGGTATTAATAATTGAGTGGGTGAGTAACGGACAATATTGACAGGAAGTGCAGGCATTGATGGGCAGCTCCTTATAATTAGTCATTTGCTATTGTAAAGATTATGTTGTACATGTTATCCTATAAAATACAATGTGTGACTCATGGGGCTTGGGAGGCAGAGGAAACATCTATGAAATGAACATAAAACCCAAAGTAATTAATTTCATCGCTATATTATTGTGTGTGATTGTTGCCATGGAGAATGTCACTTTCCCCCCACTGACTTTCTAATGAACACAATAGGGGACCATAATCCAACCTCTTTCTCCCTTCAATCTTACACACACACACACATACATACACCGTGTGTATTTACTGCTATCCAAAGCAAGTGAAACACAAGTTGAGATTAGTTGATGGTCTACAGACGATCTACTTTACATTCAAATATGTATCAACTGATGAGGATGTTCATCAGGGACCATCTAAATAAAGTGAGACTGTTTAATTAAATTAATATGCAATAACCTCTGTTGGGATGACTGAAATTACGTTTTGACACTGGAGCGCCTGTTGAGATAAATCAAGAGGGAAACAAACAAACAATCCCTAAGTTTAAATGTGTATTTCCTGTCTGTGATGAAGAAACGCATCAGAGGCATGTTAAAATCAATCTTTGAATGGACAAAAATCACAACATTGTCTATCAACATTTTTGGCCTAATGGCTAAAGGCTGCCAGTGCAAGTCGGGCTGAGAGTCAGTGAGTGAGACATTGCAGCCCCAGCACGCTAGTTTAATTAAATGTGTATATTGTTAGTACCGGTACTATCGAATGTAACAAGATAAAGTAAGTCTGTAGCCCTCTTGTGAGAGACTTTAATACACTCTCCACTCGTCACTGACTATCATGCTCGGACTCTTCACATGCTTCTTGATTATAGGAACCATCCTCTGGGCACAAACTGGTTGAATCAATGTTTTTTTATTTTACCAGGTAAGTTGACTGAGAACACGTTCTCATTTTCAGCAACGACCTGGGGAATAGTTACAGAGGAGAGGGGGATGAATGAGCCAATTGTAAACTGGGGATTATTAGGTGACCGTGATGGTTTGAGGGCCAGATTGGGAATTTAGCCAGGACACTGGGGTTAACACCCCTACTCTTATGATTAGTGCCATGGGATCTTTAATGACCTCAGGACACCCATTTAACGTCCCATCTGAAAGACAGCACCCTACACAGGGCAGTGTCCCCAATCACTGCACTGGGGCATTAGACCAGAGGAAAGAGTGCCTCCTACTGGCCCTCCAACACCACCTCCAGCAGCATCTGGTCACCCAGGATCTGACCAGGACCAACCCTGCTTAGCTTCAGAAGCAAGCCAGCAGTGGGGTGCAGGGTGGTATGCAGGGTGGTATGCTGCCAGCTATGTTGTTTCAATGTAATTTGTCAGCATATTGGGATGTGGAATCTACATGGGAAATACACTGGATTTGAAAGAAAATATTCAACATAAATTGTTGTGGATGTTCAACCACAGGATTATGTCATCATTGTAAACCATTTTCAACATAAACAAACCTTGTATAAAATATGTTGAATTTGTACCTTTGAAACAATGTCAGATATTCAACATTATATCCACTATCATAAAAAAATATATAAATAGGCTGGGCAGCATCTCCTACTGGAGAGTTGATCTATCCAAATATATTAATTTGGTCTCCCATCTAGGGTTTTAACTAAGCCCAGATTTGATATTTGTCACTGACTACTTACTACCAATGTGCTATCATGACAATGCCACCCATGGTTCAAGTAAACATAGACAATACAGGGTTACAAGTTTTGATTGATTTAAATTGAATCTTTAAGTTAATCATTAATATATTGGATTCACATCTCCAGCTCAACCAAGAATCAAAGATAAATAATATAACTAAATCAAATATAACTTTATAAGTGCATTTAAAGTTCAATTAGATTAGATTTAATCCTATTCCTTAATTTAGATTTTTGGTTGAGATGGAGAAAAACTGAATATCGAATTGTGTTTGGTTGTCAACATAACCAAATATAAAAATATGAAGTAGATGTATCTTCTGCTTGGGTAGTTCTTTCTGTGCCACTAATTTAGTCTGGCTTTAATTCCAGTTTGTCTACAAATAAATATTTTATATGTTGGATTAGTGTCTCAATCTCAACCAAAAAAGTTAAAGAATAGGACTAAATCAAATCAAACATTAAATGCATTTAATAGCTTAATAGTTTGATTTGATTTAGTCCTATTCTTTAACTTTGAATAATGGTTGAGATAGAGATGCGAATCGCACATATCAATTAATAATTTGTAAACAAACTGGAATTAGACTCAGACTACAGTAAATTAGTGGCACAAAAGATACATCTCCTTCAAATGTTGATATTTTATTGTGTTGACAACCAAACACAATTCAATAATACTTCTCTAATACTTATATACCAGTATTTACTCAACCTTGAAATAAGTAACACATCCATGGCTACTTTTGAGGTTAGCCTGCTGGAACTCTAAACGTCTTCTTATGTGATTATAGGGCAGGGTTTCCCAAACTCGGTCCTGGGCCTAAAGCCTAAAGCCTAAAGCCTAAAGCGTTGTTTGTTAGACCAGGAGACATCCCAAAAATCTGTCTTATTATGTAAACGTCTGTAGCATCCGAACAGAGGGGAGACTCTCACGAACACGATGGCGTTTGCTCTACGACGCCCACACGTGTCACTGGACTCATCTAAAGGTAAACCAGACAAATTAAGGGAAGTATGGAGGTAGTTTTGTGCTAACAAAAATAAGGGGTTAAATATGTGTAAAAAATATATCCGCTACATGACCAACAGTATGTGGACACCTGCTCGTTGAATATCTCCTTCCAAAATCATGGGCATTAATATGGAGCGTGTCCCCCCTTTGCTGCTATAACAGCCTCCACTCTTAATTCTAAATGCTGACTGAATGCAACAAAAAAACAACATTAAACTATAAAAACAATGTTTCTTTGCGGGATTCTTGTCCTGATTTTCAAGAATGGCTGAATTGTTTCGCCTTACTTTTCTGGTTTGACCATCCAATTATTTCAGATCTACAGGACTGCACATTACACCGTGGCACAGACTGTGGCGATAAGTTGGCACATGAGAATTATTCAAATATGGCAAATATTAGTAATTTTTTTTTATTAACCCCCCCCTTCGGAGGTCGAATATCTTTTAGTTTTTCTTACAGCTTTTTTGCTACATTTAACACATACATTTTGCAAACACATTTTGCATGCACATTTTACATACATGGTACTTTTATATAAAACAGTCACATAACAATAATAAATGACCAAACATAAACTCTTTAATCCCACCCCTCCTCCACTCTCAGCCCATCCCACCTATCACCATAGACCTCAGCTCTTTAATCCTATCCCTCCTCCACTCTCAGCCCATCCCACCTATCACCATAGACCTCAGCTCTTTAATCCCACCCCTCTGCCACTCTCAGCCCATCCCACCCATCGCCATAGACCTCAGCTCTTTAATCCCACCCCTCTGCCACTCTCAGCCCATCCCACCTATCGCCATAGACCTCAGCTCTTTAATCCCACCCCTCCTCCACTCTCAGCCCATCCCACCTATCACCATAGACCTCAGCTCTTTAATCCCACCCCTCCTCCACTCTCAGTCCATCCCACCTATCACCATAGACCTCAGCTCTTTAATCCCACCCTCCTCCACTCTCAGCCCATCCCACCGATCACCATAGACCTCAGCTCTTTAATCCCACCCCTCCTCCACTCTCAGCCCATCCCACCTATCACCATAGACCTCAGCTCTTTAATCCCACCCTCCTCCACTCTCAGCCCATCCCACCTATCACCATAGACCTCAGCTCTTTAATCCCACCCTCCTCCACTCTCAGCCCATCCCACCTATCACCATAGACCTCAGCTCTTTAATCCCACCCCTCCTCCACTCTCAGCCCATCCCACCTATCACCATAGACCTCAGCTCTTTAATCCCACCCTCCTCCACTCTCAGCCCATCCCACCTATCACCATAGACCTCAGCTCTTTAATCCCACCCCTCCTCCACTCTCAGCCCATCCCACCTATCACCATAGACCTCAGCTCTTTAATCCCACCCCTCCTCCACTCTCAGCCCATCCCACCGATCACCATAGACAACCCTTGTTTGGTTTCCATGTGCCATATATTTTTCAATTGTGCTGTGATGTTCTACATCATTTTTTTTACTTTTCTAATTGAAAAGTATCCACTATACGACTTCTATTAATAATATCATTTAAAAATATAATACCATTTCCTTTTTAATCTATAAAGAATGTTTTTTTTATTATTATTCAGTATATTTGATTATACTGAAAATGATTGTTGTAATATTTGTTTTATCTTTTCTGGAGGATAAAACTGAAATTGTAACCAGCTGTCACGCCCTGACCTTGGTTATCTTTCTTTTCTTTATTATATTGGTTAGGTCAGGGTGTGACGAGGGTGACGTATGTTTTTGTCTTGTCTAGGGTTTTTTGTAATTCTGGGTTTTGGTATGTCTTGGTATATGTAGGTCTATGGTGGCCTGAATTGGTTCCCAATCAGAGACAGCTGTTTATCGCTGTCTTTGATTGGGGATCCTATTTAGGTTGCCAATTTCCATGTTGGTTTTGTGGGTTATTGTCTATTTGAGGTTGCATGGCAGCATTCGGTCTATATAGCGGCACGGTAGTGTTGGTAGTTTGTTTAGTGTTCTTTCTTTACTAAAATAATAATAATGAATTCATATCACGCTGCGCCTTGGTCTCCTCTATACGACGAACCAGCTTTGAATGGCTCATTTAAGAAAGGCCGATAAACAACATTTCATTTTCAATTAGTTGGAAATGAGAAGTTGTAATCTGTATAAAGGCATTTTTTTAACAAAGGATGAGCCTTTCTTAATAACCTACTGGAAAAACTTTTTGGGTTTAAGTATAACTTATGAGTGAAGCTTTTAGTGAGGTTTAAAGCTTTAATAATTTTTTGCCCCCCAAACATATATTCATTATATAAATAGGCACGTTTCATTTTGTCTGACTTAGCATTCCAAATGAAATATATTTTTGCTCATGTGATTTTAAATAATGAGTCAATTCTTGCATTCTATCCATGCTGGCTTTTGTGGGCTAACTGAGACATGAAACAGAGAGGTGGAAGGGCATACACGCTGTCACCAATTTATTAATGTGCAATTGGCCTAAAATGGTATTGGAAAAAACTTAACCTACTCATTACACTACCAATGATTTCCGTCTACACAGACATTGGAAGGGTCTCATCTAGGCTCAGTTTCTCAGACTGATTAAGCCTAGTGTAGCCTTCCTATTCATGGTGTGTCAAATGTAGTTTTATGGCTTTTGTCAAATGTTTATGTCATAATAATCATATTATTTAACAAGCAGACAATTGATTGCAAGATGTATATGTTACAATGGGAGTTAAGTTTGGATTAGAAACTCGGTGATGATAATGTATTTGGTGTCAGGGAGTAAAATGCGGATTTAAGAGAACCCCAAATGTGTTTCCTGTGTACTTTCACAGGTGGTAGATACAACACTGAAAGCACAAGCTCACCACCGGCTAGCTCAAGTTGAAGCGCATGCACCGGCTCCATTCGATTCCTTGGAATCGAATGCCATCTGAGGTTACAAGAAAGCTGGAGATCCAGGAGCACCTAACTGGAAGGGAGAGTAACATGAAGTTATTTGCCTGATTGTTGGTGAAATCCTTAGACTGTTTGTCCAATACCAGGAAAGAAGCACTTGAGTGAAGTAGCCAGAAAAATGGTGCTGACTTATCCTAAGGCATTCCAAGATGTTATCGAAGGTGAAATTGTTGGTAGTGGACACGACTCCCTGACTAAGCAGCTGCAGAGCCAAGTTGATAACTTGAAGCGAGGGAACACTACCCTTTCCCTAAGAAGACAGTCAAGAGAGTCTGAGGATCCACCATCCAAGAGGATATGCCTAGATTCTTATGACTGTATCAACTGGCAACCAGGACAGCTACCAGCCAATGAAACTACAGAAACACAGAAAAATACACAAGAAGATGTACAAAAACAGAAGAAAAGACAACAAGACTATTGCAAAGAAAATATTGTATTTGCAGAGAAAACCTTCTACTCCCAGAAGAAAGACATCATGTGTGGTATGGAGACCTCTGACATTGCCAAATAATGGCCATATCTACACAAGACCCCTGGCATCAAGACTCATTTTAGAGAACTTACTGGTGTTGATCTCAATGAAGAGCATGAGAAAGCAATGGCTAGCAAATGTGTGAGAATTGTGTCCTACTTCAAATCTCTCCCTCGTGAGTAGAGGAGCAAGATTGCCAAGACACTGTCAGAGATAGAAACTGCCAGAAGCCAACCTACCTGGGTCTGTTTTTCTGTTACTTAACTTCTTCAATGAAGAAGAGAACAAGATGTTCCTCCACGTTGATGAAACTTGTCTTCCATCGGAAATTAAGCTGCCAAGCACACCATGCATCGTTGTTTGTGGCAAGACATTTTCTACGTTTTCACTTTACATACCCAAGCGAAATCAGCGGTTTTCCTAAAGTGTATTATTTAGGAACCACAGAAGTTTTACTTAAGTACACTGAATAGTATTAAGAGTAATCATTATATGTAAGTGTGTTAAAAATAAACTTTTAATTTTTTTACTCTCGTATGCTTATAATGTAGGATTGGACATAGCATTTAAATACATAAAATATATTCCTAATTTAAACTAATAGCTTATTTTATTTGTACCGAAATGCTATTTGTAATCCTGTATTAAAAGCATTGTGACTGGTCCTGCATAACAATAAAGCAGGACGAGTGGGAAATGAACGAGCCAAGAACTAAGAGCCATTTTAAAGTGTTTTAAAATGAAATAAACAAGGTGTTTAATTTCCAAATAAACACGTGGACTTATCTCTCTGCCCATTAAGGGAAAGAAAATAAACAGTAAACCAATATCCACTCCACGGAAACAAAAAGGAGACTTCATTGAAGCTATACTGATGAATAGGAGGAGAGGAGTCCGACTCCTGTCAGCTTGCTGTGTGAGGTCCGAAGCTTCGAACGTCATTAGACATGTGGTGTTGTAACTTTGACAACAAGCTTCTGGTTTAATGCATTGAATCGGTAGCTCTTTGAAAACTGAACTGGACGTCAGAGCTTGTTTTCTTTTTATTCTACCCATCACTACTTATTACTATTTAAATAGCATTTACATACTTTTTTAAATAATATTTAGTGTTCTAATGTACAACTTAAGTGGTTCCACAATAATACAAGAATGCAGCTTTTGTTCCCGCTTGGGTATCAATGTGTCAGACCTGTGTGGATGTGTGTGAGGGTGATAGAATGGGAGTTTTGAGGGAGAGGGATGGAGCAGGAACAAAAGAGGGAGATGAAGTGGGTGAGGTTGCAGGAGGTCATGAGAGAGATGGGTAAAGAGAGGAAGAGTTTGCATGGAAGATAAACAGTGGTAGAACATTTCACCCCTTGTCTGTCATTGCCATAGGGAGTTCTCCTCTGACTGCTGAAAACGTCATGGTTTCTGTGGACCAGATCGTCCTGAATGGCATTCTTACCTTCAACGATGCCCTGGTGATGATGTTTGTGGTGTATTATTGCTTTAACATAAATTAACCCTCTGACCTGGCAGCAACATTGGAGTTCCTGCAGAGGTATGAATTCATCCCTTATTGCCCACTACAATTTCATTTGAAGTGGACTGACTGTATAGTTCTTCCAGGATTTCTTTGCAGCACTTGGGAAAGTGGCGTGTAACGTTATATTGCGCACCATTTGCAATAGACATTACTTTCTTTTGCGCACGTTATAACTAACTCTAGTCTGGTGTTGTCATCTAGGATGCCTTCCTGTTAACTACAACTTTCAATTTCAAAACAGAACCACACCAATCCCTTATTGGCCAAGAGAAATGTAGCATTTCAGGATACACTTTCTATGCACCCAATCTACTTTCTGGTGAAAAGACATTGAAACATTTTTGTTCCACTGTTACTTGAACTGTATCATAGACATTTTCTAATATTACATCGCAAACATCCTACATGTAGCCCCTTAAATGAGATACATTGATTTTTGCAGGTGCATTTTTGTTAGACAACAAATCAAGTTATTGGATCCGAAGAATTGAATTATTTCATCCAACCCAGGTGCCTTTTCAAGATCCACCCAGATAAGGGGTCCAAAGTGGAGAAGAACTCAAGAAAGCAGCATGCAATCAATCCAAAAGTTATTTATCTGATCTCAAAGATTGCAAACTATGAGTAGCCTTGCGTACGCACACATACAGGCACTTAAATCCACCGACTGCAGCACACAGTCAGGAAGCAGGCAGATGATAAAAACACTTGACAAGTTCTAACAAGTCCATTATGGAGCCTAGAGAAAGCAATAAGTTAGTTCTATAAAAAAATCATTAATTGATTATAGGGCAAAATACACGTAAATCCAAAAATCATTATTTTGAGACACAAATATAGTCTAGCGGAAATATTATTACAGAGCAAAATATGGCACAAAATACCGGGAATAAATAAACACCACCTTGCAGTTCGTTTGTTGCTTCTTCTAAGAAAATAACAGCCTGATGTTAATTGTAGTTTGTCTGTTACTAATGTTTGGATGAATAAGCTCCTATCCTATGTTAGAACTTCATGTTTTTACATTAGCATGTTGTAAGTTGCTTTTAAGTGAATGTTTGACATAGTATATGTTTAGTTTGAGTTCAAGAAAATGTTTTTGCACTAGGATCGACATACCTTGTCCATACCCCCCCCCCCCCCCCCCCCCCATCCCCATCCCCATATTGTTGTGGGTTAGGACGACATAATAATAACTTAACTTACATTGTTTTACCAAAATGTCAAAATACTGCTATAAAAAAAAATAAAGAAAATGCTTTAATTGAATTTTCTATCCGTAACTATCAAGAGTATAGCTCCAGAAATGTTTGTACACTGAGATAACCTCTTCTTAACACACCCCTCCCATCCCTGCCTTTCTACCCCTAAACCTCTCTGCCATGCCACTGCACTCACAGGTCTGAACTTGTATCGAATAACTTAATATACATGATAAATCTTGTAAAAAATATACATAAGGAAATCCCTGTTTAATGTCTTATTTTGTTTGTTTTTCTGGAGAATCCTTTATTTTCACAACCAATAATAGTTACGTTGAGAGTAGGTTTTTGTAATATTATGATAATTATCTGTTTTCTAGCTTTATTTTGTCATCAAGTAAGGAGTTGTCTGTTTTTTAGCTGACCAATTCTCTATTTTCACAACTGATATCAGTTGAATTGAGAGTCGTTTTTATAATATGATTATAATCTGTGTTCTAGCTATATTTTGTCATCAATTAAGGAGTTCTTTAGGTTTTTTTTAACTGGCCAATACTTTATTTTCACAACCAATGCCAGCAAAAAAAAGAGGATTCCAGGTAAAAAATAGGAGTTCATATTGTAAAATATTGTAAAATTGCAGTAATATACTTTATTTGATTGAAATGAAATCACAGTTTTTATACAGATTATTTATATACATTTTGTCTATTTCTGGCACCCTGCTTCCAGACTTTTACTGTAAATGAACAGGTCTTACCAGCTCTGCTAGGGCGAATAAAATGGTCAGTGAGCTGTTCTCTCATTTGTGTCTGGAAGTAGCTAGCAAGCTAACCAACTTTAGCCAGTTAGCTTGGGTGCTTGACTGCTGTTGAGAACACTCGGATCAACCCTTAAAGCGATGGGTGGGGCTAAAGTTTAAGAGGGTGTGAATGATGCTGAATGGGTGTAGTCAAAGAAAAGCTCTCCACTAGGTACCAAAACATCCAAAGGCCATTTTCTCAAAAGTGAGGTTACAAGTTTATCAACTTTCAAAGGAGAATTCATTTCCCATTGTTCCTCAAATGCAGTGTATGATATATAATTTTGTAGCTCTGTGTCTCAGCTATTATACAACATAAAAAACACAGTTAAAATTTTTGCTACATAAGACCGAATCAAGGTGGTCGGTCACATCGTAAATATTAGCTTTTTGGTCTTAAATTAAGGTTAGGGTTAGGCCTAATGTTAGCAGTGTGGTTAGGGTTATGTTTAAAATCACACAACAAAAAAAAGAAGGAATTTATGATTTTGTGGCTTTGGTAACTAGTGAAAACCTAGAAATAGCTTGACCCATGTTGCTGCCCTTATGACACAAACAGCTTCATCTACAATGGTAATGTGTGTTATGTGAAAAGTTGTATATAAAAAAAAAACAGTTAGATAAACTAGTAGGTTAATTGCCCAGCCAAGCAGATAAAAGTAGTATAGTCATTTTGGATGTGAAGTGCATTATCAAAAAGCTTTGTCCTTTACAACAAAATGCAATTTACCACTTGGGTGTCTATTTTATCACCCTGTCTCGGGCCCTCCCAGTCAACACCACCTCATAAGATGAGGAAGTACATTGTGTATGAGGATTGCCTGCTGCAGTTGTTCGAGAGATGTCCAGTTTGGAGCCGAACTTGCAATTTTAGAGAAGACCAGCAAGGGTACCCTCAGCATCACACAGACATACCCTCGCTGTAAGCAATCCTATAAATGGAACATGGAGGACACTTGAATCAGCTTGGTTACATTTGACCTGGTCAAAGGTCAAAACAGTTTTGAGTTTTGTCCCAATTCACCTTCATAACTTAGCCTGTTGGAACCAGCCTGATCACTGTGTTTACCATTCTACTTAACTGCACATGTCATGATATCAGAAGTGAAATAGAAAGGTGAATGCATTGATCAGGTTGGTTCCACCATGCTATTCAAAACCCCCATTGATAATGTAATCAGTTCTCTGTTTGTGTGTGACCAACCAGTGTCGTTGATGAAGGGCCAGGAGATGATTTACAGTCCTGGCCAAAAGTTTTGAAAATGACACAAATATTAATTTCCACAAAGTTTGCTGCATCATTGTCTTTAGATAATTTTGTCAGATGTTACTATGGAATACTGAAGTATAATTACAAGCATTTCATAAGTGTCAAAGGCTTTTATTGACAATTACATGAAGATAATGCAAAGAGTCAATATTTGCAGTGTTGACCCTTCTTTTTCAAGACCTCTGCAATCCGCCCTGGCATGCTGTCAATTAACTTCTGGGCCACATCCTGACTGATGGCAGCCCATTCTTGCATAATCAATGCTTGGAGTTTGTCAGAATTTGTGGGTTTTGTTTGTCCACCCGCCTCTTGAGGATTGACCACAAGTTCTCAATGGGATTAAGGTCTGGGGAGTTTCCTGGCCATGGACCCAAAATATCAATGTTTTGTTCCCCCAGCCACTTAGTTATCACTTTTGCTTTATGGCAAAGTACTCCATCATGTTGGAAAATGAATTGTTCATCACCAAACTGTTTCTGGATGGTTGGGAGAAGTTGCTCTCGGAAGATGTGTTGGTACCATTATTTATTCATGGCTGTGTTCTTAGGCAAAATTGTGAGTGAGCCCACTCCCTTGACTGAGAAGCAAACCCACAAATGAATGGTCTAAGGATACTTTACTGTTGGCATGACACAGGGCTGATGGTAGCGCTCACCTTGTCTTCTCCGGACAAGCTTTTTTCCGAATGCCCCAAACAATCGGAAAGGGGATTCATCAGCGAAAATGACTTTACCCCAGTCCTCAGCAGTCCAATCCCTGTACCTTTTGCAGAATATCAGTCGGTCCCTGATGTTTTTCCTGGAGAGAAGTGGCTTCTTTGCTGCCCTTCTTGACACCAAGCCATCCTCCAAAAGTATTTGCCTCACTGTGCATGCAGATGCACTCACACCTGCCTGCTGCCATTTCTGAGCAAGCTCTGTACTGGTGGTGCCCCGATCCCGCAGCTGAATCAACTTTAGGAGACCGCTCTCCTTGAAGTTCTTGATGATCCAATAAATGGTTGATTTAGGTGCAATCTTACTGGCAGCAATATCCTTGCCTGTGAAGCCCTTTTTGTGCAAAGCAATGATGACGGCACGTGTTTCCTTGCAGGTAACCATGGTTGACAGAAGAAGAACAATAATTCCAAGCACCACCCTCCTTTTGATGCTTCAAGTCTGTTATTCAAACTCAATCAGCATGACAGAGTGATCTCCAGCCTTGTCCTCGTCAACACTCACACCTGTGTTAACGAGAGAATCACTGATATGATGTCAGCTGGTCCTTTTGTGGCAGGGCTGAAATGCAGTGGAAGTGTTTTTGGGGGATTCAGTTAATTTGCATGGCAAAGAGGGCCTTTGCAATTAATTGCAATTCATCTGATCACTCTTCATAATTCTGGAGTATATGCAAATGGCCATCATACAAACTGATGCAGCAGACTTTGTGAAAATTAATATTTGTGTCATTCTCAAAACTTTTGGCCACGACTGTACATTGCCATGCCATCAATGGGGCACTGGCAAAGACCTCACCTCCAACCTCACCTCTGGCCTGCTCACCAACGGCCGTTGATGGGGAGACCAGAATTAGGCAGGTTTAGTCTGACCTGTTCAAACTGCAACTTAGTATATGTTTGTTTGTCAGATATCACCTATCCTAACTGCCATTGATAAGAGGACAGTGACTGTGTATGTGTTCACAGATGCATCTATGGAGCCAGCACTTGGAGACCTGCAAGATGATGTGATGGAATCCTGACCAACAGACAGGCTTGACACTGACGTCTCTGAATGGAGAGACACCTGGCACTCAACACATCCACAATGTGGGACTAAAGCTAATTACTAATAATACAGTACACCAGAAATGTCCAGGATTTGCAACACCCTTTTCATTCCATGTGTCACTGATGCTTAACTCTGCCTATTTCTACAGATGGAGAGGACTGTAGATGCCACAAGCAGGCCTCATCGTTTGATGGGGAGACCAAAATTGGGTAGATTTTATCTGACCTGTTCAAACTTCAACATAGTACCTGTTTGTGTGTCAGATATTACATATCCTAACTGCCAACGGCAATAGAACAAGGACTGTGTGTGTATGTGGTCACATAAACATGTATGGAGCCAGCACATGGAGACCTGCAAGATAATTTGATGAAGTCCAGAATAACAGACGGACTTGATACTGATGTCTCTAAATGGAAAGCAACCTTCGGCATAACATTTTTACTAGACACAACTTTTACTTGTAATGTCTTTTTAATTTTTGAATTGAATGGTATCAGTTTGTTTGTTGTGATTGTGTGGGGGGAGTCAGCTGCAGGCAAGGTTCTGATAAATGGGTGTGTCTTGGTGGTGGCAAGGTCACACCCAGAAAACACCCACATCAAACCACACCCCCAAGCCTGTTCACTTTTGGCTTCTGTCATGGCCGCCAGCATTTATTGAGGAACAAGCCAAAAAAAACGGGGCCATATCAGTTGGTGCAGTTTCCCTTTAAAAGTGCAGAGGGTAGTCTACCTGTGTCTGTATTGCATCAACATGAAGAGGCTGGAGTGGGACCTGTAAAAAATGTACCCAGTCCTCACGCTCCTGCATGGCGTTCGGCGGCATTGCGTTCGGCGGCATTCCCAGGGAATAAATTATTCCGTTTATGAAATGCATCATCAAACAGCACACATCATATATTACACTATTCATAACTAAACCGGATTGCACGTCCTATTTTGCTGTATCTGTATTAAAAAGTCTGAAATGTGAAGCCAGTCCCAGTTTTCATAAATAGGAGTGCAAATTGGCCTACTTCTAAAGAAGGGATGAAGATCCACTTTCTACCATGTAGTATGATTATACATAGTAGTGTCATCTATGCAGTGAAGACCATCTAGAAACAGTGGTCAAGGGCCAAGGTCAGAGCCACATATTCCAGTGTTCTACATATTCACATTCATTGGCAATTGCAGCAACATGGAGAGCTCTGCCACAGAAAGAGCCTTTGAGTTCTCCAAAGACATTCAAAGCTTATATCTCTGATAGACTCATAAACACACCGCCACGATGGCTTATTCACATATTTCCGATTTAGGGTTGGCTAGAAAATAATGATGGGCTATCATGACAGATCACTGCAATACACTTCTAAGTCTAGCCTTGTTGTATAGACTAAAAGCCTGCGCATCAACAACCCATGCTGATCTCATGATAAAATAATGTTTACACCCAGAAAATGGGGTTTGTCCCCTGACCGGGCAACCCTGGTCCTCGTAGGCTAGACGACGACATAGGAATGAGAACTATTAGGTTCCTCAGTACAGAAACAGCCACTACTGCCACATTACATTTTTGAATTAAGCATAATTTCTTTAACTAACTATGATTTAACAGATTAAGTTGTCTGTGCATCTTCTGTCCACATTTCTTGCATTACATTTTCCTTTCAGCAGATGTTCCTTCTGCAGTTTATCAATTTCAAGTCCATTTTTTTCTGTTTGACATACACCATGCAAATTAGTTTTCTAACCAAACAATCTATTTAGGCCCTGCTCTTTAAAAAAATCCAGTTTGGACCAGCTTGGATTTTGAGCTGGTCATGAGCTGGTCGAGCTGGTTGACCAGCTTGGTCATTCTTGTTGACTTGTTTGACCAGCTTGGTCAGAGTGCTTTGATGGTGTGGGGCACACATTATGATTCCCTGTGACAATCAGTTCAGTTCTGTTTGAGAATGTTTGGGGAGGTTACATTCAGGCCTGGTATACCCTGAACCAGAATCTGACCTTACAGGAGATGTTGATATGGTGAATCTTCTTTAAGCACAGGAAGCAGCCATTCAACTTCCAAAAAAAGAAAAAAATATTTTACAAGCAACTGAAAAGATTGTCTACAACAGCTCAATACATTGAAGGTGCCAAAGAGGCAAGAAAACATGTAGGATTAGCTGTAGTAGATGTGGAAGGTGATATTGAGGTTATACGGCCCCTACCAGACCGTTTATCAGCGCAACAGAACAGATTCATTAGCTGAACACAGCTTGTGAATTGGGGGAAGGGAAGGCCCTTACTCGCTAGTGGGGTTTAGAGCGCAAGAGGGTTTACTAATTCCACAGGCACACCTATTAAAAACAGACCTTATGTTGAACAGTTGATTGAAGCTATGTGAAAACCTAACACATTGGCTATTGTTAAGGTTGAGGCACACACGGGTTGGTGTGATTATGCTAGAATTGATAACAACATCGCTGATGAGGTGGCCAAGACGGCTGTTTCCCGTTGTCACACACATGCATTTTATTTTTTGTCGTTTGTATCATTTGAAAAGAGGAGAAGATTTAGGCCCAATGTTTTTGCCAAAAGTTGAATCAGCACGTTAAAAAAAAAACAGTTAATTTATCTTTGCACGACATGTTTGTTATATAACATAGACAAGGGAACTCCACTGCAACCAGGGAAGTTCCCCACTTAAAAAGGACATTTTTGTCCACCTTGCTATGGATTTCATAGACATGGTAGAGCGAAAATAAAGAAAGAGAAACTGCCTGGTGATAATTGACAGGTTCACCAGGTGGGTGGAAACATTTTCCACCACCAACTGCGTTGCGCGAACAGTTGCAAAATTGCTAGCTTGGGAAATTTAACTAGGGTTCAGAGTGCCTGAGGTTTGCCTGCAGACAATGGGACTCATCTCATAGGAGATGTGGTTGCCCAAGTGGCCAAAATGATGGGTGTTGACCAGAAGTTTGTGTCCATCTATCACACGTGGAGTAACGGGATTACAGAGAGGGCTAATTAAATGATCAAAGGGGGGCTTGCAAAAGCCTGCCATTCCACAAAAATGAGCTGGGTGGAATGCTTGCCCCTTGTCCTCATGAAAATGCGCAGCAGCCTTAACAAAGGTATTGGGTGTACACCTTATGAGATGTTAACAAGATGACCAATGAACACCCCAGGGGTGAGACCTATGACTAACCGACAGATAGACATAACTAAGACATAGTGTGACCATTTAGAGTACATGGAGGAACAAACTTCTGTTGTCAGTTTTCTCCACTCTCACACTAGGAAAGCAGCAGAACCAATCCCAGAGGTCCGGATGGTACCATCTCTCCCATTCCAGGCTTCTCCCAGACTGGTAACCATCCTCCTTTAGGACACAGAGGAGGAAAGAGGCTGAGATCCACCGATGAGGAGGGGCCAGAGGAGAAACGGGGGAGACCACAGCCAGAGGGCCGAGACCAAAGGCCAGAAGAACCAACAGAGGGTTCAGCCACAGAATGAAGAGTCATCAGATGTCGAGGACACCATCATACACACACACACTATGGTTGGGAAACAAGAAAAAGGCAACCATGGAAAAACACATGCAGGGTATTTATTGCTCTCCAAATCCTACTCGTTCCCTTTGTGGATGGGGATGTGGAGAATGAAAAATGGGTGAAAGCAGTGACATCCATGGGATTACAGGAGAAGGGCTGGCACACGGATAATGATTTTCCAGAAACCCACCTACACAGCCTTTCTGTGGGGAACCCAGGCAGTACCAATTGGAAATAATTATTTTGGATGTGGATTACTCCATTTTATGCAAAGGAACAGGTATAGGAAAGGAATAGGTAATAGTTCAGATGCAGCAAAAAAACTTGAGGGTGGGTCCATTGAGACTAAATAGCCAAGGTGGAAGAATGTTCCTAGCGTACAACCAGGTAAAATTTACCAGCAGATTAAATGCATAGGACCTCCAAAAGTAAATGGAGTATCTGACAGGCAGTACTGTAGATTATGTGTTGACAGGATTAAAACCCACAATACCACAAGGATTAAAACACACAATATCTCCACACTCCCTGTTTGTATCTGCAACTCAGGGAATGTGGATGTAGGAAATACCACTAATTGCCTGTCTTACACAGGCCTAAAAACAGATACCAGTAGTTTTGATGTACTGGATAGGCAACAACTGATAACTAGGATAAATATGTCAAACATAGGCAAAGGCATGGGGACACCTCCGGATCATCTCTGGATCCGTAGGGGTAATGGTTACATTTTCCTTCCCATGGGACGGAAAGGGTGTTATCTGGGGAAACCTGAACTGACAGAAGTAACATTACCTGCTTCTGAGCTGCTGAACAGTTCTTTGCAAATTAGTTTCAGATTGAATGGCAGAGCAAAAAAATAATAATGAGGCTTATGGACATGTGCTGTCTCAGGTAGAGATGGCAGCCCTAGTCATCTTTTCAGGTGCAGGAGCTGTACTAAAGGGTAAGGGGATTAACAATTTGACATACTCCATGCAGGCCCTTACTAATTTGATAGTATGGGGTTTTACTCAGTTGTCACTAAAATGTGCAGAATTGGTAGGCAGTAGTGAACAGAGACGAAATGGCACATATTGGCTAAAGACAGAGGGGCCTACAGGTCCTTGGAATAGAAGATCAGGATTACTGTGTCATGTTGCTTCCTGACTCCTTTGACAAAATGACATCTGTTATTAATGACCTGGCTAAATTAGGTTGTACTCTGGGAAAAGCTGACAACACCATCTTTGACCAAATTAGACACTGGTTTAAGGGTGTATTTTCACGTGATGGGTAAGGTAATGATGTTCATGTCTGCCATGATTGTTCCATTTCTGGTAGGACTCCTGTGCTTTGCTGTTGATATCTGTATAATAAAGTGCTTGGCTAAAAAGACTGTTGAACAATTGGGGATTTTGGGGTGGTCACAAGAAGGGAGCAAACTCACTTCATGTGGTAGAAGGAGGAATGGGAGTATAGACAGGCTCACCCCATCACTAGGACTGGACTTCGGGCTTAAGAAAATAACTTGGGACTTTTCCTATGGGGCAGAACTCATGAGAGACATCAGTTGTATGTGTGATGTTTGCTCTTTGACTTCTGTCTACAGCTGTATTTTGATTCAAATTGTTATGATTTATAAGTGCACATTTTGAGAGTTCCTTATTTGTTAAGTAAATAAAACGGAGCACAGAAAAATGGAACCAACACTTGCCAAAACTATAGTTGGTTAACAAGACATTTATATGTTGAGTGGTTGAAAAATGAGTTTTAATGACGCCAACCTAAGTGTATGTAAACTTCCGACTTAAACTGTATCCCACTGGGTTTAGAGTGCCTATTTGCAGTAGGGAATTGTCTGATAAAAGCTATAAGTAAGAAATTTAGATTTTTTTTTTTTTTTTAAGTATCCCTAACTAGTGCATTTGCTTTTCCAGATCCTTACCAAATAATCTCATGAACTAATCATCTATATTCATATTACTATTCAAATAATCATCACCTGCAGATGAGCCTGGTGTGGTGGAGTTTTCTGAGGAACTAGGTCCTATTTCAAAGACCTTCCATGATGCCCAAACACGGTGGTCAGACCCAGTAATGGAGGACCACGCCTACTCCAAAGGACCTATCATCACATGAGGCATGACGACTGCACCAGCCCCTGAGAGGTCACTGTCTTTTGCAGATGTTACATTGAAAGATGACGCAAGACTGTCAGCTGTACCACAGGCATTCCACTATTAGAATTCAACACTCTTGTGTCTTGCTTACAAGGTTTTGCACCCCACATCATCAACAATTCCCGGTTGTAGACCAAATTCTGTTCGACACGAATGAAACTTAGAACTTTGTTATAGCTGATTTAGCAAGACACTTCAAAAGGTCACCCGGGTCAGGTCAGTAAAACATTGAAATTCATTGCTGAGCACACCGAGGATCTCATTCCATGATGGCTGCCTCGTGAGACGATAAAGACTACTATACCCACAGGTTTTTCAGGAGAATTTTTCAAACACAACTTGTGTTATGGACTGCACAGAAAGTGTTTCGCAGAAGGCTAAGAAACTGGACTCGACAACGGAATCTTAAGTCACTACTATGCCAGTAATACTGTAAAATATCTAGTTGCAACTGTAACTGCTCCATCAGGAATGGTTATTTCAGAGGCTTATGGTGGGGAAATGAAGCGATAGGTTCATAACACAGAACGCAGTGTTTCTCGACCATTTGCGTGCTGGAGATGAGGTGATGGGGGACCCAGGCTTCACAATTAGAGACTTGCTAGAGGAACGGAATGTACGCTTGGTCTTACCAGCATTTACACGCAAGCAATGCCAGTTGACAAATGAGCAGGTCACTCGCACACGAAGCGTTGCTGATGTCCGTATTCATGTGGAACGAGCAATAAGGCGTCTTAAGGGGTACAAGATTCTCTCTCAAACTGTGGCTAATAATTTGGTCCCTAAAATTTACAAAATACTTAAAATGTGTGCAGCTCTTGTAAGTCTGAGAGGAGAGCTTATGTCTAGCAAATAGACACAATGTCTAACACAATCAACATGACTAACAACATGCACTGATCGCTTATGTATTCCTAAAACGTACATCACTTTACTCTATTGATGAACTGCAAAACATTGTCAGCATTTGTAACATTATTTTATTCCAACTGTTAGCTGTGTTTGTTTTTAAATCATTGCTTTGTCAGCTCACACAACTGCCTGTACCAATTTGCCTATTTTAACTAGTTCTGTCCTATGAAAGATTGACATTGTCTTATGACAAATAAACTGGTGAGAGATCATTACACTGTGTTTGTGTAGGTATCTATCTCAATCAATTGATTATCTAATATATTAGTATTTGATGTATTATTTAATATATATATTTATTAAAACGGTACTTCATGAAGTAAGTGCACACTCAAACGGATTGAATTGTGTACGCCCAGCATATGTCATCTACTGCCCTTCTCCCATTTACTTAAAGAGCTCCAGGTACTTTGGGCAGAGATGCATCTTCTTTTCAGCCAAATCCTCAGCCAACCTAGGTAGCATGTGTAAAAAGTAGAACTTGTGCAGCTGTTGCATCTGTGTAGTCTTTATCAAATGGAATGTCCACTCTATGTGTTCGCTTGGTGTCCAGACGACCAGCATGCAGCTGTGTAGGCCCATGCATGTCATGGTCACTTGTCTGAAAGAAGGAATCCGAAAGCACATTACCACAAAATTCTGATTAGTATGAGTTCACAATACAATGTTCAATACTTGTAATACTATAGCTAATCATCTATTAGAATTTTTTTTTACCCACCTGAAGGTAGTATCCATCTTTTCCATTGGGACTAATTAGGTACTGTCCATCATCCAAGCTTTTGATGTCATCATTTGGTCGACTCAGAGACGTGGAACTCTTGAAAGGGCACTTGATCTCAAGGAGCAGTGTTGAATCAAGGATCCCATCTGGGCTGTTCCCCACAACATGCCCTCTGCTCTCCAGGAGTGTGATGACATTGACCTCATTTTCTTTGCCATGCTTTGTTGCTGTATTGCTAGTGAAGGTTGGGTACAAATGCTCATTTACACATTTTTGGGGGGGATCGGTGTAGTTTCGTTTCGCTGTGCCGGCTGTTAGACGCAGCGTCCTAGCATCATGGCATAGCTGTGAAGCACTTTGGTTTCTTGGTTTCTTCCATCAATGTAGCTGTTTGTATGGGGAATAATTTGATGTGAGCCTCATAAAACATTGTGCACTTCCTACAGTGTTGTGCTGTGTTCAGTGTGACACAGTGTGTTTGTGTGGGCTGAATCAGGTTGACTTGGGCCTGCCTTGCTGCTGCTGTCTAAATCTGCTCTGTAACTTAGCTGAAGAAGACCATTTGTCTGGAGCCGAAATAGTGGAGCCATTACCGAGGAGTTGATGTGGCTTGTGAACTCGGCATGGTTCCTAAAAAGTCGGGGAGAGGTTGCGGAATCGCCCTGTGACGACGTTGGTGGGCCTGGATATGTGTGGTGGGGTCTGTGGTGTTTAATGTGTTTCGCATTCCTCAACCCTTCATTCTTCCTCACACCTGAGTTCCACTTCCTTGCCTGACTGCACTCTCAACCTACATTGAAGAAAAATTGTTTTTTGTTATCTAACCCAGTGTTTCCCAAAGCCCTCCTGAGGTACCCGTGGTCCTGCACATTCGTGTCATTTTTGGTCGTTACTTTACTGACCTTCCACAGATTTGCTGCAGCATGACTACAAGAGCGTCCTGGCCCTGCAATACATGAGCAACCCACTGTCTGTATGACACCTGTCGTTGATGCTAGTACCCACAGCTTGTGATGAGATGGCTTTGACTCGGCTCTATGTCTGCTTTTACGTCGACAAGGTCGTCTCCAACATCCTTCAATAACACCTGACTGACTTTGTTACTGTGTAGGTATTGGTACGTCTCCAAACTTTTTAAGTTGCTCATCGCTTTACCATTGCAAGCTACGGATTCAACAAAGTAAGTAAATATGCTACTGTACGTGATACGGGGCCACTTCTTCACCGTCATCTTCCCAACCGTCAATTATGGAGGGTAAAGGTAGGCCCTTTTTGACCTCCGTCAGGTTGTGTTCCCACATCATTATAAGTTTGGCAAGCACTTCATGAATAAATGAAGAAACCGTTTGTTTACTTCGAACCAGAAACAACACCCGTATCGAATGAGGATCGTAGATTGGACAAGCCATGGAGCCAAGGTCCAATGAGAGGCAGGCAGAAGAAGGCTCTCAGATGTGAGGTGAAACCATGACGACCATGGCTGCTGGGTTCCAGGAAAGGTAATTTCTCCACAATCCCTCCATAATTACTGTTAAAAGGCCACATCTCTGTGGAGTGGGCCCAGCTGGTCTTTACCATCTCCCAGCTGAGTTCAGACCACCTGATATGTCTCGACTATTTCCTGGTTTAATTTTTGAATGGGCATCAAGCTTATTTAATCAAATTCATGAAAACATGATTATTTAAGATACAGTACCAGTCAAAAGTTTGGACACACCTACTCAAGGGTTTTTCTTTATTTTTACAATGTCTACATTGCAGAATAATAGTGAAGACATCAAAACTATAAAATAACACATATGGAATCATGAAGTAACCAAAAAAGTGTTAAACAAATCAAAATATATTTTATATTTGAGATTCTTCAAAGTAGTCACCCTTTGCCTTGATGACAGCTTTGCACACTCTTGGCATTCTCTCAACCAGATTCATGAGGTAGTCACCTGGAATACATTTCAATTAAAAGATGTGCCTTGTTAAAAGTACATTTGTGGAATTTCTTTCCTTCTTAATGCGTTTGAGCTAGTCAGCTGTGTTGTGACAAGGCATGGGTGGTATACAGAAGATAGCCCTATTTGGTAAAAGACCAAGTCCGTATTATGTTGTGAACAGCTCAAATAAGCAAAGGGAAACAACCTTCCACCATTACTTTAACGTCTTAAATGTAATGGCAAAATGTTGATTTTCGCCTAAATAGACGTACCCAAAAGTAACTGCTATTCATGTATAATGGTATATGGTATATTTGGAAAGAAAACATCTGGGAGATTGAAGAAATAATCAGAAGATAAATAAGAGTTACATGGTTCATAATACACAAGATCAATTACACACAAAATAACATTTACATTTTTTTTTTTTTAGTTTAGTCATCTTTCATTGACAAGCTATAAGTTATTTTTTTTTCATTTCCAGAGCTGGAAACACATTAGACGGCTTCCACAACATGTGAACAATATAATAAAAAAAATGGGATTGATAGACCTAACCACTAGAAATGGGCAGATGTTTTAGTAGGTGGTGTCAGGTGTGGTCACGGGACGTTTCTAAGTGTCTCTCCAAAATGGCATTCTTTTGAATTCTGATCGGTTTTATGTATTAACTCTAAAAATAAAAAAGTGAGGTGTAACTTTGCATTTGGACTTTTGATGCGTAAACTATTGCTAATACATATGTTACATGTGGTTACGTTTATACTACATATCCTTTAAGTGACCCCCATTTCATGAATTTGATGATAATAGCTACAAGCCTATTCAAAATCAATACTGGCCTTGAACAAGGAAGTAGGCAGGACTTTCATAGGGTATTTTGCTCTATTTAACAAGAGCCAATCATTGCCATTTCAGAGCATACCCTGTGGTTGCCCTTTTCCCCCTCTGTTACATTACATAAATGTCACTCGCAGAAGGAGCTGATCCAGGGATGTCCTGTCTATTCAGAGGTTTCCTGTTTATTCAGGGGTTTCCTGACGGTCCCAGTGCATCTCCTCAGACAGCCAGATCAATGGATCGGACGCAGTTAAGCAGAAATGGCCTGATTTAATTTTCACATTCACAAGATGATGGATAATTGAAACACGTGTGTGTATGTGTGTCTCCCACCAATATTCCTCTACGGACAACTTAGAAAAGGAGAATAACTTCAAAGACACATAAAAAGCACAAGCCAATATACAGTAGGTAGCAGTCAAATAAGCAGAGCACCCCACTGTGAGGCTATAAAGTTCTGAAACCTTGCTCCCTCCCTCTGCCCTGTTCCTTAGTAGCAGGATATAAAGTGGCTCACTTTATACTGGTAGGAGAGGTATGGAGTCTTCAGAGTAACAATGAAAAATATCTCCTTTAGAGTCCACGTCACCTTCATCAGAAGGGGTCCATGTTGACTTCCCGCGGTGGGCTGCATGTCTTGGATAATTCATGCATAAGAAGGTATACTAGAATGGTCCCAGATGCACTGTGGTGAGTTGGACAGGTGGGTTGAACTGGCTCTGAGGAGGTTGTAAAGCAGGGAGTGACAGACTGAAGAGGTCTGCAAAAGATGCAATATTCAAATGCAAAATATGCTGTTTGGATATCATAAGCTACCATTAGCCAAGTATCAAGTGACTGTATCCATGGCTATATCGAATGAGGATTGTAGACCGGACAAGCCTTGGAGAGAAAGAAAACCCAAGGTCCAATGAGAGGCAGGTACATCAGATGGGGCTAACCCAGACAACCCTGAACAAGGCCCTCAGATGTGAGATGAAACCACGATGACCATAGTTGCTGGGTTCCAGGAAACGTGATTGCTCCACAATCCCTCCAGAGTACAGACCACCTGGAAAGTGAGATGACAGCATAGCATTCACACTGAGTGAAAGTTGCCCTCAGACTCCAGGGTCTCTCAGTTTTGTGTTTCCCCCACTAGTGGTTAAGCAGAAGATTTGAGGAAGGTGAGTTGATCCTAGATCATTGCCTAAGGGCAACATAGAACCATTACTCACACAGCAGTCCCCAAGATCATTTCCTCTGCCATCCTAATTTTCTCAACACTCCATGCTTCATCTCTCTGGAATTGGACTTGAGTGCCAAGCTCATGTTTCTTTTATCGATTGTGATTGAATACTGTAACCCACCCATTTTTACAGAGCTCTCAAATCCACTTATACACTATCACAACATCCACAGTTTGTGTTTTAATTCCACTTAAAGCTTGTTTGATTGAATCATGTTACCAGAGGGAAAATACAACACATAGTACGAATGAGATCTGTTCTGGCTGAAAACGCAGCTTATTGCAATGAAAACATCTTAATTTTTATTGTGTTTTTGATGTCTTGCTTTTTATCTTCAAAGGCAGTACTACACCAGGGATAAGTGACTTCATGAGAACGGACACGCTCATGGCGAGAAAGGCGAGCATCATGCCAAAATGTTGTTTCCTCAATTTAATCATGATTAATAAGTGATGAATCATATTCCTACCACCTTCTTTAACCCCACAACAAGTGCATGGAAGTTGAACACAATTCTATAGCCATCCCAACAAAATGAATTATAACTTGAAGCCAGGAGATAAAGAGAGACACTGAGAGCTGTCTATTTCTGCCTCGTGTCCTTTTAACAAGGATTTTTGTGATTTGATTAAGAAAATGGCAGCTGTTAAGGTGGAGACGGCCTCTCTATGCTGCTGATATGTAACGTAAGCGTAGTGTTGGGATTAGTTATTTTAAAAAAGTAATACAATGCCTTCTGAAAGTATTCAGACACCTTGACTTTTTCCACATTTTGTTACGTTACAGCCTTATTGTAAAATGTATTAAATAAATGTTTTTCCTCAGCAATCTACACACAATACCCCATAATGACAAAGGAAAAACAGGTTTTGAGAAATGTTTGCAAATTTAAAAAAATAAAAATGAAATTCCTTATTGACATAAGTATTCAGACCCTTTGCTATGAGACTCGAAAATGAGCTCAGGTGCATCCTGTTTCCATTGATCATCCTTGAAATGTTTCTACAACCTTATTTGAGTCCACCTGTGGTAAATTCAATTGGTTGGACATGATTTGGAAAGGTACACACGTGTCTATATAAGGTCCCACAGTTGACAGTACACATCAGAGCAAAAACCAAGACATGCGGTCGAAGGAATTGTCCAGGGACTGGGAGATTAGTCAGGATCGAGGCAAAGATGAACAGAGCAAAGCACAGAGAGATCCTTGATGAAAACATGCTCCAGAGCGCTCTGGACCTCTGACTGGGGCGAAGATTCACCTTCCAACAGGACAACGACCCTAAGCACACAGCCATGACAATGCAAGAGTAGCTCGGGACAAGCCTCTGAATATCCTTGAGTGGCCCAGCTAGAGCCTGGACTTGAACCCGATCATCTTTGGAGAGACCTGAAAATAGCTGTGCAGCAATGCTCCCCATCCAACCTGACAGAGCTTAAGAGGATCTGCAGAAAAAAATGGGAGAAACCCACAAATACAGTTGTGCCAAGCTTGTAGCGTCATACCCAAGAAGACTCGAGGCTGTAATCGCTGCCAAAGGTGCTTCAACAAAGTACTGAGTAAAGGCCCTAAATACTTATGTAAATGTGATATTTATATTTAGAATTTTTGTAATGAGCTTTGTCATTATGCGGTATTGTGTGGAGATTGATGAGGGAAAATCTGGTTAATCCATTTTAGAATAAGGCTGTAATTTAACAAAATGTGGAAAAAGTCAAGGGGTTTGAATCCATTGAGGGACAGGAAGAGACAATTGTATGACCCACATGTTCAACAGCTGGGATTCATCAAAGAGCAGAAAAAAGGCTAATGCATGAGGCTGATGTAAGAAATACACGACATGTACACTGCCTTCAGAAAATAGTCACTGCCTTTGACTTTTTCCACATTTAGTTGTGTTACAAAGTGGGATTAAAATGGATTTAATTGTCATTTTTACGCTTGGATACTTTAACATTTTTCTTATGGCAATTAAAGCACAAATATATTTTGACTAGGTAAGTATACAACACCCTGAGTCAATACATTTTAGAATCACCTTTGTCAGCAATTAAAGCTGTGAGGCTTTCTGGGTACGTCTCCAAAGAGCTTTGCAAGCCTAGATTGTACAATATTTGGACATTATTTTTTTGTTTTAATTCGTTAAGCTCTGTCAAGTTGGTTGTTGATCATTGCGAGACAACCATGTTTTAAGTCTGCCATCGATTTCCATGCCTATTTACAGTAAGTCAAAACTGTAACTAGGCCTCTCAGGAACATTCAATGTCGTCTTGGTTAGTACCTCCAGTTATAATTGGCCTTGCGTTTTGGTTATTGTCCTGCTTTAAAGGAGGATTCGTCTCCCAGTGTCCTTTTCTTTTTATAAAAAAAACCTCCCTAGTCCTTGCCGATGACACATGATGCAGCCACCACCATGCTTCAAAATATGACGAGTTGTACACAGTGATGTGTTATGTTGGATTTGCCCCATACATAATGCTTTGTATGTAGAACAAAAAGTGAATTTCTTTGACACATTTTTTTCAGTATTTCTTTAGTGCCTTATTGCAAACAGGATGCATGTTTTGGGATATTTTTTATTCTGTACATGCTTCCTTCTTTTCACTGTGTCATTTAGGTTAGTCTTGTGGAGTAACTACAATGTCGATCCATACTGAGTTTTCTCCTATCACAGCCATTTAACTCTGTAAGTGGTTTAAAATCACCATTGGTCTCATGGTGAAATCCCTGAGTAGCTTCCTTCATCTCTGTCAACTGAGTTAGCAAGGATGCCTGTAACACAACAAAATGTGGTGTGAATACTTTCTGAAGGCAATGTATGCCATTGTCTATAATTGCTGCAACATGATCAGTAGATGGATGGCTAATGGAGTGATGGGATATAAATACATTCTCAAAAATACGATGATGATGATCAGGGCTCCAAATTTACAGTTTTCATTGGTAGCACTAGTGCTCCCAACTTTAAATGGTTAGAAGCACAACATAAAATCACCAGATGATTTTAATTGATTGAGATATAGCATATTGAGCCCCTGTGAATTCTAGCTACTTCTGAAGATCATGTTTTGCTCTGGAAACGAATATTTAACCCTGTAAAGACACGTGTTTATTAGGAAAAGATAAAATGTTGATACAAAAACCTTTCATTTAAATGACTAAGTCATTTGTTGAACATTATGTGTAAAAGTACTACCTATCGAGATACATTACATAGAAAATTCTACATTCTCTTTAGGAGAGTCAAGTTTTGTGAGTGAAGACATGCAAGCGATCAGTCATTCATTCATTGCAATGATTGTTGATCTTCTAAAGAAGATCGCCCTTTTCTTTTCTTTAAGTGCCCCCAAATATTTAGATACATGTATACTGGTAAAGTAAGCCGGGTTGTTAGCTAGCTAGCTAATGAGGTAACATGACTGAACAAGGCGTAATCAAATCCCCATTAGTGGTTTTGGAAAGACTTGCGACAATAGTTTTTGGCAGGTTGATGAAAAAATATACCAGCCACTCAAAACGCTTACCAGCCAATGTATTTATTCACCATAATAACACACAAACAAAAACACACAAAAAAATATCGATTTAGTTTTTCCAGGTTTCGGATTTCCCCAGCATTTATTTCAGGTTTTTCACTCTCAAAATCAAACAAAAATAAAAAAAAATAAAATAAGGTGGATGTTCTGATGCTTAATCAGGAGACCACCTTTAAGGTCTGGGGAATAAAAAGAAAAAAATATTTTGGAGGGTATAGTTGCCCTTTACTTTTAATTGCCCACCTCAAGAGACTGCTCAAAAGCACAGTTTTCAAAACAAAAAGACCACCTGATTGATACAAACCAGCATATGATATCATTCTGCAAGGTAAGCTTACTTTGCAGTTAACATTTCATTTGCAACATTTTATTGGAAAGCCTTTAGCAATGACTGTTTCGGCATGGCTATACACACAGTGGTAGACACAGGCATTCACGTCTTCAGAAAAGTTGCATGAAATACAAATCGCCGATGCATTCTTTGGCTTTGGATTGAACAAATCTACGCTCACTTCTTTCTCTAGTGCACTCGGAAACAACTGTGCAGTGAATGAAGCCCATCATTACAATAATTCTTATCTGGGTATTTGTTTTTTCCTGGTTGTGCTGGTGCTCCCAAAATAAAATGTCAGGATATCTAGGAGCATGTGGTCGCACTTTAGAGCCCTGGTGATGATGATAAAAAATTGCTAACTTATTTGGCCTCCAGAATGAGGCCATGGATGACAGCCCGGTTGCGCCTCGGCATCATTACAGTTGGGACACAATGAGAGAAAGAAAAAAAAGGAGAGAGAAAGATGGGGAATAATGATGAAGAGGGGAATAATGATGGAGTCTGTCTGGAGAGGGAAAAGGACTGTTTCATCATCCTTCTGCATAAACATCTTGTTTCACTTCTTTATTCTCTTTCTTTCTCCCTCAGCTTCCATTTGGAGAGAGAGTTGAGTGAGAAGAGAAAGGGAGAGATAGAAAGAGAGAGTTCTATGGAGTTGAACGGTCAGAGAGAGAGATCCCGACTAAGAGGAAGAGAGAAAGAGCAGTAAGAGACAGAGGGAGCAAAAGAGGAAGAGGGCGCACAATAGAGAGAGAGAGAGAGACAGAGACAGAGACAGAGATACAGAGAAAGACAGAGAGAGACAGGCAGGCAGGCAGAAATGCCCTTTGAAAGAGCAGGAGACATGCTTTCCAGGGCTGCTTTTGGGTGTCAGAACACCCGCTCTAATCAATCAGTAGTAGACTCTTGACGTACAGTATGTGCCACCGCCTCTGCTCCAAACAAATAGTGTAAGTACATCTATAGACCTCTGTCTTACCATTTCCTCCTTTTGGGCATTGGCAGACAGGAGCATCTGCCCTCGCACCATGCACACACACACGCGTTGCATGTGTGATTTCAGACAGGTTGCGTTTGTTGTTGTTGCATATGGTTAGAGAAGGGTGTGAGGGGAGTGTCTGTCTGGTGGGTTTCCCTGCAGGTGGAGGAGAATCCCAGCACGTGTACAGCAGAGGGGGGAGGACTCCTCTCTCACTAGCTCTCCACGCTCCACTCAATAATCCACACTCCCATGCACAAATCACAGAGGGGGAAACTCCGCTGCCCAACACCCACACACTCATCCATAAATGATCAGATACACAGCTGGGAGCCTGGGATGAGAGAAAGAGAAGGAGACTGGGATAAAAATAGGTGGATAAAGACAGACAGAGGGAGGGGAGAGACATAGAGAAAGAAAGAAGGAAAGAAAGAAAGGGCATTTGCAATGGGTTGAAATAGGACAAGCACACCATAAGGTTTGAGAAACTCAAATGTATTGACTAAACAACCCACTGGAAACCCCACGCCATTTTAACAAACTTGGGTAATATCTGGTTCAGATGTTCATTAATGATATTTCAACCTTTATTCAACCACTCAAAAAGATAGACAGAAGTTTTTTGAATTTCAACCATCTAAAAGCACAACCAAATTTCCGTGGATAAACAACTCCTGATGTTTGGTTTATTTGTCATCAAAAAGTGTGATCATTTTCAACCATTTAAAAGCCCAGAAAAGTTCAAATAGGAATACAGTGTCAGATATTTTGTATTCGACAACTTAATTGTTATCACTGTGCTTCACCTAATAGCACAACCAAATTACCTGGATTCAATTATGTTTGAGATCCTTTGCAGATTATTACAGCAATTGTGAAGATCTCCACAGACCTGCGACCTTTGCATGCAATCTTTAAAATGCACACTTTCTATGATTACATAAGAATGCATTTAGTAATGGTAAGCTCAAAATGTGGCCATGGGTGTGTTACTCATTTAAAGGTTGAATAAATACTTTTACATTCGTTTGTAAGATATTTACTATATTACAAATTACTAATATTGAATGGTGTTTGGTTGACAAAGCAACCAATATCTGTATTTTAAGGAGTTTTGGGAAGTCGGTTAGGACATCTACTTTGTGCATAACAAGTAATTTTCAAAAAAATTGTTTACAGACACATTATTTCACTTAAAATTTACTGTATCACAATTCCGGTGGGTCAGAAGTTTTATTACACTAAGTTGACTGTGCCTTTAAACAGCTTGGAAAATTCCAGAAAATTATGTCATGGCTTTAGAATCTTCTGATTAGCTAATTTATAACATTTGAGACAATTGGAGGTACCTGTGGATGTATTTCAAGGTCTACCTTCAAACTCAGTGCCTCTTTGCTTGACATCATGGGCAAATCCAAAGAAATCAGCTAAGACCTCAGAAAACAAAATTGTAGACCTCCACAAGTCTGGTTCATCCTTGGGAGCAATCTCCAAATGCCTGAAGGTACCACGTTCATCTGTACAAGCAATAGTACGCAAGTATAAACACCAGGGGACCACGCAGCCGTTATACCACTCAGGAAGGAGACGCGTTCTGTCTCCTAGAGATGAACATACGTTGGTGCGAGAAGTGCAAATCAATCCCAGAACAACAGCAAAGGACCTTGTGAAGATGCTGGAGGAAACCGGTACAAAACTATCTATATCCACAGTAAAACGAGTCCTATATCAACATAACCTGAAAGGCCACTCAGCGAGTCACTGCTCCAAATCCGCCATAAAAAAAGCCAGACTACGGTTTGCATCTGCACATGGGGACAAAGATCGTACATTTTGGAGAAATGTCCTCTGGTCTGAATAAAAAATATTAGAACTGTTTTGCCATAATGACCATCATTATGTTTGGAGGAAAAAGGGGGAGGCCTGCAAGCCAAAGAACACCATCCCAACCGTGAAGAACAGGAGTGGCAGCATCATGTTGTGGGGGTGCTTTGCTGCAGGAAAATACAGTGCCTTGCGAAAGTATTCGGCCCCCTTGAACTTTGCGACCTTTTGCCACATTTCAGGCTTCAAACATGAATATATAAAACTGTATTCTTTTGTGAAGAATCAACAACAAGTGGGACACAATCATGAAGTGGAACGACATTTATTGGATATTTCAAACTTTTTTAACAAATCAAAAACTGAAAAATTGGGCGTGCAAGGGGACCGAATACTTTCGCAAGGCACTGTAGATGGCATCATGAGGGAGGAAAAGTATCTGGATATATTGAAGCAAAATCTCAAGACATCAGTCAGGAAGTTAAAGATTGGTCGCAAATGGGTCTTCCAAATGGACAATGACCGCAAGCATACTTCCAAAGTTGTGGCAAAATGGCTTAAGAACAACAAAGTCAAGGTATTGGAGTGGCCATCACAAAGCCCTGAACTCAATCCTATAGAAAATTTGTGGGCAGAACTGAAAAAGCTTGTGCGAGCAAGCAGGCCTACAAACCCAACTTATTGTGGGAAGTTTGACCTAAGTTAAACAATTTAAAGGCAATGCTACCAAATACTAATTGAGTGTATGTAATCTTCTGACCCACTGGGAATGTGATGAACGAAGTAAAAGCTGAAATAAATCACTCTCTATTACTCTGACATTTCACATTCTTAAAATAAAGTGGTGATCCTAACTGACCAAAGACAGGGAATTTTTACTAGAATTAAATGTCAGGAATTGTGAAAAAAACTGAGTTGAAATGTATTTCGCTGAGGTGTACGTAAACTTCCGAATTCAACTGTAGGTTTTCCTTTTGTTCAGGTAGGAAAGGGCAGTGTGGAGTGCAATAGAGATTGCATCATCTGTGGATCTGTTTGGGCGGTATGCTGATTGGAGTGGGACTAGGGTTTCTGGGATAATGGTGTTGATGTGAGCCATTACCAGCCTTTCAAAGCACTTCATGGCTATAGACGTGTGCTACAGGTCTGTAGTCATTTAGGCAGGTTACCTTCGTGTTCTTGGGCACAGGGACTATGGTGGTCTGCTTGAAACATGTTGGTATTACAGACTCAATCAGGGACATGTTGAAAATGTCAGTGAAGACACCTGCCCGTTGGTCAGCACATGCCTGGAACACACATCCGGGTAATCCGTCTGGTAATCCGTCTGGCCCCGCAGTCTTGTGAATGTTGACCTGTTTAAAGGCCTTTCTCGCATCGGCTATGGAGAGCGTGATCACACAGTCGTCCGGAACAGCTGATGCTCTTGTGCATGTCTCAGTGTTGCTTGACTCGAAGCGAGCATAGAAGTGATTAGCTTGTCTGGTAGACTCGTGTCACTGGGCAGCTCGTGGCTGTGCTTCCTTTTGTAGTCTGTATAGTTTGCAAGCCCTGCCACATAAGACAAGCGTCGGAGCCGGTGTAGTAAGATTCAATCTTAGCTCTGTATTGATGCTTTGCCTGTTTGATGGTTCGTCGGAGGGCATAGCATGATTTCTTATTAGCTTCCGGGTTAGAGTCCCGCACCTTGAAAGCGGCAGCTCTACCCTTTAGCTCAGTGTGAATGTTGCCTGTAATCCATGGCTACTGGTCGGGTATGTACAGTATGTACAGTCACTGTGGGGACAACGTCCTCGATGCACTTATTGATGTGGTGTACTCCTTATTGCCATCGGAAGAATCCCGGAACACGTTCTAGTCTGTGATAGCAAAACAGTCCTGTAGTTTAGCATCTGCTTCATCTGACCACTTTTTTTATAGACCGAGTCACTGGTGCTTTCAGCTTTAATTTGTGCTTGTAAGCAGGAATAAGGAGGATAGAAATATGGTCAGATTTACCAAATGGAGGGCGAGGGAGAGCTTTGTACACGTCTCTGTGTGTGGAGTACAGGTGATCTAGAATTTCCCTCTGGTTGCACATTTAACATGTTGATAGAAATTAGGTAGAACTGATTTAAGTTTCCCTGCATTAATATCCCCGGCCACTAGGAGTGCCGCCTCTGGGTGAACGGTTTCCTATGTGCTTATTTCCTTATACAGCTGACTGAGTGCGGTCTTAGTTCCAGCTTCCATCTGTGGTGGTAACTAAATAGCCACGAAAAGTATAGCTGAGAACTCTCTTGGCAAATAATGTGGTCTGCATTTTATCACAAGATACTCTACTTCAGGCGGGCAATATTCGTGATCGTACCTTGTCTAATTTATTGTCAAATGATTGCATGTTGGCGAGTAATATTGACGGTAACGGCAGCAGTCCCTCTCGCCTTCTGCGGGTCCTTACGATGCACGCAGCTCTGTGTCCTCTGTACTTGTGTCTCTTCCTCTTGCAAATAACTGGGATGTTGGCCTTGTTGGGTGTTCAGGAAAATGTCCTGTGCATCCTGCTTGTTGAAGAAAAAATCTTTGTCTAATCCGAGGTGATTGATCGCTGTCCTGATATCAGAAACTTTATGCACAAAATGAGTTACAAGTAACGCAAAAAAAAACACGTAACAACAGAATTGGTTGGCCGCCCATAAAATTGCTGCCATTTCTTCCAGCGCCATTTTACTCTGACAGAGCTCCATAGTTCCTTTGTGGAGATCGGCAGCACTCCACCAATCAGGCCTTTATGGTCTAGTGTCCAGGCGGGAGCCACTCCTCAGTAAAACGCACATGACATCCCAGTTGGAGTTTTCCAAAAGGCACCTAAAGGACTCAACAAGATTCTCTGGTCTGATGAACACAAGGTTTTAACTCTTTGGCATGAATGCCAAGTGTCACGTCTGGAGGAAAACTGGCACCATCTCTACGGTGAAGAATGGAGGTGGCAGCATCATGCTGTGGGGATGTTTTTCAGTGGCAGGGACTGGGAGACGAGGTTTCTAAAAAACAGTTTTTGCTTTATCATTATGGGGCTTTGTGTGTAGATTGATGAGGGGAAAAACTATGTAATCCATTTTAGAATAAGGCTGTAACATAACAAAATGTGGAAAAAGTCAAGCGGTCTGAATACTTTCCAAATGCACTGTGCATACAGAATGTGAGAAACACCTCAAAGTGATGCTGTGTATCGTGGACAGTGACTGTGGACATTATTCCATGTATGAAATTAAAATTAACAAGTAACACTGGCCAATGTAGAGAGGAGAGCACCTTTGGGATAAGGAACAGATCCATATGGGAACATGAGATTTCAAGGCCGTGATACAGAAAACAAGTGTTAGTGGATATATAATACAAGGAGACACATTGATAGATGAGCCACTGTTGGGGTCGTAACACCGCTCAGAGAGTGTTAATGTATCTGAGTGTCTTTTGTCCTCACAAGGGCATAGGGGGCATACATGTGGCCACATGTAGTAGTACATACAGTACAAACACACACAGACTCTTTCTATCCCTCTCTCCATCTCTCTCTCTCTCTCCAACCAGCCAGCCATGCGGATGCCTCCTAGAGAGTGAATTATGTAATAAATGGAGGTTACAGACCTGGTTATTTCTGTCCTGTTGATGGAGCCCCTGCTGGATAGCAGGTGAAAGGCCAATCATGCTCAGCGTCACCCTTGGTGGCTCCGGTCCCCAGGGATCCTGTGTGTGACTGACGGAAATAAAGGAAACTGACCTAACAACACCAGATGTGAAAGCCTTCTTCTGTCCAAATGGATCTGAGAACCACATGTCTGCTGTAACTGATTGAATGGCTTTCACCATTGAAGCTCCACAGATAAACTAGAGTAGGTTGAGAGAGTGAAAATGAAAAGTTGGTAGAGAGCGCTGTATAAAACAAATCAAATTGTATTTGTCACATGCGCCGAATGCAACAGGTGTAGCACTTACAGTGAAATGCTTACTTACAAGCCTGCATTGTTGGTTAAGTAAAAAGTAGATAAGTAAAACATTTAAAAAACATCATTAAAGAGCAGTAGTAAAAAAGCAGCAACGAGGCTATATACAGGGGGTACCGGTGCAGAGTCAATGTGTGGGGGGGGCACAGGTTAGTCGAGGTAATTGAGGTAATATGTAGATGTAGGTAGAGTTAAAGTGACTATGCATGGATAAATAAACAAAAGTAGCAGCAGCGTAAAAGAGAGGTGGGCGGGGACAATGCAAATAGTCTGGGTAGCTTTTCAGGAGTCTTATGGCCTGGGGGTAGAAGCTGTTTAGAAGACTTTTGGACCTAGACTTGACGCTCGGGTACCGCTTGCCATGCGGTAGCAGAGAGAACAGTCAATGACTAGGGTGGCTGGAGTTTTTGACAATTTTTAGGGCCTTCCTCTGACACCGCCTGGATGGCAGGAACCTTGGCCCCAGTGGTGTACTGGGCCATACGCACTACCCTCTGTAGTGCTTTGCGGTTGGAGGCCGAGCAGTTGCCATACCAGGCAGTGATGCAACCAGTCGATGGTGCAGCTGTAGAACTTTTTTAGGATCTGAGGACCCATGGAAAATGTTTTCAGTTTCTTGAAGGGGAATAGGCTTTCTCGTGCCCTCTTCACGACTGTCTTGGTGTGTTTGGACTATTCTAGTTTGTTGGTGATGTGAACACCAAGGTACAGACAGGTATAGAAAATAAGACAAAATTACTATTCAATAGGTTGAATCAAAGGACTTGCCCGCTGTACAAATAACCATGCGGCCACTGTTACATGTTGAGCAAACACTGTCAACAATTATTGTAGTAATAATAATAATTGATTGGAATTATATAATGCTTTTCTACCAATTGAGGTGCTCAAAGCGCTTTACATGGAAAGGGGGAAACTCACCTCATCCACCACTAATGTGCAGTACCCATCTGGGAGATACATGGTGAACATATTTGTGCCAGAACGCTGACCGGACATCAGCTTGTAACAATTTTAACAATTAACAGGGAAGCATTTGGATTGTTATGTCAGTTAGATGGAATGGTGTTTCCATAGTTACTGCAAGGCAGAGATGCCTGATTGAGGATCCAATTAGGTTGGTGCCAGGAAATCATGACCAATACAAGTCATTAAATTAAATTGTAAACATAAAGAGACACTGCTAATTAGTAAACAATGAGCAATTGATTGTTGTAATTAGCCAGTTTGCATTGGGTTAGCTAATTATGGAAGATTGGTGTATGTCAAGGGAAATATAGTATCATTTCTAACAAAGCTTTGTACATATATTTCAGGATGATGTGTATCCATGGAAATAATCAGAATTCATATCATGACAGTTTTGAAAACATGGTTTGTCCAAAGAAAGTGGTCTCTTGGCACAACTTACACCAGGTATGGGGTAAATTGAGCATCGGGACAGGGTAAGTTGAGCCGCCTTGTGGTAATTGGGTGATGGTGTCCTGTGACAGTGGGTGATGATGCTGGTAGCTCAAAGTTTAATTAATGGAATGGGGGTGTGGTATATTGTATATCTCTGATTTATAAAACAATCTTAAAACAAACTACTTTGGTTTAGATACAAGCATTAGGAAATGTATAACACAAACTAACTTGCTTACCACTTTATCCATGTGGTTTCTTCCGTCACAGACTCCATGAAATTATGACCTCTTCTTAAATATTTTGTCACATGATTCATTGTGTGTATGTTTTCCTAGAACGAGGGTGAGTGGCACAACTAACCCTTTGGCTCGACTTACTCCACTCTCCCTTACAGTGGCTTGTTGTTGTTTTGGGAAGAATTTAGACACATAACTTGTTTGGCACATACTGTAGACAGAACAGCTGAGACGAACATTCCATTGGACTAGTGCTGAGTGATTAGTGCTTTCTGAGGTTGATTCGGTTTTGGGATCGATTACCCAAAAATATGTCAATGATCTTTTTAAACATTATGTAATGTTTATAACATTTCATAATGCATTATGTGTGTTGAATGCTGTCACAACATAGAAGAAAAAAAACAATGAATACAAGTCCCATGATGGTAGTGACTGTCTGTTACTGCTTGTCACTTTAATAACCTTCATTCATTCACATTACTTTAATCAAATATTTCGTTTGTTGTGTATATGACATTTGTATTATTTGTATTATTTGATGACTATTATTTCATTAAAAGTCATCATCTCATTACCATTGAGCTGCTGCCTATGCTGTCTTAGGTCTGTCTGCCCTGTCTTATTCCCTGTCTTAGGTCTGTCTTCCCTGTCTTATTCCATATCTTAGGTCTGTTAGGATCACCACTTTATTTTAAGAATGTGAAGTGTCAGAATAATAGTGGAGAGAATGATTTATTTCAGATTTGATTTCTTTCATCACCTTCCCAGTGGGTCAGACGTGTACATACACTCAATTCGTATTTGGTAGCATTGCCTTTAAATTGTTTAACTTTTGTCAAACGTTTCGGGTAGCCTTCCACAAGCTTCCCACAATAAGTTGGGTGAATTTTGGCCAATCGCTCCTGACAGAGCTGGTGTAACTGAGTCAGGTTTGTAGGCCTCCTTTCTCACACACACTTTATCAGCTCTGCCCACAAATTGTTTATGGGATTGACGTCAGGCCTTTGTGATGGCCCTTCCAATACCTTGATTTAGTTGTCCTTATGCCATTTTGCCACAACTTTGGAAGTATGCTTGGGGTCATTGTCCATTTGGAAGACCCATTTCCGACCAAGCTTTAAGTGATGTCTTGAGATGTTGCTTCAATATATCCACATAATTTGCCTCCCTCATGATGCCATCTATTTTGTGAAATGCACCAGTCCCTCCTGCAGCAAAGCACCCCCACAACATGATGCTGACACTCCCCTGCTTCACGGTTGGGATGGTGTTCTTTTATGGAGGTTTATGGAGGTTTTGGAGCTGTGGCTTCTTCCTTGCTGAGTGGCCTTTCAGGTTAGGTCGATATAGGACTCATTTTACTGTGGATATAGATATAGTACCTGTTTCCTCAAGCATCTTCACAAGGTCCTTTGGGGTTGTTCTGGGATTGATTTGCACTTTTCACACCAAAGTATGTTCATCTCTAGGAGACAGAACACTTCTCCTTCCTGAGTGGTATGACGGCTGCGTGGTCCCATGGTGTTTATACTTGCGTACTATTATTTGTACAGATGATTGTGCTACCTTCAGGCGTTTGGAAATTGCTCCCAAGGATGAACCAGACTTGTGGAGGTCTACAATTTTTTTTTCTGAGGTCTCAGCTGATTTATTTTGATTTGCCCATGATGTCAAGCAAAGAGGCACTGAGTTTGAAGGTAGGCCTTGATATACATACACAGGTAAACCTCCAATTGACTGAAATTATGTCAATTAACCTATCAGAAGCTTTTAAAGCCATGACATAATTTTCTGGAATTTTCCAAGCTGTTTAAATGCACAGTTGTATGTAAACTTCTGACCCAATGGAATTGTGATACAGTGAATTATAAGTTAAATAATCTGTCTGTAAACAATTGTTGGAAAACTTGCCAAAACTATAGTTTGTTAACAAGAAATTTGTGGAGTGGTTGAAAAATGAGTTTTAATGACTCCAACCTAAGTGTATGTAAACTTCCGACTAAAACTTTTTATATTTATAATTAGAGATTTATAGATTTATAATCAGCTATAAAATGGGGCAGTCATTTTGGACCGGGAACACAGAATTAACATGAAACGAACACAATAGGAGGGTTAACTATGTAGAATACTGGCCTATTGGAAACTACAACTCCCTACTACATCACA
This sequence comes from Oncorhynchus mykiss, assembly GCF_057628025.1. Lineage (NCBI taxonomy): Eukaryota > Metazoa > Chordata > Actinopteri > Salmoniformes > Salmonidae > Oncorhynchus > Oncorhynchus mykiss. The sequence continues at coordinate 7,183,009 of NC_143044.1, forward strand.
TAGTTCGGGCTTGATCTGATTTATCTGTAGAGAAACTGCGTAATGTGCACATTGAGTTCAAAGGGAAAAAAACAGAATGAAATGGAATTCAAATAATTGAACTAATGTTGCTTCAAAACTGACATTTTGGTTAATTGCTCAGCACGAACTAGGCACAAACTGGTTGAATCAATGTTGATTCAACGTAATGTGAAGTGGAAACTACATTGGATTTTTTAAACGCCATCAACATTTTAGTGCTAGCCGAGCCCTTACCCGAACCCTAGGTATTTATGAAAAAACAGGCCCTACCCGAATGTCTAATCTCAGGGCCCATCAAGCTCGGGTCAGGTAGCAGAGCTCTAGTGTGATGGCAGGCCCTCTTCTGTAGCAGGGCTGTGTGTAGCCAGGCTGAAGTGCTGGGAGTGGGTTCATCATCAGGCCTGATCTGGTTCAGATGAATACAGCAGGATACCACATTATGGATGGCATTGACAGCCGGAGAGAGGCCTCCAAAAACACAGAAATAGACTGACCCTGTAGGAGTCTGAGAGGAAAGGGCACACTCCCTCTCATTCCCCCCCACTCCCCCTCTGTCGGAGTCTGATGATGACTTACTTTTAGAGACAGAGACACACATAGTCTGACTGATGGCCGGAAGTTTGTCATCCATCCACACATCTGTCTCTGTTATAGCTGTGGTGATCTGGAAGGAATGGTGGCTCAATGCTCCCTGAGTGGAATGGATTCCCATCAGTCTCTATACCTGCATAGATTTGGGATGCAATCTGTCTGTTTCGCCGTCATTCATCTGAGAAAAGGGTTTGGAGAAATATAAAGCAACACTTCATGACACATCTTAAAACTGAAGTTGGCATCATACTAGGGGTGGCAGGTAGACTAGTGGTTAGAGCGTTGGGTCAGTAACTGAAAGGTTGCTGGATCGAATCCCTGAGCTGACAAAGTAAAAATCTGTCATTCTGAGCAAGGCAGTTAACCCACTGTTCCCTGGGCATTGAAGACGTGGATGTTGATTATGGCCGCCCCACGCACCTCTCTGATTCAGAGGGGTTAGGTAAGATGTGTTCAGATGTACAACATATGTGGTATTTGGGAGAGCATGGTGCTTGCAACACCAGGATAGTGGGTTGGTTTTCCTTGACCACCTATAGGTAAAATATAAGTCACTGTATAAAAGCATCAGCTAAATGGCATGTTACGTTATACTGTATATTCTAAATTATAGTGCCATTGAAACATAGTCATAGAAAAACACAGTCCAATATCTGTGTGCTCATAGCAATAACGATGAGGATATTTGTGGCAACCCTCTTCTTTCTGATGTAAAGGGACACCCTTACCTTTACATAAAGGCAAAAATCTCACAGAGAGAATGGTGTCCATTACTACAGTGACACCAAGATGGCTGATGCCTGTCTTCTACTGGCCAGTCCAGTGCCATGGTTACCAACCCTGTGAAAACAGCATGTCACCCATCAGTGACTCTGAGCCAGAAGGGAATCCCCCTGTCGCCCAACCACCACCACCACTCTCTGTTCCAGTTCGGACCACACAGGCTAGTTGCTTATCTCATTACTGGCCTGTGAAGAATTTATTTGACCTTCATTTAACCAATTTATTTACAACTGAGACCTGGCCAAGACAAAGCAAAGCAGTGCGACAAAAACATGGGATAAACAAACATACAGTCAATAACACAATAGAAAAATCTGCATACAGTGTGTGCAAACGAAGTAAGGAGGTAAGGCAATAAATAGGCCAATAGTGGCAAAGTAATTACAATTGATCAATTTACACTGGAGTTATATATGTGCAGATGAGGATGTGCAAGTAGAAATACTGGTGTGCTAAAGAGTAGAAAAACAAATATAGGGATGAGGTATGTAGTTGGTTGGATGGGATATTTACATATGGGCTGTGTACAGCTGCAGCGATCGGTAAGCTTCTCTGACAGCTGACACTTAAACTTAGTGAGGGAGATACAAGTTTCCAACTTCAGTGATTTTTGCAATTCGTTCCAGTCATTGGCAGCAGAGAACTGGAAGGAAAGTCGGCCACAGGAGGTGTTGGCTTTGGGAATGACAAAAGATATACTGTACCTGCTGGAGCGTGTGCTACGGGTGGGTGTTGCTATCGTGACCAGTGAGCTGAGATAAGGCGGAGCTTTACCTAGCAAAGACTTATAGATGACCTGGAGCCAGTGGGTTTGGCGACAAATATTTGGGGAATACCAGCCAACGAGAGCATTCAGGTAGCAGTGGTGGGTGGTATATAGGGCTTTGGTGACAAAACAAATGGCACTGTGATAGACTGCATCCAATTTGCTGAGTGAAGTGTTGGAGGCTATTTAATAAATTACATCACCGAAGACAAGGACCGGTAGGATAGTCAGTTTTACGAGGGTATGTTTGGCAGCATGAGTGAAGGAGGCTTTGTTGTGAAATAGGAAGCTGATTCTAGATTTAACTTTGGATTGGAGATGCTTAATGTGAGTCTGGAAGAAGAGTTTACAGTCTAGCCAGACACCTAGCTATTTATAGTTGTTGACATATTCTAAGTCAGAACTGTCCGCCCGGGCGGGTGCAGGCAGTGATGGATTGAAGAGCATGCATTTCGTTTAACTAGCATTTAGGAGCAGTTGGAGGCCACGGAAGGAGTGTTGTATGGCGTTGAAGCTTGTTATGGAGGTTTGTTAACACAGGGTCCAAAGAAGGGTCAGATGTATACAGAATGGTGTTGTCACCCACAGCAAGAGCGACATCATTGATAATACAGAGAAAAGAGTCGGCCCGAGAATTGAACCCTGTGGCACCCCCATAGAGACTGCCAGAGGTCCAAACAACAGGCCCTCCGATTTGACACAATGAACAATGAACAATGATCTGAGAAGTAGTTAGTGACCCAGACGAGGCAGTCATTAGAGAAACCAACGCTGATGAGTCTGCCAATAAGAATGCGGTGATTGACCAAGTCAAAAGCCTTGGCCAGGTGGATGAAGAAGGCTGCACAATACTGTCTTTTATCGATGGCGGGTATGATATCGTTTAGGACCTTGAGAGTGGCTGAGGTGCACTCGTGACCAGCTCGGAAACCAGATTGCACAGCAGAGAAGGTACAGTGGGATTCGAAATGGTCAGTGAGCTGTTTGTTCACTTGAAATTCAAACACTTTAGAAAGGCAGGGCAGGATGGATATTGGTCTGTAACAGTTTGGGTCTAGAGTGTCTCCCCCTTTGAAGAGGGGGATGACCGTGGCCGCTTTCCAATCTTTAGGAATCTCAGACGATACGAAAGAGAGATTGAATAGACTAGTAATAGGGGTTGCAAAAATGGTGGCGGATAATTTTAGGAAGAGGGTCCAGATTGTCTAGCCCAACTGATTTGTAGGGATCCAGATTTTGCAGCTCTTTCAGAAAATCAGCTGTCTGAATTTGCTGCGGGGGGTGTAGAGCTGTTTGCTGGGTTTGGGGTAGCCATGTGGAAAGCATGGCCAGCCGTAGAGAAATGGTTATTGAAATTCTCGATTATTGTGGATTTATCAGTGGTGACAGTGTTTCCTAGTCTCAGTGGGCAGCTGGGAGGAGGTACTCTTATTCTCCATGGACTTCACAGTGTCCCAAAACTTTTTGGAATTAGTGCTGCAGGACGCAGATTTCTGTTTGAAAAGGCTAGCCTTTGCTTTCCTAACTGACTGTGTGTATTGGTTCCTGACTTCCCTGAAACGTTGCAAATCGCGGGGACTATTCAATGCTAGTGCAGTACGCCACAGGGTGTTTTTGTGCTGGTCAAGGGCAGTCAAGTCTGGAGGGAACCAAGGGCTATATCTGTTCTTAGTTCAACAGGGGCATGCTTATTTATGGTGAGGAAAGCATTTTAAAAGAACAACCAGGCATCCTCTACTGACTGGAGGAGGTCAATATCCTTCCTGTCACGATCCTCTTCCTGGAAATGACTGGACCAAAGCGCAGCGTGATGAGCGTACATTTCTTTTTATTTTAAATGAATGTCGCCAACAAAACAAGGAAACGACCGTGAAGCTTAACTTGGGCAATAGTGCCACTAACAAAGATAACTACCTACAAATGCGAAAGGAAAAAAGGCTGCCTAAGTATGATTCCCAATCAGAGACAACGATAGACAGCTGCCTCTGATTGAGAACCACACCCGGCCAAACACAAAGAAATAGAAATAAAGGAACTAGAATGCCCACCCTAGTCACACCCTAGCCTAACCAATATAGAGAATAAAAGCCTCTCTATGGCCAGGGCGTGGCACTTCCAGGATACCCGGGCCAGGTCGATTAGAAAGGCCTGCTTGCAGAAGTGTTTTGAGCGCTTGACGGTGATGAGGGGTGGTCGTTTTACCGCAGACCCATAACGGACGCAGGCAATGAGGCAGTGATCGCTGAGATCCTGGTTGAAAACAGCAGAGGTGTATTTAGAGGGCAAGTTGGTCAGGATGATATCTACGAGGGTGCCCCTGTTTGCAGATTTGGGGTTGTACCTGGTTGGTTCCTTGATAATTTGTGTGAGATTAAGGGCATCTAGCTTAGATTGTAGGACGGCCGGGGTGTTAAGCATATCCCAATTTAGGTCACCTAGTAGTAAGGACTCTGACGATAGATGGGGGCCAATCAATTTACATATGGTGTCCAGGGCACAGCTGGCAGCTGAGGGGGGTCTATAACAAACGGCAACAGTGAGGGACTTATTTCTGCAGAGATGGATCTTTAAAAGTAGAAGCTCTAACTGTTTGGGCATAGACCTGGATAGTATGACAGATTGCAATTCGGCCCCCTTTAGCAGTTCTGTCTTGACGGAAGATGTTGTAATTGGGGATGGAAATCTCAGAATTTTTGGTGGCATTCCTAAGCCAGGATTCAAACACAGCTAGGACATCAGAGCTGGTAGAGTGTGCTAAAGCAGTGAATAAAGCAAACTTATGGAGGAGGCTTCTGATGTTAACATGCATGAACCCAAGGCTTTTACTGTTGCATAAGTCAACAAATGAGAGCGCCTGGGTAATGGGAGGGATGCTGGGGTCTGCAGGGCCTGGGTTAACCTCTACATCATCAGAGGAACAGAGGAGGAGTAGGAAGAGGGTACGGCTAAAGGCAATAAGAACTGGTCGTCTAGTGCTTTGGGAACAGAGATTAAAAGGAGCAGATTTCTGGGCGTGGTAGGATAGATTCAGGGCATAGAGTACAGACAAGGGTATGGTCGGGTGCGAGTACAGTGGGGGTAAACCTAGGCATTGAGTGACAATGAGAGAGGTTGCATCTCTGGAGGTGCCAGTTAAGCTAGGTGCGGTCTCCGCATGTGTGGGGGTGGGACAAGGGGGCAATCTGAGGCATGTTGAGCAGGACTAGGGGCTCCGCAGTAAAATAAAACAATGAGAGCTGCCCTAACCAACAGTATACAAGGCATATTGACATTAGAGAGAGTTATGAAGCAATCACAGGTGTTGATTGGGAGAGCTAAGACAACAACAGGTGAGACAACAACGGGTAAACAGCTAAGACAACAACAACGGGTAAATGGCAATGAATGGGCAGAGAGGGTAAGTTAGCTACACACAGGGCCTGATAAAACAAAATGAAGTACCGTGGTAATGAACAGTCCAGTAGGCATCATCTGTGTGGCCGAGTGATCATAGGGTCCAATGAGCAGCAATAGATGAAACAAGGATGCCGTTCGGTAGCCGACTATTACGCTAGGCGAGCGGGAGACACATCGTTCAGGAAGCTAGCGGGCCGGAGCTAGCAGATGGATCATCACCACATCCATGACGCAGAGACTGGTTGAGAGCACATTGGCCGAATTACGCCAGCAGATCAGCAGAGCAGTCGTTATGGATTGGCGGGGCTCCGTGTCGACAAAGGGTCCAGGCCAATTGGCAAGAGATGTATTGTAGAGAGGTATATTATTTGATGAAACATAAAGTTTGCCCTTTACAGCTATAGCCCATAGAAGCTAATTGAATAACAGATGTGTATCCCAGTACCGGTCTTGAAGTGTCTGTAATAATCTTGAAGTGTCTGTAATAATTAGACCCATGTTTGGTCAGTTATAGCACTTTTTTGCCATTTTTACAGCCCAGTACTGGGATACCTTCAGAATCTTGTGTGAAGCTTGTGTGTTCAGAGAAAAACACTTTCATGTTCATGAGAGTATCCCCTTTCGATATTAGTGACATATTAGTTTATAGCTCCGTCGGTTCGGTCTGGACAGTGGGTTTTGTGAGAAGACAACTTCGAAAGGAAGGACATCCGTGAGAGGTCAGACGAGTGCCATAAAGCTTGTAGATGTCCTAGAGCCAAACAACCAACACTGTCGTGTTCGTGAGAGTCTCATCTTTCGATGGTGGCTTCTTAGTTTGTAGCTCACATGGTTGGGTTTTCCAGACAATTTTGTCAAGATATTCTTGTCCAGATGATCTTGGGTAGAAAAGACAGCTTTTACAAGCCCCATGTTATGGAATTGGCACAAGCTTTATTTTGCCAGAAAGACAGGATTTTCAAGACAAATGGGAACTCAGAAAAATATTAGGTTAAATCACGTTAGTGATCTTCAGGTCAGATAGTTGGAGCTCTAGAAAGATGCCCGAGTTTCCGACATGGAATTCCGAGTTGGAAGACCAGTAAAAAAAATATTTTCCCAGTCTGAGAAAGTTTTTTCTTGAGTTCCCTGTTGTTTTGAATGCAGCATGAGCTGCAGCCACTAGAAGAAACTGTAATTATAGCATAAACACACGGGAGCTAATCAATATTCAAAATTACTTTACCATGTGACGCAGGGGTGCGTCAATCGACTCTAGATAGATTTTTATGAGATGAAGGTCATATTCCCTTAGGGGATTCTGTTTTAATGTTGGAGGCTGTAAATGCCTGCAATTAAGCATAAGTCATGCATGGGAAAAGTGAAGTTTGCACAGAGGGATAGCAAACATGTGTACATAAATGTGTGCAATGGATAAGCCATGAATTTTAGCAAAGATGAGCTGTTGACATTTCAAACAGCAGTTGAAATGCTCAGTGAGGTTTAGAGAAGGGGTGGCAGGGTAGCCTAGTGGTTAGAGCGTTGGACTAGTAACCGAAAGGTTTCAAGTTCAAATCCCCAAGCTGACAAGGTACAAATCTGTCGTTCTGCCCCTGAACAGGCAGTTAACCCATTATTCCTAGGCGATCATTGAAAATAAGAATTTGTTCTTAACTGACTTGCCTAGTTAAAATAAAAAGGAGTGCTCAGATTATAGACTACTGTAGCTAGCTAGGTAAATAAAGAAAGAGCTCTCTCTCCCTTTAATAAAGTGTGTTACCTTTTTATGGTGAGCCAGCAAGACAATTAAACCTTACTGAAGGAAAGTGCTGTCCAGAAATCTATCTTCATCCACCTAGCCACAGTAGTTTATATCCCACAGACTAAGGATATGTTAAAAATCTGTCATTATGGTGTATTGTGTGTAGATTGATGAGGGAAAATAAGAAGGTAATGTAACAATATGTGGAAAAATGCAGGGGGTCTGAATACTTTCTGAATGCACTGTATATTTAAGCAATAAGGCAGGAGGGGGTGTGGTATACGGCCAATATAAAATGGCTATGGGCTGTTCTTAATAAGCATGGCGCAATGCCATGGTATATTGGCCATATACCACAAGCCCCTGTCGTGTCTTTGGCTATGCCGGATTAAGTGATATGACATGCTATTCTATAAAATAATTTCTCCATAATTAATATTACCTGATTGAGCTAATCATGTAAATGTAATTAACTAGAGAGTCGGGCACCACAAAATAATATTTATAGAGCTGTTATCTTCTGAATAAACTCTTAAAGACCTAGTAATATTTTACATCAATAGCAGTCAATATTAATCATCATCTTAATTCAGTCTCTTCTGAAAGTTGTAAATTCTTGGTTATCTGCACGAACCCTGGCTAACAATTTGAATCAGCAATACAAAATTGGGTTTAATTATTTATTTACTAAATACCTAACTAATCACACAGAATTACACATACACATAATTAAATCATAACTTGATTACAAATTATGTCATAAAGGAAAACATCCCTAGCGGGCGGAACAGATATGGCAGCTTGTTACACAAAAGAAAAGGGGCTGGGTTTGAGTGAAAGAGCGGGAAGACTGAGGAACAAAGGGCGAAACTGTGCTATCGTAAATACAGTATCTTATGCATTCTAAATTACCGCCCATTTGGAAAAGGAAAATGCAATACATATTTACTCTGAGCTGCGCTTCGGTAGGTTGGTGGTAGATGGAAGGCCGTGTTGCCCAACCGAGTCCTTTGAAGAATGTCTCTGCTGGTAAATTGAATACGTTGTAGTAACGTCGTTGTGTGGTAGACTGGATACTCTGTCTGTTCCTTCCTAACCCTCGTTTGCAGCGGCTGTTGCTAACTCAACGGCTAGGAGGTATCACTTCTGTAGTGAATAAGAGTTCAAAGTTCAAACCATTCGCAACCAAAGCTCACGCTGATGTTGGCTTCATTCTATAGTTATTATCTGAACCATTCTGACATCGGACCGTCGTCCTCACAACAGGAGGTTATATTGTTGTCAAGGGCTTATATAGGAAGGGAGAGGAGGGAGTGTTTGAAAAGTTTTATAGCCCATGTCCGTTCACAGGGCCGGGCCACTGATTGACCAGAGCCCTGTCTTATGAAAACCCAAATCTCACATTTTAGAAGTTAAACAACATTTCATCCCATCACGAAGAATGTCATATTCAAACATTTAAATTGAACAACAATTCCATGTGAATCCGATAACTCTGATGTGTAGACTTTCCACTGTAGAGTTTGTCATCTTATCATTGATGAGAATGTCTCAGATGACAACCGAACTGACATCATATTCATTAAGTACCACCGCATATGTTCAATTGGTCGCATTACCAGAATATAGTTAATTTCCCCCCACCTTCTGATATTCCCAGAATCTCTATGTTAACCAAGGGTTTTGCAAATGTAACATCAGTAGGGTAGAGGGAGGAAAAAGGGGGGAAGAGGTATTTATGACTGTCATAAACCTACCCCCCAGGCCAACGTCATGACACCCCTGAGGTGCCGTATTGCTATTATAAACTGGTTATCAACGTAATTAGAGCAGTCAAAATATACGTTTTGTCATACCTATGCTATACAGTCTGATATACCATGGCTGTCAGCCAATCAGCATTCAGGGCTCAAACCACCGAGTTTATAATACCTGTTACTGTCTGAAAAAACAAACAAACACATTTTAAAAAACAAACATTTTTCACAGAGGGTGAGGCAGCAGAGTTTGAACAAGGACAACCATAGAAAGTAATGATGCAGTTCTCCCCATCTCCCATGTACACACAGATCGTTTATTCATTGCTTATCAATGGTGAACATAAAGCCTTGGCTGTTGAGAGGATACCTGATGTTTGTGACAAAGCAATTAATCAAACACATCACAGGTCACAAAATCAATTTGATACCCTCCTGTTCGTAGTCACATTATTCAAACTGAGTGGATAACATAGCGACATGGACAAACACACAAAGAAAACCTCACCCTGTCAATTGAGTCTTATCTTGCTAGTTGTTTTTGCATAAAACATAAACAGCATAAGAATTCACTGAGGTTGATGTAGATGTGAGTGTAACATAAGGAGGCTCAGGTAATTGATTGATGGTGCTCGCTGTCCATTGTCTGTCATGCATTGCAACTCCCAATAGATTACTCTCCTGCTCTACCTCTCCCTCCCCCTTCTTTCTGTTTGCATCTCTGTATTTCTCTCTCCTTCATTTGTTTGAGAGATGAGGTGTATCGGGTGTTAATTAATGATCCTCTTTGTCTTATCCTCTGCTCCGTCCACAACCACCCACATGTGTGGGCCGCATTAAGTCTCAATGGTGGGCGGCTCACCATTCCCCCATGGGGCACCATGGGTACTGGGAGGTGGGGGAGACACACTAAAAGGTTCAGGGAGAATCAAATCAAATACATTTTTAATTGTCACACGCGCCGTGTAGACCTTACCGTGAAATGCTTGCTTACAAGCCCTTAACCAACAACACAATTTCAGAAATAGAGCTAAGAAAATAACATACTTACTGTCATGTATTGTCATGTTGTGTCTTGTTCCTGTTCTTTCTCTTCACCCTGTCTCCCTCTGCTGGTCGTATTAGGTTACCTTTTCTTCCCCTCTTTCCCCCAGCTGTTCCTTGTCTTCTCTAATTACCTCGTTCACCCCTTTTCCCACCTGTTCCCTTTTTCCCTCTGATTAGGTCTCTATATCTCTCTCTGTTCCTGCTCCTGTCTTTGTCGGATTCTCGTTTGTGTTTCTCATGCCTGAACCAGACTATCGTCGTGTTTGCTGCAACCTTGTCCTGTCCTGTCGGAATCTGCCTGTTCATCTAACCTTGTCCTGTCCTGTCGGAATCTGCCTGTCCATCTGAGCCTATGTGTGTTTCGTCATTAAAGAAACTCTGTTTTGTTAATTCGCTTTTGGGTCCTCATTCACGCACCTGACAGAAGAATCCGACCAAGAATGGACCCAGCGACTTCGGATCCTCTCCACTCAGCCGTCGAGATCCAGGGAGCGATGCTAGGCAGACACGAGCAGGAATTGTCTGCTGCTCGACATGCCGTTGAGACCCTGGCCGCCCAAGTCTCCAACCTCACAGAACAGGTTTACCATCTCCGCCTCGATCCACCGGCCACTTCCAGGGCTTTCGAATCTCCGGAGCCCAGAATCAATAACCCGCCGTGTTACTCTGGGGAGCCCACTGAATGCCGCTCGTTCCTCACCCAGTGTGATATTGTGTTTTCTCTCCAGCCCAACACTTACTCCAGGAGCACTGCTCGTATCGCCTACGTCATATCTCTCCTTACTGGACGGGCTCGTGAGTGGGGCACGGCAATCTGGGAGGCAAGGGCTGAGTGTACTAACCAGTATCAGGACTTTAAGGAGGAGATGATACGGGTTTTTGATCGATCTGTTTTTGGGGAGGAGGCTTCCAGGGTCCTGTCTTCCCTATGTCAAGGTAATCGATCCATAACAGACTACTCTATTGAGTTTCGCACTCTTGCTGCCTCCAGTGACAGGAACGAGCCGGCTTTGCTCGCTCGTTTTCTGGAGGGTCTCCGCGCGGAGGTAAAGGATGAGATTCTCTCCCGGGAGGTTCCTTCCAGCGTGGATTCCTTGATTGAACTCGCTATTCGCATAGAGCGACGGGTTGATCTTCGTCACCGAGCTCGTGGAAAGGAGCTCGCGTTCTCCGTTGCCCCCCTCTCCGCATCACTACCATCTTCCTCTGCCGGCTCTGGTGCTGAGCCTATGCAGCTGGGAGGTATCCGCATCTCGACAAAAGAGAGGGAACGGAGAATCACCAACCGCCTCTGTCTCTATTGCGGTTCCGCTGGTCATTTTGTCACTTCATGTCCAGTAAAAGCCAGAGCTCATCAGTAAGCGGAGGGCTACTGGTGAGCGCTACTACTCCTGTCTCTCCTTCAAGATCCTGCACTACCTTGTCGGTCCATCTACGCTGGACCGGTTCGTCAGCTTCCTGCAGTGCCTTGATAGACTCTGGGGCGGAGGGCTGTTTTATGGACGAGACCTGGGCTCGGGAACATGACATTCCTCTCAGACAGTTAAGGGAGCCCACGGCCTTGTTCGCCTTGGATGGTAGTCCTCTCCCCAGGATTCAGCGTGAGACGCTACCTTTAACCCTCACTGTCTCTGGTAATCATAGCGAAACCATTTCTTTTTTAATTTTTCGTTCATCTTTTACACCTGTTGTTTTGGGCCATCCCTGGCTAGTTTGTCATAATCCTTCTATTAATTGGTCTAGTAATTCTATCCTCTCCTGGAACGTCTCTTGTCATGTGAAATGTTTAATGTCTGCTATCCCTCCTGTTTCCTCTGTCTCTTCTTCACAGGAGGAGCCTGGTGATTTGACAGGGGTGCCGGAGGAATATCACGATCTGCGCACGGTGTTCAGTCGGTCCAGGGCCACCTCTCTTCCTCCACACCGGTCGTATGATTGTAGTATTGATCTCCTTCCGGGAACCACTCCCCCCCGGGGTAGACTATACTCTCTGTCGGCTCCCGAAAGTAAGGCTCTCGAAGATTATTTGTCTGTAGCTCTTGACGCCGGTACCATAGTCCCCTCCTCCTCTCCCGCCGGAGCAGGGGTTTTTTTTGTCAAGAAGAAGGACGGGTCTCTGCGCCCCTGCATAGATTATCGAGGGCTGAATGACATAACAGTGAAGAATCGTTATCCGCTTCCTCTTATGTCTTCAGCCTTCGAGATCCTGCAGGGAGCCAGGTTTTTCACTAAGTTGGACCTTCGTAACGCTTACCATCTCGTGCGCATCAGGGAGGGGGACGAGTGGAAGACGGCATTTAACACTCCGTTAGGGCACTTTGAATACCGGGTTCTTCCTTTCGGCCTCGCTAACGCTCCAGCTGTCTTTCAGGCATTAGTCAATGACGTCCTGAGAGACATGCTGAACATCTTTGTTTTCGTTTACCTTGACGATATCCAGATTTTTTTCACCGTCACTCCAGATTCATGTTCAGCACGTTCGACGTGTCCTCCAGCGCCTTTTAGAGAATTGTCTTTTTGTGAAGGCTGAGAAGTGCACTTTTCATGCCTCCTCCGTCACATTTCTCGGTTCTGTTATTTCCGCTGAAGGCATTAAGATGGATCCCGCTAAGGTCCAAGCTGTCATTGATTGGCCCGTCCCTAAGTCACGCGTCGAGCTGCAGCGCTTTCTCGGCTTCGCGAACTTCTATCGTCGTTTCATCCGTAATTTCGGTCAGGTGGCAGCTCCTCTCACAGCCCTTACTTCTGTCAAGACGTGCTTTAAGTGGTCCGTTTCCGCCCAGGGAGCTTTTGATCTCCTCAAGAATCGTTTTACATCCGCACCTATCCTTGTTACACCTGACGTCTCTAGACAGTTCGTTGTCGAGGTTGACGCGTCAGAGGTGGGCGTGGGAGCCATTCTTTCTCAGCGCTCCCTCTCTGACGACAAGGTCCACCCTTGCGCGTATTTTTCTCATCGCCTGTCGCCGTCGGAACGTAACTATGATGTGGGAAACCGCGAACTGCTCGCCATCCGCTTAGCCCTAGGCGAATGGCGACAGTGGTTGGAGGGGGCGACCGTTCCTTTTGTCGTTTGGACTGACCATAGGAACCTTGAGTACGTCCGTTCTGCCAAACGACTTAATGCGCGTCAGGCTCGTTGGGCGCTGTTTTTCGCTCGTTTCGAGTTCGTGATTTCTTATCGTCCGGGCTCTAAGAACACCAAGCCTGATGCTTTATCTCGTCTCTTCAGTTCTTCAGTAGCCTCCACTGACCCCGAGGGGATTCTCCCTGAGGGGCATGTTGTCGGGTTGACTGTCTGGGGAATTGAGAGGCAGGTAAAGCAAGCACTCACTCACACTCCGTCGCCGCGCGCTTGTCCTAGGAACCTTCTTTTCGTTCCCGTTCCTACTCGTCTGGCCGTTCTTCAGTGGGCTCACTCTGCCAAGTTAGCCGGCCACCCTGGCGTTCGGGGTACGCTTGCTTCCATTCGCCAGCGTTTTTGGTGGCCCACCCGGGAGCATGACACGCGTCGTTTTGTGGCTGCTTGTTCGGTCTGCGCGCAGACTAAGTCCGGTAACTCCCCTCCTGCCGGCCGTCTCAGGCCGCTTCCCATTCCCTCTCGACCGTGGTCTCACATCGCCTTAGATTTTGTCACCGGACTGCCTTCGTCAGCGGGGAAGACTGTTATTCTTACGGTTGTCGATAGGTTCTCTAAGGCGGCTCATTTTATTCCCCTTGCTAAGCTTCCTTCTGCTAAAGAGACGGCACAAATCATCATCGAGAATGTTTTCAGAATTCATGGCCTTCCGTCAGACGTCGTTTCGGACAGAGGTCCGCAATTCACGTCTCAATTTTGGAGGGAGTTTTGCCGTTTGATTGGGGCTTCCGTCAGTCTCTCTTCCGGCTTTCACCCCCAGTCTAACGGTCAAGCAGAACGGGCCAATCAGACTATTGGTCACATCTTACGCAGTCTTTCTTTTCGTAACCCTGCGTCTTGGTCAGAACAGCTCCCCTGGGCAGAATACGCCCACAACTCGCTTCCTTCGTCTGCGACCGGGCTATCTCCTTTTCAGAGTAGCCTCGGGTACCAGCCTCCGCTGTTCTCATCTCAGTTCGCCGAGTCCAGCGTCCCCTCCGCTCAGGCTTTTGTCCAACGTTGCGAGCGCACCTGGAAGAGGGTCAGGTCTGCACTTTGCCGTTATAGGGCGCAGACTGTGAGAGCTGCTAATAAGCGTAGAACTAAGAGTCCTAGATATTGTCGCGGTCAGAGAGTTTGGCTCTCCACTCAGAACCTTCCCCTTAAGACAGCTTCTCGCAAGTTGACCCCGCGGTTCATTGGTCCGTTCCGTATTTCTCAGATCATTAATCCTGTCGCAGTGCGACTTCTTCTTCCGCGATATCTTCGTCGCGTCCACCCGGTCTTCCATGTCTCCTGTGTTAAGCCCGTTCTTCGCGCCCCCGCTCGTCTCCCCCCCCCCCCCCCCATCCTTGTCGAGGGCGCACCTATCTACAGGGTCCGTAAGATTTTGGACATGCGTCCTCGGGGCCGTGGTCATCAGTACCTAGTGGATTGGGAGGGGTACGGTCCTGAGGAAAGGAGTTGGGTTCCCTCTCGGGACGTGCTGGACCGTTCGCTGATCGATGATTTCCTCCGTTGCCGCCAGGTTTCCTCCTCGAGTGCGCCAGGAGGCGCTCGGTGAGTGGGGGGGTACTGTCATGTATTGTCATGTTTTGTCTTGTTCCTGTTCTTTCTCTTCACCCTGTCTCCCTCTGCTGGTCGTATTAGGTTACCTTTTCTTCCCCTCTTTCCCCCAGCTGTTCCTTGTCTTCTCTAACTACCTCGTTCACCCCTTTTCCCACCTGTTCCCTTTTTCCCTCTGATTAGGTCTCTATATCTCTCTCTGTTCCTGCTCCTGTCTTTGTCGGATTCTCGTTTGTGTTTCTCATGCCTGAACCAGACTATCGTCGTGTTTGCTGCAACCTTGTCCTGTCCTGTCGGAATCTGCCTGTTCATCTAACCTTGTCCTGTCCTGTCGGAATCTGCCTGTCCATCTGAGCCTACGTGTGTTTCGTCATTAAAGAAACTCCGTTTTGTTAATTCGCTTTTGGGTCCTCATTCACGCACCTGACACTTACGAAATAAACTAAAGTCAACGTATGGGGGTACAGGTTTGTCGAGGTAATTTGTTCATGTAGGTAGGGGTAAAATGACTGCATAGATGATAAACAGCGTGAAGCAGCAGTGTAAAAATAAAGGGGGGTGTCAATGTAAATAGTCCGGGTGGCAACTTGATTAATTGTTCAGCAGTCTTATGGCTTGGGGTAGAAGCTGTTAAAGGAACCTTTTGGACCTAGACTTGGCGCTCCAGTACCGCTTGCCGTAACTTCTGCAGCGACTTACGGTCGGATGGCGAGCAGTTGCCATACCAGGCGGTGATGCTCTCGGTGCTGCAGCTGTAGAACTTTGTGAGGATCTCGGGACCCATGTCAAATCTTTACAGTCTCCTGAGGGCGAAAAGGAGTTGTTGTGCCCTCTTCACAACTATCTTGGTGTGTTTGGACCATGTTGGTGATGTGGAGACCAAGGAACTTGAAACTAATGACCCGCTCCACTACAGCCTCGTTGATGTGAATGAGGGCGTGTTCGGCCTTCCGTCTACAATTTTACCCCTGATGTCCTTACACAGCTCTCTGGTCTTGGCCATTGTGGAGATGTTGGAGTCTGTTTGATTGTGTGTGTGGACAGGTGTATTTTATACAGGTAACGAGTTCAAACAGGTACAGTTAATATAGGTAATGAGTGGAGAACAGGAGAGATTATTAAAGAAAAACTAGCACGTCTGTGAGAGACGGAATTCTTACTGGTTGGTAGGTGATCAAATACTTATGTCATGCAATAAAATGCAAAATAATTGCTTAAAAATCATACAATGTGGTTTTCTGGATTTTTGTTTTAGATTCCGTCTCTCACAGTTGAAGTGTACCTATGATAAAAATTACAGACCTCTACATCCTTTGTAAGTAGGAAAACTGGAAAATCGTCAGTGTATTAAATACTTGTTCTCCCCACTGTATATATTTCTTAATTCCATTATTTTACTTTTAGATTTGTGTGTATGGTTGTGAATTGCTAGATGTTACTGCACTGTTGGAGCTAGGAACACAAGCATTTCGCTACACTCACAACAACTGATAAATATGTGTATGCGACCAATAACATTTGATTTGGTATTAATGGCCAAAATACTCACCGGGCTAGAGGCTGTAAACTACAGCTCCGAACATCGCAGTTTCAATCTCAGTGCAAGTCACACATTTATGACTAGTTTCAGGAAACTAGGTGTATGTCGCACGTCACTACTTCACAGGAGAGGCATTTGAACGTAAAACAATTTTAATCAAATTATTTATTTTTTGGCAGCAATGCCTTCTGGAACATGTGAACTTTCATGTGCCTCAATAACAAATGTGTATGCCATCTGTACATTATAATACAATTGTTAAATTACGAGTCTAGTTGGTTTAGCCTCGGAAAGCCCAGAACCTTCCCACTAGGCATGATAGGCTGAAATTATGAATGGGCTGGACAAGCTAAGAAATTAGTTCAGATTGGTCTGCAATGTAGTATGCTTCTGTTTATAACATGACCTGCTCAGTATGTGGAGGTGATCATTTCTAATGCAACTTTTTTTAAAGATATCACAAAGAACTGCAAAAGTGTTGCTAATGCTCTCCACTTTCTGGAGGACGATCCTGCCATGATTGACTCTCTCTGACTCTGAAAATGAATCAGACAATGAGGAAATCCCTGGTTTAGGTAAAAACATTTTAATTGAATCAGACATTGTAGAGTCTCCTGGAATGGCGATCAACAGCGTTGTTGTCATGGAAGAAGTTGACCGAGTTTTGAAATCAGTGGAATGCCTGGTTGTAAGCAAAGTATGATAGTTAATGAGATGGTGAAAATTCTGGCGTTTGATTGCAAATATACAGAGGGAGTGGAAAATAGAACTCACTGAAGGCCGTTGTATAAAACGCATGTCTCTGGATTACATGTTTAAACTAAGGGCAACCATGGTATCCGTGACAGAGAAGGATGAGTGTTCCTCCATGTATAAGGGTAGAGTCTAACTAGCTACATTTTCAGATATCATATGTTTATATTTTTCATTGCAAGTTAAAGCGTACTGTTAGTTAGCTAGCTAATGTTATGTGATTGATCAGTATGGTAATATTATTCATATCTCAGAAAGCCATTTGCATTGATAGTTAAAGCCTAATGTTAGCTAGCTAGCTAACATTGAACCTAGTTGGTTAGTTTTATGTACCTGCAGATTCATGCATGGTATTAACGTTATGAGTTGGGATTATTGTTCATTTATCTAGCTAGCTTGCTACGTGTCTAAACAAAATACTCCACTATGCAAGTAACCATTTTAATATACTGTTTACACCTTCTGTATCCAGTGCATGTGACAAATAAACTTTTTTATTTGATATAGTGTGTTAAATTAGGGTTTGAATGAAAACCCACAGGATGGTAGATCTCCAGGAAGAGGGTTGGGCAGCCCTGATATAGTGTGTGTTTACCAGAGACAGTAATGTAAAGAACAACATGACCTGCAACAAAGTCAAATTAGGATATATTGTTCGGCCAGTGATACAGTGTCCAAGTTCTACAATTCTACTGAAATTTGTAAATAATGATCTTGTAGTGAATTTATTTTTCTGTAATAATGAATAAAACTGTTAAGATGTTGTCAGCTATGATGTGGTTATTATTTGAACTAGCTAGCCAGCTAACTTAAAGTTAACAAACTAGAAACGAACCCTAACATTGTTTAGAAAGTTGCTTTTAGTTACCTGGTTTGCGAGATTTATATACAGTACCAGTCAAAGTTGGGACACACCAACTCATTCAATGGTTTTTCTTTATTTATTACTATTTTCTACAATGTAGAATAATAGAAGACATCCACACTATTAAATTACACATATGGAATCATGTAGCAACCAAAAAAGTGTTAAACAAATCTAAAATATTTGAGATTTGAGATTTCAAAGTAGCCACACTTTGCCTTGATGACAGCTTTGCACACTCTTGGCATTCTCTCAACCAGCTTCACCTGGAATGCTTTTCCAACAGTCTTGAAGGAGTTCCCACATACGCTGAGCACTTGTTGGTTGCTTTTCCTTCACTCTGTGGTCCAACTGATCCCAAACCATCTCAATTGGGTTGAGGTCGGGTGATTGTGAAGGCCAGATCATCTGATGCAGCACTCCATCATTCTCCTTCTTGGTCAAATAGCCCTTACACAGCCTGGAGGTGTGTTAGGTCATTGTCCTGTTGAAAATCAAATGGTAGTCCCACTAAGCGCAAACCAGATGGGGTGGCGTATTGCTGCAGTATGCTGTGGTAGTCATGTTGGTTAAGTTTGCCTTGAATTGTAAATAAATCACAGACAGTATCACCAGCAAAGCACCCCCACACCATCACACCTCCTCCATGATTCATGGTGGGAACCACACATGCAGAGATCATCCGTTCACCTACTCTGCGTCTCACAAAGACACGGCGGTTGGAACCAAAAATCTCAAATTTGGACTCATCAGACCAAAGGATAGATTTCCACCGGTCTAATGTCCATTACTCATGTTGGCACAAGCAAGTCTCTTCTTATTATTGGTGTCCTTTAGTAAGGGTTTATTTGCAGCCATTCGACCATGAAGGCCTGATTCACGCAGTCTCCTCTGAACAGCTGATGTTGAGATGTTACTTGAACTCTGTGAAGCATTTATTTGGGCTGCAATTTCTGAGGCTGGTAACTCTAATGAACTTATCCTCTGCAGCAAAGGTAACTCTGGGTCTTCCTGTCCTGTGGCGGTCCTTATGAGATCCAGTTTCATCATAGCGCTTGATGGTTTTTGCAACTACACTTGAAGAAACATTCAAAGTTCTTGAACATTTCCAATTGACTGACCTTCATGTCTTATAGTAATGAATGACTGTCATTTCTCTTTGCTTATTTGAGCTGTTTTTGCCATAATATGGGCTTGGTCTTTTACCAAATAGGGCTATCTTCTGTATACCAACCCTACCTTGTCACAACACAACTGATTGGCTCAAACACATTAAGAAGGAAAGAACTTCCACAGCTTTTAACAAGGTACACCTGTTAATTGACATACCTTATGAAGCGTGTTGAGAGAATGCCAAGAGTGTGCAAAGCGGTCATCAAAGCAAAGGGTGGCTACTTTGAAAAATCTCAAATATAAAGTATATTGCAAAACATAAGCCTATAGAATGGGCTTATAGGAACACCTATTTCATTCCATGCATTAACCAGCTATGAGGAGCTGGCTCTCGCTGAGCAACAAGTTATACCATTTCGCTCAAACTCAAAAGCCAGGGCTCTCATGAAGTGTTTGATTTGATTTTGCATTTGCATTGATGTCAGAGTGATTAGTGGGAAAATAGAGCACTGAGTACCAAGCCATTAGCAAGTTTGGCCGGCAACTAATGACCAATCAGCAGCATCATAGTGCAGTTTTTGGAGAAGCCTAGTTACCGTGACTAAATGGTCACGTGGAACCAGTTCCTGGTTTGTCCCAGGGATGTTTTTAGGGCTTTCTTGGGATGTTGTGTCATGGTCCCCTTGATGTTCTTGGGAAGTTGTATCATTGTCCTCCAGAAGTTTTATTTCATTTTTCATTTTTTTGTTATTAAGGTCATTAATAGCAGCAATCTATCTCACCAAGCAAAGTGAGAAGAATAAGAGCACCACATTGAAGCTGCCCAGCAACACCCAGTGTGTAATCATGTTAGACAGTCTCCTGGAGGGGAAGGAGACTCTCCAAGAAATGGCCACAGTCTACCGATATGGACAGCCCCATCAAGAGGATCCTCCTGGATTATGTATTTTTGGGAGAGAGTGGTAAGCAAACTTCTGAAACCTATAGCAGTAGTCATTGCGCGGATTGAGGAGGACAATGCCATCCTGTCTGATGTTCAGACTCCGCTTGCAGATGTAAGATAAGAAATCCGTACTGCCCTACCCACTTCACTGTTGCTCCAAGCAGAGGAAGCTGCAGTTCTGAAATACATCAAAAAATGTGAAGACTTTTGCCTGAAGCCCATACACACTGCAGCGTACATGTTGGACCCCAAGTACGCTGGCAAGAGCATCCTGTCTGGTGCAGAGATCAGCAAGGCCTATGGTGTCACCACAACTGTCTCGCCACCTTGGCCTGGATGAGGGCAAGATTTTTGGCATTCTGACAAAGTACACTTCCAAGCAAGGGCTTTGGGATGGAGATGCAATATGGCAGTCGTGCCAACATATCTCATCAGAGACCTGGTGGAAGGGACTTTGTGGATCTGAGGCTTTTCCCCTGTTGCCTACATCATCTTCCAAATCCCACCAACATCAGCTGCCTCAGAGCGCAACTGGTCCTTGTTTGAGAACACACACACCAAAGCGCGCAACAGGCTGACCAATACAACGATTGAAAGATTGGTGGCCATCCGGGCAAATTTGAGGCTTTTTGAGCCTGACAACGAGCCATCCCCAACAAGGCTGGAAAGTGACAGTGAAGATGAGGCCTCAGAGTCTGATGTTCAAGAGGTGGACTTTGAGGTCCAGGGAGAAGACATGGAGGCATGAGAGGAAGACAACTAAAGCTTTAGTTTCTAGACTATCATCTTACAGATAGATGTATGTAGAAAACATTTTTGGGAGATGCAATGGTTCATTGGAGATCATTCAATATTTTCTTTCCTTTGTTGTTCATTGAAATCATTACATGTGAAGAGTCAACTCATTTAATTAAAGTTAAATTCGTAACTAAATAGTTGTTTTCTTTTGGAAGCATTTAATCATTTGCAATTATGTCTACTTATGATAAGGTAAAATGTATATGTTTCTGTCTCCATATGATGTGGTAAATATATCCAGTGAAGAAAACATCTACATTTAAATGGTATTAATATTAATTTGCATATATTTCCGTTAATTCCCATATATTCCCGTTATATCCCACAGAAAGTTTCCCCCTCTGAATATTCCCCAAAATGTGCAACCCTACCCATAACACCACCATATTTTACAGTAGGTATGGGGTTCTTATCTACTTATGCATTCTCAGTTCAACACCAAATTCACCATTTGTGTTCATGGTGAAAGAGCTCTATGTTCATGTAATCGGACCATAGCACCGGTTTCGATCCAAGTACCAGTGCCGTTTACATTTGTTGGATGACATGAAAATTAGGTCTTTAGCCATGCACACAAGTGGTGGGTTTGGGTGTTGAAATGAGAATGCATAAACAGACAAGAATCCCATACCTACTGTAAAATATGGTGGTGGATCTTTAATTGCTGGGAGGGAGGGAGGGAGGTAGGGAGGGAATAGAAACAGTAAATACCTGGTTTAAAGGATTTGCTATAGGATTTATTCACTGCCAATCAGATTGAGTGTGTTGAAACTGTTCACACAATCTGCCTTCAGGCCCTAGGATAACTGCACCCATTTCCGTACGCTCAAAGCATAATGTTCTGTGCAAAGCCCAGATTTTCAGACATCTGACAGAGAGGGGTGGCAAAAGCAGCTAAGAGACATTAAAACCCTCTCTGAGATAGGCGTCCCACTGGCGGGACAACTTCCGGTGAAACTGGAAACTGGAAATTATGGATATTAAACACATAGGAACATACAAGTGTCTTATATCAATTAAAAGCTTAAATACTTGTTAATCTAACTGCACTGTCCGATTTACAATAGGCTTTACAGCGAAAGCATGCCATGCGATTGTTTGAGGATTGGGCCCACATCAAAAAAAAAATCCACCAGCACAGGTTTCATAAATTCACAAATAGCGATTAAATATTCACTTACTTTTTGAAAATCTTCCTCTGATTTGTCATCCAAAAGGTCCCAGCTACAACATGTAGAGTCGTTATGTTAGATAAATTCCTTCTTTTTATCCCAAAAAGTCAATTTAGTTGGCGCCATCGATTTGAGTAATCCACTCATTCAACAGGAATAGAAAGGAATCCAAAAAGCTACCGCTAAACTTTGTTAAAACAATTCAAAATACGTTTCTATCTAATCCTCCGAATCCCTAAAATGTAATTAAACTATAATATTTCATACGGAAAGAAGTATGTTCAATAGGAAAACAATATTCACAGGTACACATCCTCTTCCTCGCGCTTGCACAGACTGATTTCCAAGTCTGTGTCCTAGTACTAAAACTCATAATTCTTCCTCGTTTGGGAAGAAACAAGCCTGAAACCTTGTACAAAGACTACTGATATCCAGTGGAAGCCATCGAAATTGCATACTGGGAGCTGGATTTTATTTTTTCCCTATACGTTCTAATGGAAGAGCATGGGCTCTCTCAAAAATAAAATTCTGGTGGTTTTTCTTTCGATTTTCTCCTACCATATCTATTGTGTTATAGTCTCCTAAATTATTTTAACATTTCTACCAACATCAGAGTGTTATCTATCAAATGGTACCAATTATAATCATATCCTGGTTTCAGGGCCTGAGCAACAGGCAGTTCACTTCAGTCAGGCGGAAATGGAGAGAAATAGACCCTAGCCTGAATGGGATTCTCTGCCTCTAACCCTATTACAGAGGCTGAGTCACTGGCTTACTGGTTCTCTTCCATTCCGTCCCTAGGAGGGGTGCGTCACTTGAGTGGGTTGAGTCACTGACGTGATCTTCCTGTCTGGGTTGGCGCCCCCCCTTGGGTTGTGCCGTGGCGGAGATCTTTGTGGGCTATACTCGGCCTTGTCTCAGGATGGTAAGTTGGTGGTTGAAAATATCCCTCTAGTGGTGTGGGACTGTGCTTTGGCAAAGTGGGTGGGGTTATATCCTGCCTGTTTGGTCCTGTCTGGGTGTATCATCGGATGGAGCCACAGTGTCTCCTGACCCCTCCTGTCTCAGCCTCCATTATTTATGCTGCAGTAGTTTATGTGTCATGGGGGCTAGGGTCAGTCTGTTATATCTGGAGTACTTCTCCTGTCTTATCCGGTGTCCTGTGTGAATTTAAGTATGCTCTCTCTAATTCTCTCTTTCTCTCTTTCTTTCTTTCTCTCTCTCGGAGGACCTGAGCCCTAGGATCATGACTCAGGACTACCTGGCAAGATGACTCCTTGCTGTCCCCAGTCCACCTGGCCGTGCTGCTGCTCCAGTTTCAACTGTTCTGCCTGCGGCTGTGGAACACTGACCTATTCACCAGACATGCTACCTGACCCCGACCTGCTGTTTTCAACTCTCTAGAGACAGCAGGATTGGTA
This sequence comes from Oncorhynchus mykiss, assembly GCF_057628025.1. NCBI lineage: Eukaryota > Metazoa > Chordata > Actinopteri > Salmoniformes > Salmonidae > Oncorhynchus > Oncorhynchus mykiss. Next base: position 7,206,400 of record NC_143044.1, read on the forward strand.
GAGATACTCTTAATGATCGGCTATGAAAAGCCAACTGACATTTACTCCTGAGGTGCTGACTTGCCGCACCCTCGACAAACACTGTGATTATTATTATTTGACCATGCTGGTCATTTATGAACATTTGAAAATCTTGGCCACGTTCTGTTATAATCTCCACCCGGCACAGCCAGAAGAGGACTGGCCACCCCTCATAGCCTGGTTCCTCTCTAGGTTTCTTCCTAGGTTTTTGCCTTTTTCTAGGGAGTTTTTCCTAGCCACCGTGCTTCTACACCTGCATTGCTTGCTGTTTGGGGTTTTAGGCTTGGCTTCTGTACAGCACTTTAAATATCAGCTGATGTAAGATATAAATACGTATATATATATAAATACATTTGATTTGAATACGATTTATAACATCTCTCTTTACTTATTCCCTCCCGCTCCCTCTCTCTTTTTCTGTCTCTATTCATCTCTCTCACATCCACGCTCTCCTCCTCTTCCGCACTCTTTCTCCATCTTACTTTTCTCCTGACAGATTCTGAAGGTCCCCGTACAAGTGTACAAATGATACATGGATGGCATAGTCTCATGTTTTCAGGCACATTCATTAATGCATGTGCATGTGCTAAAGATCCCATGACACCTGTTGCTAGAAAAGGAGTGTACGGAAGCCCTGAAGCACAAGGCAGACCACAGTCCTACATACCTACATGTTATGGGAAATTTGCTCTGTGTATTTCTCAAGGAGAAAGTCTCCACTTCTATGTCAATGATAATATAAACAAAAACACTATTGTAAATACTACGGTAATGTCTGCAAAACCACAACAGTGAATACTACAGTATATTACAATAAACAAATACACTACATTAATTACTATAGTATATGCTACAGTTTTCTTTTACTACAGTATTTATACTATAGTTAACTGTAAATAATACAGTATACTGCAGTAAATACTACAATATTGTCGGCAAAACACTAAAATGAATACTGTGGTTGTCATACCTTAGTATACTACAGTATTTTTTCATGTGGGAGAGAATGGGATTCTGTACTATGCATATCAACTCATGCAGTCCAGAGTAAGTGTAAATCCCCTGAACTTTATTATACCTCATCTTCCAAATGGACAACTACAGTATTCCTGCTGTTGGACAGCGGCTGTTTACCGCCAGTTCAATACAGAAGTTCAATAAGTACCCATCTCAACCATTCTGAAACACTTCAAGGCCAAAATCAATCAATATAAAAAATAACAGAACTCAAGTTTCTTAGCCATTAATTTATTTACTTTAACCTAGGTTATACTCCCACAGAAGTCCTGAAGCAGTGTTTTCGCAGACTGTAATTTAATAGTGGTTTTATTTGAGGGTTTCTCCTTGACTAAACCTACTAGAGAAATACTAAAAGAGCAAATTTCCCATAACATGTAGGACTGGAGTCTGAACAGATACTGTATTTCAGCACTCAACTCTTTCCTATGACATGAACAGAAAATAATGTGGTATATATATGTAGGTTTCTAACTTATGGGTGGCACAAATTGGGATATGGGGGAGGGGAATGGGCAGAATATATGCAAATTAATTTGTGTAGTATTTACTATAGAGTTTTTTTGCAGATCATAATTAAGTATTTATTATAGTATTCTACAGCATTCTATAGTAGGTACTATTTTATTTTTTATTTAAACTTTACTTCACTAAGCAAGTCCTTTAAGAACAAATTCTTATTTACAATGACAGCCTACCCCGGCCAAACCCGGACGACGCTGGGCCAATTGTGCGCCGCCCTATGGGACTCCCAATCAAGGCCGGATGTGATACAGCCTGGAATAAACCAGGGACTGTAGTGACGGCTCTTGCACTGAGATGCAGTGCCTTAGACCACTGCGCCACTCGGGAGTCCACACGTGATCTAGGGATAGTGTGTAGAATAATATTCTATAGTATACTACAGTTTACTACAGCATTCTATAATCAGTGCTATAGTATTCTATGGAAACTAAAGTATTTTCTTCTGCGGGATATTTATTCTCTCTCTCTCTGTGTTTCTATCCTTATGTAGTCGGGTGGTAAAAGCACCTAGCTGTATTTATTTATTTCCACAAGATGGCACTATCCCTTTAAGAGATCAATAATTAATGCGTGGGTTCTGGGATACAGTAGCACATGCACAATGAGATCCTCGTTGGTAGTAGCTGGGCTACCTGAGAGTGTTTAGTGTCCATCATGGCTTCTCGTGAAATGTATTATTAAATATTACTCTTGATGCAGCTTTATACAATTATGTAAACATGCCTCCTTTGCAATGTTCGCATTGTAATATTTGTTCTGGATGATCAACTTAGACTGTTGATGTTTGCAGATTTGTAATTGGGTGTTGGTGGCTAACTACTGCTAGTTACATCCAGTTGCTCTCGGACCACGTTGTGGAGTTTTACAAGATATCATAAAGTGAGAATTACAATTCAAGTTGAATGTTTATTAATAGTGATCTTCCGTTATGAGGGAAACTATTATCGTTGCTGTGATAATGACATTCATGGTGTTTATTGTTTTCCTAATGCTAGGACACGTGATGTTGACCTGTCCGACGTGTGCATCTGTAGTAGCACATGGACAGTGTTGTAATCATTTAGTTGTTTAAAGACTAGATGTATTCTTTCATTTCATGCAAGACTAATTTTGACAAGGTTATTGTGAACTATTAACAAGGCTAACTTAGTTTGTGTTTTGTTTTGTTTTCTTGTTTTACAGAAATAGGCCTGTGACATTTTTTTGTGCACTTTGGCTAGATACACTTTGTTTCATGATTGGATTCACTGATAAAGTAGTAGGTCTAGAGTTTAGTTGACTCATTGCACTTTTGCAAGCGTATTCAGTAAGCAGGTTAGCTGAGACAGTAAAGTAATTCCTTATTATTGTAGCCTATTTAAAATTGATTAAAATAACTTTCCAAAGGATTCTGTTTCCATTACCAGGGACAGTTTTCAGAATAAACAACCCCAAAGATATTTCTGTGCCCTGTGCTGGGTTAACTTTTGCCAGGCTACGCTTATCACCGTCACTCTGAGGGCTCTATTTTTGTCTGGTATTAAGCAGGGGCTCAGCCTTGGAAACGGCATGTGAAAGGTGACAGTCTAGCGAATCCAACAGGTGTGGTTTCATCTTGCTGTGATATTCTCAGACGGATTTCGAGATCTCAACATGAAAAAATACAAAATGATTTCATAGGATTGAAACAAGACCATTTCCTTTTGGTCACAGATGGATGAAATCCCGGTGTGCTTCAAGCTGAAGTTGTAATGAGTCTGCAGATATTTGAATGGTGTCTTTGCGCCGCTCAGTGGATGTTTAGGTGAAAGGTATCTGTCGTCAGTGATATGAAATGGTGCCAATATTGTACTGTCGCTAAGTATGATCATATGTTTTATACAGTCCAGAGAAAGGTGAAATTCTCATAGTTAGAATTCGATTTGTACTACATTTAGAAATCATTTGTAATTTCAAGCTCTATTGCCCACTTTTTGAAATGTTCATAATATTTGTACAATGTACTTGAGCTTGTGTCCTCAAAAGTGAGTACACCCCAGCAATTTATGACTATTTTTTACCAGAAAGGTGAGTTCCAGACCTTTCGAGAATTATACCGCAGTATGTTCATGGCCATTTCATGAAAAATAATAACATTTTGGTTATGTTATTAGGCAGCAATCTCAATTAATCAAGTGTTTAAAAAAAAATGTGTGCTAAAGAGCCAATAGAAAGGATGCCTCTTTACACTAACGCCAGGAGCGCATTCAGCAGGACAAAACATTTTGGAACGTTCAGACAGTAGAACAGACTTGCCTCTCCGACATGTGGAACAAGGAATCATGTCGGCCTCTATTCATGGCATTTCTATCGGCGACGTTCAACAACGGAACGTAACTGAACCTCTAGACCACCCCAGGCCATGGAGACGTACTTCTTATCATGTCAAACACCTGTTTCTTACTGCCATAGACACATATTACTTATCTGAAGCTATGTGACTGTGTAATGTGGGAACTGATCCTTCTATGAACTGCACTGTATGTACTGTATCAAAACCAACAACTGGTAGAGCAACAGCCATGCATCAAAGCTTTATTACACTTTGTTCCCAGCGGCCAGTTCTGCTCCACTTCATGGCTCTCAACCCTGGCAACTGTGGGTGATACATAGCCCAGTCTTGGCTAAACTTAACGCTTTTCAATAAAATATGACCCAATAATTCACTGTGAATTATTCATGGTCACTGTTCATAAGATCCCGGGGTTTGCGGTTCGGGCGTGAGCTGCTATTGAAATTCTCTCCATTGTTTTTCTCTCCTTTCCCCCAGACATTGGAAATGTCCATCTATTAGTCAGCGCCCTGCCCGTCCTCTCACCCATGGCCACAATTCATTTCAACATGTTTATAACCTTCTAGCTAGATTCACAGGCTGAGAAAGAAAACAACCTTTCACTTAATGCCAGTTCTATTACTGGGCTGCTGAGAGTATTAAACATTACGTATGGGCTAATATTCTATCGAAATGCTGCCTGCGCATGTCCACAGAAAAGTGGCAAAGGGCCAGGTATTTGGGTCTGGATCCAATTGGATTCAGATGTATTAATATTATCAAACTCTTCTTTATTGCTTTGAAAATCTTTTTTTTTCTTCCTGTGTGTGTGTGTGTGTGGGGGAGGGTTCAGTATGATGGGGAAAGCACAGTGTACACAGCATTTGGTTGGTGGGGTTGCTTAGTGATGAATCGCTAGTGGGGATATCTGACAGAGAGGTTGTGTATAAGTTGGCCCTCGGAGATAAGTGTGTTCTACTGGTTGGTTGGCTGCCGTCCTTCAAAGAACAGGGTCAGGAACTGAGATTGGTAGCAGTTTAATTGTGCAGTCACACCCCAAACCCAGTGTCTCAGTGGAATATTTTACAGTAATGTAGCCTGCATCCCATGAGTACATAAAGCACCAGATTTACAATGTATTTACAATGTATTTACAATGTATTTACAATGTATTTACAATGTATTCATCCAGTCATTCATGTAGCCTCTCCCATCACCTAACATAAAGTACAAAGCCTTCCAGAAGAACATATCGGACTCAGATTCTCATTATTGCTCCAGCAGTGAAAACTTATGAACAATAACAAGTTACATTAAACTCTGAAACCGAGGCGATTCAAAGCATCAACACAAAATGAATAGATGTAATTGAAATAAATTGCTTCGAAGACAGCTGGTTGTGCCAATACATCACTGCAAATGAACTCAACTAAGCAGTTATGGCTTCAAAAGTGAGTGGGGGACATGACATGAGCAGCTCAGTAGATACCCCCAAACAGCATGTGTTAGCTTGTCAAGGGCAGACATGCGTCAATGATTCAGAGGAGAAACGGAGCAAACATTTGAAAAACCACATCCACTAGTCCTCCCTCTTGGTGGTTCAGTACTGAGACTGCCCAGTGTGGAGATCTATTCACTGTTCCCCATCTCTCCCACATGAGCAATGTTTCTGTCTCCTGCCTACTGTATGGAAGAAAGCTCCACTCCATCATTCTCCACTCCATTTTTCATCATTTTCCCCCAGACCCACACGTCAGCTAAAACACAGAGGCACACACTTTCACAACTGCACACACACACACACGCGCACATGCACACGCACACTCAGCGGTTGCTGATTGTAGCTTAACTTTGTAGCAGTGCTGCTAACAGTGCATTTCAGATTGATTGTTTCTATGTTGACAGGTGTTGATTAAGGAGTTGGAGCTTATGGTGTGACGATATCGGGTGCTGGGACTACTGAGGTGGAGGCCATCCCACAGAACACAAGTATTAGGCTGTACCAGGTTGGGCTTTACATCACTCTTCAGTTAGTACTGCTGACATCATGATATCAGAGAGAGCGAGCGAGAGAGATACACTCCCCTGCGGATTGTTAGGTTCTAAACAAACAAGAGTAAAAACTCAAATGGATGACTAGGAAAAAGTATGTTTATTCACCCACTGGGTCAAACAGGTACAAAGACAAAGACATGTTTACACAAGCACATATATTTATACCCTCCTACTAGGCGGAGTCAAGTCCTTGCCCATCTAGACAGCCAATACGTCTCTGTTGCTAAGTCAGGAACTTAATTGGTTTCCTCTTACTGGTGTAGTCATGGCCCTGCCTCAGGCTAGAACCTTCGTGGGTGTGGAAATGTGTGTGGGATAGGACTGTTCCTTCTCACTTCATCTGACCTGACCTCAGGCTGAATTCCTCGCTCCTCCCTAATCCACGGCTGTCCTACTTTATCAGTGACTGATACCAGACTGTTGCCCTTTGCCTCCCTCCATAGGATCCATGAGATTTAACAGTAACAAATACTCCCTGCCTCCCCCCATTGTCTCACTCAGTTACTTTCCATACACATAGCTATTATCCACCCTCCATTGACCCCAACATATACCTTCATTATACATGCAAAGTAACCAATAAGTTCTAGTATGGCAACATGAATAAGTATATTTCAAGCTAGAATCCAACAGTATGTACGTGTACACATGCTGTTGCATGTATATATTTTATATAAGGTGACAGTACAGAATGTCACTTTATTTGAGGGTATTTTCATACAGTACATATCTGATTTGCCATTTAGAAATTAAAGCACTTTATAGATCTAATCCCCCCATTTGAAGATGTCATAAGTATTTGGACAAATTTCACTTATAGTGTAAGAATAAAGTAGTCAAAGTAGTATTTGGTCCCATATTCCTAGTCTGCAATGACTACATGCGTGTGACTCTACAAACTGGTTGAATGCATTTGCAATTTGTTTTGGTTGTGTGTTGGGATCCAAAAGGAACTGAATGGTGAATGGTGACAAGTTCAAGGGGGCCGAATACTTTCGCAAGGCACTGTATATCCAGAAAATGCAATGATTAAGAAAAATCACGAACGATTCATGAATAAGGATGAGTGAGAATATTACAGAGGCTACAAAATGGCCTGCTAACCTCTCACCACAACCAATAAAGCATACCACCCTGCATACCACTGCTGGCTTGCTTCTGAAGCTAAGCAGGGTTGGTCCTGGTCAGTCCCTGGATGGGAGACCAGATGCTGCTGGAAGTGGTGTTGGAGGGCCAGTAGGAGACACAGGGGACACAGTGATTGGGGACACTGCCCTGTGTAGGGGGAAGTTAAATGGGTGTCCTTGACTGTCTGAGGTCATTAAAGATCCTATGGCACTTATTTTAAGAGTAGGGTTGTTAACCCCGGTGTCCCAGACAAAATCCCAATCTGGCCCTCAAACCATCACGGTCACCTAATAATCCCCAGTTTACAATTGGCTCATTCCTCTCCCCTGTAACTATTCCCCAGGTTGTTGCTGTAAATGAGAACGTGTTCTCAGTAAAAACTTACCTGGTAAAATAACCAATAAATAACGGGGGGTCTTTGTCCGTCTATAACGTTCTCATTCATGATTATCGTGTTCACAACCATCTTCTATTCTTACAATAAAAATGACTCCAAAATAACACAATACCTTCTCCCCCACGCACATATTATTGGACAAAACATAATCTGAAACACAACCAAATCAAGCTGCAAATGCATCCAACAAGTTTGTAGTCACACGGTTGATGTAGTCATTGTGTGCAAGGAATATGGGACTTTCGACTACTTTAATACACTATGAGTGAAATGTGTCCAAAAACCTATGACATCTACAAAATGGTGGGGGGCCTAGATATATAAAGTGCTAATTTCTAAACAGTAAATCATGTATGTATGAAAATACCCTCAAATAAAAGTTATATTCTGTCACCTCATATGAACATTTTTATCTCAAATCCCAACACCTAGTCAGTCATTTCGTGTTTCACAGGTCCTCGCTCAGTCTCTCACTCAACAGGGTGTGGGATTTATATAAGACCTATAAGTCCTATCACAGCCACCTCCATCAATTATGATGGAGGTGGCTGGCTTCACTATTTCAGGCCCCTTACAGAAGTGCAGCCTTGTTCACTACTGAGGGCTGGTATTAGGGAACAAGACTCCTGTGATGGGGAACGCAGGGAAAGAGAAGAGAACAAAGGAAAGAGAGGGAGAGTAGATGAGAGCAGGCGGGTAGGGGGGAATAATTAGGCCTTGATCTGTGTTACATTGCAGAATTCACACTTAGTTGAGAGAGTTGCGTGATCCTTTTTAGACTTTAAACGAGGCCAGAACATACCCTGTGGTCTCCAATAGGAGTCCTCTCAGGCATAGACTCATCAATGCGTCTGTCTGATCGTCCACTGTATCAAGATATTGTCAGCGTAATGCCTACTCCATTCTCCTGTGTCCCAAAACAGGATTCTGTAAGTATCTCAGTTGGAATGATGTATGCCAAATGATCTGAAGAGAAATGATGAACCTCACCCTAAAAGATCCCTAATACTACCAAAGAGAAACTAAATTACCATTCCAGTGGTAGTGGAATCAACAGACACAAAGTTTGACAAAAGCCTTTGTATCTGGAGCAGTTGGGGACAGAGAAATTACTCAGGGGTGGAATGGAACATTTGCTGTACAATTAGGTATCAGTGGCAGAGAAGGGAAAATAAGAATTGTGGGTGAGAGATAAAGAAAAAGAGTAGTTGGAAGACAGACAGAGGAAGAAAGAGCCTGTGATAGATTGCATCAGAAACGTTTAGGTATCCTATTTAAAAGAAATATGTGACTAGACACAGTATTTTGTAAAAAAAAAATATTTGATTAGATGCTCTCTTGTCTGTCTAGAGCTGTGCCCTAAAAAGTAGCATGGGATTTCATCTGGCAAATAATCCATATTAATTTAATAGCCTCTTAAATACAGGTAACTGCCAAAATAATGGAAACTTAAATGAGGGATAAAATAATATTGAAAGCAGGTGCTTCCACACAAGTGTGGTCCCTGAGTTTATTGAGAAATTAACATCCCATCATGCTTAGGGTAATGTATACAAATGATAAGCAGGCCATTATTTTGGCTACCATGACTAGGACGACAATGCCCCCATCCACAAGGCACGAGTGGTCACTGAGTAGTTTGATGAGCATGAAAACGATGTAAAACATATGCAATGGACGTCACAGTCACCGGATCTCAACCCAATGGAGCACTTATGGGAGAGTCTAGAGCGGTGCATGAGACAGCGTTTTTCACCACCGTCAACAAAACACCCAATGATTGAATTTCTAATGAAAGAAAGGTGCCGCATCCCTCCGATAGAGTTCCAGAAACTTGTAGAATCAACACCAAGGTGCGTTGAAGCTGTTCTGGCTTGTGGTGGCCCAACGTCCGATTAAGACACTTTCTATTGGTGTTTCCTTTATTTTGGCAGTTACCTGTATGAGCCCCAGTCATCATCCCTTGTGATTGACTACAATACAGCAACCATATAGCAGTCCTTTACCACCCCCGTTTGATAGCTTTCACAACTGAATGTCAGCGACACCAAGTTATATTCAGATCTATTTATACTTTTTGAAGTAATGTTATGGCACCTTGGTATTGCTGATACACTATGGACAATGTCAGTGTCAGTTGGTATCTCTGTGAGCCAACCCGTATGTAAAGAGTATGCAAGCATGACTGAAGTCGCTTTGGATAAAAGCGTCTGCTAAATGGCATACAATTTATTACAGTGGAAGAAAATTGTAAACTCAACATGCAAAGTGTTGGTCCCATGTTTCATGAGCTGATCCCAGTAATGTTCCATATGCACAAAAGGCTTATTTCACTCAAATGTTGTGCAGAAATGTGTTTACATCCTTGTAAGTGAGCATTTCTTCTTTGACAAGATAATCCATCCACCTGAGAGACGTGGCATATCAAGAAGCTGATTAAACAGCGTGATCATTACACAGGTGTGTTTGCCACACAACACCACAGATGTCTAAAATTTTGAGGGAGTGTGCAATTGGCATGCTGACTGCAGGAATGCCCACCAGAGCTGTTGCCGGAGAACATCCATTTCTCTACGATAAGCTGCCATCCCAGGCCCACCCATGACTGCACCCCTGTCCAGTCATGGGAAATCCACAGATTAGGGCCTAATGAATTTATTTCAATTGACTGATTTCCTTATATGAACTGTAACTCAGTAAACATTTTGATATTGTTGCATATTGTGTTTATATTTTTGATCAGTATATGCAGTATATGTAATAGTCACCAGCTGAGAGTCTGCTAACATGTGAAGCTACCTGTTATGTCGGGTTGCAGTTTAGATGGAGCTGGGTTGACAAAATTATTTAGCTGGTTCTACTCTAAAAATGCATGGAATTTATAGCCAATCACAACAGACCAGAATCACCTCTTAGAGTATGAGCCTTTTGAAGTTGATTTGACAATGTGTCAGACTGGCAATTATGGCTGAGGCTGTTAGCACATCAATGTCAAATCAGTTATTATTTTGATATGTCTCATAACATAAGTCCTAAAACCGTATTTTCATCAAACGTTCCTTCAAGACTGCATCTAAACTGCGGTGTACTTTGTATCTTTTATATATGACGGCTTGGCTGTTTCTGTTGGGTTTTTGTTGTTGAAAGACTGAGATAGTAACAGTACTTGAGATACAACAACATGTGCCAAAGGAATTACTTAATTGCTATCTGTCCTGAAATGAACCGGATAAGCTGGATAAACTTTGATCACAGGTAGGGCCTAAATTGTATTAGATAGCAATTTAAACCTAACTTCCCTGTAGTGGGTTGGAGAACACGAATAGAAAGGGATAAAGGACACGGTTGTAATGACACATGTACACATGTACAGTTGCTATTTCATACTGTACTCTGAAGAGATTGGCCTTTACCTAACTTCATCTGAGGAAGAGGATGACCCAGCAGGGACCTACAGCAGCTATGGAGGAAAAGCTCAGCTGTCCCATCTGTTTTGAGTTCTTCCAGGACCCAGTGAGTCTGAAATGTCAACACAGCTTCTGCCGCAGCTGCCTGGAAACACCAACAAGGATTCAACAAAAGCAGCGCAAGTGCCCAGTCTGCAGGGGAAGGAATTCCATAGACAATATCCAGCCCGCAATGTCTAATATGAAACTGAGGAACATAGTGGAGGCCTACCTGCAGAGAGAAGAGAAGAAGGGGAGTGGGGGGAGAGCAGTGGGTCTTGTGGTGTGCGCCAGACATAATAAGAAGCTCAGGTTTTTCTGTGAGGAATGTGAGGAACTTGTTTGTGCTGTGTGTGTGGAGACCGAGCGGCATGCCAAGCATAAACACCAGCCAGTGAAGGAGGAAGCGCAATGGCGTAAGGTACTGTGCTATAGCTGGAAGACAGATCTACTTGCAGTCTTTTCCTCTTACTAACCGAGTTGCATTTGGTATTAGATAAAAGTACCAGTACAGAATAGCTGAGAAACCAAATCTACCAACCAAAAGTATTTTTTACTTCGATCCATCATTTTTCTACTGTTACCCCTCCCTACTTCTCCACCACTATCCCCACTCTCTTCCATTATCTACCCAGAGGGAAATCACTTCATTGATCTACAACCTTCCTGAGAAACTGGAACTGGACATAAAGCAAGCGAGAGCCACAAGAAAGTGTGCAGCACAATACATCAAGGTATGTCGCTAGCTAAATTCCACAATATTACAAAGATAGGCCTATTACAAAGATATTACATAGACATGTACCTATGCAATATCTATCTTACTGTACTGTTCCAACTTCCAGACCCAGGCCCAAACCACAGCAGGACAGATCAAGAGTGAGTTTGCTAACCTCCACCAGTTCCTGAGAGTTGAGGAGGAGGCCAGACTGGCAGCTTTGAAACAGGAGGAAGGGATGAAGACACGGTTACTGACCGAGAGGATCGCCCGTCTTGCCAGCAACATGTCCTCACTCCCAGGGAGGATCTCAGACATACAGACCAAGATGAAGACAGATGACATCTCGTTTCTACAGGTCACACTTTATTTTATTATTGAGGCTGTCTCAATCAAAGATATTATTCTGTACTGAGGCTTTCCCAAACAAATATATTGTTCTGTACTGAGGTCCACATGTGTTCTTGTTTCAGATGTACAAGGACTTGAAAGACAGGTAATGCAACATTACAATGATCATCAATAGTCAAGTATCTGATCAGTCACCAACACTATTATCATGCAATGTCTGCACTTCAGGGCCAAGTATACATTGCAGGATCCAGAGCCTGTATCGGGGGCACTGATAGACGTGGCACAACACTTGGGAAACCTGAGGTTCAAGGTCTGGAAGAAAATGCAAGAGATGGTGCAATACAGTGAGTCCAAAGTTTTATAAGCAACTGCCCACGCATTTGAGGTCATTGACTTGCTTCAATGACGCAGAAAAATGATCAGTTACTAAACATTATAGTACAATATCCAGGCTCCAGTGTCAGTCATTCATGCCATGAATCACGACTGAAGTAACAATAAAATGTCATCGTTCTGAGCTAGTCTGATTACTGACAATAAAACTGATGAATGTTCTGATTCCTGAATGACAAACTGCTGACTCATGTTCTGTTCATACAGCCAGAAATACATTAAACTAACATCCGTGTATCTGACCTGGTGTCCAACTAACCTGTCCACTCCCTCTGTCCCAGCCCCTGTGACCCTGGATGTGAATTCAGCCCACCCTGATCTACTGATCTCTGGGGTCCTCCTGGAGGTGAGTGACAGACGATCATCCCAGCCTGTGCCTGATAACGCGGAGCGATTCGACAGCTCAGTGAGCGTGCTGGGCTCTGAAGCCTTCTACTCAGGCATTCACAGCTGGGAGGTGGAGGTGGGGCCTAAGAAGGCCTGGACCCTGGGAGTGGCCAAAGAGGGTGTGGCCAGGAAGGGCAATGTGATGGTCAGCCCAGAGGGTGGGATCTGGGCGATGGGGCTGTGGAACGGGGAGGAGTATAGCGCTGGAACCTCCCCGTTGGGTACCCCTTTGGTCCTGAGTAGGAAACCCCAGAACGTCAGGGTCAAGTTGGACTATGAGAAAGGAGAGCTGTCCTTCTATGACTCCAGTGACATGTCACTCATCTATATGTTCGAACAGAGGTTCACAGAGAGACTGTTCCCCTTCTTCTCTCCCTGCCTTAACTCCGATGGCACTAACCCTGGAGTACTGAGTATCTGCCCTGAGAAGGTGTTTGTGACTGTGACACCTGCTCACTAAGGATCTGTTCTGGTGATACTACTTTACGATCACTCACCGAAGTGTCTGTGTTGGTAAAGTCTGTCACAGTGACTCTAGTGGTGACAGTGATGTCTAAGACACCAATGTGTATTCCCAAAACTTTGTCTGGGGTACTTTCCTGTTAATTAATTTATTGAGAGAAAGTGTCATGAATTCCCTACTTTTTGTTGGTATGTTCAATAAAATTACAGTTAGAAAAAAAGAGTTCCAAAAGGGTTCCCTTTTTGGTTTCAGATAGAACTATTTCTGGTTCCATGTAGAACCTTCTGTAGAAAGTGTTCTAGATTAAATCTAAAAGGGTTTTACCTGGAACCAAAAGAGGTTCTTCAAAGGGCTTTCCTATAGGGACAGCTGAAGAACCTTTTTGGTTCTAGATAACACCTTTTTTCGAAGAATGTACAGTTGTGGCCAAAAGTTTTGAGAATGACACAAACATTAATTTCCACAAAGTTTGCTGCTTCAGTGTCTTTAGATATTTTTGTCAGATGTTAGTATGGAATACTGAAGTATAATTACAAGCATTTCATAAGTGTCAAAAGCTTTTATTGACAATGACATGAAGTTGATGCAAAGAGTCAATATTTGCAGTGTTGACCCTTCTTTTTCAAGACCTCTGCAATCCGCCCTGGCATGCTGTCAATTAACTTTTGGGCCACATCCTGACTGATGGCAGCCCATTTTTGCATAATCAATGCTTGGAGTTTGTCAGAATTTGTGGGTTTTTGTTTGTCCACCCGCCTCTTGAGGATTGCCTACAAGTTCTCAATGGGATTAAGGCCTGGGGAGCTACCTGGCCATGGACCAAAAATATCAATGTTTTGTTCCCCGAGCCACTTAGTTATCACTTTTGCCTCATGCCAAGGTGCTCCATCATGCTGAAAAGGCATTGTTCGTCACCAAACTGTTCCTGGATGGTTGGGAGAAGTTCCTCTCAGAAGATGTGTTGGTACCATTCTTTATTCATGACTGTGTTCTTAGGCAAAATTGTGAGTGAGCCCACTGGCTGAGAAGCAACCCAACACATGAATGGTCTCAGGATGCTTTACTGTTGGCATGACACAGGACTGATGGTAGCGCTCACCTTGTCTTCTCCGGACAAGCTTTTTTCCGGATGCCACAAACAATTGGAACGGGGACTCAGAGAAAATGACTTTACCCCAGTCCTCAGCAGTTCAATCCCTGTACCTTTTGCAGAATATCAGTCTGTCCCTGATGTTTTTCCTGGAGAGAAGTGGCTTCTTTGCTGCCCTTCTTGACACCAGGCCATCCTCCAAAAGTTTTCGCCTCACTGTGCATACAGAATGCACTCACACCTGCCTGCTGCCATTCCCGAGCAAGCTCTGTACTGGTGGTGCCCCGATCCCGCAGCTGAATCAACTTTAGGAGACGGTCCTGGCGCTTGCTGGACTTTCTAGGGTGCCCTGAAGCCTTCTTCACAACAATTGAATCGCTCTCCTTGAAGTTCTTGATGATCCAATAAATGGTTGATTTAGGTGCAATCTTACTGGCAGCAATATCCTTGCCTGTGAAGCCCTTTTGTGCAAAGCAATGGTGACGGCACGTGTTTCCTTGCAGGTAACCATGTTTGACAGAGGAAGAACAATGATTCCAAGCACCACCCTCCTTTTGAAGGTTCCAGTCTGTTATTTGAACTCAATCAGCATGACAGAGTGATCTCCAGCCTTGTCCTCATCAACACTCACACCTGTGTTAACGAGAGAATCACTGACATGATGTCAGCTGGTCCTTTTGTGGCAGGGCTGGAATGCAGTAGAAATGTTTTTGGGGGATTCAGTTAATTTGCATGGCAAAGGGACTTTGCAATTAATTGCAATTCATCTGATCACTCTATATAACATTCTGGAGTATATGCAAATGTCCATCATACAAACTGAGGCAGCAGACTTTGTGAAATTAATATTTGCGTCATTCTCAAAACTTTTGGCCACGACTGTAGTGCATGATACAGTACATTCAGCAAATGTTCAAACCCCTTGACTTTTTCTACATTTTGCTACGTTTTGTACATTTTGGAAGCACCCGGACTCTTCCTAGAGCTGGTCGCCCAGCCAAACTGAACAATCGGGGGAGAAGGGCCTTCGTCAGGGAGGTGATCAAGAACCCGATGGTCACTCTGACAGAGCTCCAGAGTTCGTGTATGGAGATGGGAGAAACTTCCAGAAGGACATCCATCTCTGCAGATGGAAGGCAGTTCTCAGTAAAATGTACATGATAGCCCACTTGGAGTTTTCCGAAAGGCACCTAAAAGACTCTCAGATCATGAGAAACAAGATTCTCTGGTCTGATGAAACCAAGATTGAACTCTTTGGCCTGAATACCAAGCGTCATGTCTGGAAGCAGCATCAAGCTGTGGGGATGTTTTTCCACGGCAGTGACTGGGAGACTAGTCAGGATTGAGGGAGAGATGAACGGAGTAGAAGTACACAGAGATCCTTGATGAAAACCTGCTCCAGAGCACTCAGGACCTCAGACTGGGGATGAAGGTTCAGGACAATGGCCCTTAGCACACAGCCATGACAACTCAGGAGTGGCTTCGGGACAAGTCTCTGAATGTCCTTGATTGGCCCAACCACAGCCTGTACTTGAATCCGATTGAACATCGCTGGAGAGACCTGAAAATAGCTGTGCAGTGAAGCTCCCCATTCAACCTGTTTGAGAGGTTTACCAAGCTTGTAGCGTCATACCCAAGAAGACTCTTGGCTGTAATCGCTGCCAAAGGTGCTTCAAAAAAAGACAGAGTAAAGGGCTTGAATAATTATGTAAATGCTTCATTATTTTTTATAAATTTGCACAAATTTCTATAAACCTGTTTTTGCTTTGTCATAATAAGGTATTGTGTGTAGATTGATGGGGGGGGGGGGGGGGGATAATATAATCCATTTTAGAATAAGGCTGTAAAATAGCAAAAAGGTGGAAAAATCAGGAGGTCTGAAGACTACTTTAATCCAATGTAAAAAACACAATTTCAAATGTTGCTACATAAGACTGAATCGACCAATCGGTCACATATTACAATAAATACTATGGTAAAAATTGGCATGAATAAGAACATGTACCAGTTCCATTTGAGGATAAATATGCTGACGGCTGCGCCACACAGGTTACAAAAAAGTTGGGAAGACATCTTCGATTGTCCATGGCACTTGGTTTATGAACTGATATACATAACAACGATTGATTCAACAATTCAAGTTTTTCCATTTTAAATTATTATACAAAATTCTTGCCAACAACAAAATGTTCTATATTGTAAATCAATGGCCAGTTTATTAGGTACACCACCCAGTTCATGAAAAGGGTTCACTCCTACAGACAGTGAGTCACATGGCTATATAAAGCAGGCAGACAGGCGTTGAGGTATTTCGTTACTGTTCGATTGAATGTTAGAATAGGCAAAACGAGTGACCTAAGCTACTTTGAGTGTGATATGATCGTCGGTGCCAGGCACGCCAGTTCCAGTATCTCAGAAACGGCCGGCCTCCTGGGCCTTTCATGCACAACAGTGTCTACGGTTTAACAAGAACAAGAACCAGCCTGTACCTGGTGTCAACGGTACAGGCTGGTGGTGGTGGTGTACTGGTGTGGGGAATGTTTTCCTGGTACACGTTAGGTCTCTTGATACCAATTGAGCAACGTTTGAATGTCACACCTTGAAGAATCCATTCCCCGAAGAACTCTGTTCAGGAGGCAAAGGGGTGTCCGACCCGGTAATAGATGGGTGTACCTAGTAAACTGACCACTGAGAGTACATCTTTACCATGGCGTTCCAAATTAAACACGTTACCTTTAAAACGTTATAAGCATGATATCTTATTCAGTAATTCACAGTTCAACATGCTCGTCTGTTACTTGATAGAGAGCACAGCTACAAAAGACAATATAAGGAGAATAAACAAAAGGGGGTGGATCGGCTGGATCATCTCAATTTAAACGTTAGTGAAGTTTTTGGGAACAGCAGGAATGTGGATGATCCAATAAAATCGGTCTGTTCTGATTAAACAGAACGGTCAGGAATAGTGTGCTGGTATGCAGCTTTTTGATACTGCATTACATGACCAAAAGTATGTGGCCACCTGCTCGTCAAACATCTCATTTAAAAATCATGGGCATTAATATGGAGTTGGTCCCCCTTTGCTGCTAAAACAGCCTCCACTCTTCTTGGGAGGCTTTCCACTAGATGTTGGAATAAGAGCTTTAGTGAAGTCAGAAATTCATCCAAAGGTGTTCGATGGGGTTAAGGCCAGGGCTCTGTGCAGGCCAGTCAAGTTTTCCCACACCAATCTCGACAAGCCATTTCTGTATTGACCTCGCTTTGTGCACGGGGGCATTGTCATGCTGATACAGGAAAGGACCTTCCCCAAACAGTTGGCAAAAAGTTGAAAGCACAGAATCGTCTACAATGTCATTGTATGCTGTAGCGTTAAGATTTCCCTTAATAAGGGGCCGTGCCCGAACAATGAAAAACAGCCCCAGACCATTTTTCCTCCACCAAATCGGGGATCTTAGGCTAGTGTGCGGCTGCTCGGCCATGGTAACCCATTTCATGAAGCTCCCAACGAACAGTTATTGTGCTGACATTTCTTCCAGGGGCAGTTTGGAACTCGGTCATGAGTGTTGCAACCAAGCACAGACAATTTTTACGCATTACGCGCTTCAGCACTCTGCGGTCTCATTCTATGAGCTTGTGTGGCCTACCACTTTGCGGCTGAGCCGTTCTTGCTCCTAGACATTTCCACTTCACAATAACAGCACTTACAGTTAGTTGCCTGGGGCTTCTCTAGTAGGGCAGAGATTTGACGAACTGAGTTGTTGGAAAGGTGGCATCCTATGACGGTGCCACATTGAAAGTCACTGAGATCTTCAGTAAGGCCATTCTACTGCCAATGTTTGTCTATGGAGATTGCATGGCTGTATGCTCGATTTTATACAGCTGTCAGTAACGGGTGTGGCTGAAATAGCCGAATCCCCTAAGTTGAATGGGTGTCCACATACTTTTGTATATATATTGTGTATAGTTTTTGAACTGAAACCATTTTTAAGTTAGCAAAAGTTCAATTTCAATGGGAGTTATTTAGACATACCAATGCTCTTGGACTGTTACAGCTACAAACACCAAACCAATGTTGACACACAAACTGACTCAATTTAGCTTGTAAAAAGATTGTTGATAGCGTTTGCACTTTTGGAACTTTTTGGAACCATTTTCAAAATAAGGAGTATAAACAAGAACGCGCTCAGTTTAAACGTGCAGTGAAGTTCACTATAGCAACAGCAGATGTCCATAATGCTGTGGATGGTCAAAAAATGATTAGTCCGTTTTTAGGATCCATCCAACTACATCAATATCTGTCAGGTGTGTGTAACTATACAGTCTTTCTGTTCAATCATGAGTCCTTAAACAGTACACTGGCACAACGTGTTCCACAGGCTTGCAGAGCAGCTGTCTATACCGAGGCTCATGATGGCATCTGAAGATATACTTTATGGTATAGGGCATAGAGAAGACCCATCATAACGGCAAAGGCGTTGGGGACGTACCGCAGCTCTGGGAGGACGATGTGTTAAGATCATTACATCGTAGATGATTTCCTTGAAGAATGCATTTTCTCCACCATTTTCAGTCACAATTAGTATTCTGATGTTCACCCCCTTTGTGGTCTGCTCTTCTGGATCAGTGGGCTACAGGACAACAAAAAAATAACCAATTACGAATGTACACATAGCCCTGACTTTATTAGTTACAACACTTATCGTGTTGTTAGAATACGCTAAATGAATTACCAATGTGGAGATGAAATTTATTCACTTATGAATTACCTTACTTATTGGACAGCAAGCAAGGAGTGTGAGATTGCAAAATCAGGCCTGTGTGTGCCCAAAGAGAAAACCAAGGACTTATAGAAGTTACACAAAAACCTGACAGATCTTGATGAAGTTGAATGGATCCTCCCTCAGGAAGTGTGGAAGGCCAAGTTAAACAGCAGCTCTTCTATTCTGGTTGGAGCTCTGAAATGATGAGAGAGAGGGTGTTAGTGAGAGAGTGGGTGTTAGTGAGAGAGTGGGTGTTAGTGAGAGAGGGTGTTAGTGAGAGAGACAGCATGAGAGAGAGAAAAAGTGTGTGTGTATTAGCGAGAGAGATAGTGTGAGAGAGCGAGAGAGAGAGAGAGAGAGGGGTTGGGGGTAGTTCTGATCAAGAGAACGTATAAGACTATGATGTTCGGCCATTGTTGGAGCCCGTGCTCTGCACAACTCCAGGAAATCTGGGCTTGTCCTGCGAGGAATGATTTATTGAGGTCAGCGGAGACAAGGTGATTGAATTCTGCATTGACATTTATAGAGCAAAATATGAAGAAATAGTTATCGTACTATGTATGCAACAAACTGTACAAATTGTTGGGAAGGGATTGTAACGCTACAGCCCGTTTGAAAAGGGGGACACTCGTCTACCCTTCTCTCTGTAAACAAAGTTGGCCATCTGGTTTTCACATCAGATGCAAGTGGCTCATCCTGAATGATGTCCTTTCTCAGTAGGGCAAACGTGTTTCCCATCAGCAGTTCATCCGCTTTGTCTTTTTCACCTCTAGCAAACTGTTTCTCTCCTCTTCTAGAGTGTTTGTTGTTTTAGCTTGAGGAATATCTGGCCAGAAATTCACCCCTGATCGCTTGTTTATTTAAAAAAAAAATGTTATTTTGTCTTTGCCATCAACCCTTGACCTCTTGTTACAATTCACCGTAAGCTCAGGACATCCTGTTATGTGCAACTTCTGACAATAGTTCCCATATTGAAGTTTCAGGCTGAATTTCCAGGCAGACCATCCGCATAATGGTCCTTGCTTTTTCAGGCATGGGTGTTTCTCCACCAGAGCTTTGGCAACACCTTCGACTTGTTTTTGTGATGGGAATGGGTTGACGTCAAACATAACACCTGCTACTTTGTCAAGAATTTCTGTCTTCATATTCTTGGAGACTGGCAAAAGGGATCCATTCCATAATCCTCATTTCCATGGCTGAGCTTCAATTCTACATCATCGTTAAAGGTGGGTTGTAGATACATGGCTCAGGCCACTGCTGTGCACGGTAGGAAGGTGAGAGAGAGTCTGATAACAACTAAATACTGCCAGCTGTCTGAAAGCTCAGAGTCAGGTGGCGTCTTAAGCATTACCTTCAGGGTTGCTCATTTTCAAATAATGGATCTTCAAATTAAAGTACGAAGGCACCTTCCAAATCGAGCTTGCTCTTCAGTATTGACTGCAGTTCTTCCACAGTCTCGGGCAGACTTTCAATGGTAACTCTCCTGATGCCATCAATCGCAAGTTTGACTCGAAGCAACATGATTGACATGATTGACACAGAAATGGAATGAAAGAGGGAGGGTTAGGGTTAGAGAGAGAGCCGGGGAGAGTGATAGGGAGTGAGAGAGAGATAAACAGATACAGATTACACACATGAATACATTGGATGGAACCTGCGCCAGGAATTGTGGACAGCCGAGTAAAACAGCAGCTCTTCTATTCTGGTTAGAAGTGAGAAAGATGCCGAGAGAGAGAGCGAGGATGAGAGAGATAGTGTGTATTAGTGCGAGAGAGTGACTGTGTGAGAGAGTGTGTGTGTTTGAGGAGAGAGGGAAAGAGTGATAGAAGCACTTACTTTCGGATCAAAAGTGCATCTTCTCCACCATCTACAGTCCTGATTAGTACACCGATGTTCAACCCCCTTTGTGTTCTGCTCTCCTGGGTCAGTGGGCTACAGCGTAACACAAAAATAACCAATTACTAATGTACACATAGCCCTGGGTGGATTAGTTCCAATACATATGGTATTGTTAGAATAAGCTACATTTTTTACCAATGTTGACATAAAGCTTATTCACTTATGAGAGGGAAAAATTAGGGCTGTGTGTGCCTAAACAGAAAACTGATAACGTATAGTAGTTACACACACACCTGACAGATCTTGATGAAGTGTGATGGATCCTCCCTCAGGAAGTGTGGAAGGCCGAGCAAAACAGCAGCTCTTCTATTCTGGTTGGAGGTCTGCAACGATGAGAGAGACCGAGAGAAGAAAGGATTTCAGGAGGTCAGCGGAGACGAGACAGTTGAAGGCCAATGCAGAATTCATAGAGCAAAAGAAGAACGTTTAAGATAGAGATGGTATTTTCCGCATCTATGGCGGAAGGTGGCCGAGCTACAGCAGTGTTTGTCAGACCATGAGACATCCCGAAAACGTCTGTAGCGTCCGAACGGTTTGCCCTACAAAACTAATATGACCACTCTATGGAGAGATGAGACTCTCACGAACACGATGGTGTTCTCCCCACAAGTGTCATGGGACTCGTCTGAAGGTAACCCATACAAATGAATGGAAGTATGTAGGTAGTTTTGTGCCAACAAAAAAAAGGGGTTAAATAGTAGTACGAGTAGTCCTTGTGAATAAATTATATGTTTGTATTATACCTGGCCTGTTTGTTCCCATGCCCCACTTTTAACGAACCTGTGTGAGTTTTAGATTAGTCCCGAGGATTTCACCTCACGTATAAAAAAAGATGGCGCAGTATCGGCTAAAGGAAAGGTTATTTATGTCCACGTTATAATTGCACAAGGGCCAATTGTACACTGCAGAATCCAAAGCCTGTATTAGGGGCACTGATAGACGTGGCCCAACACCTGGGCAACCTGAGGTTCAAGATATGAGAGAAGGTGAAATACAGTGAGCACAAGACCAGAGCAAATTTATCATTAACAGATCAATGGACATTTTTCGAGTACCACACTTTGTGTGTGTCTTCCGCATTTAACCCAACCCTCTCTGAATCAGAGAAGTGCCCCGGGAGCAGTTGTTGTTGGGGGTTAACTGCCTTGGGCAGATTTTTTCACCTTGCTGGCTCTGGGATTCAAACCAGCGACCTTTCGATTACTGGCCCAACACTCTTAAGTGTTAGGCTACCTGCCGCCCCTTAGTTAAAGCTGTGGGTCTATCGAAACATATTTGCTAATATATTACTAATATCCATACAGTATGTCCAACAATGTATTATCAACAGTTATAAATAGTTATATTCATGATCTATACGTAGTTAATGTTAGTTCACGATAGTTATTAACAAAGTGTTGCTTGTCAACAATGAGCTAGGCCAACCAACAGTGGTGAAGTCTTATTATAGTGCTCCAAGCCTCCAACGGATAATGCAACAGTCATGTGATGAAATAAGACACCATGTCCTTACATGGAACACATTTTAGACACCATTCTTTAATCCTGAAATCTACCCCCCCCCTTATCCAACCCTTGACATACAATGTGTGTCCGCCGCATCTGTTTGAGTGCATGTGACTGCGCGGGTGTATGTGTTCCTGTCTTGAGCACATGACACAGTATAAAAGCAGGGGTGCTCTCGACCTGTCATAGACTTTCAACCTCAAGACTTCTCTATTGCTAAGAGAACTCCTCTGCTGAGAGCAACAATGAGAGCCTACCTGGTCCTGCTTCTGCTGCTCCCTCTGTGCACAGGTAAGTCACACTTACTTACCTTGGCTAGTGCTTTTAAGTTCCTTGCGGAACATAGGTCATTGCCGAGCTGCTTCCAACCCTTTCTGTCCTTTGCCAGTTGTTATTGTTGCTATATCAGTGGCTCAGTCTTAATTTCTTGCTCTGTGAAGATGCAGGTGGAGGTGTAGATGAAAGTGGTCATGGGCCTTTCTCTCTTGCGTTTAACTTGTGGGCTAAAGGTAAGAGTCTAGTTTGGTGATGCACGTTTCTTCTTAGTGTAGCCTAACCAGTGTGGCCTAACCAGCACCACTTCCTCCTCTTCATTTGTGCTTCAATAGGTACTTGTTTTGTGATCTCCCACAGTCAGATGTTTCTGATGGTATATGTCCAATGAATTCCAAGTAAGCGTCTGAGACATCGGTTGATGAATGTTTGTACTTTTTAACAGAGCATGCTGCTGGTGGTTCTCCATGTCTTAGACCCGTTAAGGAAGATGGCCTTCACATTGATTAGAAATCTCAGTCTTTGGTTTAGCTTTTATGCTGTTCTGGCTTTACCGATTCCTGCTTTCACATTCTTCATCAGTTGATGTTGATTTGAAGTCCGATCTAAGCTTATGTTGCTTGCAAGAGCCGAGACTTGTCCTGCATTTTTGTGTGTTTGTGAGACAGTGGAGCAAGGTCATCCGCAAAGTCCAGATCTTCCGGTTCACTGTGTGCCTGTTGTTTCTTGAATGATCCGGTAAGCATGCCTGTCGGACCTGCAGTGCCTTCAGAAAGTATTCATACCCCTTGACTTATTTCCCATTTTGTTGTTACAGTCCGAATTCAAAATGGACTATATATATTTTTTCACACATCTACACAATACCCCAATGTTTTCAAATTTACTGAAAATGAAATGTCTCATTTACATACATTTTGACATCCGAGTCAATACGTTCAAATAACTTTGTCCGCGATTACAGCTGTGAGATTTTCTGAGTAAATCTTTGCATACCTGGATTGTACATTATTTGCATTTAAAAATTCTTCAAACACTGGTCAAGTTGGTTGTTGGTCATTGCTAGATGGCCATTTTCAAGTCTTGCCATAGATTTTCAAGACAATTTAAGTAAAAACTGTAACTACGTCACTGAGGAACCATTGGTCTCATGTTGAAATCCCTGAGCGGTTTCCTTCCTCTCCGGCAACTGAGTTGCCTGTATCTTTGTTGCGACTGAGTGTATTGATACACCATCCAAAGTGTAAATAATAACTTTTAAAAAATACAATGAAAAGATCTAACCTTTTATTTAACACAATGCTCAAAGGGATATTCGATGTCTAGGTGCCCTTCTTTGCTAGGTATTGGAAAAACTCCCTGAACCATTGTGGTTGAATCGGTGTTTCAAATTCACTGCTCGGCTGAGGGATCTTACAGATAATAGATCTTACAGATTGTATATGTAGGGTACAGAGAGGAGGTAGTCATTCAAAATTCATGTTAAACTCTATTATTGCGCACAGAATAAGTCCATGCAATTTATTATGTGACTTGTTAAATACATTTTTTTTACTCCTGAACTTATACAGGATGACGTGATTGAACACTTTCCCTGGTGTTAACCAACATTATCCTGAGGTAGTTTTTACACTCCCTTAGATCTCCTTTCTTGGGTATTTTGAGGTCAAACCCAAAAACTCACGTACACACAGTCGCTCGCACACACAAATGCAAGTATAGCGCACGCACACTCACATTACTGAATTCCCGCTCTGCATCATTCATAACAGTGCTGGCATGAGATTGTAATACTTTCTCAGATCAAATTCAAGTCCTTATGTAGGTTGTGACGTAACCATGTCTCTTGTGATCTTTGAACCAGCCTAAACGTACTGTATTCACTAATGAGAATGAACTCTGAACATCTCTTCCTTCCCTTGCCATAGCGGACTACAACATTGAGTGTTACGGTGAGGACTTCCTGATGCTGAGGAACCAGCTCCTACAGTGCTCAAGCAAAACACAGCAGGCCTGCTACATCAGGAGTGAGTATCACCACTATAGTCCTTCATTTGGCCCTGCAATACCAGGGCTGTGTCTGAAAATGTTACTAGCTGTCAAACCTTCATCTTTGTTTGCTCAATTCCTCATCTCTCTCTCTCCCATAAGCTCATTGGAGTTTTTGAGAGGGAGGCAAGGAATTGAGGAAACAAGAACAGAGGAAGCAAGGACTGAGCAATATTACTTGTTACAGGCAAGGCTGACTCTTTTGATCAATTGATGACAATAAATGTAAAGATATACCCATCATGCTATTGGCTTGCATAATACAACAGCGTAAACACACCATCTGGACCTTGAAAAGGGTAACATCCAAATAGCATGGACTTTTGATCAAACAACATTAGCGACATAGTAAAGAATTATTGAATTGGGGATATGAAAACATGAGTGAATAAATATTTAAAGCTGCAACTTTTTGGGCGACCCGACCAAAATCACATAGCAATGTTCATTGTGCGCTACTTCTATGCTTCCCGTTCTTAAGTTTAGTTTTGTCAAAGAAAATAATTTTTTGGTTGATCATGGAAAATATATTTCACAGCAGTTTGAATGGTACAATGATTCTCTACACTATAATTGCTTTTTTGTCACACACTAAAATTAGGTTGAACCATAAGAATTTTAGCAACCAGGGAAGGGGGGAGCGATTTCTGCATAGTGCACCTTTAACCTAACATGAAGTCTTATTGAATCAAACTGTATTTGTGATAATAAAGTCCTCGATCCTACTACATCTTCTGATTAAAAGGTCCAATGCAGCCATTTTTGTCTCAATGTCAAATTATTTCTGGGTAACAATTAAAACGGTCAAAAATAAACAAAAATAGCTTCTTACCAAAGAGCAATTTCTCAAGGAAGAATTTTGCTAATACTGTCTGGGAGTGGTCTTAGAAGAGAAGGGGAACATTTTAAACTAGCTGTTAATGGCAGAGAGGTTTGGTCTATTAACTAATTTACTTCCTGGTGATGACAAGCCAAAACACCATCCAACCAAAACAGGCTGACATTTCAAACAGCTCTTACACTAAAAGGGCATCATCACAGTATTATTCTTATCTCAGTGTGGAAACATGCAGTAGATATAAAACACAGGAGGAAAATCACATTTTTGACTGCACTGGGCCTTTAAGGCCATGATCCTGCTGCATATTCTGATAAAATCCTTGATCCTACTGCATCTTTTTATGTTCTGGGTCTCCTCTACAGGTTCTGGGGAGAAGGGCTGTGCTAGGCTTGAGTTCTGCTCTCGCCTGGGCTGGACGTGTTGCTATCAGGACCGCTGCAATGCCTAGAACTGACTCCAGGGGCCAATAACTCCACGGGCAGGCAGAGGAAGGAGAGCAAGACAGATGGAGAAAGGATCTGTGAAATCAGCCAACAGTAACTTGAGGGCTTGTGGTCCGATCTGCTGTTTAGCATTTGGTGACTCATTAATGTGTTCGTAAAAAAGTGCAATATACACAACTTCGATGGTGTAAAGTCACATGAAATAAAGTCAGAGGACAGTTTTTAATCCACTAATCTCGGGTCTGAAATGCGGTTGTGAAAGGAGTCATTTCATCAGTGTTTTACTATGTAGGCACACAGTTACTTTATTCATGAGGTGTCATGCTAAGCCATTCTTGCAAATGTGTTGTTCTGAATCAAGATGCTAAAAATGGGACATCCTTCCCTCCACTGCGGTAGACAAGCAGTCTTTGCTCCTCCGTGTGGGCTGCCTGGCAGTCTGTGGGTCTGTTTATCTGTGTGTCAGTCAGCAAGAACCTCCTGACATGTTAAATCCGCATGGCACTAGTCCTCGGTTTACACACACAGTCGAATACCACGGCCAGAAACCTCTGTTCACTGTACGGACCAAACTATAGACAGACACATCCAGAATCAACTAGGGAAGACAGTGAGCTGAATAACCTCTTCACTATACAGACAAACACACAGATACGCATGCATGCATGCATGCGCACGCACACACACACACACACACCAGGATAGGTATCATAGGGTTCAGATCGATTACAGAACACCAGACAAACAAGCTCAGGGACGGAGAGATGTTTGAGGAAGGATTCAACTTGAACTTTGTCAAACTCAGATGATAGTGACAAAAGTGACAAAATTAAATGAGTATACTGGAATTATTTACTGTAGTTACGCCCTTTTATAACACAAAACATTCAGACCAAGATCAACATAGAAATCAGTGGAAATTGAGTGGGGAAAATACTCAAACAAAAGCTTTTCTTTTTTTGAGATGTTTATTTCCATTTTTTATTTTTTTTAATCTTCAGTATTTTTCTGTCTATTGACAGGAATGCATGAGAGACAGATTGGCTCAAACATTGTCATGTGAAACATTTGTCAGTCATATCTTACCAACATTATATCATTTCAACATTGTCATTATCAGTATCACCATCATCATGGGTGGTGATGACCGTTTATTCTGAATATCACAAAAGGTTGCACCTGCCTTTGCCCTCCCCCAACCCAAAGACTTGATAATCAGAGTGGGCACACATATATGCCCACTCAATTTTCCCTAGGATGATTGGCATGGGTGTGCCAGCCCCCCCCCCCCCCCCCCCCAGGACACTTAGACATACATTCACAGGGATGAGGTTTCAGACCAGTCAAGGAGTTTTGTGTTTAAACTCGCTTCCCTTTGTGTGTTTTGGATACTAGCCCATCTAACTTGAAAACATAATTCTGTACAAGCCCTTCAGAAAAATTCCCCTCAAAAGATGGTGGTTGAATAGACATTAATGGACCGCTCGGTCTCTCAAAAATATCAGATCCTTGTCAGGGCCCAGTACATAGGATGCCCTGGTGTCCATATCTCCCACACCTTACTAACCCTCCCTACCTTAAAAGAAAATATTTCCCTCCCCTTAACCAACATAGGCAAAACTCACCTCACCTCACCCCCCACTCCCCTCATTATGGCAAGGAAATTCGTCAGAGCAACATTCACGGGACATATCTGATGTAGGACTCTGATTGGCAGACCACTACCGAGCCTAAATGGGGTGAGATGAGTTGGCCATGAATATCCTTGAATAACAAGAGGAGCGACATCCCCAGATAGACTGCGGGCGGAGGCACTCTCAAAGCCAGTTCACTGTCCCACCATAACACCTGCCAGGGGAAGAAGAGCACATTTGGGACCATAGTTTATGAGGACTCATAGAGCTATTATTCCACACTGTACTGCATATGTATGTACATGCTTGGCCTGTGGGTGAGCTGCAGTGTGCCTCCTAGTGGTGAAAGAACGCACTGAGTAATGGTTCAGTGGATCTACAGGAAGCTGCCAACATAATGGAAACACTTGAGTAATTGAGGGATACAAAATATATTGAAAGCAGGTACTTCCACACAGGTGTGTTTCCTGAGTTAATTAAGCAATTAACATATACTTAGGGTAACGTATAATTTTGGCCATTATCTTGACTACCATGGCTATGCCCCCCCATAGGATGACAATGGCCCCATCCACAGGGCACAAGGGGTCACTAAATGGTTTGATGAGCACGAAAACAATGCAAATTCTGTGCCATGGCCGTCTCATTCACCAGATCTAAACCCAATTGATTCTGGAGCACGCGCCTGAGACAGCGTTTTCCACCGCTATCATCAACAAAAAACAAACAAATGAAGGCAATTCTCGTGGAAGAATGGTGTCGCTTCCCTCCAGTAGAGTTCCAGACACTTGTAGAATCTATGCCAAGGTGCATAGAAGCAATTATGGCTCGTGGTGGCCCAAAACCTTATTAAGACACTTTATGTTGGCGTTTCCTTTATTTTGGCAGTTACCTGTATAATCTCAAAATGAATAAACCACACACACAGGCATACCATTATATACATAAAGTAGCCACACCTGAATGTACAAAATGGACAATTATTGGATGGGAAGATCTAGCAAGACCACATGGCGCCCTGAAAACAGGTGCTTTAGCGTTCTGGAGAGACTCCAGATATCCTAGGGCACGTGTCAACCTCCTTCCACTGAGAGCCGAGTGTGTGGGTTTTCGCTCCGCCATTTTACTTGATTGGTGAATTAAGGTTGCTGATTACCCGTAAGGAACTCCCAGTAGACACTAGGCCCTCCATGGAATGAGTTATACACCCCTGTCCTAGGGTATGAGTTATACAGCCCTGTCCTAGGGTATGAGTTATACAGCCCTGTCCTAGGGTATGAGTTATACACCCCTGTCCTAGGGTATGAGTTATGCAGCCCTGTCCTAGGGTACGAGTCATACACCCCTGTCCTAGGGTATGAGTTATACAATCCTGTCCTAGGGTATGAGTCATACACCCCTGTCCTAGGGTATGAGTCATACATTGACACCTGTCATTGTAGGAGGCGTTTTCTGAGGTCATGAGATATTGTACGGGGTTAAACAAGTGTGTTCACGTTCTATGCACTCAGAAGCAGAGCATTCTGGGAAAGGCAATTCCATGTTCACTACAACTACAGAACCACATGACAAAAACTACAGGACAAAATCTACCTACATTAAATCTACCTTACATTAAAGCATTCCCAGTTGCACAAGCTGTTGATTTGCGAAAAACACACACCAAAAAAACCAGACAATTATATTATAAAAAGAGAAAGAGTTTCTTTGTGGACCAGCTGGAAGTCTACATCTTTGAGGACAACGTTAGAAAACATTTGTATAACACTGATACAACCATGCCCTCATGCAGTCTTTCACTAGGATTACCAATGTCTTTACCTCTTCACTACAACCCTGTCAATGCCACCTACCAATCTTACCACACCGTCACTGACATGCACTTTACTTACAGTCCCTCACTCATCTCTCACCAACAGAGAGGATATATATATATATATATATATATATATATATATATATATATATATATATATATATATATATATATATATATATAAAAAAGATGAATCTACACCACGTGCCTTTTACACAGTCCTCGCTCTTCTTGCTGATAATGACAAACCTGGAAAAATACTTCCATCATTCAGTCCTGTATAGCTAGCTAAACCTTTACTGTGCATTGCAACACATACACATTAGTACATATCCCTTCCACCTTTCTTCAGTCTTCCTTGCCATAGAAAGCATTGGACCCTCTCTCCCTAGTCATAGACAGGCATTAAAAAAAAACAACCTCTCTCTCCATTCCCAGCTGAAAAACAGAAAAGCCTTTCTCTCTCTCCCCTCTCTCTCCCTTATGCCATGTCTGTGGAAATGTACCAGCGCATTCCCACGAGGGGATAAAGATAAGACTGTGTAGAAGAGAAGAGTCTCTCTCGCTCTCTGTTGGCTGTGTATTCCTGTGAGCGTGATCCCGTCCTGAGTTGCTGCAGAATGGGGGGGGGGGGACAAACCCTGGACAAACCCTCCTCCGGAATGACACAACGTGTAAACGGCAGCTCGCACACACATAAAATTTAAAAAAAGAAAATTAAAAAAAAGTATTTTTTCTTAAAAACATCTCAGTCCATAGAGCAGAGAAGGAACACTCCCCCCAGAACGAGCTTTTAAAAAGGTCTAAATCCTAAATCAAAATGAAAAGAAACGCAAAAAAAAATGGTAGCACGTTAAGGTAGGGCGAGCAGGTGAGAGTCACCTGGGTACGTGTGTCGCTGGTGGTTCAGTGTGGTCATAATGTCCATGAGCCACAGGATATCCTACGGACCATTATTCATCAGAGTCCTTTTTGGCCTTTACAGCGAGGCTGGATGGATGAGTTTCCTGCAGGGACTCTTACCAGAGAGAACAGCTTATTGCCATGAAGCAGTCTGCAGGCGCGCGCACACACACACCTGATTGAACGTCCAGAATGATGGAGTGTGTGTGCTATTAGCTGCATGCGTATAACTGGTTGTGTGTGGTCACACAGCTATGGTGTGTTATTGCAGGTTGTTGCATTACTGAGCTAGGATTAGGTTTAAGTTTCTATGGTAACATAGCCTAAAGACTATATGATGAGTATTGACAAAGGGCTGGACTGGGGAGTGAGCATTAGCCAGGGGTACCTGCCTAGCATTAGCTAGGCTCAGGGAAGAGGCACTAGGCTCTTGTAGCATAATATACTTGTGTATAAAGACATAAGTAGTACTTGGTATCAAGTACTATATGAGTATCTATGATAGCAACATTACAATGATATTTGAACTGTGTAACTGATCCTGCATCTGTTTGGCTGATCAAGGAGTGATGTTGGAGTGTGATGTTGTGTGTCTTTGTGTATTAGTGCTAGTGTTTGCACGTCTGTGTGCTTGTGTGTCCCCCTCTCACAGAGCTTTCATTTGCAGACTTGACTTAACCGTACGACCCAGAACAACCACAACATTCTCTCCTCACACAAGGCCGAGTGACAGCGTAAAAAAAATCAGCCACTAATATCACTGCTTGTCTCACTTACACCCTCCATTCTTATCCAATTAACACAGACTTCAAAACAAAACAAAAAGAAGAGCATGAAAAGAAACTAAAAAGAAAAACAAAGGAAACCTGAACAGCAAATATTGAACCCTGCTGCGCTTCTCCTGAGAAACGCAGTGACATCGAGGTGCCTCCAGGGGGAGTGCTGAGCAGGAGAGCGCACTAGGCTGCATCACAAGTGACGCTCTTTACGAGGGTGGGGTGAAAGGGCGGCCCTCGTCGCTAGGAGTGGCCGTGTCATCGCTGGGGTCCAGGCTGTCCTTGGGGCTCAGCGTGCTGTGAGAGGGGGGTGGGGTAGACTCTGAGCGGGGTGGGGTCATCCCGGATGGGGGAGGGGTTTCAGGTGAGCTCTCCTGCCGTCCATTGGTCGTGGGCTCGGTGGGTGGTGGGGGGGGCGTGACGATGGCCGTATCCCCGCAGGGCACCGCTGGGGGGTCAGAGGTCAGGTCGAGGACGGAGGGCGGAGTTGGGGTCGCGATTGGCGTCACGGCAGGCTTGGTGGGGGTGGGCGTCAGGTGCACCGCTGGGATGGTGGCGCGGGGGTTGGAGTTATGCAAGAGCCCCTCCCCCAGAGAGAGGGAAGAGTCGCTGGGGACCAATGAGGGGGTCTTCTCCACCAGACGCCACTGCATGACACTGGTATCTTTCCCGCCCGTGGACACCAAGTGACTATCGTTGTGCATGAAGGTCACATTAGTCACGTGACTGCTGTGGGCGCTATATTTGTGGCTCGGTGCCTGCGGAGGAAGGAGACGCATGTCAGCACATTATATTATGATTGGAAGCAAATATTACAGTATGTTATAGTATATACAGTCTACGCTTAGTACAGGGATGGTAGCACTGAACAGTGTTAATTCAGTAAGTGGCTGGTGCCCAGGGGCAGGGCAGGCTTACCTTGGGTCTCGCACAGGGGTACTGGAAGAGGTGCACTTTGCAGAAGTCATCAGCCAGAGCGATCACCTTCCTGTTGTGGGATCTGATGAGGGCGTTGATGTCTGTGCCATCGGAACCCTCAGGCCACACTCCTGGAAGACACAAACACACACACATTGGTGGTTTTGCTCCACTATCACAGTTAAAATATGGAGTCTGAGCAGTGAACCTGTGTGTACTTTCCATATGTGTGCGTACACGAAGTCATGTCAAAAGCATACCACCAGGGGGCAAACAAACACTGTAAGAGAGACTTCATACACCTCTCCATGCACTCTAACATGCTCAATACACTCCCTATCCTACTTTCCCTCTCTCACAGGTCTGTACAAAAACATATGCATGCACATATAGAAATAGTGATCACTTCACACACACGTATGCAATCTCTATTCTCAGGGGTAATATCAGTTACAGCCAGTGGCGTCAGTTCAGCTAAACCTAGGGTATGGCAAAGTGGGGTGTGTGGAAATACCCCACCCCCCAAAGCAGGTGGAGTGAAACACTGTTCACACTTCCCAATCCAAAACCAAGATAAAAAGAAAGATGAAGGTTGGCAAATAATCAACAACTACAAAAAGAAGCTTACAATAACATTGCAGACAATAATGACTTTGCAGACATCAATTAATTATTATTGGACAAAAATAAGTGATAAATGTACAGTACACTCAAAATGTGTTGCAAGTAGGGAAAAGCTATAATTTATTAAACTAAACAGGATATGTATGTGTGAGATATTCAGTAATTATACACTACCGGTCAAAAGTTTTGGAACACCTACTCTTTCAAGGGTTTTTCTTTATTTTTACTTAAAAAAATAAAAAAAATGTTTTAAATTGTAGAATAATAGTGAACACATATGGAAGCATCCAGTAACCAAAAGTGCTAATCAAATTAAAATATATTTGAGATTCTTCAAATAGCCACTCTTTAACATGATGACATTTTCACACTCTTGGCATTCTCTCAACCAGCTTCATCTGGAATGCTTTCCAACAGTATTGAAGGAGTTCCCACATATGCTGAGCACTTGTTGGCTGATTTTACTTCACTCTGCAGTCCAACTCATCCCAAACCATCTCAATTTGGTTGAGGTCGGGGGATTGTGGAGACTACGTCATCTGATGCAGCACTCCATCACTCTAATTATTGGTAAAATAGCCATTATACAGCCTGGAGGTGTGTTGGGTCATTGTCCTGTTGAAAAACAAATAGTCCCACTAAGCCCAAACCAGATGGGAGGGTGTATAGCTGCAGAATGCTGCAGTAGCCATACTGGTTAAGTGTGCCTTTATTTCTAAATGAATCACAGACAGTGTCACCAGCAAAGCACCACCACACCACAACACCTCTTCCATGCTTTACAGCGGGAAATACACATGCAGAGATCATCCGTTCAGCCACACCGCATTGACTGACCTTCATGTCCTATAGTAATGATGAACTGTCGTTTCTCTTTGTTTATTTGAGCTGTTCTTGCCATAATATGGACTTGTTTTTTTTTAACCAAATAGGGCTATCTTCTGTATACCATCGCGACCTTGTCACAACACAACTGATTGGCTCAGATGCATTAAGGAAAGAAATTCCACAAATTAACTTTTAACAAGGCACATCTGTTAATTGAAATGCATTCCAGGTGACGACCTCATGAAGCTGGTTGAGAGAATGCCAAGAGTGTGCAAAGCAGTCATCAAGCCAAAGGGAGGCTATTTGAAGAATCTCAAATATTATATTTGGAATATTTGGATTTATTTAACACTTTTTTGGTTACTACATGATTCCATATGTGTTATTTCATTTCTACAATGTAGAAAATAGTAAAAAGAAAAACTCTTGAATGAGTAGGTGTTCTAAAACCTTTTACCGGTAGTGTATGTGGGGATTTTAATACGGTGATGGAACCTAATGATCGACTATCAGACAATTTCGAACAGTCTCTTGAACAAAACGTTTTATGAAGTGATATCTGATTAATTATACGGTGGTGAAACTGACCCGTGCAGAAACGAAACACTGTATTTGAAAAAATATACTCTGTGTACAACTGTCAGAAAGAGTGCGTACTGTAATAAAGTGGATTTGTTTTGTCAAAAACTAAATTGTCTCCTATGCCTAATTGTCATGAAGAGAGTTTCAGTATTTCACCCCTTTCAGTGAAATATTACAAAACTAAAAAAATATTGGGTTTGATGTCCTGTCTTCAGAAAGTATTCACACCCCTTTACTTTTTCTACTTGTGTTACAAAGTGGGATGAAACTTTTTTTTTGTCAACGATCTACACAAAATACTTTGGAATGCCAAATTGGAAGAAAAATGTGAACATTTGTAAAAGTAAGTAAGTAAATAAATAAAACACTAAAATATCTTGATTAGATAAGTATTCAACCCCCTGAGTCAATACATGTTAGAATTGCCTTTGGCAGAGATTACAGCTGTGAGTTTTTCTGGGTAAGTCTCTATGAGCTTTGCACACCTGGATTGTTTTCCTAAAAAAACTCTCTAGGTCTTGCAGATGAAAGCATACCCATAACATGATGCAGCCACCACCACGATTGAAAATATGAAGAGTGATACTCAGTGATGTGCTGGATTTGCCCCAAACTTAACACTTTGTATTCAGGACATAAAGGTTATATATTTGCCACATTCTTTGCAGTTTTATTTTCGTGCCTTATTGTAAACAGGATGCATGTTTTGGAATATTATTTTTCATTAGGTACAGGCTTCTTTCTTTTCCACTCTGTCAATTAGGTTAGTATTGTGGAGTAAATGCAATGTTGTTGTATATCTCCTATCACAGCCATCAAACTGTTTTGTTTGTCACCATTAACCTCATGGTGAAATTCCTGAGCAGTTTCCTTCCTTTCCGGCAACTGAGTTAGGAAGGAAGCCCGTATCCTTTCAGTGACTGGGTGTATTGATACACTATCCAAAGTGTAATTAATACATTCAGAATGCTCAAAAGGGATATTCAATGTCTGCTTTATTTTTTATCCATCTACCAATAGGTGCCCTTCTTTGCAGGGCATTGTTGCTGACAGGTGTAGAAATTGAGCACATAGCCATGCAATTTCCAAAGACGAACAATGGCGGTAGAATGGTCTTACTGAAGAGCTTAGTAACTTTCGACGTGGCACCATTTAGGATGCCACCTTTCCAACAACTCCGTTCGTCAAATTTCTGCCCTGCTAGAGCTGCCCCGGGCAACTAAGTGCTGTTATTGTGAAATGGAAACGTCTAGGAGCAACAACGGCTCAGCCGTGAAGTGGTAGGCCACACAAGCTCACAGAACGGGGCCGCCGAGTGATGAAGCACATAGCACATAAAAATTGTCTGTCCTCGGTTGCAATACTCACTACCGAGTTCCAAACTGCCTCTTGACGAAACGTCAGCACAAGAACTGTCTGTCTGGAGCGTCATGAAATGGGTTTCCATGGCTGAGAAGCCACACACAAGCCTAAGATCACCATGAGCAATGTCAAGCGTGGAGTGGTGTAAAGCTTGCCATCATTGGACTCTGGAGCAGTGGAAACGTGTTCTCTGGAGTGAGGAATCACGCGTCACCATTTGACAGTCCAACGGAAGAATCTGGGTTTGGCCGATGCCAGGAGAACGCTACCTGCCCCAATGCATAATGCCATCTGTAAAGTTTGGTGGTTGAGGAAGTGAAGGGAAATCTGAAGGGAAATTATCAAAGGACTTACTTAGGATTACAATCGACAAGGACGCATGAAGACACATTTTTTTTTTACCAAAGAATGGACAGCGCCTCGGTACAACACGTAGACATAGCGGAGCACCGTGGCATGGTGCTGAATGGACAGCGCCTCCGTACAACACATAGGCATAGTGGAGCACCGTGTGTTCTTTTCATGAACATGGCCTTATTTCGTTACAGAATATTGTATGACTGTCATTCATATTCCTTTTACCCAGCTCAATGTTACATCGATAGGTTTAAGCTATTACATGATACTCAACTTTTCCCCTATACCCATCACGAGGTTGCTACAACCTAGCCTACAAATGAAATTTTACAACGTAGGTGCACAGGTCGAGAGAAAAATATTTTAATCAAGCTGACAGTGACACATTCAATACCGTCATTCAATGTATTGATAGGTTTAGGCTACTACATGACACTCAAATTGTCCTTATACCCATCATGATGAATAGCCTATGAATGAAAGTTTACAACGTAGGTGCACAGGTCGAAATTTTGTAATCAAGGTGACAGACATTGACAGATTCAATACCACCTTGCAAACTCCTGCCTGCATTTAGCTGATCTAGGGTGGAATCATTAGTCCAAACAGTTGCAAACAAGAGTTTCTATTGGACAAATTCAGATACGTTTGTCCCCGTTTAGTTTTGTTAGCATTTTAAGAAACGTTTTAACAGAATCAGCTGAATAAATACACCCGTGATCACGCCCAAACACAGTTAACTTACACAGCAACCACATACAATGAGCAAAGACACCGTGCTGTTTGTATAATTCCTTCTCACATCTATGCGCTATTCTGTGACCAGGTAAAAAAATAACTTTCCAAGCCAAACCTTCATATCATAACTGCTACATACAGCCTACATAGTTGTCACCATATGAGCTAACATCATAGTCAACATAGCTACTAGAACTAACGCGTTAGTAAACCCACTATTATCATGCAGTAGTGTACAGCAAGCAGTTAGGCATTTACACCGACGGGCCCCGGAGACAACAAATTAATAAAACCGAAAGCTTACCTTGACTTGGACTTGGATAGCCATAGCCAGCTAGCTAACATAACAAACCTCTCTGTTTGAGCCAGGTGTATGAGTAGGCATGAGCAGCATTCGCTAGCTAACTGCAATATGTAACTTTTTGGGTGATATGACCCAATTCACATATAAAAATATGTTGCGTGTGCAAGTCTAAGTTGAGGTAGATCTGTTCTATCTGCGCTATTTCTATGCTTCCCGTTCTTATGTTTCATTTTTGCGTCTATTACTTTCAGTTTTGTACACCGTCTTCAAACAGCTGAAAATGAAATATTTTTGGTTATGGAAAATATATTTCACAGCGGTTTAGATGGTACAATGACTCTACACTATATTGTCACAAACTGAAATTAATCAAACGATTAGAATTTTAGCAAGAAGGAAATGGCAGAGTGCATCTTTAAGTGAAAGTAAAAAAAAAATACAATTAAATATAGCTAGCTCTCACTCCCTTTCTTGCTTCTCCTCCATTTAAGAAATGAATTTGCTCAAAACTGTTCAACTATTGTCAGCAAGAGCTCTGATAGGTTGGAGGATGTCCTCCGGAAGTTGTCATAATTCCTGTGTTAGTCTACGAAAGGGGGTGAGGACCATAAGCCTCCTAGGTTTTGTATTGAAGTCAATGTACCCAGACGAGGACGGAAACTAGCTGTCCTCCCTTCCTCTGAGGGGCCTCCACTGGATCAATTGTAAATTGGCACTCCACATGAAAAAGGTTGCCGACCCCCTGCTATAGGCTATTTAAAGCCACATTTGTTGAATGGCGCATACAGTGTATTATGACAGTGTCATCGTCTCGTGCCCTCCCACCACCATTGTCTCGTTGCGATGCATTCAGAGATGTTCCTCATAATGTGTGTGCCCAGCTCATTTTCGCATTTGCCTTTCTGCATTATTCGCCAGGGAAGGTAAGAAAAACAAAAATTGGTGAATATTGAAGCATTGTATCAACAAGGTGGCTCTGAGAATATTGAAACATTGCATTAACGAACGAGGCGTCTCGGAGACTATTGAACCATTTTGTATCAACAAGGCGGCTCCGAGAATATTGATATTGCAACATAGTAGCCAACCACAAGGTAGCTCGTGCAAATTTTCCCCTGAGCCAGCTTGTCTCTGTCTGATTATTGTGTTGCCTACGCAGCAGTTGCACCATTTGGGTGCCTGTTAAAGTTTTTAAAAGAAACCCTTTATCCACACTATAGCTATATAACTTAGCAACATTTAATGATGTTTGGCCAGCAAGAGTTGACCTGTTAGAATATTAGAGCAGAGGCAGGTAGGCTAACGGGTAGGGATTAGGGATGCAGGCAAAGAATGATGAAGTAGGCCTACAGCAAGAAGCTACAAAAAAAGTTAGCCCAACTAAGTAATCATAAATTATTTGCATTATCTCAATTATTATTCTGGAACAGCATAAAAATGCACATTTGCTATAGCCTACAATTGTTATTGGCTTTGAAGCCAAAAACAGGACATGTAAAATAGCAAGTTATTCAGTTATTCAGAATTCATGAAAATAACAATTACACCTCCCAATTCCCAATTCAATTAACCCCTGGATATCAGATTACAACAAGACTTGTTGCCTACTTTAATTTTGGGGCCTAATCATTACACCCCTGGTTGTAGCCTCAGACAATCTACTGGCGCAGAACTGTGAAATCTGAAAGTCAAGCGTTAACTATATTTCCAGCCCCATAAAGTACTGAAATATGTGGAGTGGGGGGCTAATGTGGGGCTATTATTCTGAGCCCAAGTCCCTCCGAAAGAGAGAAAGAAAAAACTGGGGTGAGTGAGTGAGTGAGTGAGTGAGTGAGAGAGAGAACGAGATGGACAGTGAAAAAGTGATGGACAGAGAGACAAAAAAAAGAGGGAGAGAGAAATAAAGAAAGAACGAGAGAGATACCACATAACACACCATGCTGCAGTGGGACAAAACCAGTAGTGAAAAGCACAGCAGGGACAATTCTGGTAGCAGAACGAGAGTTGGAATGGAAGGATATTAAATTCCTATTATTCAAATTAGAGCTCTTAAATTCCTTTCAATGCTACAAACTTGGGTACGACATCTAAAAAAAAAACTGAATAAGAAAGGAGTAGAGCAAGAGAGGGTGAATGAAGGGAGAGAAAATAAAACCGGGGCAATAGG
Source organism: Oncorhynchus mykiss (assembly GCF_057628025.1). NCBI lineage: Eukaryota > Metazoa > Chordata > Actinopteri > Salmoniformes > Salmonidae > Oncorhynchus > Oncorhynchus mykiss. Next base: position 7,245,464 of record NC_143044.1, read on the forward strand.
CAGAACGTCTAAGAGTGCGTGCGATAAGTTGCTGATGTGCAAACTCCCAAACCACACTCTGTTCAGTAGTAGGACTCATAGAAACATAAATTGCAGCCACACAACCACAGAAGCTTATAAACCCACACCAGTGAAAGTAAAAACACACAAACACAGACACAGAAATCTAGCATGGCACAGCCAAGAACCGTGCCAACGTGTTTGAGGACGAATCAAGCCCAACAGAAGAACCCATCCCACACCATATCCATATAACCCAGGTACTGACCGAAGACATGGTAGCCCAGCACACAGGTGTAGGTGGCCCAGTCAATGTCCTTACACTCCGAACGGTTACGGATGTACTTGCAGCCATTTGGAATGTCCCCTGCAAAAAAGGATAGAACCAAGTCAGGGCATAGTTTAAGGGGATACTACACAACAGAAGTGTAATGCAAAAAGGTATGAGCTACACTGTACGTTGGTTTAGCCCGATTATTTAAAAAAAAGTTTATCACATTTTTTGGGGGATAAATAGTCCTTCATGGATCAGTAACATAGCATGAGGCTTCATCAATGAAGCTGTAGTCTCACTGAAGCATGACAATCATTTGAAGGCGTCTCTACTCACAGTAGAGGATCTCATAGTCTCCTGAGTTGGACATGATGAACTTGTTGTCGGGGGACCAGTCAAGATGTGTGATGTAGCTGGAATGTCCCTGTTAACCACAGAGTGAGAAAGTTTGATACATGATTTAGAGAGATGAAACAGCTAAATGGTCTATTTTTTGTTGTTGTTGTATTTTACCCACTTTTTCGCCCCAATTTTGTGATATCCAATTGCGACCCAATTTCAAACTCGTCTTATCGCTGCAACTCCCCAACAGGCAAAGGTCGAGTCACTCGTCCTCCAAAACATGACCCGCCTAACCGCGCTCCTTAACACCTGCCGCTTAAGCCGGAAGCCAACTGCACCAATGTCTCGGAGGAAACACTGTTCAACTGACGACCTAAGTGTCAGCCCGCAGGCGCCCGGCCCGCCACGTGGAGTCACTAGAGCACAATGAGTCAAGTAAAGCCCCCCCGGCCAAACACTCTGCTAACCTGGACGGCGCTGGGCCAATTATGCTCCGACCCTGTCACGGCCAGTTGTGACACAGCCTGGGATCGAACCCATGTCTGTGGTGACGCCTCAAGCTCCCCAATGTAGTGCCTTAGACCCGCTGCACCACTCGGGAGGCCCTAGTTAATGGTATTTTAATGGAGCTAGGGACATATACAGCAAGTATAGTACAGCTGACTTAGTTTTGCACATCATTTCATGTGACATTTTGGCCTTTATAAAAGTTGGAACGAACTCCAGTCTTCCACCTCAGCCCATAGGAGGAGACACCGTGTGTGTGTGTGTGTGTGTGTGTGTGTGTACACATGTCTGTCTGTCCTCCCCCTCACTCAGGGTCAGGGAGGAAATCTCTGTTAGACTATCTTGGCACTTGGTTTGATTTCCTTCAAGTCTGCAGGCTTTCCTCCAACACAAAGACCCATACACACATGCAATCATACACATGCATGCAAACGCGCACACTTTTACACACAGGAATGTCACTGACATCCTGCCAAGCTAGACACTCCACAGCTGCCGACTTTCTCACACAAACATATACAAATCTGAATTCCATACTGAACGACGCGCACACACAAAGTTTATGTATTTCTCTGTTTATGCATTTCCCTATTTATACGTAGAAACCTGTAGTTATTTATTTGAAAAACAGGACATACATATTTACGCGTCACTAAAAATCCCCATAAACAGTTATACACAGAAAGTACAAAACATTAGGACCAGGTGAATCCAGGTGAAAGCTATGATCCCTTATTGATGTCACTTGTTAAATCCATTTCAAATCAGTGTAGATGAAGGGGAGGACACAGGTTAAAAGAAGATTTTTAAGCCTCGAGACAATTTAGACATGGATTGTGTTGTGTGTGCCATTCAGAGGGTGAATGGGCAAGACCAAATATTTAAGTGCCTTTGAACGGGGTAGGTGCCGGGCGCACAGGTTTGTGTCAAGAACTGCAATGCTGCTGGGTTTTTCACGATAAACAGTTTCCGTGTGTATCAGAATGGTCCACCACCCAAAGGACATCCAGCCAACTTGACATAACTGTGAGAAGCACTGGAGTTAACATGGGCCAGCATCCCTGTGGAACGCTTTTGACACCTTGTAGAGTCCATGACCTGACTAATTGAGGCTGTTCTGAAGCCAAAAATATTAGGAAGGTGGTCTTAATATTTTGTACACTCAGTTAATATCAGTGCGTCTCACTGCTTTACAGTGGAGCGGTGCTCACAGACAAGGGCCCAGTCATTTGCCAACGCCTATAAACGCCTCAAACCAACCTTCCCACAATGTCTTTCTCCCCTCTGGAGCCCACGGTCTTTTATACATTACCAACACGTCAAATGAGAACCTTGCTTTAATGCTCTCTCACGCAATCCCAAGCTTATTTTTCAGCAAATCTAAAACGTGACTGCTATGCACTTAGTCTGTGATCTGGTATTAAAAACAAACAAACACACAAAGCACTATACCACACACTCTGCTGTGGCTGCAAGGCTATGTACAGTAGGTTGCCTGGGGGCTTAACCTTGGACCAAGACCATAGTGGTCAAGCAGCAGAAGCAATGACCGTGACCACAACCTGAGCAGCATGGTACTGACCATTGGCATCCATCACACAGATGACCATGAGCCCACAGGGATGCAGGGAAGAGAGAGAGAGAGAAAACGGGTGTGATGTATGAAAAAGAGACTACATGAATGAGAGGGACATGAAAGAGAGGGAGAAGAGGAAAACAAGGGACAAAGAAAGAGGCCGGACCAATGCGTGCGTGACAGAGCGAGAGAGAGAGAGAACATGGGATATAAAAGAGAAATAGAGACAGCAGACTGAGCAGCAGCCAAGTGGAGGCTTAAAACTACAGTGGAGTGATTCACACTGGCCCTGTGGGGTCCAGACCACTGTAGCGTAGACTAGGGCTGGGTAGTATACAGTATTTTATGATATACCGGTATTGATGCAGGGACCGGTTTGGTTTTTTACTTTACCTTCTATACCGGAATTTTTATGTTTGGTTTGTTAAACGTGATACCATGTGTAATGTCCATTTTTATAATTGTTTACTCCGCTACTTGAATCATCTCTCTCTCCGCTCTTTCTCTCTGCGCCACCTTCCACACAGACCTAGCCACGCCCCCTGTCACAACCATGAGACACTTACGTTCAGTCTGCATGGTCAATGCAGCACATGCAACAATCTTGCATGTTGCTTCTTAATATAAATCCACTAGCGTTCTATATTAGTTTGTGTTTCTTACATCTGCAAACAGCTAGTTTATCTTTGCTTAGAAAGTTGCCCTACATCTTGTGACACTAATTGTTAGCCACTAATGCCAAATCTATCTAGCTAATAAATTTACTGAGTAATAAATGCTGCAAAGCAAGAATATGTTAGCTACATGGCGTAGCTAAGAGAAAACATGCAATGTAGCCAAAGCTTATAGGGTCCCCTAGGAAACACTTATCAACACTTTAGTTCCTACCCTGTCACAATAACTCCTCCCTGGCATTTTAATTTGTTGTCATCTCAAACACTGTATTCAATGTTCCCACTAATATATTCTAACTATAGAATTAGAATAGTCATTATATTTCCATGTTTCCAACAGTTTTGCTCTAATTCGCAAGTCAAATCGCAATTGCAACATTTGGTTAAAAATAAGTCCTAGATTATATCGTGCAGCCCTACGTGGCAGTGTGGAAATTATCACAATTGAGCAGTGGTGTAAAGTACTTAAGTAAAAAATAACTTTCAAGTACTACTTAAGTCGGTTTTTGGTATCAGTACTTTGCTATTTTTTATTTTTAACAACTTTTACTTCACTACATTCCTAAAGAAAATACTGTACTTTTAACTTCATACATTTTCCCTGACACCTAAAGTACTAGTTACATTTTGAATGTGTTTAGGTTGAAATGTGTTTAGGTTGAAGTTGAATTGAACAGTATTCAAAAACTAAAAATACCATTCAATTAAAAAAAATATATACTGTGGTATAATATTTTGGCCATATCGCCCAGCCCTGGCGTAGACCTAATGGGATCAGTCTACTGGTCATGATCTGTATACCTTCACCTCTAACCTGCTGGATTTAAACCCATCACTATACGTATATACAGGTAACTGCCAAAATAAAGGAAACACCAACATAAAGAGTCTTAATAGGGTGTTGGGCCAATACGAGCCAGAACAGCTTCAACTCTATTGGAGGGATGAGACACCATTCTCCATGAGAAATTCTAGAATTGTGTGTTTTGTTGATGGTGGTGGAAAACACTGTCTCAGGCGCCACTACAGAATCTCCCATAAGTGTTTAATTGGGTTGAAATCTGGCGACTGAGACGGCCATGGCATATGGTTTACATCATTTTCATGCTCATCATACCACTCAGTGAACACTCGGGCACGGATTGTCAACCTATGGGGACATTGCCATGGTAGCTAAAATAATGGCATGCCCAGCATTTTTATATATGATGGGATGTTGATGGGATGTTAATTGCTTAATTAACTCAGGAACCACACTTGTGTGGAAGCACCTGCGTTCAATATACTTTGTATCCCTCATTTACTCATGTGTCTCCATTATTTTGGCAGTTATCCAACAGTCCCCATCTGAACTGACTTTCTCTCGATCTCGCGCTCGCTCGCTCTCCTGTTGCTTCTTCTGTTATTACCATACTGTGAAAGCACTGATCCTATCCATCTCTCCAGCTGCAGGGAGACGTCACTCCCTAGGGCCCCACACACACACACACACACACACACGCACACACACACACACACACACATACTAATCACTTCAAACACACAAACTAATGGTGATGTACTCACAATGCACTTCCCGTATCTGGTGTACTTGCGTCCTTTGTCCGACACGGTGTAGAGGTAAATGAAGTTGTCATGTGATCCCACTGCCAGCAGGGTGCCATCTGAAGGATGGAACAGGTAAATTATCCACCATATTTTATTCTCCTCCCTAACTGTTGATTGGTTTAACAATTCTCCCATCAAATCCAAGTCTACGGTTAGGATAGGGTGTAAGACAAGCTCCACCCACCTACGGAGAAGCGTATGACTGACAGCTGCTCATTGCCGTCTGTATGAATGGCCACCAGGTCTCTGGTCTCCGCATCGAGGGCGTACCACCTGGGACACGGGGGGGAGAAGAGAACATCGGCGAAAATTTAGAAGAATGGACTATTCCCATACAGGCGTGAGCGATAAGAGATGGGATTAATAGCCACTGCTGTGCTTCAGAGTTCGAGATAGGGTTAAGCTGAACTTACTTTCCTGAGTGAGTACCGATGGCCACAACAGCACCACTAGGGTGGAAGTCTGCACAGTGTCCATGCTCCTGAGAGAAAGAAACAGCAAGAGGGAAGGGAGAGACGCAATTCATACATACAAGTCATTTTTTGAGTAAGGCCTGAATCCTAACTCGAAATGTGTTTGCATGCCTTGATCTCAATAAAAAAAACTTAAAAAAAAACTTGCAGCAACATTTCAATTACGTCTGTGAACAAAAACTCTAAAAAAGGGCAGTGAATGAGCGCGTATTCTTAATCTGCAGTATAGAATAGTTCCGACAGGGAGGTATATTTAGTTCTTACATCCAGCAGCCTGGTCCATTCCAAGCAGTGGTCCACAGAGTTCCACAGGCACACCTGCCTGTCCTGGGCACAGGTGAGGAACAGGTCCTTGAAGGGGTGAGAGGCCAGCCCCCACAGCTCGTCTGTGTGACCCTAGGGGCGATAGGTCAGAGGTTGGGGGAAAAAAATGCGACACACTTGAGTAGTTAACACAGCTTGCAGAGTAGTTAACACATATTCTGTCTATTCTGTATGTCGCCCATGTTACTGTATGGGGAGAATCAAAATCCACAGTATCATGTTCCAACCAACTAAGCCATTGGAAACACACCACCACTAACGCTCGAATGACCTCCTTCACATGGGAATAGTGTGCCTCAAAGAGGGGGCAGACGAGGGGAGAAGGGGGTGGGCTCAGTTGGGTGCCCTCAAAAGAGGAGAACTAAATATCTCTGCCAAGCTGGAAAATGTATGCAAAGTTTTACCACGCAGCTCTCTGGAAAATAGCAGCGTCTCCATCGCTCTTCCTCACAGAGAAGAAACGATTGGGAAGGCAGCTAGTGAGGCGGCCGACACTGGCATCCCTACAGCAGAGCTGCCATAGCAAGGGCCCTGCAGTCCTCAATTGGCTTTAGTTCTCACACCCTGGATGTTTTACACACCTGGAGCACGTAGTGCTGGCAGTCAGCTATTCAGCAGTGAGAGAGAAATAGAAAGCGAGAAATATAAACTTCGCTCACCTGGACTTCCACCTGGAAGCCGTCATTAAACGTCCCCCTCAGGACGAAGTTACGCGACGTGCCCACCAAAAGCTGCTCGCCCTTGCCCTCAGCCACAGCACGAATGGTTCCATATTGATCAGGGACCTGCCGGGGAAACAGCTACATTGAGATGTACGTTCATATTAATCATACTGAACATGGGACATATTTACATTCGTATCTTTGCGCATAAACCACGGCGCATTGGGGTGGAACGTGTCTGTGTTGCATTCTGCACGGCCGAGACGGCACCTCTATGTCCCTCTCTGGGTTGATGCCGTGGTCCCACAGGATGATCTTGTGGTCTTTGCCCCCTCCGGTCAGCAGGGTCCCGTTCCTCATCTGACACAGAGTGAACACACTGCCATCATGGGCCTTGATCTGACGACTGATCTGGTACGCACCTACAGGGAGTGGGGGGGGGGGACAGAATGACAGACAGACAGAGAGGGGGGGAGAAGTAAAATTGCCCAGAAGGAAAGAGGAGGGAGAGGAATGAGAGAGGCTTGTAAAACAGCTCACAGCAGAGATTTCTGGGAATAGGATAGCACAAATAGTTGACATTCGTTAGTGTGGTTTATACACCACGCTACAGGCCAGCTCTTGTTGTTTTCTCAGGGGAGCATTTGAGGGGGGGGGTGAAAGAGGGTGCGCGCACGCGCGCGGTTAAGAAGATAGCTGTGGAAGGCATGTTCGAATGAGTGCGAGCACGCACGTCTGTGTGCGCGCGTGGTCTAGGTTTGATGTGTCTACATTCTCCACATTCTGATGATCCCTCCTCCTGTTACAAGATATTCTCTGCTGACAACACAGACAGATGCACAGCGAGGGAGGCCCATTCCTCAAGGCTAGTTACACTGAACCTGAGGCAGTGGAATTCTCAATGGGGGTAATATTGTGTGGCATTGGGAGGGTGCGTGTAGAATTAACGTGCATCAGATAAGTGTTTCTGTATCGCTTGTGCTCCCCCACACTGGCATGACCTTCATCCCTGCAGAGCTCAGACAGATGTGGACCCACACACTCAATCAAGCATTCCCGCGCACACACACATACTGTACACGCGTCACAGGAGCCCGCTGAGGGGAGAACGGCTCATAATAATGGCAGGAACAGAGCAAATGGAACGGGATCAAAAAAACAGTACAAGTTCATGTGTTTGATCCATTCGATACCGTTCCACTGATTCCGCTCCAGCCCGTACCACGAGCCCCGTCCTCCCCAATTAAAAAGGTGAAACCAAGTTCCTGTGAGACACATGCATTCCCACCGTCTAGCCACCGGGGACGCTCAGGTAAACAAAAAGAGATGAACAGTTTTTATCCATGGCGCCTGGCCCTAGCCCTGCTCATCCAGTTCCCCTGTACGCCACAACCAAAACTATTACTGCTCAAACCTTCCCCAACACCCTCCGTCCCCCGGGCACTCTGGCCTGCCAACACGCACACCCACTCTCCTTCCCCCGCCACACTTTTATTTTCCCTTCCGTGTCTCTCCTTCAAAGGCTGTTTTCTTTTCGCCAGTCTCAAACCACCCTCTTCCAGTCGCTCTCCTCTGTGGCTGAGACTCACTGGGAAGGTTTCGCCACTTGTGTTACTCATGTGGGCATGTACGATAAATGGTCAGACGGTTTTTCCCAAAGTGACTAAAGTTTAAAACAAATATTCAGTAGGCTTCACATGGCTTGCGAGGGAACCAAACCCGCACTCCTGGTGTTAGAAAGCACCGTGCTCCAATCAACCGTGCCATCGGTACTGTAGCACTATACGGCCGGGTGTAGGGACTGCCTGCGAGGTTTAAAGTACAGTGGAAGGTATATGAGGTATTGTGTGATAGTGTACCTTTGGATCCCTTTCCCTGGGGCCGGCTCCACTAGGTCGAGGGAGTCCGTTTGTGATGTTCAAGGTACAGTGTAAGCTAGAAGGTGTACGGTGTACCTTTGGGGCCTTTCCCTGGGGCCGGCTCCACTGTGCTCCGGCTCCATATCAACATGACGCCTCCAGAGTCTCCAGTCAGGATGTCCCCGTTGTTGAGGAAGGCCAGACACTGAACGAACTTGGGCTTCTCGTATTTCTGAAACGGGACAGGGGGAGACGGGAGAATGAAATGTCTGTGTAATAATTGTCGTCTGTGTTTAGTGCAGAGAAAGAGACTGTATTCATGTATGGGTAAAGGTATACGTTACATTCTAGCGTCACATTGTTTTTAAGTTTTTCACTTTTGGTGACACGTAGGGGTGTGGAGAGTACTCGGACAAAACAAGTATCATAGCGAATGGAGAATTTTCCAAATACGATTGTGATTTTTTTTTTTTTTTTGTAACTATCCATGTTCTGAAAAAATGTATGGTCAGCTCCCAGCACAATTGTGTACAACTGCAGGCCGCAATTCGGGGCGGTTCTGCATGTGCTCATTCGGGCCCTGAATTGCGGGCTGCAATCAGCTTGGCTCAAGTGGATATTTTTAAGTAATTTAAGTTTTTAAGAACTGGACAAGTGGAAAAATGTCCTCACCCCGAAGATGCCCTGCTTGCGTGCCAGCGAGGTGCCAGCCCAGGTCCAAAAGAAGATGTGTGACTTGCCACAGGTTACTATGGTGTTGGCATCAGTAGGGTGGAACTCCACCGCAAGGACCACCTCATTTGTAGACTAGAGGAGGTGAAACAGTCAAAAACAAAATCTATTTCAGAACCAAATCAAATGCTTTACGTATTTTAGGCAGAATTGCACCGCATAAAAACACCCCAGGTTTCCCGGACCTTGATTTCAGCAATTTTGGATTTCTTCTGCCAGTCCCAGACAGTCAACATGTGGTCGTTACAATCATCAATCACTGCCAGGTGTGTACCGGAGTCCTGTAGGAGAAAGGCAGGGTATGTCACGTCAGCAAAGCTTGTATGAAACACAGATCCTATTGTCTGCAATGCAGTTAACATGGCATAACATAATAATATAATTCCAGTTTAGGCCTACATATTCACAGATACAGTATGTATGTAAGTGAGAGGGCATGGAAATCTAAAGATGAATCCACATGTTGCAAAATGGCCATAAAGCAGGCAGGACTAAACAATACTCTTCTAAGTGGTTAGCCATGGAGTAGACTTGGCATAATGGTATCGACAACAGCATAAGATCACCTTCATTCAAGCTTTACCATTATTTGATAGGGAAAATCCACTGCTTAGTTAGACCTTTGATCACATAAGGGGATAATGAATCACTTAGAATGCGTAACTGTGTTTGTTTGTATGGGAAATGGGTCACGGTGTGTTTGTCGGTTTGCGTCTGAAGGGAGCCAGACATTAAAAGCTGTGTTCCGGAATGTGCTAACTGAGGACAAAGAGAGAATAGGAACATTAAACTACTACTGATTAGAGAACCTATTGATGTATTCAATACCGCAATAACACCAGTCTGGCCAACTAGCCTGATTATGAAAAGGCTCAGTCCAGAAACACACAGCACCTAGAACCCCAGAACTGAGTAGAACCTCTAATCTAGATCCACTGGCTGTGATGTGAGTGTGTGATCTATCAGATGCGTTGTGATATGGACCCTTCCCAGACAGAATGGGGTTTCATTTAATGTACTTCACCAGTTCCCACAAATCGCATAATGACTAACACTTCCTGGATTATACCATTAGAGGTGCTACGGGTACCCACCGCCTTGGAGAAGGCCAGGGAGCCCACCCCTCTCTCAAACGTGCCCAGGCCGATGACCTGCAGGGTGGACAGGCTCACCGAGTCCCACACCCTCACGTGGGGCTGCAGCGGCTAAAGAGGGAGAAGAGGAGATACACATGATATAACAAGCCATCACTGCAGCCAAACTCAGACACTATGGCTGCATTTGCAGTATACTCTTTTCACAGCATCCTTTCCTTGTTTCCTTCCCTTCACAAATCACTGGTAGGTGAGGAGGAGAAGAGAACACAAACATCTTTTTTGTAGATAAAAGGACTGGACAGATTCCCACCCAAATTGCTTTTCATCTATCATATCCTCTAAGATCAGTGGTCATGATGGAATGGGGGAAGGAGGTGAGGAAAGGAAGCCATTTTTTAGAAAAAACTTGAGAAAGACTAACAAGTAGTCAGTGAGTGAGTGGTGCGGGATCCAGGCTGGCTGACAGGCAGGATACTCTTCTACAGAGTCCTTCCAGGAAGGTTAGAGGCAGTTTGGCATGTTTAGACCCAGAGAGCTTAAATATAATTAGTTGCATGAGCGCACTGATTGTTGGTGTGGTTGAGTAAATATGGAGCACCTGTGTCTGGGTCTGTGCCTGTCAAAGACGTGAGTGAGCCTGATTGTGCAAAACGCGAGCAGAAATACTATAACCGTACACAAGAAGAGACCTCGTGCAAACAAGGATTATGCTGTTCAACACAACCACAGGTGTCTCGCCGTATTCGGCGGGTTGGAATAAGACTACTAAACTCACTTGGAAAAACCCATGGCGTTACATAGGTGACATTTGAGCCCTGTGACTTGCCCATTGTGTGTGTGTGTGTGTGTATGAATGATAGGAAAGAAAACAGCATATGTGCTCCTAAATCCAGAGGAACAAACATGAAATGTACATGAACAAAGAAATATCACACATGCGAACATACTATTAAAGCATTTAGCTAGCAGGAAGTCAGGGGGTTAGTAATGGGTGAGGTGGTGGGAGTGTGACTCACCCGGCCGTCCTTGTCCACTCCCGCAATCTGTCCCGTGGCAATGCGGATCTTATCGGGATGAACAGCAAGGCTAGTGAGTTAAACGGAGAGTGAGACAGAGAGAGAGAGTGAGAGAGCAAGAGAAAATCATAGACGGATAGAAATGAGACACAAAAACATGAATAGATTGTCAAACCAATAACATTTATTTTTTTATGTCGTAAACTACCTCCCTATTGAAAACCCCTACAGTCAAAAACAATCGTAATGAGAGGAGTATGTCAGATGTAAAATTAAGTTGAGAGGGAGCTGCTAGACTGAGCTGACCCGTTTGCCTGTCTGGCACACAGCCTGATGGGAGGAAGTGAGGCTTTTCGTTTCAAACAAAGGCAGTTTTGAATCAGGGTTCTGCCAGCACAAGGACTAATTTGTCTCTTCCACCCAGACAGAAGACGTGTATATCTCATTTGCATAGTCTTTATCTTAAGAGGCCTCTGAGAGGATGGAACCTGGAGACAGTTAAGCTGAACCATCGTGTCTGTGACAACTATTTGCTTAATCTACATTAAAAAGGTTTTGTAATGAAGTGTTTGTACATTATTCAGACCCTGGGGGACACATTGTTGTATCATCTGAATCTAGTGTACACCCGTGATGGTGTGTATAAGCTACTGTAGGAATTCATTACCTGATACTACACAACGAAGGCTGAACAATACTACCAGCTCACCATTTGACACAGTCAGTGTGGCCAAGGTAGTGGCGCTGTGTTCTCTCCTCGTAGTTGAAGAGCACGACCACGGAGGCTATGAAGTATACACTCTCCCCTGTAGGGAGCAGGTACACGTTGGCTCTGCAGTCTCTCCCCCTGTAGCCATACCTGACATAAGGACTCAAGGAACCACAACAGTATTCTCCTTTCCATCATCTGCCACGTGAAAACAACTGGACAGGTCGAAAGTGAAGACCTATAAGGCCTCCACCTTTTTGCTTTGGACATCTGTCTCCGAGCCCAGGGACCCACAGACAGACAAGAGGGAGAGACCGAAGGCCAGGGACACACGGAGTAACAGTGTTTGGGACCAGGCACCGCCAAGAAGAAAGGATACACCCACTCAAGTTTGAGTTTCTCCGGAGGCAGCTCTGTGCGCACGTCTTCATAGTTCTCCACGTCCGCAGGGATGTACATAGTGATGGGGCGACCTCGCATGAACATCTTGATGTAATCTCCCTCTGCGAACGAGCCGGACAAAACATTTTTTTTTATAGCAAGCTATATCACGATCGCCATTTTGACTCGCTACATAGAGAGGGATTCTGGTAACACTAAACCCGTGCTTTTGCAAACACATTCAAAATACAGTATTAGCACAGGTATAAGTATAAGCAAGTATAAGTACTTTCAAATACTATTTGAAAGTATTCAGGCAGGCTAGAGCAAACACTCAAAGAAGCAGGCCTGAGTAGTGGTGGTTCATGTTTCCCCTTAACAGAAAACCCTGTTACGGTAAAGCATTAAAAATGACTGTGGGTCAGACAAATACCTCTTGTTTAATAATGGTTCATATAGAGTCATGAGTCAGAGAGCGTAAGTGAGAGTGCATGACATGACTTTAGTCCACGAACCCAAAGATATCTGCAGCGTGACTGCTCAACACCCTCCGCACCGTCACACACAACCACTTACACTTATTTTTTGTGTGTCCCTGGCCTTCGGTTTTTTGAACATAAAAACCTACAAAAGCCTTGAAAACCTTAAAGAGTTCAGTTAGTGTGGTGCACGTGCTTTCCACTCATCCAGGGATGAGATACTGCATAGACCGAGATAGATATACAGATAGAGGGCGAGTCAGACAGAGAGAAGCGTCGGATGCCGTGCAGTGGAGCAAAGCAGCGAGTCAGCAACCCCAAACTCAGCTGAAATAAGAAAACGTGACGGGGGGAGAGAAAAAAAGAAAAGATAGGGAAAAGAGAGCAAAAGGAGGGGGGTGAGGGTGGGTAGATTAGTGGTAGACAGGGATCAGTGGAATGTGTGTGTTTCTACTCTCCTAGTGAGAGAGGACGAAAGGGAGATGGTTGGACGGGGGCCAAACTCACAAAATAGAGCGAGGGCTTTCTTCCAGTTTTCCCAGATTGAGGAGGAGCATACAGTAGACTCAAACTGAAGGGCCAGAATTAATCCCAGGACCTACCTAGTTATTACTAGTCAGAATGTACTGGTATCACTAAAGGCCAACACACTGCCTTGGACACTGTAATAAGTTTAGCCATTGTCTGCAGTATTCTTCTTAACTAATCCATTCCCCCTACTGCACAGTGCATTCGGAAAGTATTCAGACCCCTTCACTTTTTCCACATTACGTTACAGCTTTATTACTCTAAAATTAATTACATTGTTTTTTCCCCCTCAATCTACACACAAATCCCCATAACCCCATAATGACGAAGCAAAAACAGGTATTCAGACACTTTACTTTGGTGGAGCACCTTTGGCAGCGATTACAGTCTCGAGTCTACTTGGGTATGACGCTACAAGCTTGGCACACCTGTATTTGGGGAGATTCTCCCATTCTTCACTGCAAATCCTCTCAAGCTCTGTTAGGTTGGATGGGGAGCGTCACTGAGCAGCTATTTTCATGTGTCTCCAGAGGTGTTCGATCGGTTTCAAGTCCGGACTCTGGCTGGGCCAGGACATTCAAAGACTTGTCCCGAAGCCACTCCTGCGTTGCCTCTACCGTCGCCCCCAGTCTGAGGTCCTGAGTGCTTTGGAGCAGGTTTTCTCTCTGTACTTCGCTGCGTTCATCTTTGCCACTGAAAAACATCCCCAGAGAATGATGCTGCCACCACCATGCAGGTTTCCTCCAGACGTGACACTTTGCATTCAGTCCAAAGAGTTCAATCTTGGTTTCATCAGATCAGAGAATCTGGTTTATCATGGTCTAAGAGTCCTTTATGTGCCTTTTGGCAAACTGCAAGCAGACTGTCATGTGCATTTTACTGAGGAGTGGCTTCAGTCTAACCACTCTACTATAAAAGGCCTGATTTGTGGAGTGCTGCAAAGATGGTTGTCCTTCTGGAAGGTTCTCCCATCCCTGCAGAGGAGCTCTGTCAGAGTGACCATCGGGTTCTTGGTCACCTGCCTGACCAAGGCCTTTCTCTCCCGATTGCTCAGTTTGGCCGGGCGGCCAGCTCTAGGAAGAGTCTTGGGGGTTCTAAACTTCTTCCATTTAAGAATGATGGAGGCCACTGTGTTCTTGGGGACCTTCAATACTGCAGAAATATTTTGGTACCCTTCCCCAGATCTGTGCCCCGACACAGTCCTGTCTCGGAGCTCCACAGCCAATTCATTCGACCTCATGGCTTGGTGTTTGATCTGACATGCACTGTCAACTGTGGAACCTTATATAGACAGGTGTGTGCCTTTCCAAATCATGTCCAATGAACTGAATTTACCACAAGTGGACTACAATCAAGTTGCAGAAACATCAAGGATGATAAATGGAAACAGGTTGCACCGGCTTTGTCATTATGGGGTATTGTGTGTAGATTGATGAGGAAAATGTTTATTTAATCAATTTTCAGAATAAGGCCGTAACGTTACACAACGGGAAAAAAGTCAAGTGGCCTGAATACTCTCCAGATGTACTGTGTCTGTGGTCAATAATGCCAGGAAATGGCTGAATTCGTTGAACTAGCTGAATTCCAGTCCAAAGTGTGTCTGTGGAGGTAAACGAGCACCCCAGCCAGCAGACTCAGGACCAACCACCTTCCTCACATGACCAGAAGCAACCTTTCTGAGCAAGAGTGGGAGACTTTTAACCAGACGACACTCTGCTAAGTGGCAAAGGCGGGGCAGGGCATACTGGCACAGCTATGCCTTTTATGTCGGGCATCGCCTGATGACAATAAATGGAGGAGGGTGAGGAGGTAGAGGGAGGGGGGGGATTGAGAAAGAGAGAGATTCTGTCTGTGTTTGACATGATAAAGAGAATGTCAGAGTTAGATAGACAAGCCAAAAAGCAGAGAGGGTGGGGCAAGCGCTCGTCCCAAGGCTGGCAGCTCTCCTCGCTATCTGACAACTTACCTGCTTGGCTGTTTTTCTCACGGGTTGACATTTTGGCTGGTCATGAGACAGAAACAATGTCACTCACACACAACGATAGTACACAGGGGAGAAGAGCTAGAATGATCTGAAGACAGCAACGATGACTAGTTGGGTCTACACAATAGGATGAAGGACTATGTGGAAGGAAAGGGGACATGTTTGAAAAGAACAACAAGACGCTAAGGCTTTGAAATACAGCTCTTCTCTTACCTAAAAAATATACTCTCAAACCTACAGTACAGCACAGCGTTTTCATAAGCCCAACGAGAGCACACTTTAGGGCTATATCCCATCCTATTGTACAGCTGAATTAATAAACGATCTGGTTGTCAACAGATGTGCCAATTGTGTCGGTATACCGCAGTACACACATTGGGGAGAGCAAGTATTTTATACACTGCCGATTTTGCAGGTTTTCCTACTTACAAAACATGTAGATGTCTAATTTTTATCATAGGTACACTTCAACTGTGAGAGACAGAATCTAAAACAAAAATCCAGAAAACCACATTATATGATTTTTCAGTAATTAATTTGCATTTTATTGCATTACATAAGTATTTGATCACCTACCAACCATTAAGAATTCCAGCTCTCACAGACTTGCTAGTTTTTTTAAGAACCCCTCCTGTTCTCCACTCATTACCTGTATTAACAGCACCTGTTTGAACTCGTTACCTGTATAAAAAGACACCTGTCCACACACTCAATCAAACAGACTCCAACCTCTCCACAATGGCCAAGACCAGAGAGGGTGTAATGACATCAGGGATAACATTGTAGACCTGCACAAGGCTGGGATGGGCTACAGGACAATAGGCAAGCAGCTTGGTGAGAAGGCAACAACTGTTGGCGCAATTATTAGAAAATGGAAGAAGTTCAAGATGACGGTCAATCACCCTCGGTCTGGGACTCCATGCAAGATCTCACCTCGTGGGGTGATGAGGAAGGTGAGGGATCAGCCCAGAACTACACGGCAGGACCTGGTCAATGACCTGAAGAGAGCTGGGACCACAGTCTCAAAGAAAACCATTAGTAACACACTACGCCGTCATGGATTAAAATCCTGCAGCGCACGCAAGGTCCCCCTGCTCATGCCAGCGCATGTCCAGGCCCGTCTGAAGTTTGCCAATGACCATCTGGATGATCCAGAGGAGGAATGGGAGAAGGTCATGTGGTCTGATGAGACAAAAATATAGCTTTTTGGTCTAAACTCCACTCGCCGTGTTTGGAGGAAGAAGAAGGATGAGTACAACCCCAAGGACACCATCCCAACCGTGAAGCATGGAGGTGGAAACATAATTCTTTGGCGATGCTTTTCTGCAAAGGGGAAAGGACGACTGCACCGTATTGAGGGGAGGATGGATGGGGCCATGTATCAGGAGATCTTGGCCAACAACCTCCTTCCCTCAGTAAGAGCATTGAAGATGGGTCGTGGCTGGGTCTTCCAGCATGACAACGACCCGAAACACACAGCCAGGGCAACTAAGGATTGGCTCCATAAGAAGCATCTCAAGGTCCTGGATTGATCTAGCCAGTCTCCAGACCTAAACCCAATTGAAAATCTTTGGAGGGAGCTGAATGTCCGTATTGCCCAGCGACAGCCCCGAAACCTGAAGGATCTGGAGAAGGTCTGTATGGAGGAATGGAGGAGAGGGTCAAAATCCCTGCTGTAGTGTGTGCAAACCTGGTCAAGAACTACAGGAAACGTATGATCTCTGTAATTGCCAACAAAGGTTTCTGTACCAAATATTAAGTTATGTTTTTCTGATGTATCAAATACTTATATCATGCAATAAAATGCAAATTAATTATTTAAAAATCATACAATGTGATTTTCTGGATTTTTGTTTTAGATTCCATCTCCCACAGTTGAAGTGTACCTATGGTATACATTACAGACCTCTACATGCTTTGTAAGTAGGAAAACTTGCAATATCGGCAGTGTATCAAATACTTGTTCTCCCCACTGTAGCTCTAGCGGTTCCATTACGCAGCGGTGGATGACGAACTTAGAAGAGAGAGTATATTCACCTTGGCTGATCACTGGGTCTTTATGCCTGGACGAGAATGGAGAAATAACAATCAAGGTCAGACTGTGATTTGAGAGTACAAAACAAGTAAAGGTTATCTGACAGCTGGGCCAATTTAACAGCGTTCTCTATTAGGGAGGGACTTTGGATGAACACAATATAGGGAATTAAGGGGCGATTCTTGGATGATATTACACTATCTGAAAAGAAACTCTAGCTAATGAATACCCCATAAACGAAATGCAGGCTCACCTCTTAGTACAAAACATAGACCGGAATTCAATTATTGTGCATCACCGTACTTGCATTACACTTTCACACCTATGTTTACAACAGATTTGTGAAGCGCGTCCCATCAGCCACTCACTTGTCTGCATTCTTCACCACCTTGGCCAGCAGTTTGGAGGTGGAAGCAGCCTTCACCAGCTTGTTCCTGCTCTCCTCGCCACTCTCCCAGGTACTACTCTGTGAACGCTCCATTCCCGTGCCTCGCTTCGCACTGTGACCCCTACACACACAGAGGGTACAGAGTGCACACAAAAAAAATAAACAGTTTGTTTTATACCACAGAGACGGATAGAGAGGGGAAGAGAGAAAGACAGTTGGCTAGACAGAAAGAAAGCTGGAGTATGGATGAGTGTCATGGTGAGTTTCTTGAATTTGTTCAATTAGTGGAACTGTAAAAAGTGCATTAAAAGTGTGCAACGGTGAACTACATATTTTTGTTTGTTGCAGTTTTATGCCATATACATTAAAAGTACAGCCCAGAGCCTGAACCTGACCAGGCCACCAAGTGACCTGACAAGGAAAAGAAAAACACTGTACCTTTAATGCACTTAATTCAAATGGAATTATTTCACTCATGGTACGCATCTTTTTAGGGTTAATCTGGACCTGAAACAGACGCGCGCAAATGCAGAGATACAGATGCCTCAGGAGGTACCCAGGTGAGTAGCAGGCAACCCTCAGGGGTAGAATCGATACCTGCTGATGTAGCCGGGCACACAGGGGAAAGCCCACCCCAGTCACAGGTTAGTACACACAGGCTGGCAGAACAAGTCAAACCCCTCCCCAGGCTTCAGCAGACAGAGGAGGTCAGTGAGTTTGGCTGTAAGAATAACACTGCAAGTCAAGTGAAGAATGGAAGGTTTAGAGAATGGCTAGAGAAGAGAGAGAACAGCGAGAGAACAGCGAGAGAACAGCGAGAGAGAGAGAGAGAGAAAGAGCATGAGCGTGAAGAACATGGCGTTTTGTTCTACCTCCAGGGGGCCATAGTGACACTGAGGGGGCAGATAGGACTGGGGCTGAATGTTGGGGGAGCGGTGGTGGTTTAACAACGTTACACTGCTTCATTTACAGAGTCTGTACTCTCTCCTTATCTACTGTGCGGTGAGGGAGAGACAGGGACAGGAAGGTAAAGACACCCAGACATCCTCTGCTTATTCTAACTGCCTGCATGGAATTTGGCGGGAAAATAACAACCTAGCCCGAACAGAATTTCTCCATAACCCTACTACACGCACGCACGCACGCACGCAGTACTGGTACAGTATCATTGCTCTACAGAGTGTAGAAAACATTAAGAACACCTGCCCTTTCCATGACACAGACGGACCAGGCGAATCCAGGTGAAAGCTACGATCCCTTATTGATGTCACTTGCTAAATGAACTTCAAAATCAGTGTAGATGAAGGGCAGGGGACAGGTTCAAGAAAGATATTTAAGCCTTAAGACAATTGAGACATGGGTTGTGTACATTTGTACGTCTTACCCACAAACGGGGTATGGTACTAGGAGCCAGGGACACCAGTTTGAGTGTGTGAAGATCTGCAATGCTGCTGGGTTTTTCACACTCAACAGTTTCCCACGTGTATCAAGAATGGTCCACCACCCAAAGGACATCCAGCCAACTTGACGCAACTCTGGGAAGCATTGGAGTCAACATGGGCCAGAATTCCTGTGGAACGCTTTCGAAACCTTGTAGAGTCCATGACCTGACGAATGTAGGCTGTTCTGAGGCCAAAACGGGGTGCAAATCAATATTAGGAAGGTGTTCTTAATGTTTTGTACACTCTGTGTCTGTTGGTTAAAAGCCCTGAATGGTCCACTCACATCTTCAAAAATAGGAACAGAAGCGCACTTGATACTTTCAATCCAACCAGAGGATTGAATAGCATGGGAAAGGACCATTTAAGAGTTAAATATCACCCTATAATACTCATCCCCAGAAAGAGCCCCGACTGTGCACTGCGCTGCTTAGAAGCCTGGCCCATTTCAGATTTTTTGACACACACACACACTTGCCAGCGGATGAGTTTTCCGGGCTAACGTTCTTGGCACAGCAGCGGCCCTGACTAATATCCTGTCACTTGCCCAGTCTAATGGGCAACGATGGGTTCACGGGTACTCTTTGTGAAACTTAATTGGTTCTCAATGTTTCTGAGAATAATTTATATTGATCTGTGTTATGGGTAATGAGTGCGAAGGCAGTGCTTCGATTAGTGAGAGCAGTCGGTCTGGAGCGTGTGTGTTGGCGTGTGTGTGAGAGTCTAGGGCTGGTGTGTGTGTGTGTGTGTGTGTGTGTATGCATCCGAGTGGGTGTCCTGAATGGTACGAAGCACAGCTAGTACATGACAGATAGGGCCTCTCCTATTCCTAATGGAGAGAGGGCTCAAACTGTTGCAGATGAGTGCAGAAGGGTCAAATGCTAACCATTCCTACTAGTCTAAAAAAGAAGTGATGCAGTTTGAGAAGCTAAGGTCTGCAGTGGCGGAGTCTCTACAGGGAACGATTGCTGAAAGTACAGGTGAGAGACAGAGAAGAGAGAGAATAGGTTAATAACCAAAATGGGTACAAAAATGAAAGTGATCTAAAGAAGCATGCCAACCAGTCAAAGGGTAAAAGCTAAAGTCATGAGCATTCAGAGTGTCGGAGGGCATTGCATTGGTAAGGTGGGGGGGGGGGCAATCGACGATCAAAGTGGGCAATCTTAGGAACCTTTTGGCTGGGGAGGTGCCCTTGCTCTCCGGGGCCTGCCTTTGGGACTGAGGGGGGTGGGGTGATGGGGGGTGGCTGGAGACGGAGGGGGACGGAGAGGGCTGTACGGGGCTGGCAGGGGAGGGTTTATCGTTAGCCTGGTTGGGCTGGGAGGGCCACTCCTCCTTCTCCTTGATGCCCTCCATCTGAGGCTTGTCCTTTTTCCTCTCCGCTGTCTGACCGCTGTGGAGACAACCAGGGGGTCAACCAGAGGATAACCAAACAGCGGAACACAACCAGTGGCGACATGGGGACACAACCAGTAGTAGAGACATGGGTACATGGGGACACAACCAGTAGAGACATGGGTACACAAACAGGTGGGATATATATAGGAGGACAAATAGTGACAAATAACGAAACACAGGGGTATATCAGGACACCGTTGACGGTAAAATGATCCTAGATCTGGGCAACTTCTACCCTCAGCCTTCACTACTGAGAGACCTGCAAAGCCTCAACTTCCTGCATAAGCAGTGAATAGCTGAGGTCAGTATATTTGATTAATATCTAGTTACTCATCGAGGACGTGCTCAGCAATGCTTAGCCATAGGCTTAGCTACATGCGGTGACAGGTACTCCATCACTACGTCATTGTCCTGAAAGAACCAGGGAAGTGTATAGGCTTTATTCTGCTGAATAACTGCAAGCTGCAAGGGAGAAAGTTAAACACGTGATCAACATTCAACAGTTTCTTTTCTGGGAGGAATTAATGTGGCGTTTCAAAGCAAAAAAAATATCAATACAGGCTCTGCAACAATGGCTGCCCATCTGATACAAGCAAGTCTAGAGTTGTGCAATGACTGTTTTTGAATGTTGTGTGTGTGTGTGTGTGTGTGTGTGTGTAGCGTATGTAACTTTACGAGTGTGTAGTACCTCTTGGCAGCTGAGGAGAAGGTATCCTTCCTGGTGACGGAAACTGTGGAGCTGTCTCGGTCTCTGTGGCTGGGCTTGCGGCTGCTGGAGCTGCCGTTGGCGATGCAGGACATAGAGTAGGCCTCGCGCAGGGGAGTCTGGCCTACAATGGGCAGGAGAGAGCACAGTCAGAGGGGACAGTAAAACCGACGCAGTATATAAAAGTAACTGCCAAAACACTTGAGCAAATGAAGGATACAAATTATATTGAAGGCAGGTGCTTCCAACACAGGTGCGGTTCCTGAGATGATTAACCTTGCATCATGCTTAGGGTCATGTATAAAATGCCCAGTTGCCCATTATTTTGGCTAGCGAGGCTAGAAGATCTCAGTGACTTTGAAAGAGGGTCTCAAAGGAGCATAGGGGGTTTAAATGGTGTGCGTGTCTCTCTCTCCCCGTCACCAGATCTCAACCCAATTGAAGACTTATGGGAGATACTGGATAGGTGCCCGAGACAGTGTTTTCCACCACCATCAACAAAACACCAAATGATGGAATTTCTTGTGGAAGAACAGTGTCACATCCCTCCAATAGAGTTCCAGACACTTGTAGAATCTATGCCAAGGAGCATTGAAGTGGTTCAGGAGGCTCGTTGGCCCAACGTCCTGTTATTAAGACTCTTTATGTTGGCGTTTCCTTTATTTTGGCTGTTACCTGTACATCAGGATACAATGGGAGGAGTTTATGTATAAGACAGAGAGAAAGAGAGCGAGACAGCGAGAGAGAAAGAGCACGTGAGAGAGAGGAGACACTGTCTACTAGGGCTGACCCCAATTAGTCGACTGGTCGATAGGCTGTTGGTCGAGCAGTAGCAAATACATTATTATAATTTTTTTTTAACGGCACACGAGGCGCCTGTCTGATTCGCAACCCATGTCAGTGAACCAATCCATTGCTGAGACTAATCCATTGCGGGGCCGCGTGCATGGCACAGTCCAAGAAGGGGAGTGTGGCTAAAATGCACGTCTCTCTCCAGAACGTTCTCTCTCTCTCCCCCCCGCCAATTTGTGCACATTCATCGTTTCATAACTTCATTGTGTGAATTGTTTGCCTTGATTGTTAGTGTATATCAAGTCCCCCTTGCATGCATCACCAGTAGTAGCCTACATTTACCGTTCATTCCTATCATTTCTACAATGTTTGTTTGGTTGTGGTCACTTCTGTTCATCCATTCACTATATTATTATTTCAGTCTTTTTACCGGTCTCATTGGCAGAGTGGACATCGTTGTTTGCAGAGTGCACAACCTACGCTAAGTTTGGATTTATTTCGTTCCATTTACGAGTTTTGTCAATGTAGTCAGTCTTCTGTTTGGGGCACTACTGTCAATGTTGAGTAAGGACATGCACCTGATTACGCATAGAATTTGGACTATAGGCTACCTGGCCTGCTCGCAAATGTAGGCAGGGTAGCCTAGTGGTTAGAGCGTTGGCCTAGTAACCGAAAGGTTGCAAGTTCATATCCCCGAGCTGACAAGGTACAAATCTGTCGTTCTGCCCCTGAACAGGCAGTTAACCCACTGTTCCTAGGCCCTCATTGAAAATAAGAATTTGTTCTTAATTGACTTGCCTAGTTAAATAAAGGTAAAAAAATATATATATAGCCTAAATGTGCCCATTTGGGGATCTGATGGTATTTCTGATAGGCTTAACGCACCACCACTGTGGAGCTTTTCAAAGTAATATTTTCTTCACCTCAAACAGTAAGCAAACAAAGTCTGTTTTTACAGCTGTTGAGAATGACAATAGTTCCTCAATTGTATTTGAAAACTATTTGAAAACCCTCTCAGCGTGAAAGGGAAAAACGGCCATGTTCCGATCCAGTGGAAACGTCATAAAATGAGTCTACCTGATGAGCTCATCCCTTTTGCGCTATATTTTATACAACGTTGCACGTTTGCTAGTGTGCGCTTCCTCTGGACCCAAGTTGATACAATGTTTCAAGTTTGCTGCAGACAGGCCATGCGTAGCCAATGCGATTAATAGGATATGTTCTACCTGCAGACTGCAATGTTTTTATTTGTTGTACTTAGTCGGCAATAGAAGTTACTTCTTTAGGTTTGTATCATTTTCATTTAGATTTGGATTAACCACATGACAATGACTTTGAGATACAAAGACGTTATTATGAATTAAATGAAACTGTTAGATGAAAATGTGCATATGAAGACCACAACAGGCACGCAGATTGGTAGAAATAGTAAGATAAAAATCGGGGTTCCGCACGAGAAAGGTTGCCGACTCCTCGGGTAACCTATTACCGGAAGCTTCAGGAGAGAAACTGTCTACAGCAGTATATGGGGATTAAAAGGGAGGGGGAGTGGTTGAACAACAGAGTATGAGATTATGACTGCTCAACAGACATGGTTGAAGAGTCTAATCCATGGGAGAACAAAGGAAATATTAGGGAAAGCAGATGTAAAAAGCATAACAAACATCCTTCCTCCCAATGAAGCTTCTATGCCACTTCTGTAAAAGGCACAGACACAACGGTAGCAGCGTTTGCCAGCCGAGAACACTTAGCACCTCTGAACAGAGTGGCGGACGTCATTTGCAAGCCAATTCTACATGTAGAAACGACCAAAAAATGTCAGCAGTCAGACGCCGACGACGGGTGGTCCCCAAAACATACCGCACCGAAGGAACGGGCAGACACACAGCTGACCGTCACTCGGTGAGACGTGTTTCCTCTCTACGATGTGTGGGGGGCAGGGTTATGTTTGGGGGCACGTGGCGCCCCAGTGAAAGCCTGATTCCGTGCCAGTGGCACAAGGCCCAGTTTCACGGTCCATTACCCCCCAAGCACAAACAGACACCGCATGGTGGAAGAGGTGGCCTCCCTACCCCATCCACCAGCCCCCACCACCTCCCTCCTCTCACCAGTATTTTCCCCTCCCCCTCAACATCAAGACAAAAGACAGCCTGAGTGTGTTTGAGGAAAGACTGGAAATGCTGGTACACAAGGCCAGAGGAAGAGTCAACGAGTATAATGAGTGGTCAACCAAAATCAATCCCATTCTAGAGACTTCAGAAAGTATTCACGCCCCTTTCTGAAACCATGTTTTCACTTTGTTATTATGAGGTATTTTGTGAATAATCTATTTAATCCATTTTAAATTCAGGCTGCAACACGACAAAAACGTGGAATAAGGCAAGGGGTATGAATACATTCTGAAGGCACTGCATATCATAATGACTGATGCCTTGGGAGAGGGAGGGTCTTCATCCATCAACCTGGCTTCCTGATCTCAAAAACCTGTTTCTCTCTCCCATCGAAGCCATGTGATTGACAGGTTTGTGTGTCTGTGTGTGCGCGCGTGTGTGCACACATGCCTAGATGCATGCATAGGTCTGTAGAACTGGAGGATAGCCCCAAGCCAGAGTGTGTGTGTGTGTGTGTGTGTGTGTGTGTCTGCAGTGTTCATAGTGTCACAATTCATATGCCTTCATATGCCTTGGCTTCATCATTCATGATAATACATTATTTGGAAAAGAGAAAGATTTGGGGGAAAAGGGTGGAAAGAACGAGGGCTGGAAAGATAAAGATAGGGGGCTGGAAAATGAGAAAAGTTTACAAAAATGAGAATGAGAGAAAGGGATACAGTGCTGGCCAATAATGCAAGTGATAGAGGGGAAAGAAAGACTGAACGAGAGAGGAAGATATTTCTGGGTCTTGAATAAGTTAACAAGAGCAGGAAGGGGCCGTGTGCCTTCGTGCTCTGTGTGTGTGTGTGTGTGTGTGTGTGTGTGTGTGTGTGTGTGTGTGTGTATATATGTGGGGCAGTGGAGGTTTGCATACTCTGAAGAGTTGGCTTTGAAGTCAGAGCATGGGTGTCTGCAGAGAAACTAAACTGAACCATGTGATTTCCTTTGCTTCCTGTCTGCTTCAGTCCCAGATTACTGCCCACGCACCGAAAGAGCAGCACAACAGAGTTAAAGCACAGAAAGCTCTTCCACTGTACGTGCCAAACTGCCAATGCCATAACACATCAACTCCATAACCCCTAAATAACATCAGTCAATGTCAATGTGCCAGGAGTGCTGACTAACTCACTAGAGTAGTACGCGCAAGCACACACAGCAAGGGGTTGCCAGGGGTCGCCGTTATGGCGATGGACCATAAGTAAGAGAGTGACGTAAGAGAGTGACGCCATAATGAGATTTTAAAAAAGGTGACCGGAAGAATGGAGAGCTGACCGGAACGAGGGATCAGAGGGGACTGGAGGGAGGAGTGACAGATGATGGACAGAGGGGATAGGGGTGTAGAGGGGACGTGGCATGAAAGAGCTAAGCAAGGGTGACACTGGGCGAGTGCAGTCACACAATACAGTAACTCCTATCCTGCCGTTCATGAGCAGTAAGGGTCCTGTTCCAATACTTTTCAAGTGCAGCCTTATTTCCTTGGAGGAACTGTAATCTGACATGACTGGAAAAGTGAAAGCATTGAGATGGAATCTTTGCTCTCACTCTATACATGCTGGATCAGTGGTTACCTCAGGAAAGGAAGGAAGGACGCATTTAAAAAAATAAAAAAGTATTCTAACGGGGCCAGGATCTTTCTTTATCTAGGACCCATGCATGGTTTCCCAGCCAAGACACTACCCAGAGAGACACATCCACATGATCATATACAGTAATTGGTTCCATTGGAGAAAGTCAAAATATCAGGAAAAGGCTGCAGAGTCGCCATACACACAGATAATGTTCCACTTTCCACAATTAGGTCCCCCTGATCACACACACACACACACACAAGATAGAGGGTCTTATTGTGTGCAGATAGACAGGACTGAAGTTAGTTAGCCAGGCTATAGGTGAGTGAGTGGTGGTTATTACTGAAGCCCGATTACAGAACCCAGATACTCCCCAATGACCATGGGCACGACACACATTCTCTGTCTGTGTCGTTCTCTCTGTGTCTCAGCGTCTCTCTCTCTCAATGCAATATCCTTCTCTCCCTTTCTGTCTCTAAAATGGAGTTCAATCACCTTCTTTCTCGCTCTCTTTCCCTCTTTGAGAGCTGGGAATTCCCTTCCCCTCCTCTCTGTCCTACTGCTGGCTGGGTATATCAGCCTCCACTTTATCACTGAGCTTAGAGAGAGGAATGGCTACGGCACGGTGTTCATGTGTCAACCAGAGGTTGGGTTATCGTGTGAGAGAAAATGGAGCAGAGTACATTTGTCATCGAGAATATAGTGTTAGATTGTGATTATATGGGATGTGTAATCATGTGTTGCTGTGTGTAGGTGTGAGAGGCTAATAAAAGCCAGGGGTCAAGGTTGGAGGGGCTCCATCCTGAACTTCCTTAACGTAAACAAGTGGAGGAATACAGGATAACACTCTCTTCCACAACTACGACCTGGTGAAGAAATGCAAGGGAGAGGAGAGGGGCTGAACGAGCCATTGGGAAAGTGGAGATTAATGGAATGTCCATTGCTGGAAGGAAGTTATGGTAAATGGAACAGAAGCTAGTGCAGATGGATTTGACAGTGCATGACCAGCTTATGGTGGGGAGAAGGTGCTTATAAAACTGTCCTTTACAGGTATTGAGAAACTACCCATGGAGATTTCTGAGGGTTTACAAAAACAAAAAGGTATAATCATGAGAGTGCCTCAGATGGTGACAGTGACGACAGAGACAGTTCAGGGGTGACTGACTACCTTTGGTGCTAGTCTGTTTCTTGGCGGTGGTGGCCGCGTCCTCGGAGAGTGCCAGGCGTCGCAGCACGTCGGCCAGCGCCGCCTTCATCACGGTGATCTCATCCTCTTGCTGCTGGACACGCAGCTCCAAAGACGACAGACGGTCCTGCACGTCAGACGCACTCGCCGCTGAGATACTGTCATCTACAGAGAGGAGACGGGGTTAGAGACGGTAGACAACACACGTTTAGACATCCACCCACACAAACATTTTGGCCTTACCCAGGCCTCCTTTAACGTGTACAATCACATAATTGTGATCATTGTTGAATGGCCCCCTGCAGTGTACCATCGCAAATACGTGATTGGAACGGTAGCAACAGAACGTGTGATGCAACAAACAGATTGCGCTGACAAAAAAATTAAGTTAGCGACCCAACAGCTAAACTTCAAATGTACCACTTCTCTGGCGAGGGCAAGGGAGAAATGTAATGTTGTTTAGAAAAGAGATGCGTGTCAGCTAAGCTAACAGCAGCTACATTTTTTAAATGTTTGTTTACGTTTGACAAGCAAAAACTCCCTCTTCACAGAATTTAATTCACTATAAAACAAAAATATGAATTTAGTTTGGCTACTTTTCAGCAATCTTCAATGTACGTGTTACAGTGTAGACAAGAACAGGAGCACATGGCTTGACAAGTCATTTACAGTTTTTGACAAATCACAAAGCAAATGAAATGTTATCACCTCACAGATCATCACCCCAAATACAAGCCTACTGCCTACTCTAGCCATAGCGTGAAAGCTAAACAGGGTTGCCAGATTCAGGTGACCCCATTTTAGGGGGGATTGTGGGAGGGGTTAATTTAATTTGTGGGGGATTTCAAGTCGATGGGGGGGGGGGGGGGGGGGGTAGAAAAGGGGGAAGGTATCATTGGGTTATATGATACAGGAAATATTACTATGATGAGGGATTTATCAATACCTGGGGTGCAAACACAGAAGTGTATAAGCTAAATAAAAACAAAACCCCTGGAAAGGGGGGCTGGCAACCCCGAGTAACGATAGTTCAATCTAAGTCAGTCGAGTGAACTGACTTAGATCCCTTCACCTCGTTTTGTTATAACATCTTTGGTCTGACAGACGTTTACGTGACAACCAGAATGCATTGTATGTCAACAAACATGGAGCCACCCATATCTGGCATTTAACTTAGCATTCGCTCATCATAATCAGTACAACCATCCAAAAAGTATTTTACACACATCATACGTGTCCATTACAATATATGCAAGTATCAGAATGATTTATTTGTCACTACTTGAAAACATGAGAATAAAACATTAAATACTTATGCTCCATACTATAAAGATAACGTAACAAGGCACTTACTTTGATAGTAATAATAACTTTGGACATGTACTTTGGACATGGTGTACGTTTCTAAGGAAAACAACAATGAAGGCAATGTGTGTGCCAGCCGGAAAATGTGCCAGGGGGAAAAAGTTTGTAAGTTATTTTCTGACTGGAGATGCGCAAATGTTTGCATACTTGATCTGGGGAAACACTGGGGAAGTGCTTAGGCTCTAGGTTGAAAAGAGAAGTTTGTCCTTCTCAGTAAAGCCTCAAACATGTATTGTCCACAACTGTGAAACGGGCTACTTCTATGTGAATTTATGAGGAAGCGCAACACACCTCAATTTAAACTGTTAGAAAATAAAACTTGCAACAATTTTTTTTTTATTCTCAAGCTGAAACAGTCTATAGATAATTAGCAGGCAGCGTGGCTTGGTTTGAGGGCAGCGTGGGTTAACTGTCCTGCTGCATAACAATCACATTTTGAAACCGTGAGTGCATAATTATATATTTTATCATCAATCACTCTGGGGCGACCAAGATATTTGGAACTCATGCATGAAAAGACTCCATAATGTTTAATCTGTAGGTGCTACAATGAAAACAATTGTGTCATATGAAGTTAACGCTTGCTCTGTAATGAGTAGTTTATGAATATTGAAAATATAAAAACATTTGATTTGCAAAATTGTTCAATATATTATTGAACATAAAAATACTCTACGGGCATATCATAGTTCCAGAGTTGGATTTCTGCTTATCTGTAAAGGCGTACTTGTCGCATCTGGTGACTTCCCTAAGGCCCCACTGAAAAAATATGGGAAGTGAAAAAGAGTGGAAAACACAGGCATGAGGGCTTGAAAGCTACTGAGGATGATAACTGACTCTATAGCCACTCCTATCCATCATATCTTTAATCTGAGCCGAAATAAAAAAGTGTTTGTGCAGGGAAGCCAGGCATTCCGCTACCCAAGAGTGGTAAAGTGGCCTTTAGTGGTTCTAACAGCAGCCGTATCAGCTTGCTGCCAGCTCTTAGCAAACAGTTGTAAAAAATGGTGTTTGACTAAATACAATCCTATTTCTTTGTACACAAATTAACAGACTTCCGGCATGCTTATAGAGAAGGGCACTCAACATGTACTACTGTACTGACACAAATGACTAAGAAATTGATAATACAATGATTGTGGGAGCAGTACTGTTAGATTTCAGTGCAGCCTTTGATATTATTGACCATAACCTGTTGTTGAGAAAACTTATGTTTTTATGGCTTTTCAACCACTGCCATATCATGGAATCAGAGCCCTCTCTAAAAGAACTCAGAGGGTTTTCTTTAATGGAAGCTTCTCTAATGTCAAACATGTAAAGTGTGGTGTACCGCAGGGCAGCACTCTAGGCCCGCTTCACTTTTCTATTTTTACAAAGGACCTGCTAAGGGCATGTGTGTCCATGTATGCTGATGATTCAACCCTTTACACGTCAGCAACCACAGCTAATGAAGTCACTGAAACCCTTAAGAGTTGCAGTCAGTTTTGGAATGGGTGGCCAGTAGTAAACTGGTCCTGAATATCTCTAAAACTAAGAGCATTGTATTTGGTACAAATCTTTCCCTAAGTTCTAGACCTCAGCTGAATCATGTTATGAATGGTGTGGCTGTTGAACAATTTGAGGAGACTAAATTACTTGGTGTAACTTTAGATTGGAAACGGTCATGGTCGAAACAAAGATCCAATGGTTGAAAAGATGGGGAGAAGTTTGTCTGTAGTAAAGAGATGCTCTACTTTTTTGACACCACAGTCTAAAAAACTATTCCTGCAGGCTCTATTTTTATCTTATCTTGATTATTGTCCAGTCATATGGTCAAGTGCTGCAAAGAAAGAAAGACCTAGTTAAGCTGCAGCTGGCCCAGAACAGACCAGCACGTCTTGCTCTTCATTGTAATCTGAGGGCTAATATTAGCTTAAGTGCTAGATCAAGCTTGTTAACAGCAGTAGAGACAATTCCTTCCTGAATTAAGATCCCTGCGGTCTAATATTTGTTTTGTGCACGCTGCAAACTGTGTTTTGAGATACTTGCATAACTGTATGAGCTGAGTTTTCTGTCTTCGTAGCATTTGTTAGCATTCTGACGGTTTATGTTTGAACAACAACAACAAAAGATATCCCTTGTGTGCACTGCCGGTAATACCGTATATCACAGGATGGCACAGGCATGGTATGAAGGTATTCCATGCCTCTACAATATAAATACAGGGAAAGTTCAGCTGCTCAGTATTTGTGAGAAGTGGGTTTCAGGCTCAGGGCTGCTGCCAAGCCGAGCTGTGGTTTAGGTCCTGATTGCTGGACGGAATTGGGGTAATTTGTAGTGAAGACAGTGAGAGGGCCTCATCTCTAAGGCTAGCCTGTTAAAGGGGTTCTGATGAACCCTCCTCTCTACTCAGAAGGAATTTGAACTCCCTCACCGACACACAAAAAAAAAAAAAAAACACTGTGCAAACACAGTCACAATTTAAAAGTGCTAAAGAGAAAACATTTACAGTCATAAAAGTCTAGAGCAAAGTATTAACAAGTTAAACAATGAGAAGACTTAACCCCGAACTCAAAAAGTGGATTCAACGATGGTAAACAATAAAAGCTCATCCAAAGGCCAAACCATTTTTACAATGTTTGTGATACTAACAGATCAAGCTAACCTTTAATATATTTGCGCAAAGAGCAGTTTCTGGCCAATAAAGGTAATTTAAAAAAAGGGTTTAAGAATGTGCACAGAATGCTAGTAATATGGCACACACACATACACGCCTGCACACGCACGCACGTACGTACACACGAATGCGCGCAGACCGAGTGAGCAGAGGTAGTGGGCAGTTACTGTGCCCTAGATGGCTGGGCAGCAGCAGACCACAGTGGCAGGGAGAGAGCGAGAGAAAGAGAGTGATCGAGTGAGTAAGAGTGTATTTATACTGTACATTTGCTCATTTAGCTATTTTCTATATTGTATTTAATGTATGTAAACTGTGTCAATGTACTTGGCGAATAAACGTGATTCTGAAAAAAAAGAGTGAGTTATAGAACCCATTGCCCTTTATGGTTGTGAGGTCTGGGGTTCGCTCACCAACCAAGAAATCACAAAATGGGACAAACATCAAATAGAGACTCTGCATGCAGAATTCCGCTAAAATATGCTTTGTATACAACATAAAACACCAAATAATGTATGCAGAGCAGAATTAGGTCGATACCCGCTAATTATCAAAATCAAGAAAAGAGCAGTTAAATTCTACGACCACCTAAAAGGAAGCGATTCCCAAACCTTCCATAACAAAACTATCACCTACAGAGAGATTAACCTGGAGAAGAGTCCCCTAAACAAGCTGATCCTGGGGCTCTGTTCACAAACACAGACTCCACAGAGCCCCAGGACAGCAACACAATTAAATCCAACCAAATCATGAGAAAAAAAAGAAGATAATTACTTGACACATTGGAAAGAATTAACAAAACTAGAAATCTCTAAACAGAGAGTACACAGTGGCAGAATACCTGAAAACTGACTGACCCAAACTTAAGGAAAGCTTTGACTATGTACAGACTCAGTGAGCATAGCCTTGCTATTGAGAAAGGCCACCTTCGGCAGACCTGGCTCTCAAGAGAATACACAGCCATACACCAATCTACTCTTACATGGAATGTAAATCAACCATCAAACAGACTAAGACAAGACCAGGGGAAATAGCTTAAGCCTTAGTACAAAGCTATCAACCAGACCACTATCACAGAGACACGGAGACCAGCAGAGAGCCGAGGCACTCAATCCCGAAACAGAGACCAATCAAATCAAATCGTTAGTAGTCACATGCTTCATAAAACAATAGGTGTAGACTAACAGTAAAAATGCTTACTCAGTGAGAGGAGAGCTGAGAGGGTCTGAGAGAGCTACGGTGCTGAGACTACTCATCTTGTCTGATAGGGAGGCCACAGACACAAACGCGCCCACAGACTCACGCTCATCCACACAGCTGTGATAAGAGCTCAGTGGGTGAATCCTGGGGACGGAGGAACAGTCTTTTCTTTCTTGCTCTCCATCAGTCTATATTGTCCTGTACTGTTAAAACATGTGCCCCCTCTCCTTGCAGGGTGAAAGGCTTTGACCTCATTATTGGACATAGTTTGTCTATCCATTTGTCTATCTGAATCCCTGCTTAGATGTGATACAGGGCTGAATCAAGCAGCCAGGGGGTGTGAAATTCAGTGTTAGTGTAGGCTACAGCGTAAACTCACTGAAGACTCTATTCTCTAGCCTTCTTTTGATACTGACTTTGATGTGAAACAATAGCAAGTACTACAGCACTGAGCTGGTGGCACACAACACACAAACATGGACAGGGAACAACGCCCCACCCCCCCCACACACAAACTCGCCACACACATCAATCAAATATATATATACTTACCGAGACTCTGATGTCCATCACTGCCATCTTGTTAATAACAAAACACCACAGTTACAACAAGACTTTTACTACATATCTTTACAGATCAGAGATAAAAATACACTGAAATGCAAAATGTAAAAGTGTTGACTCCAGGTATTTCCTTAATAGCTAAAAATATATATTTTTTAAAATATTAAACTTCAAAATAAATAGTTTCAACAGTATTAAAAACTTTTCCATGGCCATTACCAAATACCCCGGCATTACCGCCCAAGCCTACAATCTACTATGACAACTTTCAAGAGTCAGTTGAAAGCCGTCCCACAGTTTGGGAACCACTGATCTATACTGAACAAAAATATGAAATGCAACATGTAAAGTGTTGGTCCCATGTTTCATTGGCTAAAATAAAAGATCCCCAAAATGTAACATGTTAGTAAGCTTTTTTTTGCCAAGAGTATCCATCCACCTGACAGGTGTGGCATATCAAGAAGCTGATTAAACAGCATGATCATTACACAGGTGAACCTTATGCTGGGGAAAATAAAAGGACACTCTTAAATGTGAAGTTGTGTCACACAACACCACCGATGTCTCAAGTTGAGGGAGCATGCAACTGGCATGCTGACTGCAGGAATGTCCACCAGAGATGTTGCCAGATAATTTAATGTTCATTTCTCTAGCATAAGCTGCCTCCAACGTCGTTTTAGAGAATTTGGCAGTACGTCCAACCGGCATCACAACCGCAGACCACGTGTAACCATGCCAGCCCAGGACCTCCACGTCCGGCTTCTTCACCTGCCGAATTGTCTGAGACCAGCCACACGGACAGCTGATGAAACTGAGGAGTATTTTGGTCTGTAATAAAGCCCTTTAGAGCTGAAAAAAAATATCTGATTGGCTGGGCCTGGCTCCCCAGAGGATGGGCCTGGCTCCCCAGTGGGTGGGCCTAATTCCTCCCCTGCCCACCCATTGCTGCGCCCCTGCTCAGTCATGTGAAATCCATAGATTGGGGCCTAATGAATTTATTTTAATTGACTGATTTACTGTAACCCAGTAAAATCATTGAAATTGTTGCACGTTACGTTTATATTTTTGTTCAGTAGTTTTTATTTAGAACAAAAACATCTGTTAGCCTCCAGTAGCTTCCAGTACCCTTCACATGTGTAGCTTGTTGTTTATGTTGGCCAATCAAAGCAGCAAAGAGGTTCAATGTGTAGCAAGTGGAGTGAGATCTCAAAAACTTGCGAAATGAGTATGCTCCAAATGAGCATCCAACAGGTAGGCTGTTGTTTTTCTCTGAATGGGGTTTGGTAGAGGGCGCAGCATGTAGCTGTTTAGCTTAGCTACAGCTAGCTTGGCTACTCCAATCAAGACGGGCCCTGTTATATGGGATGATAAATAACATTGTGGCTGCTACAAGTTAGCTAGGTCTAGGCTGTAGCCGAGTTGCCTTGGCAACGTTACTGCGTCTCTCACGGTCCCATCTCACACTGGCCTCTCTCCCTCGCGCAGCAGTACTCAGGTTAAAAACGTACATTTAAAATAGAAACGCATGTATTAAGAAAATCCAGATATCCGATAAAAATTCATGATACTTTTGACGTTTATATATTTTTTATATTCATAAATATTGTTATTGAAATAAAAATACTACTCATATCATAGAGAAAATGGTAGCGCGTAATATGACACCAATTGTTGCTTTGTAGCACCTACAGATGAAACATTAGGAGGCCTGGGTAAGCCCAAAATGTGAGATATGCCAACTTTGAGCAATTATTTCTCAATTATGCTTTTAGATACAAAAATGTCAAATATATGTCAACAAATCTTTCTTCCAAAGGAACATTTAAATGGATTACATTTTCATGAAATTCCCAAAATCAACTTCTATTGTCCTGGTTTTGTATGGAATACTTTTGCAGTCATGGCCTCTGCTCTCTCCCAGCCCAGGTCACTGTCCTATCAGTGTTTGACAGACATTTGCTACGGGAGGACTCTCTCCTCCCCCTCCTTCCATCTCTTCATCCCACTCCTTCACATACTGTAGGTTTTAATGAAGGAGGGACAGCCATGCTGGATTTACATATTCACATGTAATTCGTTGTGCGTCTGTCCCCTGAGGTATATCTCCATGTATAGACACACACACACAGTATGCTAGATAGTGTCAGAGATCACTCGGGACTCAGTATGTTTTAACCATGCCTTCAGGTCATCTCATTGGACACGCTGGGACAGAGAGTCTGCATTGGGACTGGGTTAGAGAAACCATACTGCTCAACATGGTAAAATACACACACACACACACACACACACACACCCTCTTTCTCACTCACACAGAGGGAGAGATTAAGGAGATTAAGGAGGGGCAGTAGGAGAACGTGGGAAAGTAGTGTGCACCTATGTGCTGATTCATGATCCCAGCCTCAGGCAATAGATAGTATTATAGTAAGCTAAAAAAAAAAAAAATACATATGCACAAACGCAGACAAGCTACCACGCGCGTGCACACACACACACACACACACACACACACTTCAGTCTGAGTTTTTAGCTTTCATAATGACGTGGGAGCACAGCCATGCATTGACAAGGTCACTCTCCGCATCTTACTCTCTCGCACCATCCCTCTCTTTATTGGAATCTGTCCTTTCCTTCTATAAACCTCGCCACATGCTCGCTCATACTTCTGCTGCTTGAAGGGAATCCATTGACATACACTCAGTGGTCAGTTTATTAGGTACACCACCCAGTTCATGAAAATGGTTTGCTCCTACAGACAGTGCGTCACATGGTCCTGGTCACGGATGGGCTATTGCAGATGACCACATCGGGTTCCACTCCTATCAGCTAAAAACAAGAAGCGGCTTGAGTGGGCACATGATCCCCAACACTGGACAATTGAGGAGTGGAGAATTATTGAAAAAAATATATTCTCCCCGCAATTTCTGTTGCGTCATGCTGCTGACAGAGTCAGGATTTGGCGTAAGCAGTATGAGTCCATGGCCCCAACCTGCCTGGTGTCAACGGCAAAGGCTGGTAGCTTAATGGTGTGGGGAATCTCATCCTGGCCCACGTCAGGTCCCTTGATACCAATTGACCGACGTTTTCATGCCCCGAAGAATTCAGGCAGTTCTGGAGGCAAGAGGGTCAGACCCGGTATTCTCGACCCCTCCCGTCTCAGCCTCCAGTAATTATGCTGCAATACTTTGTGTCGGGGGGCTACGGTCAGTCTGCTTTATCTGGAGTATTTCTCCGGTGTCCTATGAGAATTTAATTATGCTCCCTCTAACTGTCTCTCTTCTCTTGGAGGAACTGAGCCCTAGGACCATGCCTCGGGACTACCTGGCCTGATGACTCCTTGCTGTACCCAGTCCACCTGGTTGTGCTGCTGCTCGACAGAGTTTCAAGTTCCTTGGTGTCCATATCACCAACGAACTACCATGGTCCAAAGACAGTCGTGAAGAGGGCACAACAAAACCTTTTCCCCCTCAAGAGACTGAAAAGATTTGGCATGGGCCCCCAGATCCTCAAAAAGGTTCTACAGCTGCACCATCGGTACCAGAGCGCCAAGTCTAGGTCCAAGAGGCTTCTAAACAGCTTCTACCCCCAAGCCAAAAGACTCCTGAACATCTAATCTTATGTCTACCCAGACTATTTGCATTGCCCCCCCCCCCCCCCCCCCCCCCCCCTCTTTTACAACATTAACATTGCTACTTGGTTGTTATCAATGCATAGTCACTTTAATAACTACACCTACATGTACAAATTACCCCAACTAACCGGTGCCCCCGCACATTGACTCTGTACCGGTACCCCCCTGTATAGTCTCACTGTTGTTATTTTATTGCTGCTCTTTAAATTACTTGACACTTTTATTTCTTATTCTTATCTGTATTTTAAACTGCATTATTGGTTAGGGGCTCGTAAGTAAGCATTTCACTGTAAGGTCTCCCTCCACCTGTTGTATTCAGCGCATGTGACTAATAAAATTTGATTCGACACCTCAAGTCCTCAACTGGAAGCTTCATTAAATAGTACCCGCAAAACACCAGTCTCAACATCAACAGCGAAAAGGCAACTCCGGGATGCTGGCCTTCTATGCAGAGTTGGAAAGAAAAAGCCATATCCCAGTCAGGCCAATAAAAAGAAAAGATTAAGATGGGCAAAAGAACACAGACACTGGACAGAGGAACTCTGCCTAGAAGGCCAGCATCCCTGCGTCGCCTCTTCACTGTTGACATTGAGTCTGGTGTTTTGCGGGTACTATTTAATGAAGCTGCCAGATGAGGACTTGTGAGGCGTCTGTTCCTCAAACTAGACATTCTAATGTACTTGTCCTCTTGCTCAGTTGTGCACCGGGGCCTCCCACTCTTTCTATTCTGGTTAGGGCCAGTTTGCGCTGTTCTGTGAAGGAAGTAGTACACAGCGTTGTATGAGATCTTCAGTTTCTTGGTAATTTCTCACATGGAATAGCCTTCATTTCTCAGAACAAGAATAGACTGACGAGCTTCAGAAGAAATGTATTTGTTTCTGGCCATTTTGAGCCTGTAATCGAACCCACAAATGCTGATGCTCCAGATACTCAGCTCAGCCTAAAGAAGGCTAGTTTTATTCTTTAAAAAATCCCAGCCTCAGGCTTCTTTAAATCAGCACAACAGTTTTCAGCTGTGCTAACATAATTGCAAAAGGGTTTTCTAATGATCAATTAGCCTTTTAAAATGATGAACTTGGATTAGCCAACACAACTTGCCATTGGAACACGAGTGATGGTTGCTGATAATGGGCCTCTGTACAGCTATGTAGATATAAAAAATATGTAAAAAATGTAACCCGTTTCCAGCTACAATAGTCATTTACAACATTAACAATGGCTACACTGTATTTCTGATCAATTTGATGTTATTTTAACGTACAAAAAAATGTGCTTTTCTTTCAAAAACAAAGGCATTTCTAAGTGACCCCAAAGTTTTGAATGGTAGTGTATGTCTGCCTATAATTATGCATGTGTAAATCTGTGTGTATGATATAGTGAGAGCGGAAAATACAGAAATAAAGATTAGATCTGTAATCGGTGACTTTGTTTTCTCATTCATGCTCCTGCCTCTCACTCAACACCATGTTGATGTATGTTTTTCTTTCATTTGAGGAGGGTGTGTACTTTGAAGAAAGGCGGCACGGGGAAGAGGGGGTACGACGAGTACCTTGAACGTCGGTGAGAAGTGAGGGAGGGAAAAAGAAAAAGGGAGGGACAGCATTTGCCAAATTAAAGTGTTGTAATAAGAAGACAGAATACCAACTGGCCTACTAACCTCTCCCACAGCCCTAAGAGTGCCTCCTCACTACATACACATTGTACACACACACACACACACACACACACACACACACACACAGTATAGAAATTACTCATATCAACTGTTATAAACTGGGTGGTTAGAGTTTATAATAGCAATAACGTACCTCAAGGTGTTTGTAGTATATGGCCAATATACCATGGCTAAGGGCTGTATCCAGGCACTCTGCGTTGCGTCATGCATTAGAACAGCCCTTAGCCGTGGTATATTGGCCATATACACCACACCTCCTCAAGCATTATTGCTTAAATATAAACTGTTGAACATTGTTACATATTACACACACAAACATACTAGTTACTCATTGACCAGCAGTGCATGGACTGGTGCAGTACTGCGTGGCTATGGCCATGTTCGTTCAAGCACAAAGCCAGGAATTAGTAACACCTTAACCGGCTCCCAGAACCACCCACCCCAGCCCTGCAGGCCTACTGAGACCATGAACTTATGGACACACCGCTATGATCTATGACACCCCCCTCCTTCTCTCTACCTAACTCTGTCTCACTCCATCTACAGCCTGAGCCATTACATTTTTTTTTTCTCTCTTCTGTGTCTCTCTCCACCTCATGCCATGCCCAGTGCCACGCCCAGTTCGCCACGGAGTGTGTTGTTGACGAAATGCGTTTTACTAGCCTGAGTTATACTCTACACCGCCATTAATTTTTTGCATTGTGAATATTGCAAAAACCCAAATGAAAAAAAATCAAATGAATTGTGTAGGCTTACCTTGGCCTGACGTTTTTAATAGCCGTGACCAAATTATTTTTTTCCACCATAATTTGCAAATAAATTCATAAAAAATCCTACAATGTGATTTTATGGATTTTTTTTCTCTCATAGTTGAAGTGTACGTACCTATGATGAAAATTACAGGCCTCTCTCACCTTTTTAAGTGGGAGAACTTGCACAATTGGTGGCTGACAAAATATATTTTGGCCCCACTGTAGGTCCTGGATGGCAGGAAGCTTGGCCCCAGTGATGAACAGGGCCGTTCTCACAACCCTCTGTAGCGCCTTACGGTCAGATGCCGAGCAGTTGCCATACCAGGCGGGGATGCAACCATTCAGGATGCTCTCAATGGTGCAGCTGTAGAACCTTTTGAGGATCTGGGGGCCCATGCCAAATCTTTCCAGTCTCCTGAGGAGGAAAAGGTTTTGTTGTGCCCTCTTCATGACTGTCTTGGTGTGTTTGGACCATGATAGTTCGTTGGTGATGTGGACACCAAGGAACTTGAAACTCTCGACCCGTTCCACTACAGCCCCGTCTATGTTAATTGGGGCCTGTTCAGCCTGCCTTTTCCTGTAGTCCACGATCATCTCCTTTGTCTTGCTCACATTGAAGAGGTTGTTGTCCTGGCACCACACTGCCAGGTCTCTGACCTCCTCCATATAGGCCGTCTCATCATTGTCGGTGATCAGGCCTACCACTGTTGCGTCATCAGCAAACTTAATGGTGTTGGAGTCGTGTTTGGCCACACAGTCGTGGGTGAACAGGGAATACAGGAGGAGACTAAGTACACACCCCTGAGGGGCCCCCGTGTTAAGGATCAGCGTGGCAGACGTATTGTTGGCTACTCTTACCACCTGGGGGCAGCCCGTCAGGAACTCCAGGATCCAGTTGCAGAGGGAGGTGTTTAGTCCCAGAGTCCTTAGCTTAGTGATGAGCTACATGGGCACTATAGTGTTGAACGCTGAACTGTAGTCGATGAACAGCATTCTCACATAGGTGTTCCCTTTGTCCAACAAAGAGCTGCAGTTAGTTTCAGAAAGGGTGGCAAGGAATAAGTTAGTCCTAAATATAAAAAACTAAAAGCACTCTATTTGGAACAATTCATTCACTAAACCCTGAACTTAATAATAATATGGAAATTGAGCAAGTTTAGGTGACTAAACTGCTTGGAATAATCCTGGATTGTAAATTGTCATGGTCAAAACATGTTGATACAACAGCAGCTAAGATGGGGAGAAGTCTGTCCACAATAAAGACCTGCTCTGCTCTCCTACAGGCCCTAGTTTTGCTGCACCTGGACTACCGTTCAGTCGTGTGGTCAGGTGCCACAAAGAGTGATTTAGGAAAATGACAATTGGCTGAGAACAGGGCAGCACGGCTGGCCCTTAAATGTACACTGAGAGCTAACATTAACAATATGCACGTCAATCTCTCATAGCTCAAAGTGGAGGAGGGATTGACTTCATCACTACTTGTAAGAAGTGGTGACAAGCTGAATGCACCGAACGGTAGGGCTGGGCAATATGGCAGATAAATTATCACGATATCTATATATTTTTTTCATTCAATAACGATAATTACCACGATATTAATCAAATAATGTTTAAAAAGGTGCATATCTGCTTCAAACTCAAGAATGCCTGAACAAACCGTGGTTAGAGAGTTGGGCCAGTAAATGAAAGGTTGCTAGATTGAATCCCCGAGCTGACAAGGTAAAAATCTGTCGTTCTGCCCCTGAACAAGGCAGTTAACCCACTGTTCCCCGATAGACTGTCATTGTAAATAAGTTGTTCTTAACGGACTTGCCTAGTTAAATAAAGGTTACTTTTTTTATTATGTGAACTACACATAAAATTATACTTGAAGGAAAATTGTTTCATGTTTGCAGCCAGGGAGCACTTACAATTAAAATCGATTAGCCTCTTGAAACCTTCCTTTTCGACTGTGCTATTTGGTAGCATGTCCTTACCAATGCAATGCATAATAGAATTTGTGATGTCTTTGTCTTCTCGATGTTTGCTTGTAGGACATAAACGCTGTCAGTGTTGACTGCTTCGGGCAAACATCCCTAGATTGGCTGGTGCTTGAGGGGCGTTTATCAATACTGTGGCGCAAACTCAAAACTTCCTGCATGTTCCAAACAGTGACTTTGCTTCAGATGTTGAATAAGGTTTGTCGTATTACCAGACTTTGTAGCCACCTGTCTACGGCACAATTTACACCGAACGTTGCTCTGCTCTTTGTCGGACTTCAAAAAGCCAAACCACTTCCAAATTACTGAAACAGTTGAACCCTTTTTATCAATCATTTATTTGGAAGCTGCTCCTTCTCCATGGCTATCACTACCACTGTTTTCTTCTACATCACTCATTTTTTTTGTGGTTAATAGTGGCTACTCCATCACTCGGGGTGCTAAGTGGTTTTTAGTGGGCGTATACCTCTCCACGTGCATATTGTCACTTCTCCTCACGTTCCTGC
Source organism: Oncorhynchus mykiss (assembly GCF_057628025.1). Lineage (NCBI taxonomy): Eukaryota > Metazoa > Chordata > Actinopteri > Salmoniformes > Salmonidae > Oncorhynchus > Oncorhynchus mykiss. The sequence goes on from NC_143044.1 coordinate 7,286,679, forward strand.
TGTCGTCACAGAGGTGAAATGGACTGCTGTACCTAATTATTCTATATCGACATTATCAAAAATGAATCTAAACGTTTTGATATCCTTATTGAGGGAAGTAATTACCTCGATAATTATTGATATTGATTTATCGACCAGCCCTATCGAACGGTCCGCTTAAACTACTGGCACACAGCTCGGACACCCAAGCATACCCCACAAGACATGTCACCAGGTCTTTTCACAATCCCCAAGTCCAGTACAGACTATGGGAGGCGCACAGTTCTACATAGAGCCATGACTACATGGAACTCTATTCCACATCAGGTAATTGATGCAAGCAGTAGATTCAGATTATTATTTTTTTTACATAAAAATACACCTTTTGGAACAACGGGTACTGTGAAGAGAGACACGGGTACAGACACACGCACATTGTAATATCGTTGTTTTACATTTTGTATTGTAGATATGTAGTGGTGTAATAATGTTATATGATGTACTGTTTATCTTTTGTTTTGTGTGTGATATAAGTGCCTTAATGTGTTTGGACCACAGGAAGTGTAGCTGCTGCCTTGGTAGCTGCTAATGGGGATCCTTAATAAATACAAATACACTCAATCCATCCGCCTCTCTCACTCTTCTCGCTGATACAAATCCTCCCTGCTATAAAAAGACGGACATCTAGACAGCTTTACTGTCTCAGTCCTCTCCTCAGACCAATCAGCAGCAGTCTCAATGGGGTGAGCTCTCTGAAGGAACAGTGAATGGCTTGGAGAAAAAGGTCATAACGACCCACACACAGACATTAAAAAGAGTGCAGGGGTAATTGTGTGGGCCCGAGTCTATGGATAAAAAAGTAAATGAGCGGCCACACACAGACACACAACACACACATTTTCCTACTTCTATAGTTTGACTACAGACCCACCACAGGATATGACCAAAGCACGCTTAGAAAGTATTCTACGTTAGAACCACATGCATGCCATTTCTGGTAAACCACACAGACACTATTGTATTGCAGAAGACAGATTCTGGAGCTAACGCCACCTCAAGTGCGTAGCTGGGGGGGAAACCCCATAGAGCACACACACGCGTCAATGAGCCTCCACATGGAGCTCGCGCTCCACTAACCTCAGAGCTTTGATTATTTTACTCTGTCTGGGAACAGTAACAAAAGCAATACTACAGCAAAGCAGGGCAATGAAGGCTATTGTAGTACGGTTACAGAACAGTAGATTACCGGCGCAGTGGTTGTTCAGCACCGCGTTGGTGGTCGTAGAGTTGCATGCTGGGGCCACAGACACCGAGCCCTCCTCCATTCTCCTCTCGCTGCACACACACACACACACCTCTTTGGCAAGATCCAGGCAGCTTCCTCCCTTTTTTACTGTCTGAGAGTGTGAGTGAGTTTGCTGGCTTCACCGATAAAAGTCTGCTGTGTGTGTGACTGTATATATATATACACACACACACACACACACGTGAGTGATAGAATATTCCTCGTCTTAGGCAGTCCAGTTCTTCCTCGCTCTCGCTTTCTTGAGTCTAGTTCCTTTGTTACTTTTTTTTATATCCGGTACTAGTCTTCCTTGACAGCAGGCAGAATGATTCTTGGTTGTCTGTGTGCAGAGAGAATGCTTTTGGTCTCCCCCTCGTTCTCTCTCGTCTGGGTCTGCTCTCTCCCCGACATGCGCTAACACACAGTGCCACCGATGCACGCTCACACAAAGCCCAGAGTGAATGAGCAAGAGAGTGAGGCAGGAGGAGGAGGAGATAAAGACTTTAAAAAGAAAACCTTGGCTGGCTCAGGGAGTGGCTAAAGCCGAGCTCCTGCTGTTGGCTCACAGATTTTTAACCTCTGGAGTGCTGACAGCAAAACAGCTCCTGAAAATCGAGAAAGCAAGGAGAGAGAGAACAAGGGAGAAATACAGGGAGGAGGGTAGACCACGTAGTGGTGTCAAATTCCCCCTCCCCCAGGAGCCTTGCAGGAGTCCCTATACCCCCTACTCCCTTCCCCCTCTCATCCTCTCCCTGCTTACCTATCCTCTCACAGACTACTTTCACACACCACTCACCATCACAGCAGTCACCTTACAGGACTGACAGTCTTATACCGACATCATACCCACTTAACCTACCTACCGTCTGACAAGAACCGTACCACCCTAATCACTATGCCACCTTTAGATCTGGGCAATTCAATAAATTCATTATTATTCACGTAAAAGGATATGACATCACCCTAGAATTACAATGATATGATGTGAATGTTCCTTGAGATGATGTAAAATAACATTTCAAAACCTGGTCTGGTCGAAATGAAACCCACTGTTCCTCACATGAATGCAGGAGCACAGCCAGGCTACGGGGTCTGAGTGGGAAGCAGAGAGCACTATGATTGAAACCCATTCAGTGCGTTCCTGCCTATGTTTCACTAAGAATGTATCAAAGTTTGGGTGGAACAGAGTGCATCATGTGTGTGTGTGTGTGTGTGTGTGTGTGTGTGTGTGTGGATATATATATATATAGGCATTCTGAAGAACCTTCTTTACCATGTTCACGTGTATGTGGGTCTTTAAGACCGCACATGTGTGCATAGCCTAACTCCTGCTAGCTACATAGAACACAGTTGAAACTGAACCTCAGCCCTGTGCCTTAGTGGGCCAGCATTCAAAAACAACACAGGCAGGGTTTTGTAAATTTGAGGCTCGGAGGGAGAGCGGATCCCAGCCGATGGCGGCTTTCAAACCAGAGTGAACCACTTAACTCTCCACTGTTTGTGAATGGGGCACTGTCGCAGGGCACAGCCAGAAAGGGAGAGTGAGGAGAGAGAGAACAGAAAGAGGGAGATAAGAGAAAAAGGGAGTGAGCGAGAAAGAAAGAGAAACATGTAAGAGAGAATTCTTTCAAGATAGCACTCTGACAAGTTGGAAGGAGAAAAAAAAAACTGGAAAGGGGACTGGTGACTAGCCTGGAGGAAAAGGAGAAACAGAAAAGGGAAGCCATTCCCACAATATATTTCTATAATGGGCTCTGCAATGACTCATGGTATGGACAAGGATGGGGTTCTCTCACAAGATGGATGAATAGAACAGGTGAAAGGAGGAGGGGCCAGTGTCAGCGGTGTGAAAGGTGAGATAGCCAACTGTGACACTGCAGTTGTCCTCTTAGAGAAGTAATGAGCTTTTAACACTTGACAGTAGGGTTGGGCAGTATCCAGATGTTCATAACCATCATAACCTCCTCTCACCCTTGACTTTACGTTATTGCCGGTTTAGTACACAAATGGGCGCAACAGAAAATGTTTTTTTAAACCCATTGGGCATCTATTACCAGAATGCTAACAAAATTAGCACAAGTAATAGCACATGTGCATGGAGGCTGAAGGCTAAATACGCTAACAAGTGCAAATGAAAATAAAATAAATTGCAAACACGGGCAATCCAGCTCATAAAGTTATATAGGTAGGAGCTACAGAATGTCATTTTTTGGTGAGTTTATACTTACAAGTGAATGTGAACAAGAGGCACTTAGCAAATTAGCAATGTTTTGACGCATGCAGTACTGGCTCTCCAGCACCTGTCTCTATGTGGAGTCTGGAGTTGCTAGGGCAACGAGCCTGCCTGCTCTAAGGAGGGAGGAGCAGAGAACGGAGTGGAGAAAAACGCAAGGAAATGAAGATAGCACTGGCAGCTGTGCAAATAACTCTTACAAAGAGCTTTGCCTACTCAAACGCAGAAGTAATGTAACAATATGATGCCCCATCACCTTATTAATTCAGCAACTTAGATATAAAGTTAAACTAGGGGTCGTGTTAACGCATCATTTTCAGACAGGAAGAAAATATAAAAACAAATATCTTGCTGCGTTTCGTAAAAACAGATCTAAAATGATTCTTATTGTAATTCCTGCTCAGCGTCAGACTCATTTTGTGCTTCAGTTGCACTTCTAAACTCGGATGAGAATTCAGGATTGGGCATTCTATCAGCAGAGTGCTGCAACTGATTTTTAGTTTTTTTCCCACGGAAAAGCCATTTTTCTCCAATAAAATGCAAAACCAACTTTAAGCAAGACATTAGGAACTGTAGCTGGCTACATTCTTTCTTTGATAGGCCTAAACATTAGAAATGTGCCATGAAATGTGTTTCATTTCATTGTTTTTTTTAAATTCCTTTACTAGCCAAATGTGTTGCACTAATCTATTTTCTGTGATGGAAACCTATGGTTGCACATCCCTGATCACTATTGAAGCAACAAAAAAAAACACTTGACTTACAATATAAAAAGCACCCCTTGTTATTACACAGCTATACTCAACTGCTCCCACTTTCTCTTGTTGTGCTATTTAGAAACGGGACTGGCTCAACTGTGCTGGGGAAGTAAGGTTAATAATGTAAAATAATGTGACAGTTGAAATAAGAACTGGATCTGATAAAAAAAAAAAACAATAGCAACACATATTAAAATGTATTTGAAAAACTTGAAAATAAATCGTTTGAACAGTATTGATGCTATTGAAAAACCATCCTGTGGCCATTTCTAAATACCCCAGTATAAACAGTATACCGCCCAAGCCTAACATGCTGACCAGACCGGACAGGTCGCGTGCGCGAGTGTCGCAAAATAAATGTAGAAATCCATGTTATTCAATTATTTCACCCACACTGTTCGAGCTTGCCAATGAGCGTCTGTGACGCCAAGGGCTAAAATATAACTCCTTTCTATTTCTGATGCAGAAAGCATTGAAAGTCCTGCCTCTCCCATCTCCTCATTGGTTATACCCACGTGGGTGATTGAAAGACAAAATGTTTTGCCGGTTGTTGTGGTAAAAGTGTAGATGTCAATCACCATATAAGTTCAAAGATGAAAAAGCCTGGAAGGAGGAGAGATGACTAGAAATGATTCGGTTGGCCGTTTTATGTGTGGATTAATTGTCGGAGTAGAAGACCTTGTGTATTCAGGTAAAATAACAACTCAATGTTTATATTTCAGGACAAATTAGCTTGTAACAGCAATCTAGCTAAATAGGACAAATTAGCTAGTAAGTGCAAGCTAACGAGCTAAATTACCATACATGTTTAATGCTTTTCAACCTGTCCCCAAATTAATGTCATTGGTTCAGAGTTTGTTTTGATATTTTAACCTGCGTGTCGTGATTGCGTTTGGTGTAGGGGGACAAAATACATTTATGCACGATTGCGCACGATGGTGCACGTGTGCAGCCGGTTTGGGTTCCGTGTAAGTGACAGACAGGTCAACTGTTGTGAGGTCAAAAGCCAGCACACAGAGTTCTCGGGAAGGGACGGTTTATCTCATACCTAAGCACAGTCAAGTCAGGTCATGGCCCCTCAGACATGTGACACAACAACTCCCAGCATGCTTTGGTAGCTAGACGAGAAGTTGTGACCATGTTTGCAATCATTCCCAAAATACTTTTCCAAAACAATTTGCTGAAAATGTGCTGTATATCATTGCTCCTGCTCTCTACTTAAAACGTCTGGCGTTAACTCAAGCTTTTACTGCCATCTGAAGGAAGATCAAACCTAAATGTGGAGAGGAACTGCAGTAAAGTCACCAAAATAGAGCTGACAGGAAAGTGTAAAGGTGGCAGGATAGCAGAGCACACTTGAATAATGCTACGCGGCCTGTAGAAATGTTGAAAATGTACTGTTCACAAAACAAAACAATATCTATTACAGGTTAGAACACAAGAAGTTACCGGTAACTTCCAGCTTTATAGGTCAACTTTCCTCGCTAGCTTACAGCTGAAGCAAACATAAATTCACTACCTTAGTACCTCGTTTATGATAATACGCAAACCATAACACAAAACTGGCTGATTTCAAAGCGGATTGTCACCGAAAACCTTATTCATTCACTTAGTCTCCCCCTGCGTCACATCTCTCCCAGTCAAGACCAACTTTGCATGAGACTGGAACTGACTGTGTGTGAATGACATCCTGGGTCTTAAAGAGACAGCACACACTTTTTTATAAAAGAAGATATTGCTTCTTCTTTGCAAAATGTTGATCAGTACCATAAAATAATTTCCAAAACAGATGGAAGGGCAACAGAAATCCCCATGAAATCAGCCAAAACAAGCGCACACTCAATAACTCCTGAGGATTGCGTTCAACTGTATTGTAAATAGGCCTACGCTACATCTTAATTTACCCAGTTTATCAAGACTACAGATTAACCATTCAAATAAATTATTACCATTATGCAGTTATTTTTTTTAATCATAGTTTGTCTTCACTATTATTCTACAATGTAGAAAATAGTAAAAAAAAATAAAGAAAAATCCTTGAATAAGTAGGTGTCCAAACGTTTGACTGTTAGACATGGAAAAGTGTACAGAATTGCAAGTCAATTATCTTTAAAAAAAATATTTAAAAAAAGCTAAATTATCTCTGAAACCCATGAAAAATTGCAGGAAATAATCTGCACAATTTTCTTTCCACCAACAAGAGGGGTGTGTTCACAATGCTGGAAAAAGGGCCTGAATGAAAAAGTTTGGGAACCCCTGAACTAGATGATCATTTCAGCACCGTTTTGATTAGGGACAGTGTCATCACACTGCTTTCAGTCTTGATAAATCAATCAATGTCAGAATTTTTTTTCTTCCAATGAATCTTCAATTGGATATAGGCTACAATTAGACCGGGGGGAAAGGTCAGCTTAGTTGAGGTGAGTGCTGCTCATGATCATCTTGTCTAGTTGGCTCATTTATTAGTACTGATCAAAACATTTTGACAGCGTGTTATGTAGCGTAGCCCTTTACTACACTCGTACCCGTATATGGGTTGAAAATGGCAGATTTGGACATTGAAACGTACCTAAATTGGAACGCAAGTGGCTTTACAGCAAGATTCTATACATGACGTCAGAGCTCAGTGGTCCGAATCAAACAACTACAAGTGTACTTTCTCTAGTTCCTCAACAGCACAGCTAGGAGAGCTCAAAAATATTCTTATCATATTACGGAACGTATCCAGAGTATTTTCAGATTTCATTATCAACAAATGTGGGCGATAAGTACAGTAAACGTCAAATACACATAAAATCAACAGTACAATGGTTGGATTCAGTCTCGTGAACTGCTGTGTCCTCACCATTGGTCTAATCATTTTCTCATAATCCCCAAACTTAACTGCTACCATGGTTATACATTCCATATTTCTTCTGTAAGCATCATTTCAATGTAGTCCCATCCATAGGCCAATTCCCATGAGTGTAAGGGGTTAGCAAGTGGATTACTTTGCTCTTTACTCAGTCGGATAGGTCTCCTCTTGATCAAAAGCCTGTGACTTACTTGTCTGATCAACGTGCTTCAACACCTGCATTGCTTGCTGTTTGGGGTTTTAGGCTGGGTTTCTGTACAGCACTTTGAGATATCAGCTGATGTACGAAGGGCAATATCCTCCGATTGAACAACAACATTATGAAATATAGATATGCACCGAGTGTACAAAACATTAAGAACTCTTATAAATACATTTGATTTGATCAACCAATGTGATTTTGTTTCACGGAATCTACGTATATTTGGTTAATTGGTCTCTCGCTGGGAACATAAGTGGGTGTTAGGCCTATAGCTCATCTATTTGTTCGCGCATCTACCACTGATAAGAAACATTTAGCATGCAATAATGTAGCCTTAATCAAGTGTAGGGCTACTATTTTGCTCGATCGCGTATAGGCAACCCTAAAAGCCTGCAGAGGTTATGAAATATAAACACGAGCGAGACTCGCATGCTTTTGAAAATATAAACTCAGCAAAAAAAGAAACGTCCCTTTTCAGGACCCTGTCTTTCAAAGATAATTCATCAAAATCCAAATAACTTCACAGATCTTCATTGTAAAGGATTTAAACACCATTTCCCATGCTTGTTCAATGAACCATAAACAATTAATGAACATGCACATGTGGAACGGTAGTTAAGCAATTAAGGTTACAGTTCTAAAAACTTAGGACACTAAAGAGGCCTTTCTACAGACTCTGAAAAACACCAAAGGAAAGTTGCCCAGAGTCCCTGCTCATCTGCATGAACGTGCCTTAGGCATGCTGCAAGGAAGCACAAGGACTGCAGATGTGGCCAGGGCAATAAATTGCAATGTCTGTGTACTGTGAGACACCTAAGTCAGCGCTACAGGGAGACAGGACGGACAGCTGATCGTCCTCGCAGTGGCAGACCATATGTAACAAGACCTGCACAGGATCGGTACATCCGAACATCGCACATGCTGGACAGGTACAGGATGGAATCAACAACTGCCCGAGTTACACCAGGAACGCACAATCCCTTCATCAGTGGTCAGACTGTCTGCAATAGGCAGAGAGGCTAGACTGAGGGCTTGTAGGCCTGTTGTAAGGCAGGTCCTCACCAGACATCACCGGCAACAACAGGCACAAAAACACCGTCGCTGGACCAGTGCATGATTTCCTGCAAGACAGGAATGTCATTGTTCTGCCATGGCCAGTAAAGATCCCGGATCTGAATCCCATTGAGCACGTCTGGGACCTGTTGGATCGGAGGGTGAGGGCTAGGGCCATTCCCCCCAGAAATGTCCGGAAACTTGCAGGTGCCTTGGTGGAAGAGTGGGATAACATCTCACAGCAAGAACTGGCAAATCTGGTGCAGTCCATGAGGAGATGCACTGCAGTACTTAAATGCAGCTGGTGGCCACAGATACTGACTGTTCCTTTTGAACTTATTCAGTTTATGTCTCAATTGTTGAATCTTATGTAAATACAAATGTTTGCTGAAAATATACACAGATGACAGTGTAGATCAATGTAGATACATTGAGAGTAAGACCCTACGCCTGCTCCCTAACAAAGCGGAGTGAGGGTAGGAAAGAGATTAAATGTGGATTTAAAAAAAACATGGGCTTGTGCTGTTTCAAAAGATGTTGGGGGGTTTCATGGAGACATATTGATAGAATGTATTATATATTCAACTATGTACTTCTTGCAGGTTTTTTCTTATTTTGATTGGCAATCTACGGGTAGGTTTTATAATCGTATAATATGAAATAGATTATGTACATGTAAACCCCTCCAAAAAAAAAAAATCTAAATTGGCTACAAAAAAAGTATGGGCTTGGGCTTTCAAAATATCACTTTTTTAAATATTATGACAGCCATTCCACACGTTGCGTGGGATAAACATAGGCTAATGCTTTTGCTGTTCATTAGGCCTACTCATCTTGTTGGCTGACGAAAAATAAATGTGGACAGTTCTTCCAGTATCTTCAATATGCACCTCGGAATTGGGAAAGGACATGCACAGTTACGTCCCCAATGTGTCTGTCTTCACTTGTAGCCTGTGAGAAAGACCTGATCACATGACAGAGCCATGTGAGAGGCGCTTCGGATTGTGCAGCACATTCAGGGAGAAGGGCACAACACAGCACTCCGGGCCACAAAAAGGTATGGATTTTTTTTAGGGTGCATGACAACCACAAAGGGGATGCCGCCTTAAAATGGAGGCATTATCAAGTGCTTGTCAAATTGGGAATGAGAGACTATTGGAGTGCGTACAGCCTGAGCAAAAAAAAACAAAGCAGAGCTCATGCCTTTCAAGCAACCTTTTTCAAATCATCATTAGTCTCATCATTCAGCCTTACAATGTATTAAAAATCAAAACATATAGCCCAACTTTTGTAGAACAACTAAAGTTACATTAATAACTAAATTAAGCACATAGGAGTACCTATTTCTTTGTTAACCCCTAAACACTGAATAGCAGCATGTGCGCACTCCCTCACATCGTTTGGAGAAAATATTTATAGTTTATTCAATTGTATTCTTCATACTATAAAATAATGCCAAGGAATTGTAAGCAAATATTGTCTGCTAAATGAACTAGTGTAGCCCACAGGACAACTCAGTATGCTATTCTGGTCTTCTGACAGAATACATTTTCTTCATATCATGCTTCTTAAGACTCGTCTATATTCAATAATGGATTTATTGTGAAGGTGTTGGCTAAATTACATGGATTTCTTACTTTTTAAAATGGCTTGTAGGCTGTGTGTGGAAGCCAGGAGACCCGAAATGTGTTTACGTTATTTAAACTTCAAATACCGTGAGACCGACAGTTATTTGCTTGACAATAACCAGCTGACGGAATTGTGTGACCACCACAGCCCTAGTGGTGCCAGTTTCACCATCTCACACCCACACTGCATTATAAGCTACGAGGCCAGAGCACAGGGCCTTGGTTCAATGAAGTGTCATGGCGCCCTTTCCAGTAAAACACTCTAGCCCAAAGAAGGAAGGCCCTGGCCTGGAGTCACGACACTAACGTTTTCTCCACTACCCCATGGATAAGGACCTGTATACTACCATGTGTGTGTGAGAGTGAACCCGTTTCTATTTGTCAGCAGCACATTTGCATACACACGTGCATGTTTCAGAGACAGTAACTATACAGCACTGAAATGAAGTGGAAATTGCATACTAGACAGTGAGGGAGAACAAAAGAGAGAGTGATATGAAGGGCTTATGAGACAGACCGGGGGAGTCTGGGGGCGGATACATGACGGTTCCCTAGGGAAAGTAACGTGTCAGAGGTTAGAGGTGGCACCCTTCGATTGGGGAATGCCTGCATGAGGATCTGGAAGGAAGGTTGAAGGGAAGAGGAGGAGTGGGAAGAGAGGGGGAATGGGTTTCGGTAACCATAGAGGGATGTGTTGGACAAACTGAGACATGTTCTTAGGAGGCCCGTTACACGTGTCTGTCGGTCTCCCAGAGCGCCTCACAATGACAGACAACTAAAGCAAGCATAGCATTGTAAATTACACACACAGTCGAAGTGCTCTGCTCGGAGAAGACGGGCCGGGAACAGAGAAGGAAAAAAAAATAACCGCAAGGATATCAGGATAGTGGCAGCTGTATAAATAACTCACGCAACGGTCTTTGACTTCTCAAACACGGCAGAAAGCTGACACAATATGATGCCCCGGCACTTGATTAATTCAGCCACTTACTTTGATTAACTAGCAAGCTAAACTTTGGGGTAAGGTTAACTCAGAATTCTGAAAGCAAGCAAATAACTTGCTGTGTTTTGTAAATGCAGACGGAAAATACTTCTTACTGAAATATCTGCTTGGCATCAGACTCATTTTGTGCTTCAGTTGCATTTGTCCACGAGAATTCACGAACAGGCATTCTATCGGCAGACAGGTGTAGCTACTTTTCCTCGGTGTAGCCAGCCAACTTTGCTGCGATAAAATGCAAGATTAACTTTAAGAAAAACATGACGAAATGTAGCGGTCTACATTCTTTCTATGATAAACAGTATAAATACGATGCCACCAGTTGACTGCAGGTATTTATTTTAAAAAGTAGCTACAAATATTAAAATGTACTGAAAAACTTCCAATAAATGTGGCTATTTCCCCCCAAAAACGGTGTACCCTATATACATAAGCCTACTACACAAACACGCATGTGCACACACACACACGCACACACACACACACACGCAACCAGTGCCTGCAATTCATGACATGGCACAATTCCACACACACGATTGGACGCGCACGCGCACACACACACACACACACACTAACAGAGAGAGTATATCAGTAAATCAAAGACACCGCAATGTAATCGTAGTAAGCAGAAATAAAATGTTTAAATGTAAACTGTGTGTAATCCATTCCTATACCGGTTCTGTTCTGAATCGGAGCCTTATTTCAGTCACAGTATAGTTTTAGACCACCCTGCAAATTGCTGACACACACACTCACATGCTCGGTCTGTGCGTCAGTATGCATTAATATATGCACAACCGTACAAGAGCAGGTGTGTGTGAGGAAGTAAGACATTGTGTGTGTGTGTGTGTGTGTGTGTGTGTACAAATTGTTGTGTGTGTGGATGTGCTTGCAGGGGTTTATTTGTGTGTGTTTCTGGAGGGCCCTGTATTACAGCCTTCTTAAAGCAGCAGGAGCCTGGATCCGGGGCTGTGGTACGACCGAAACGTCACTAACTGACACACTGACAAGCCGACACTTGTCAGTCTGACTGACTGCAGCACGCAGACACCAGCCTTTTCACCTAGTTTAACTGACGGTATCTTGGTCCTTTGTGCCTTTCCGACCCAAGTAATACATTTTTTTTTTTTTTTTTAAACCAAAAAGGAGCAAAATAACAATTACCCTCAAAACCTGGGCAGAGAACGGAAGAGAGAAGCAGGAATCTGGAAGCTGTGTGTTCCTGCTTGCCTCCAATTCCAGGAAAAGCAGCATGGACCTTGGGAACTGGGGGAGGGAGGGAAGGAAGGAGGGAGAGGGGTGGTTGAGGTTGCACGGACCACCGTACAGCAGAAAAAAACTGCCGACGACCAGAGAGAAAGAGCTCTCTCCCCCCTAGCCTAAAGAGTTGTTTGTGAGTGCTCAGACCAACCTCCATAACTAAAAAACTTTTTTTTTTTTAAAGAATATCTGCAAAAAGCGTCAAAACATAATTTAAACGTAATGTAAAAAAGCTATTTCACCTTGCCTATGGCCACAACCCCGCTGTGTCACTATATTTTGGTCGAACAGAGACCAGGGCACAGGCGTTGTATTTTTTCAAGATCCAAGCTGTCGTATTTATTTGAAATGTTAAAGCAGACTCACCGCTGCAAGGATTTGATATAATACCAGACTGTACTCTAAAATCTATTTATTCACTTTAGCACTTTAGCATGGGTTATATCAGTTCAAGGTCACTTCAAATCTAAATCAAAGTTTATTGGCCCACTTCATGGGACAATGAGATCAGAATGCTAAGAATGAGGTAGACTGGAGCCCTCAAAATCAGCTCTCTACCATTAACTTTAGTACCTTGTATCTCAACACAATATGTTGAGACAAGCTGTCAGTCAGACAGCACCCCCTCTATCTGCCAACCAAGCAGACACTCCACCATCTGCACTCTGCAGGGCTAGGCCAAAAAAAAACTCCACTGTGATTGGATGGGTGACAAGGACACACACACACACACCTCCCCCTTCCTCCACACTGGTCACCTGGTCATAATGTAAATACCTCTCGTCCGTCTTCCAGTTGCCATGGAAAAGTACAAGAGGAAAGTTGGACTGACTGCAGCACAGGACTCCCCCTCCTCTCTCGGTCTCTGAAATATTCCCCATTCTGATTCAGCATCACTGCACTGAGCAGGAAGACAGAACCGGGTCATCACCGCGGGACAGAATGAGGTCATCACTCGGCACCACTCTACCGCAGGGCACCGCCACATGGGGTTCTAACACAGCACAATCAGTTGTACTAGTGGTGTACTGTGGCCCTGTATCTAGTAGACTGAGACGACTGTATATCCACTTAGTGTTATAGTCACAGACATGGTTGAGGTATCCCCTAAAATTATGGAAACTCAGTGTATTTGGACATAGGCTGTACACAACAAGGGTGGTCAGCTAGGAAGCTCCAGTGTTTGCAGAGCTGTGAGGGGGAGGTGTGGTGGTGAGTAGACAGGAGGCAGGAGGCAGTAACAGTAAAGGTTAGCTGGTCAGGAGCAGAGTGGGGGCTAGGCAGTAGAGGGAAATGCACTACGCAGCACATTCATGATTTGTAGGTGACAAACAGCTAAAAATAAGTGTCTGCAGCACAGAGCAGTCACAGAGACAGGACAGGCAACATAATACTGGGGCACATTGCAACACAGACCTACATACTGAAAATCAAACATATCTAATGAATATACACATGGAGGAATATTTACACACTCATACCAATTCATGCATTATAGCCCTACTAACAAACATGAATTAATGCAGTATATATATATATATATATATATATATATATATATATATATATATATATATATATATATATATATATATATATATATATATATATATATATTTTTCATGGTAATGAACAAACACATCAACACACCCCCCCCCCTCCCCCCTCCCCCTCACACACAAATACAGGCACACAAATACCTTCCCCAAAAACTGTTGCCACAAAGTTGGAAGCACAGAATCCTCTAGAAAGTCTATGTATGCTGTAGCGTTAAGATTTCCCTTCACGGGAAGTAAGGGGCCAAGCCCGAACCATTAAAAAAAAAAAACACCCCCAGACCATTATTCACCCTACACCAAACTTTACAGTTGGCACTATGCATTGGGGCAGGTAGCGTTCTACCGGCATCCGCCAAACCCAGATTCGTCCGTCGGACTGCCAGAAGGTGAAGCGTGATTCGTGGTCCAGAGTCCAATGGCGGCGAACTTTACACCACCCCAGCCAACAATTGGCATTGCGCATGGTGATGTTGAGCTTGTGTGCAGCTGCTCAGGCCATGGAAACCCATTTCGTGAAACTCCCAACTGACAGTTCTTGTGCTGACGTTGCTTCCAGAGGCAGTTTGGAACTGGGTAGTGAGTATTGCAACTGAGAACAGACGATTTTAACACGCTTCAGCACTCAGCAGTCACATTCTGTGAGCTTGTATGGCCTACCATGTTGTGGTTTAGCCGTTGTTGCTCCTAGACAGTTCCACTTCACAATAAAATAACTTACAATAAACCGGGGCAGCTTTAGCAGGGCAGAAATTTGGCGAACTGACTCGTTGGAAAGGTGGCTCTTCAGTACGGGCCAATCTACTGGAGATTGCATGGCTGTGAGCTCGATTTTACACACCTGTCAGCAACGGATATGGCTTAAATATCCGAATCCACTAATTTTGGCCATGTAGTATACCTTACATCACACACTGTTAATCATGCTATAACCATCAGTCACTCACCAGGCCACCGCGTGGTGCCAGAATGCTCTCTGGTCCATAAAGTGTTGTCAAATCCTGGACAAACGGCATTTAGGAGTGCCCTGCTTTGTTTGGTTACACAGTATTACTGACGGGTGGTTCCATGTAATTTCAGCAAGCCATGAAACCCATCATCTCAGACTGTTCTGAAATCATTGATATAGTTAGTAACAGATAAGATTAGCATTCCTGCAACATCATGAGAATTTAAGCAAAAATAATATACAATAAAAATAGTACCAAACATCCAATTTGGACCCAACTTAACACGAGGAATCCAAATAAATGGTTAAAAGCCACACACCTGACCAAACCCACCCAAACAACCAGTATACAGTATCAGTTCTCTATGTCTGACAAGTAGTATGGAGCTGTGATGTATTCTCAGTGGTGGTTTGGTGTTGTATTTTACCCAGTACAGAGAAATGAGCCATTAAAGTTGTTTGGTTTTATGTCCAATTCTACATCCTGATATTACCAAAATCTTACCAGTAGATAGTGCTGTTCCTATTAGTAGGTTATTTGTTTTGCAAGAATCCCTCCCAGTCAATATTAAAGGGATAGTACACACAGATGACAAAAATGGCAATAAAAAAAATGTATTAAAGTTCTGGGGGGTAGATCAGTTTTAAAATTGCATATAGTTTGTGGCTTCTATCAATGTAATTGTCTGCATCATTTCCAATCCACACATACACATACAGTTGAAGTCGGAAATTTACATACACTTTAGACAGAGTTTAAATGTTTCACAATTCCTGACATTTAATCCGAGTAAACATTCCCTGTTTTAGATCAGTTAGGATCATCACTTTATTTTAAGAATGTGAAATGTCAGAAAAATAGTAGAGTGATTTATTTCAGCTTTTATTTCTTTCATCACATTCCCAGTGGGTCAGAAGTTTGCATACACTCAATTAGTATTTGGTAGCATTCCCTTTAAATTGTTTAACATCGGTCAAAATGTTTTTGGTAGACTTCCACAAGCTTCCCACAATACATTGTGATTTGTCTCATTCCAATTGACAAAGCTGGTATAACTGAGTCAGGTTTGTAGGCCTCCTTGCTCGCACATGCCTTTTCAGTTCTGCCCACACATTTTCTATGGGATTGAGGTCAGGGCCTTGTGATGGCCACTCCAATACCTTGACTTTGTTGTCCTTAAGCCATTGTGCCACAACTTTGGAAGTATGCCTGGGGTCATAGTCCATTTGGGAGACCCATTTGCGATCAAGCTCCCTCATGATGCCATCTATTTTGTGAAGTGCACCAGTCCCTCCTGCAGCAAAGCACCCCCACAACATGATGCTGCCACCCCCATGCTTCACAGTTGGGATGGTGTTCTTCGGCTTGCAAGCCTGCCCCTTTTTCCTCCAAACATAACGATGGTCATTATAGCGAAACAGTTCTAATTTTGTTTCATCAGATCAGAGGACATTTCACCAAAAAAGTACGATCTTTGTCCCCATGTGCAGTTGCAAACCATAGTCTGGGTTTTTTTATGCCAGTTTTAGAGCAGTGGCTTCTTCCTTGCGGAGTGGCCTTTCAGATTATGTCAATATAGGACTTGTTTTACTGTGGATATAGATACTTTTGTACCTGTTTTCTCCAGCATCTTCACAAGGTCCTTTGCTGCTGTTCTGGGATTGATTTGCACTTTTCACACCAAAGTACGTTCATCTCTAGGAGACAGAACGCGTCTCCTTCCTGAGCAGTATGACAGCTGCGTGGACCCATGATGTTTATACTTGCGTACTATTGTCTGTACAGATGAACGTGGTACCTTCAGGCATTTGGAAATTGCACCCAAGGATGAACCAGACATGTGGAGGTCTACAATTGTTTTTCTGAGGTCTTGACTGATTTATTTTGATTTTCTCATGATGTCAAGCAAAGAGGCACTGAGTTTGAATGGAGGCCTTGAAATACATCCACAGGTACACCTCCAATTGACTCAAATTATGTAAATTAGCCTATCAGAAGCTTCTAAAGCCATGACATCATTTTCTGGAATTTTCCAAGCTGTTTAAAGGCACAGTCAACTTAGTGTATGTAAACTTCTGACCCACTGGAATTGTGATACAGTGAATTATAAGTGAAATAATCTGTCTGCAAACAATTGTTTGAAACATTACTTGTGTCATGCACAAAGTAGATGCCCTAGCTGACTTGCCAAAACTATAGTTTGTTAACAAGACATTTGTGGAGTGGTTGAAAAACTAGTTTAATGACTCCAACCTAAGTGTATGTAAACTTCTGACTTCAACTGTACATACAGTTGAAGAAGTTGACATACACTTAGGTTGGAGTCATTAAAACTCGTTTTTCAACCACTCCACCAATACCAGGTATATCACACTCATTCATTATACACTTCAACAGTTTTTACCACTCCGGTTTCTGGGACATCAATGATTGAACACTGTAACTATTCAATAGACTAGAAACATGACAGGCTATTTGCTCTGCGATCGGCATAATAATGTAATGAAACAAACAGGGAGCAGGTTTCGAACCCTCAACATTCTAGCCCGAAGTCCAGCACGCTATCGACTGTGCCCAAATGTATTAATTATAGTTGGGGCCGATTGTGGCTAAAAACACTTTATCAATTGGAACCTTTAACTTGGAAAGGGGGAAAAGTATTATTATTTGTTTTTCACAAGCATTGCAGGAAATCATTTTCAGGACTATTTCGAAAAAGCAGCAGAGATGTGCAATACATTTCTAAGAAGAGGCTATTCTCCACAATGTGTGGATGAAGCTCTTAGTTTGGCAGTGGGGAAAACACGAGACGAACTGCTAGAAAAAAGACCCGCTAAAGCTAAAGAACACTCTGGAATGTTCACAAGAACATGTACTTTGAACTCGCAAAAAGTGGGAGCAGCGGTCAAGAAACACTGGCATGTTTTATCATTGGACACAGTGCAACAAGATGATGAAGTGTGAATATTTCTGCCACCCACATACAGTAAAACAGTTCCAAATAAATGACATTATTACGCGCTCCAACACCCATGTCATCTACAATATTAAATGTCCATGTGGGCTGTGCTATGTAGGTAAAACCTCTCGTTCTCTAAAACAGGGAATCAGTGAACATAAAAGTCCACTTAGCAGAAACGACAGGGATAATCCAGTCGCAGTACATTTTAATGACCTAAAAACATGACATTTCTACCTTTAGATTATGT
The DNA here is from genome assembly GCF_057628025.1 of Oncorhynchus mykiss. Lineage (NCBI taxonomy): Eukaryota > Metazoa > Chordata > Actinopteri > Salmoniformes > Salmonidae > Oncorhynchus > Oncorhynchus mykiss. The sequence continues at coordinate 7,304,646 of NC_143044.1, forward strand.
GGCATAGAGAAAGTTAAGATATCAGACAGGGGATGTGATATAAATAATACTCTGAGTAAAAAAGGTAATGTTTTTGGATTTTTACCCTACAGACATTATTATCTGAAGGTCTTAATAATGAAATGCCTATGTATGTTATGTTGTAAATATGAACATGGATTATGCCCCTATTCCAGATTAATCTGACGTTTTTCTTACCCTGTACCCAATGATTTATGAAAACTTGCTTGGTAGGTTGATGTCCTCATTGTGGTTTTACAGACGTATTTAATACGTTAATACGTATTTATGAAATGCATATTATTATATTTGGTAGCTCTTATTTGTTTTTTCTTCGCCTCCAACCCCTTTCGATGCATGGACAGATGTGGGTGTGGCTAGGTCTACATAAGGGTGCTAATTTAAAATACAAAAAACGAACAAAAGCTCTGACGAGCTTGAGATCGACTGATTAACTAGGGCCAATTTCAAGTCTTCATAACAAATTGGTATTTTCGGACGCCGATTACATTTCATTCCACGAGGAAACTGCGTGGCAGGCTGACCACCTGTTATGCGAGTGCAGCAAGGAGCCAAGGTAAGTTTCTAGCTAGCATTAAACTCATCTTATAAAAAACAATCCATATTCACATAGTCACTAGTTAACTACACATGGTTGACGATATTACTAGGTTAACTAGCATGTCCTGCGTTGCATATAATCAATGCGGTGCCTGTTAAATGATCATCGAATCACAGCCTACTTCGCCAAATGGGGGATGGTTTAACAAAATTAATTAATTTAATTAATTTGCCAGACATGTACATAATTATGACATAGTATTGAATGCTGTGCAATGTAACAGCAATATTTAGACTTCGGGTTGCCACCCGGTTCCATATTTCACTGAACGAATAAACGTTTTGTTTTTTAAATGATAGTTTCCAGATTTGACCATATTAATGACCAATTCTGTGTTTATTCTATTATAATTAAGTCTATGATTTGACATTTGATAGAGTAGTCTGACTGAGCGGTGGTAGGCAGCAGCAGGCTCGTAAGCATTCATTCAAACTTTACTGCGTTTGCCAGCAGCTCTTAGCAATGCTTGATTAACAGCGCTGTTTATGACTTCAAGCCTATCATCTCCTGAGATTAGGCTGGCAATACTAAAGTGCCTATTAGAACATCCCATAGTCAAAAGGTACTTGAAATACAAAAATGGTAGAGAGAGAAAATAGTCAACGCGTCATAATTTCTATAATAACTACAACTTAAAACTTCTTAACTGGGCATATTGAACCACCAGCTTTCTTTCATATGTTCTGAGCAAGGAACTTAAACGTTAGCTTTTTTATAATGGCACATATTGCACTTTTACTTTCTTCTCCAACACTGTGCTTTTGCATTATTTAAACCAAATTGATCATGTTTCGTTATTTGAGACTAAATTGATTTTATGTATTATATTAAAATAAAAAAAGTGTTATTTCAGTATTGTTGTAATTGTCATTGTTAAATATACATACATACATACATACATACATATACACACACACACACACAGTGCCTTGCGAAAGTATTCGGCCCCCTTGAACTTTGCGACCTTTTGCCACATTTCAGGCTTCAAACAAAGATATAAAACTGTATTTTTTTGTGAAGAATCAACAACAAGTGGGACACAATCATGAAGTGGAACGACATTTATTGGATATTTCAAACTTTTTTAACAAATCAAAAACTGAAAAATTGGGCGTGCAAAATTATTCAGCCCCTTTACTTTCAGTGCAGCAAATGTGGCAAAAGTTCGCAAAGTTCAAGGGGCCGAATACTTTCGCAAGGCACTGTATATATAAATTAAAAGCCAGATTAAAATCGGTATCGTCTTTTTTTGGTCTTCCAATAAATCGGTATCGACGTTGAAAAAAAATCATAAATCAGTCGACCTCTATTATATATGTTCTGCTATTCCAAGAATGTGTAACCGAAGAGTTACCAAGAGTGGGCACAGAATCCATAGCGTTCCCGCTGTGGCCGTCTATTTCAGCACCATTTTGCGCTGCTCTGAGACAAGCATGGAGAAACGAAAATGTTCAAATATTCCATGACATTCTTAAGATGTGCGTTGACTGCATATAAGCAAGTGATGACTGCTAAATAATCAAGTTAGGTGTCTCCAGAAATAATTCTAAACTATTGGCTTTCCTTACAAATTAGTGAGAATGTCTCACTCCATGTTCAAAAATTGCCTTTATCCTTTCCTAGGTTAAATGAAAACTAAATCTCCAAAATATTCTTACTTATTAAACAAAGCAATTATTATTAATTTAGAATTATATAAAAGCCGCTTAGATATTCTCACAGATACTAACGGAAAATGCCCATTAGATATTAATTTAGAGTCCTCCAATTCTCTAAATGTAATTATTGGCGGAGAGTCACGTCATTGAAAAACATATTTTCCAATATACTGTAGGCCTACCATAGACAAAATGAGTCTCACTAGTGTTGAGTAATGTGCTGTTAAAAATGGTGTAGGTCTTATTTATTTAAAGAGCGTATAAAAGTTAGAAGCAAAAGCCTACAACTATTTTAGCACCGTTTGTGCTGCTCTGAGGCAAGCATGGGGACTGGTCTTAATAAATCAATAAGATTTTTTATTTTCACTTCATCTCCATTTGGGTATTGGTTAGAGAAGAATTAGAAAATTAGGGTGCAGAAATGTTATGCTCTAAGTGTAACCTTTTTATTTAACTAGGCAAGTCAGTTATGTATGCCAGTCTGTTAAGACTACTAACAATTGAGAATTGTTTTGTACGTTTATAACATCCTAAAGCTTGATTCTGCACTTAGTTTGACCAGTTTAGTCGACATATAATATGTAATTTTGAAGTTTTGATGCGCAACTGTTCGGGACCAGAAGTCATTTTGGATGCATTTCAGCTGAAAGTGATAGCATATGCTAATGCAAAGACACACGACACACGACCCAAACGATGTATTGGGTAAGTATGACTCCTTCCACTACATTCTGATCAAAGACCATCAAAGGTAAGGGAATATTTATGTTGTAATTTTGTATTTCTGTTGACTCCAACATAGCGGAGAAATATTGCTTACGTCTGAGCGCCGCCTCAGATTATTGCCTAGTGAGCGATTTCTGTAACGTTAAAAATAAATGTAACACAGCGGTTGCATTAAGAAGCAGTGTATCTAACTATATGTAGAACATGTATATTTTGTCAAAGTTTATGATGTGTATTTCTGTTATCTGGCGGAGCTATCTATAATTTCTCCGGACATTTTTGAGCATTTTCTGAACATGACGTCAATGTAAACGGAGATTTATGGATATAAATGGCATATTATTGAAAAAAACATACATTTACTGTGTAACATGTCCTATTACTGTCATCTGATGAAGACTTTCAAAAGGTTAGTGAATTATTTTTCTTTTAATCCTGCGTTTGTCATTGCATCTTTTGTTCGACAAAATGGCTGCATATCGTCTGTGTCTTTGTGGTGGTTTGACATAAATATGTGCTATGTTTTCGCCGTAAAACATTTTAGAAATCTGACTCGCTGGGTAGATGAACAAGGTGTTTATCTTTCATTTGAGCTATTGGACTTGTTAATGTGTGGAGGTTAAATATTTCTAAGAATATTTTTGCATTCCATGCGCCACCGTTCCAGCTGAACGAGGGGGGAGGGGGGGCGTTCTCTGAGAGGAACACCTCGCTTTAACAGAACAAATTCTTATTTACAAGGACAGCCTACTCCTTCCTTGTAAATAGCCAAGGACTGTACTGAGGACCGACATTTTCCGTTCCAGCAAGTACCAGTCAAAAAGTTTGGACACATCTACTCATTCAAGAATTATTCAAGACTTTTACTATTTTCTACATTGTAGAATTATAGAGAAGACTTCACAACTATGAAATAACATTTGGAATCTGTTAAGAACAAAAAACCTACTCCTTCCTCCTCAATGGGGATTTGAACCCCGGTCTCCCGCGTGCCCCGCATTCTGTAGTAGACATGACATCTCGCGTTTGTAAGGAATTAGGCACTTTCCCGTGTTTCCTACAGAATATATTGTAGCCTAATAAACACATTTCATTAATAAAATAATAATAAAAAAACACTTTCAAAATGCAGATGTTGATTTAGTTATGGATACATAACGAATTACTATGGGAATAAATATCACTGATTTACAGAAATAAAAGGAACAAAGTTGTCTAATGAAGGCAAACAATTCAGAATCCTCCAATCCTGTAGCCAACTCCCGACCGTCACGTTGTACAGCACCATATTTTCCATTCCATCATAACGGAAACCCTTAGGGTTTCGTTTATCATGGAATAGAAACATCAAATTAATTAAGCAAGTACCAGTCAAAGGTTCAGACACACCTAATCATTCCAGGATTTTTCTATATTTTTACTATTTTCTACACTGTAGAATAATAGTGAAGACATCACAACTACAAAATAACACCGGTCTCCCGCGTGCCCTGCATTCTGTAGTACAGACATGGCCTGCTCTCCCTTATGTAAGGAATTAGGCACTTTCCCATGTTTACTACAGTATGTATTGTAGACTGCACAGTAGCCTAATAAACAAAAACACATTTTGTTAATATAATAATGAACAAAAAAAAAACGTTTCAAAATGCAGATGTTGATTTAGTGGATGGATCCATAACGAATAACTATGGGAATACATATCACTGATTTACAGAAACATTGGAACAAAGTTGTCTAATGAAGTAAAACAATTTAGAATCCTCCAATCCTGTAGCCTACTCCCAACCGTCACTTTATGTTCCATTCCCTGAGGGTTTTGTTTTTCTCTGAATAGAAACAATAATATTACTCAAATTAATTAAGCCAAATTTCTTAAAATCAATCCCATATACTATGTTATTACAAAAAAGGTTCAATTCCCTGGTAACGACAATACGGAAGACTATCAACTGCTTCTCAAAGATGCCCTATGGTGGTCAAACTAGCAATAAAAAATGGCTGAGAATTAAATGGTGTGCTACAGAATGCTGCGGCAGCGCACAAGGTGTGCCGCAGTATGATGCAACTTCTAAAGGAGGAACCACTGTACAGTGCATTCGAAAATAATTCAGACTCCTTAAATATATCCACAATTTGTAACACTACATTATTATAAAATGGATTAAAAAGTTTATTCCCTCAATCACCCAAAATGACAAAGCCATTTTTTTTTTTGCACATTCATAAAAAATTATTGAACTTAAATATCACATTTACATACAATTCCGGTCAAAAGGTTTAGAACACCTACTCATTCAAGTGTTTTATAGAATAGTAGAATAATAGTGAAGACATCATAACTATGAAATAACACACGGAATCATGTAGTAACCAAAACAGTGTTAAACAAATCAAAATATATTTTATATTTGAGAATCTTCAAAGTAGCCGCCTTAACAGCTTTGCACACTCTTGGGATTCTCTCAACCAACTTCATGAGGTAGTCACCTGGAATGCATTTCAATTAACAGCTGTGCCTTGTAAAAGGTTAACTTGTGGAATTTCTTTCCTTCTTAATGCATTTGAGACAATCTGTTGTGTTGTGACAATGTAGGGGGTATACAAAAGATAGCCCTATTTGGTAAAAGACCAAGTCCATATTATGGCAAGAACAGCTCAAATAAGCAAAGAGAAATTACAGTTTATCATTACTTTAAGACATGAAGGTCAGTCAGTACGGAAAATTTCAAGAAAGTTTCTTCAAGTGCAGTCGCCAAAACCATCAAGTGCTATGATGAAACTGGCTCTCATGAGGACCGGCACAGGAATGGAAGACCCAGAGTTACCTCTGCTGCAGAGGAGAAGATCATTAGATTTACTGGCCTCAGAAATTGCAGCCCCAAAAAAATGCTTCACAGTACAAGTAACAGACACATCTCAACATCAACCGTTCAGAGGAGACTGCGTGAATCAAGCCTTCATGGCTGAATTGCTGCAAAGAAACCACCACTAAAGGACACCAATACGAGCAAAGGACATTAGACCGATGGAAATCTCAAATTTGAGATTTTAGGTTCCAACCGCCGTGTCTTTGTGAGACACAGAGTAGGTGAACGGATGATCTCTTCATGTGTGGTTCCCACCTTGAAGCATAGTGGTGGTGTGATGGTGCTTTGCTAGTGACACTGTCAATGATTTATTTAGAATTCAAGGCACACTTAACCAGCATGGCTACCACAGCATTCTGCAGTGATACGCCATCCCATCTGGTTTGCGCTAAGTGTGACTATCATTTGTTTTTCAACAGGACAATGACCCAACACACCTCCAGGCTGTGTAACGGCTATTTAACCAAGAAGAAGAGTGATGAGGTACTGTATCAGATGACTTAGCCTCCACAATCACCCAACCTTCAACCCAATGGAGATGGTTTGGGTTGAGTCTGACCAAAGAGTGAAGAAAAAGAAGCCAACAAGTTCTCAGCAAATGTAGGAACTCCTTAAAGACTGTTGGAAAAGCATTGCAGGTGAAGCTGGCTGAGAGAATACCAAGAGTGTGCAAAGCTGTCAACAAGGCAAAGAGTGGCTATTTGAAGAATCTCAAATATATTTTGATTTGTTTATTAATGCATTTTTCTGGTTACAACATGATTCCATGTGTTATTTGATAGTTTGTCTTCACTATTATTCTACAATGTGAAAATAGTAAATATAAGGAAAAACCCTTGAATGAGAAGGTGTTAACTTTTGACCGGTAGTGTAAGTATTCAGACCTTTTACTCTTGAAGCACCTTTGGCAGTGATTACAGCCTCAAGTTCTTTCATTCTTCTCTGTAGATCCTCTCAAGCGCTGTCAGGTTGGATGGGGAGCGTCGCTTCACATCTATTTTCAGGTCTCTCCAGAGATGTTCCATCGGGTTCAAGTCCGAGCTCTGGCTGGGCCACTCAAGGACATTCAGACACTTGTCCCAAAGCCACTATTGGGTTATCTTGGCTGTGTGCCCTGTTGGAAGGTGAACCGTCGCCCCTGTCTGAGGTCCTGAGTGCTTTGGAGAAAGATTTAATCAAGGATCTCTGTACTTTCCTCTGTCATCTTTCCCTTGATCCTGACTAGTCTCCCAGTCCCTGCCGCTGAAAAACATCCCCACAGCATGATGCCGCCACCGTAGCGATGGTTCCAGGTTTCCTCCAGAAGTGACGCTTGGCATTCTTTATTTTATTTAACTAGGCAACTCAATTAAGAACAAATTCTTATTTTACAATTACAGCCCTTCCTTAACCCGGACAACGCTTGGCCAATTGTGCGCCCCCTTATGGGACTCCCGATCACGGCCGGTTGTGATCCAGCCCGGGATAGAACCAGGGTCTGTAGTGACTCCTCTAACGAGATGCAGTGCCTTAGACCGCTGTGCCACTCGGGAGCCCTTCAGGCCAAAGAGTTAAATCGTGGTTTCAGACAGAGAATCTTGTTTCTCATGGTCAGAGTCTTTACGTGCCTTTTGGCAAACTCCAAGTGGGCTGTCATGTGCCTTTTACTGAGGAGTGGATTCCGTCTGGCCACTCCACCATAAAGTCCTGATTGGTGGAGTGCTGCAGAGATGGTTGTCCTTCTGGAAGGTTCTCCCATCTCCACAGAGGAACTCTGGAGCTCTGTCAGAGTGACCATCGGGTTCTTGGTCACCTCCCTGACCAAGGCCCTTCTCCCCCAATGGCTCAGTTTGGCCAGGCAGCCAGTTCTAGGAAGAGTCTTGATGGTTCCAAACCATTTAAGAATGATGGAGGCCACCGTGTTCTTGGGTATCTTCAATGCTGCAGAAATGTTTTGGTACCCTTCCCCAGATCTGTGCCTCGACACAATCCTGTCTCGGAGCTCTACAGACAATTCCTTCGACCTCATGGCTTGGTTTTTGCTCTGACATGCACTGTCAAATATGGGTCCTTATATAGACAGGTGTGTGCCTTTCCAAAACATGTCCAATCAATAGAATTTACCACAGGTAAATCAACTTGTAGAAACATCCCAAGGATGATCAATGGGAAACGGGATGCACCTGAGCTCAGTTGAGTCTCATAGCCAAGGGTCTGAATAGTTCCGTAAAATAAAAAAACGTGTTTTCCCTTTGTCATTATGGGGTAGTGTATGTAGATTGATGATTATTTTATTTAATCAATTTAAAATAAGGCTGTAACGTAACAAAATGTGTATTTAAAAGGATCCACCTTCCTTGTGCATCTGTTTGAACAGTTTGCACATTCTATCATGTCAGCAAAAATATATCTAATCGCTTCTTGTCTTGTCAGGTGAAATGATAAATGGCAAGAAGAAATCAATATTTTAAAATTAATGGATTTGAAAACAAATGTATTCGCGGCTGCTCATTCCAGTGAGTGTAATTGAGCAAATTACACGCATTGGTGCCAATGTTAAGAGTTGAGAAAGTTGATATTTGAAATGAAAAGATACTCTTGTACTGGGGTCTGTAATTCAACATGTGTTAATGTGGTTGTTGCTAGCGCTATTGATGTAAACATTATTTTCCCCATTATATTGTCGCAGACTCCCTGTAGTACCTCCCGACCCATGGTTCAATAACCCTTCTCTAATCCTAGCTCTCTGTGATCTACACAGACACACACTCCCCCGTCATCAGCATCACATCCCTGCCTAATCCTGATTAGAGATTCCCCGCAGAGCCACTATGCGCCCCGCAAACACGCAACCTGCCTGCACCCAGCCGCAATCCCGTCCATCCTCTTTCCCGTCAACTCCCCCACCTTCCAGTTGGCCTTGCCAGTAACTGCGGGGATCGAAACTTCAAGGCTGTATTAAAAAAGGGGGGGACTGGGGAGAGGCATATCCTACCTTTAACTTAATCTTAAGGCTTTTTCTAACTGCATCAGCAACTGCTAGGACTGGGGAGGAAATATTGTGGCTTTTATAGCCAGCTGTCACCTCAGACAGTTCTACCAGGTAGGGGCCACATTCTTCTACCTATTGGGATATCCATGGCAGGTACAAGCAGGGATACCATAGCCAGACACATAGTGGGACTCTATGATAATTGGGATGAATAGTGTAGCATGTGTGTGTGTGTTCGTGCGTGCGTGCTCCCCTGAACTGTGGGCAGAAAAGAACCACCAGACAGACACTAGTGGAATTTTATTTTTACTTTCAAAAATGTTTTGCTATACTTCCTGGTTCTACATAGCGATCAATTGGAGGATATGCAGTACCACTAATGAGAAATTGCACACACGCACTCTTCAGTAGAAAGAAGAAACAGCCAGCAGTCGGTCTCTGGGAAGAGCTCCAAGCCTTCATCATCTGTTCATAGTAAGAGTGGAGACATGCTGAAAGACAGGCAGAATCACAGGCTGTGCAGGCCTCCCATTCATCTGTTTACTAACACCCAGCACATGACCATGACGCATGCACGCACAAACACACAACCGCTCTCACAGACAGGATCTTCAAAATATACCCTGCAGATGCATAAAAAAATCTAATATGCACACAATCAAGTTAGAAAATCCCGCAAAAACATCCCCCTAAACCATGATGTGGTAGCAGCTCTGTGTTTTTGTAGTGTAGTATTGTCAATGGGTCTGGGGCAACTGGCTGACTGTCTCGCTCTCTCTCTCTCTCTCTCTCTCTCGCTGTCCATCTGTCTGTCCACACTACTCTCGGTCTCAAATAACCACTCCATGCTCAGAATAGGACAGTCCTATTTATTTTTCATTCCAGCGGTAATGTAATACATTGTTATGGAGAGGTGAAGAAAACAAAAAACAAATGTGGGACGTGACATTCCGCATCTGGAAACGCTCTGGAGCACGTGCATCCCTCTCCAGATCTCTGCTCTCCCTCTCCACCAAGAAGGAATTCTGTAACCGATCTGGAGCACGTGCAACACTCTCCAGATCTCTGCTCTCCCTCTCCCTCTCCCTCTCCACCAGGAAGGAATTCTGTAACCGATCTGGAGCACGTGCATCACTCTCCAGATCTCTCTCTCCACCAGGAAGGAATTCTGTAACCGATCTGGAGCACGTGCAACACTCTCCAGATCTCTGCTCTCCCTCTCCACCAGGAAGGAATTCTGTAACCGATCTGGAGCATGTGCATCCCTCTCCAGATCTCTGCCCTCCCTCTCCACCAGGAAGGAATTCTGTAACCGATCTGGAGCACGTGCATCACTCTCCAGATCTCTCTCTCCACCAGGAAGGAATTCTGTAACCGATCTGGAGCACGTGCAACACTCTCCAGATCTCTGCTCTCCCTCTCCACCAGGAAGGAATTCTGTAACCGATCTGGAGCACGTGCATCACTCTCCAGATCTCTGCTCTCCCTCTCCACCAGAAAGGAATTCTGTAACCTGATCCTCTAGTTGTCTTTAGTGCACTGACCAACCTCACAGGGCCCGGTGGCATACACACACACACACACACACAGGGATTCAGTGAGCGCTGACCCACACTCACTCAGATGGAAAATATCAAACATCAACATCACACATGAACTATAGGTTCAAAACACCATACAGACAAGCGTCAACACATATCCCACAAGTTCAGCGAAGTCAAAAACACAAAAGCTGCGCTGATTTTGTCCCAAGCTATTTTATTTTACTAGGCAAGTCAGTTAAGAACAAATTCTTATTTTCTATGACAGCCTAGGAACAGTGGGTTAACTGCCTGTTCAGGAGCAGAACGACATATTTTTACCATGTCAGCTCGGGGATTGCAACCTTCTGGTTACTAGTCCAACGCTCTAACCACTAGGCTACCCTGCCGCCTCTATGGTCTCTCAACATTCATTTAATAGCATTACCCCAAACACAACACACTAGTTAACATGTGAATGGGACAGGGGGCAAGGGCGGTGAACACTAGCAGCTGGCTCCTGTGAGTTCTATATTTAAATCTGTCATTTGACAGTTAAAGTGCTGATTGGGTGCAGAAGGGGATCAGAGGGGCGGCAGGGGCACTCTGAAGCCATCCCAGTGGCCTTTCACAGCCATGCCTACAGGTGCCCCGTTAACTGCCCTGGCATTGGCCTGGCCCAGTGGAACTGCCATCCACTCACACCCTGCACATACACATGAATCAACCAACTAACACATCTACTGACTGATGTTCACTACCGAAGTACATGTGTGTTGCTGGTCACATATATCAATGACCAAGTCCTCTGACTTCATGAGTATACAGCAAAGGTTATCAACTAAAGTTTGATCCTATTTTGCAGAGGTGTGAATCTCTCATTTATTTGAACAACAATATGACACGCTATCGATACCCAGGGCAACGAGACGACACCAGTATCGCGATACGCTGTAGTATCATGGCAAGTAAACAGAACATGAAGCGGATTTAAACTTCTTTAGGGAAACAGGCCTAATGTTGGAAACAAACATCATTATGTTGTCATCCTGAGTCACATTTATTTATTTTCAAAGCTATAGGACACCATATTGTACATACGCTCCCCAGAAAGTACTCCGAACCCTTGACTTTTTCTACATTGTTAGGTTACAGCCTTAATATAAAATGGATTAAATAAAAATCCTCAATCTACACAAAATACCCCACAATGACAAAGCGAAAACAGGTTCAGAAATGGTTTGTAAATTTATTACAAATAAAAAAACAAATACATATTTACATAAGTATTCAGTCCCTTTACTATGTAACTCGAAATTGAGCTCAGGTGCATCCTGTTTCCGTCGATCAACCTTGAGATATTTCAACAACTAGATTAGAGTCTACCTGTGATAAATTCCTCTCTATATCCCACAGTTGACAGTGCCCGTCAGAGCAAAAACCAAACCATGAGGTCAAAGACATTGTCTGTAGAGCCCCGAGACAGGATTGTGCCGAGGCACAGATCTGGTGAAGGGTACCAAAACACACCCGCAACATTGAATGTCCCCAAGAACAGTGGTCATCATTCTTAAATGGAAGAAGTTTGGAACCACCAAGACTCTTCCCAGAGCTGGCCGCCTGGCCAAACTGAGCAATCGTGGAAGATGGTCACTCTGAAAGAGCTCCAGAGTTCCTCTGTGGAGATGGGAGAACCTTCCAGTAGGACAACCATCTCCGCAGCACTCCACCAATCAGGCCTTTATGGTAGTGGCCAGACAGAAGCCACTCCTCAGTAAAAGGCACATGACAGCCCACTTGGAGTTTGCCAAAAGGCACCTAAAGACTCACACCATGAGAAACAAGATCCTCTGGTCTGATCAAACCAAGATTGAACTATTTTGCCTGAATGCCAAGTGTCACATCTGGAGGAAACCTGGCACCATTCCTAAGATGAAGCATGGTGGTGGCAGCATTATGCTGTGGGGATGTAGTTCAGTGGCAGGGACTGGGAGACTAGTCAGGATCGAGGCAAAACAGACGGAGAAGAGTACAGAGAGATCCTCTGATGAAAACCGGCTCCAGAGTGCAAAGGACCTCAGACAGGGGGCGAAGATTCACTTTCGAACAGGATAACAACCCGAAGCACACAGCCAGGACAACGCAGGAGTGGCTTCTGGACAAGGATCTGAATGTCCTTGAGTGGCCCAGCCAGAGCCCGGACTTGAACCCGATCGAGCATCTCTGGAAAGAAAGTAGATGTGCAGCGACGCTCCCCAACCAACTTGACAGAGCTTGAGAGGATCTGCAGAGACGAATGGGAGAAACTCCACAAATAAAGGTGTGCCAAGCTTGTAGCGTCATACCTAAGAAGACTCAAGGTTGTAATTGCTGCTTCAAAAAAGTACTGAGTAAAGGGTCTGAATACTTACGCAAATGTATATTTAAAAAAAATGTTTTTTTGAAACTTGCAAAAATTTCTATAAATCAGCTTTTTGCTTTGTAATTATGGGGTATTGTGTGTAGTTTGATGAGGGGAAAAAAACAATTTAATCAATTTTAGAATAAAGCTGTAATGTAACAAAATGTGGAAAAGGTCAAGGGGTCTGAATACTTTCCAAATGCACCATACAGCGGATTTTTAAAGTACCAAAGACTTTGTTCTGCTTCGCGGTTTCATTTTTGCTATGGAAAGAATATCCCAATGCTGGTATCGTCACAGCCCTAGCAACCACACAGCTGCACCAATATCTATCACTATAATGCCCCAGCCCTAAAGTTCAGTAGATACCGAACCTGATGCTCTGTCATTTTAAAAATGTCACTGTACATGTGTGTAATAAAGACCCTTCCTAGGCAGGCAAAACAATAACAATCCCATAAAGTAGCATTGCATAGAATGTCTGGAAGGGTAAAGCAGATACAAGTTCCTTTACACTGTGTCTGTATATGGCATATGGGGTTCTGTTGCTCATGCCCAGAGGGCAGTGTGTTTAGGAAAATATAAAAAATGTTTGATAAGCGATTGCATAATGTGTATATGTAAAGCAATGTGGCCTTACTCAGAGTGAGATAAGGAGAGAGAGACAACAGCCTTCTCTACTAGGTCCTGCTCTGCCCAAGACCATGGTGGGCAGTGGACACAAACACCCCTACCCCCCAATGTGTGTGTGAGAGAGAGAGAGAAAATCAGCCCAGTAAGTGTTGAGGACTGGCTGGCACAGCCTGCGGGCACTGCAGAGCAGTTATGACTGGGCATGTACTCCTCAGCGTGCTATGCACCAGAAGCCTCATACGCTGTGCGGGCACTCGCTCACATACCCTCCACCACCACCTCTGTCGTGCTCCAGGCTAACGTCCTCTAACTTCACTGTACTGCATTGAGTGCATTCAAACATGAAGGATAAGGAGGGAGAGAACTGGGATTCGCTCACACCACACACACCGCATTCAAATGGGAAGGACAAAGACAGAATGACACTACCACCACTCGATCTATACTTTACTGCACACACACACACACACGATGGCACCCACTACAATAATTGCCTGTGGCATCTCCAAGCAACTCAATAAAAAAAAGACATGCATGTGTAGCAAATCAACAGCAAGAATTTAACCGATATTGAGAGCAATTGATGCCATGCATGTTCCATCATCACTGTAATCAAAAATTAACACTGTCGTCAGAAGTCACCTGCAGTAAACTCTGGGAGGTGTTTTGTTGACCATCTGTGATTATCTTTCCTATGGGGTGTGGATTTTACAAAATGTACAGTATTCTGTAGGGTATTGCATTGTTGTTTACATATACAGACAGCACTGTGTCTGAGATTCGTAAAAACGTGATAATAAGCAAGTTGAGCACAGTATTTGTGCATATTCTAATCATTTTACAGTCCTTGGAGATAGTCACCTACCTAGTATCTAATGAGGAAGTTGAAATCCTTTTGTTAGAACGTCAGTCAGTTAAATTGTATTGTGTAACGGTTACATTAGTACCTTTGGAAGGCCCCCTTCTTGGAGTGCCACTCATCTGACACGTCCCCTCTTCACACACACACACGCACACTCTGCGCGCGTCAAAATACGCGGCGCTGGCAATGCTCTCGCACACGACCCTACGCGCACCCGTATTGGCAGACTGACTGGATAAATAAATAATTTATTGCCGAATCTATTCTATTCCTGCTATTGCTATGGCAGAGAGCCTTTTGAAAGACTCTCTGCCATAGCAATAGCAGGCAATGGACGTAGAAAAAAACAGATACGCACAACCCAGTGCGTATGAGAGAATAGCACAAGATCAGATGCTTTGTTACAATAGCCTATTGCATGCAGTGTGGTACGTACGTAAAGTGAAGCCTACTTGTGATATCCAGCACAGAAAAACAGAGCTCATAAAATGTGGTGCACTTTGACACATTGGAGCCAACTTGGTGTCAAGGTGATATGTTACAATGTTGACTCGATTGGTTTAATAAATAAGCTAGAGCACTGACACGTGTAGGCCTATACATGAAGACACAATACGTTCCAGGCTGCTATATGAATTGCGATGCTTTTCGCATTGACCACGTCCACCAGTTAGACAGACATATTAATAGGCTAGTATTCGTCTGTAACTTACCCAAACTGCCGGCGAAACCGTCCATTTCTGGGAGAAATAGCCGAGCAGACACCAAAAATATTCCTGTTATGACGGGTCCTATTCAGGGAACAGTGGGAGAATGTCGGACTCTATACGGGCTATCCAGACTGGCAGGCAAGGCGGAAATTTCTCAAGCCAACTGTTCTCGCAGTGGTCGCGACCGTATCGTAGTAAATTGGGGATCTGTCGAGTCGCAGTGAATTGTCAGTCCGGAGCAACACCGTGGTTCTCAGGGCCAGTTGATCACACGCTCTTGCTTGACTCCACGATAGCACACCTCCGCCGGGGGAGGTAGGACAGGCAGAGCTCGGCTTTCGCATTTCCGACTCCGCCCGCTTTGGCACGACTTGCTTCCCTGGTGTGGCTAGTCTGAGCGCGTCTCAATTTGACACAGTTGAGGATCCCTATGTGCTGGCCAATATATACACTACCGTTCAACAGTTTGGGGTCACTTAGAAATGTCCTTGTTTTTTTTGTTGTCATTAAAATAACATCAAATTGATCAGAAGCACAGTGTAGACATTGTTAATGTTGTAAATGACTATTTTAGCTGGAAAGTGTTTTTTTTTTTAAATGGAATATCTACATAGGCGTGCAGAAGCCCATTATCAGCAACCGTCACTCGTGTGTTCCAATGGCACATTGTGTTAACTAATCCAAGTTTAGCATTTTAAAAGGCTAACTGATCATTATGTTATGTTTGCACAGCTGTAAACGGTTGTTCTGATTAAATAAGAAATAAAACTGGCCTTCTTTAGACTAGTTGAGTATACGGGGCATCAGAATTTGTGGCTTCGATTACTGGCTCAAAATGGCCAGAAACAAGGACATTCTTCTGAAACTCTTGTTCTGAGAAATGAAGGCTATTCCATGCGGGAAACTGCCAAGAAACTGAAGATCTCTTACAACTCTGTGTACTGAAATTGCAGTCCACCTGAAGTAAATACAATTGATTGGACATGATTGTCCATATAGAGTCCCACAGTTGACAGTGCATGTCAGAGCAAAAACCAAGGCATAAAGTCGAAGGAATTGTCTGTAAAGCTTCAAGACAGGATTGTGTCGAGGCACAGATCTGGTAAAGGGTACCAAAACACTTCTGCAGCATTGAAGGTCCCAAAGAACACTGTGGCCTCCATCATTCTTAAATGGAAGAAGTTTGGAACCACCAAGGCTCTTCCTAGACCTGGCCGCCCGGCCAAACTGAGCAATCGGGGGAGAAGGGTCTTTGAAGGGTCTTGGTCAGGGAGATGACTAATAACCCGATGGTCACTCTGACAGAGCTCCAGAGGTTCTCTATGGCTAATTCATCCCTACCTCCAGTATGGAAATCATTCCAAAGGCCTGGGACAAGTTGCCACTCTCCGTGTCTGCAAGGGTGGCTTGGTTAGATATGAGGGTCTGTCTTCTGATTGAAGTGCCACAGTTAGAGTGCCATTCTCTTTCAATGTGTCTGCTAGCTCTTTCAGTGATGTAAACTAGAGGGAAAGTGCAGAGTCTAGGTGTTTAAACATTCCCGTGCCATTGTTGTACGAGTTAATGGTGAAGGGTCGATTATCAGGCTCCTGTTCATCAAATACCAAGATCTGTCGACCATTAGTGATTCCTCTGTTTGTGACATGGATAAAGTGCCTACATGCTGCAGAATACCAAGCAGCAGTATGCTCTGTATAGAAGAGCAGGTCAGCGGTTGTACTCTGGTCTCCAATTAGGGTAGGATCAGTAAACAATGTCTCTGGATTTTCCCTCAGCAGCCTTTGTTTGTGATGCTGTTTAGAATGTTCAGAGTTATTTTCCTGCTGGTAGGTCAATGGTATGGGCCAGGATCCTGCTGCTGTAGCCATTGTTTCATTTGAGTATTGATGCATGCAACTTTTGAAACAATGCACTTTTTATAACGAGAGTATAAAGCTGTGTATAAAAATGCGTAATTTAGTGTAACACTGTACACACCAATTACAATGTCTAGACAATCCTACCTCGCCTGTATGTGATTTGTTTGTTTCCTTTTCAATGCCTTGCATTGTCTTTCCTTTGGAAATCCCCCATAATTCCTCCAAAGGAATTCCCTTTTCTGTGGGTTTTATCCTACATTTTTTCTTATTTCTTCTCATTGTCCTTATGTTCAAGTCCCTCAATCCTGCACGTGTTACTTTTTACTTGTTGCCAGATGATCAAGATGACTTAGTAGACTATCTAGCTTTCAGAGCCAGGTTGTGATCATCTATCAAAACCAACCACATCTTCTGAAAGGAGAAACAGACAAACATGGCTACATGAAAGGAGGTGTAAGTCCCCACCTGTGTGGACGCCCACCTGCTTTGAAGAAGGGTCAATTATTGCAAATGTCCATTGGCAGTGCATTTATTGTGCCCGCTGGCATATTCATTATGTTGACGGAGACAGCACTTATTTTAGCCTACAACAAGAGTTCCAGTTCCAAGTGAGGAATATTTGCAGTTTCAGGACAAACAAAACAAATCAACACCTACCCTAAGTGTTAATTACTCTTACAGGGCACCAGGCTAACATTTCACCCGGTGTCACTGGTGTCACTAGCTTTTGAGGTTGGTTGGTGGCACCAGCGCATAATTTGCTCGGTGAGTTGTCATCTTACAAAGTGATTAATAGTGCTTTATTAACCCAATGAGTCCCGCCGTAATGCAGGCGTGATTTAGGACTTCCAACCCGTTTTACACATTGTCTGTTTGAGCTAAAGACTACTGGGTTGCACCATTAGATTAGTCCATTCCTCTGCATCTGTAGATACCATTAGTCTGTGTTATTAATGGGGGCTGAGCTACACCAGAGTCGTTAGAAAGTAAGAGGTTCTTCTCCATAGAAGATCATAGGAAATCCCAGGACAGTGTCTATAATACTGTAATAAGCTCACACAGTTGCTGTCACAAACTCCAAACTCCACACAGTTGTCACTGACTAGTTGGATATTTATTTTCCACTTGAGCAAACGATTTCTGTACTTACAGCATTGGCTGGCCTTATTTTTTTTATTGACATTTGTTAACAAAACTCATGAGAGCAACTCTTTATGCCAAATGATTTTGTGTTTTACGTGTAGCCCTGATTTTCCTGAAAATAAAATGTTAAAACCCTTCATTGTGAGGCTAATTATAAGGGCTGGACATGCAGATAAATGAAAGTCAGATAAATGAAAAGTATATTCTTTGCTGATTTTCTCAGGCGCTGATAGGGTTAAAAAGTATAACAAATAGACTACAGAATTATTCAAGATAAGTTGTTTCGTCTAACACGACCATCCAAGCAGGAATGCGTGATTCAACATATTTTGATCGGCATCCTAATTCAGTGATTGTCATGAATTTTGGGTTGACAATTAGACTATAGTTGGGATTTAGGATTAGGATTCCAGAATTATTATCATATTCTTTTCAATAGAGATGAATTGCATACATCTTTATGTGCACTAACTAATATCATAGACTTATTCATTAGGGGGAAAGTAAGTGGAAACTCAAAACACAAATAACTAGATCGCTATCTCTAAATACAATACCCACTGTTAGTAGCCATGTGTAGGGAACTTCCCGTGAGACCTAGGCCTTTGCCCTCGAAATGGCTGGTGCGCAATTTGCGCTCGCGCCACTCCGTATCTCAAAGCCATATCAAATATATTGGTTGTAAAATAGTTGCTATTGAACTGAATATTTAGAGTTGAGAAATACAAACAGTACCTACAGAAAGCTGAGACCCTGCTCTCAATTTGACAGGGATAAGGGTGACAAAGCTTCCAAAGCTGTGTCTTTCCCACAATTGGTGGGAGAGGAGAGTGGCTGTGGTTTTGTTCATCACAGCAGCAGGCGCCAGCAAAATCATAGGGGCAGATAAGGGCTGGACATGAGGATAATGCACTTCACTGTTTGACCAAATCATGGTTTTAGCCGGCCCAATGTTGGTGACAATGTAGATTGTGATCTTTCTGCGTTTATAGGCACCCTTTCCATTTTTTACTATCCATGATCTTGGGTGACATAACTGATGACATTGTCTGACCAGGTCTCTTTGCTGGTGCAACATTTGCCTTTGAATGTGAGTTTGCGTGACTTCAGCTCAGCCTATCAGAAAACCGGACCGGGCCCATCTTGCTAGGGAGCCGGCTGTTGCACACATGATTAGCTAATGGCTCATTAAAGATTAGTATAAAATAAATTGCTCCAACAAATTTCAAGAAAATATCTTAACAGGCACATGGGCCGCCAGCCGTATCACCTTTTTCATTGTTTTATATTTATATATGAATAAATATTTTTGTGTGTGTCAATTTTGACCAGCCCACCTACCAAAACAATTGTCCAGCCCATCTGGCATTTGCCAGAATTGCCAATCCGTCCCTGTCTATAGGGTGCCGTGACACAATGCATGACAGTCTGACAAAAAGGAAACTGTGTGGACTGACTGGACTTTTCACAATTGACAATTTGAATCCAAGATCTATGGTTTATTGGTGGTTGTCCTTTCCCAGTAGAACTCGGGTATGACATCACCACCTCTCAGTCTGTGCCAGACACTGACCCGTCTTACCAGAAGACACTCGTTCCATCCCACTGACCAGCTGGAAACCTCAGGAGGTAAGCCCTCACCCTTTGACAGAGCCAATCAACCAAATGCCCGAGTATCAAGACCAGTGAGCTTTCTGTAATGGCTGCTCCCCCCTACTGTAGGGATGGTAGGAACTGTGTGTGTGTGTGTGCATGTGTGTGTGTGTGTGTGTGTTTGTGCATGTGTGTGTGTGTGCATGTGCATGTGTGAGTGTGAGTGTGAGTGTGTGTGTGTGTGTGTGTGTGAGAGAGAGAGATAAAGAGAGAGAAAGAGAGATGGATAGAGGTGTCATTGTGAGAAATTGAGTGGGCTAACCCTGGCAGGACAGATGGAAGACTGTTTCCAGGAACAGAACCTTCCTCTCTCCACATGCTCTGTTATGCAGATAGAGGTCATGATGAGTGTGTGTGTGGTTGTTTGTGTGTGGGTGTGGTTGTGTGTGTGTGTGTGTGTGGGGGGGGGGGGGGGGGCTTGTATTACTATCCTGGTGTGTCCTAGAAATCCCCCAAAGTCCCCACAAGGATAGTAAAACAAGAACATTTATCCCTCAAGTCCCCACAAGGACACATTTTTTTTTTAGGCTTAGTTAGGGTAGGGTTAGGTGTTAAGGTTAAGTTTAGGGTTAGTGTAAGGGTTATGGAAAATAGGATTTTGAATGGAAATAAATTGTAGGTCCCATCAAGGATAGTAAAACATACTATCCTTGATGGGATGTGTGTGTGTGCCAGTAAGGCCAGTCACCTTGTATCGCAGTGGAGTAAATTACCCTCAGAAAACACCCTCCCTCTCCCACCCTCTACCCCCTCATCGCCTGTTTCCTGGCAGTGTGTGACCCCACTACACTAGTAAACCCCCCCACCACCGCACCCCACCCGCCTTGCTCAAACACCCCTACCACAAAGCTCCCCCTTTCTTCTGGTTTTATGAAGGATGGAGGGAGAGAGAGAAGAAAGGACAGGGCCAATCTTTTATCCTCCTTCACGGTCCAGAGGGGATTGAGGCTTGGGGCCTCTGCCTGTGGGTTTATCCAGCAGGGTAAATGATTTTCGAGGACGCTTCGGAGGCAGTCGGATGATGATTAATCCCAGAGCGAACCTGGCAGGTTGATGAGTAATCCCAGAGCGAACCTGGCAGGATGATGAGTAATCCCAGAGCGAACCTGGCAGGTTGATGAGTAATCCCAGAGCGAACCTGGCAGGTTGATGAGTAATCCCAGAGCGAACCTGGCAGGTTGATGAGTAATCCCAGAGCGAACCTGGCAGGTTGATGAGTAATCCCAGAGCGAACCTGGCAGGATGATGAGTAATCCCAGAGCGAACCTGGCAGGTTGATGAGTAATCCCAGAGCGAACCTGGCAGGTTGATGAGTAATCCCAGAGGGAACCTGGCAGGTTGATGAGTAATCCCAGAGCAAACCTGGCAGGTTGATGAGTAATCCCAGAGCGAACCTGGCAGGTTGATGAGTAATCCAAGAGCGAACCTGGCAGGTTGATGAGTAATCCCAGAGGGAACCTGGCAGGTTGATGAGTAATCCCAGAGCAAACCTGGCAGGTTGTGCAGCCAGCTCCTTCACTTTGGCTTGATTGGAACTGACCGGGACTGTGTTTATTGTTTTTATGTTTCCAATGAGTCACTCAATGCATTGTACTACATTTAGCCTGGTTATTTTTGCTGTCTCGTATGTTTTAGAGGCACATTCATAGCAAAAACTACTCCAATGTAGGCTGAACAGTACAGTATTTGGACATTTCATTTGATTGAGTCTGTAGCTGCAACTAGTAGACATGCTGAGGCCATAGGCTACGTTTACACAGGCAGCCCAATTATTGGCAAAAGATCTGTTCTGTTTGTTCAAAATACCAATTAGTTGAAACATATCATAATTAAGCTGCCTACTGTGTAAACACAGCCCTAGTGGAGGTTTTGAGCCAGAATGGTACATCTCTGAATGTGTCTTCTTGCTGTCGGGCAGATGGGGTTCACCCGGTCTGTGCTCACAGTTTCCTGCTCAGCCAGATGTTTCTGAGAGAGAAAGAGAGAGTGAGAGCGAGAAAGAGAGAGAGAGAGACAGAGGGTGGGGGGGTTCAATTCACACTAGGTGGCTCTACTCTGCTCCACAGGCTATTGTTTTTGGTAATGAGTCAGTAAGTCAATGCAAGTAAGACAATTAAAGTCTATTCCTAATAGATGTTGAATATTGTCTATCTGTATATTATGTGTATGAAAGAGGTTTTTAATGTATATTGGTTAAAGCCTGACAAGAATATTTCAACGCAATATATTTAGTACTGTTGAGATGTTCTGATCAACTTTTACTTGAACAGTGGCGCACTCTAGTGGTTGTACATGATCATTGCACCTAATGCACTTCCAGCGCGCACAAATATTAGATTGCTTACTGCGCAGTCTCCTTTAGGCAGAAGGGTTGCTTCCCACATTAACAAGTGCTGTTGCTCTATGTCCGGGATTACCGAGACTACTTACTGTGTGATTTTTTTTTTACACCAGCCATTCTAATCCAGCAGGTCCATTGCACATGATCTCAGGTTTATCTTTTATATATGATTTTCACACTTCGCTTTAACCAAGTATATGATTTCATATCATAAGCCCCCCTCCCCATTACCGACTACTATTCGACTACAAGAGTCTTCTTCTGGGAGTGTAGGAATGAATTTTGTGAATCCTCAAAAAATAAACTCATTCCTGCAACATTCCAATCTCATACCTCCCTATACTTACATACCCAGTCCTGATATGTACAATACTTAATTCTATGAGAAAACCAATCTCCTTACCTCCCTATACTTACATACCCAGTCCTGATATGTACAATACTTCATTCTATGAGAGAACCAATCTCATACCTCCCTATACTTACATACCCAGTCCTGATATGTACAATACTTCATTCTATGAGAGAACCAATCTCATACCTCCCTATACTTACATACCCAGTCCTGATATGTGGCATACTTCATTCTATGAGAAAACCAATCTCATACCTCCCTATACTTACATACCCAGTCCTGATATGTACAATACTTCATTCTATGAGAAAACCAATCTCATACCTCCCTATACTTACATACCCAGTCCTGATATGTGACATACTTCATTCTATGAGAAAACCAATCTCATACCTCCCTATACTTACATACCCAGTCCTGATATGTACAATACTTCATTCTATGAGAAAACCAATCTCATACCTCCCTATACTTACATACCCAGTCCTGATATGTACAATACTTCATTCTATGAGAAAACCAATCTCATACCATGCTGTGACCATGCTACAGTTAATGTACTGTTACCACAGGACAGTTGATTAATGCTTTACCATGTTAATAACATCAATAAGGATGATAATGATGATTACCGTGGACATGGCAGCCAGCTGTTGCATTATGCTGAAGGCCTGTTTATGTGGTGGGCCCCTCATTAGCCATGTTTTCATAGCCTCATTGTAACGCCATATTTCTTATGCTGTTTGCCTTGGAGTTGGGTTGCTGAGAGATTGTGATAATTTTCCATGCTGCCATAACTCCATGGTGTGTGGGAATGTACAGTAGAGGAGGTACATACAACACAGCAGGCATCGGACGGGAGGAGGTGGACAACGGTGGAGGGACTTTCCTTCTATCCTGATAGATCTCTTGCAAATATGTTTTATTTCTCTCTGGCTCAGGCTCAACCTAGCTAGCACAAAACGTTCTGAGAACTATATGTTTCTTAGAGCTTGGTGAGAGTGTGGTTGTCCTATGGTTATTTTGCATACAACCTTCCCACAACTTTCTGGGACTGGTGCAGGATAGTTGCTCGGCGTGGGAACATTCTCAGCACATTTAAGGAACTTGACAAAAAAACGTATTTCATTACTTTAACGCAACTTTTTCTAAAAGTCTAAACATGGTTACATTTGATTTAAATTTCTAGGAACGTTCTCCAACTGGTTTGACATTGGAAATGTTCTCAAATAGTTCAGAGAACGTTACGTAAACAACTATTTTGTGGGAATTTCAGTACTTCACAATAACTTTTCCTACAGGTTTCCTCTGGTTCTATTTAAAGTCACGTTCCATAAAAAGCACAAGAAAACGATGGTAACATTCAGAGAACGTTCTGAGAATGTTATTTAAACGCAGATACATTCCATTCTCAGCATCAAAAATACTCCCTCTATCCTCTATTTTTGTTAAGTGTGTTCAGGTGTGTTGACCGCTCCCACTAATTGGCCACACCTAAAGAACGCTTGTTTTCTTTCAAATAGGGTCTGTTTGAATAGACTAACATGAACAGCTTTGTATGAGTTTTAAAAAAAAAACATGACACGCTGGCTCCACCCTGGTGACGCAGTTGGCTAATTCCATTGATAGAGAACAGAAGATCATCGGTTTGAATCTCAATGATGCCATGTCACAATAAAAAATGCATGTGTTTGCATGATTAATGCCTAAGCAAACAAATGTCCTATGTTGATAAAATGCATAGAGCGTGTATGATATACTCTACATTTAACATCGCTTACAAAGCTCAGGTATTTAGTGTCATAGAAGTCAGTGTTATT
This sequence comes from Oncorhynchus mykiss, assembly GCF_057628025.1. Taxonomy (NCBI): domain Eukaryota; kingdom Metazoa; phylum Chordata; class Actinopteri; order Salmoniformes; family Salmonidae; genus Oncorhynchus; species Oncorhynchus mykiss. The sequence goes on from NC_143044.1 coordinate 7,328,790, forward strand.
TAAGGTCTTCTTGAAACATTCTCAGAATGTTATTAAATAACCTAGATGTAACGGTTTTCCTGTGGTGAAGGAGAGGCAGACCAAAATGCAGCGTGGTGGTTATTCATGTTTCTTTAATAAAGGAACTATACATGAATAAACTAACAAAACAATAAAACCTAAACAGTCCTATCTGGTGCAAACACAGAGACAGGAACAATCACCCACAAACACACAGTGAAACCCAGGCTACCTACGTATTATTCTCAATCAGAGACAACTAATGACACCTGCCTCTGATTGAGAACCATACTAGGCCGAAACATAGAAAAACAAACATAGACTGCCCACCCCACTCACGCCCTGACCATACTAAATAAATACAAAACAAAGGAAATAAAGGTCAGAACGTGACAATAGAATTTCCGTTCTCAGAAAGTTAATCAAATCTCCCAGGAAAACCTTTGAGGAACCATAGTAAAATGTTCTCAGAACTTCCCTGCAACCTAAACATGTATGTTCCCTGAACAGGCTATATTTTCACTTCCATTCTCAGCGCTTTACATTTTTTTTTTTACAGTAAACACATGGCTTCACTCCAAGAACTAATGGGAAACTAAAAACTACGTTCCCACAACTTTCAAGGAACCGAATGTGGTGTCTGGGATATTTACACTATCTAAACATCTAGTGTTGAATCTGCACTGACTTTCGCCGGAGCTGGTTTTGTAGATTTAAGTAGATGACAGTTGCCACTGATTGTTGTTATTTGGACTTTCTTCGGTTATTGACTACTGGGTCTATTGTATGGTAACTTACAGGTAAATGCTCTTTTAGGTTTGAGTGTTGGTACTACAGTATGAGCTCAGTATTGGGGTTAGAGTTGAGGCTAGCATGGTGTACCCTTCAGCTTCACACAGAGAGCCCAGGCCCCTGTTAGTAGAGCTGGGAGACCATTGGCCAGGTTTCCTGCTTTCATCACTCTCTTTTCCCACTTTCCACCTCCTCAACTTTCATTAGGGCTAAACAGCCCCATAGTCCCTTTAACCCCCCCCCCCCCCCCCCCCGTTCCCCCATCCCAGGCCCCATGGTCTCCCTGTGCCACAATAGCCCCAGTGACCCCCACTCTCCACCAACACCCCCATCTTTATTCTCCCCTCTGTCAGAGAGTGCAGAGAAGGGAAATGCCAGCGTTAAGGCCCACAGAGAGAGCAAAGCGCAACCACTCTCCCAAGTCTCTGTTATTTCACTTTCCCCACAGCCCTCTCTTTTCCCCTTCCTCCTCCTCCTCTCCTCCCCTCCTCCCTCGCTCGAAGGGAGCGAGACGAATGAGCGAGTTACATTAGCGAGACGAGAGATGGACTGTAGATAAACGCAAGCCGGCAGAATGGAGGAGAGGAGGAGAGGAAAGAGCCAGGAGCCTCCTTCACAGCTTTTTATTCTTCAGTCCAATTCTGTTTATGTAGACACTTCACAGGGCTTTTACCACTGCAGTACCATGATGTAAATGAACGAAGAAGTGCCTGTCTCTATGCACCCTGTGCTCTCAATTTCAATAAATAACAGCAACATTGAAATGTTCAATTACTGCTCTTCACTCACAAGTCCCAGAACATGGCAGACTTTCTGAGGCCCCTGGGCCTTTAGAGGGGTTACAGGAGAGTAGCTCACTATACAGTTGAAGACGGAAGTTTACATACACTTAGGTTGGAGTCATTAAAACTTGTTTTTCAACCAATCCACAAATGTCTTGGTAACAAACTATAGATTTGGCAAGTCGGTTAGGACATCTACTTTGTGCATGACACAAGCATTTTCCCAACAATCGTTTACAGACAGATAATTTCACTTATAATTCACTGCATCACAATTCCAGTGGGTCAGAAGTTTACATACACTAAGTTGACTGTGCCTTTAAACAGCTTGGAAAATTCCAGAACATGATGTCATGGCTTTAGAAGCTTCTGAAATGCTAATTGACCTCATTTGAGTCAATTGGAGGTGTACCTGTGGATGTATTTCAAGGCCTACCTTCAAACTCAGTACGCTTTTGCACTGAGAAAAAGAAATCAGCCAAGACCTCAGAAAAAATTTGTAGACCTCCACAAGTCTGGTTTACTCTTGGGAGCAATTTCCAAATGCCTGAAGGTACCACGTTCATCTGTACAAACAATAGTATGCGAGTATAAACACCATGGGACCACACAGCCGTCATACCGCTCAGGAAGGAGACGCGTTCTGTCTCCAAGAGATTATTGTGCAAATCAATCCCAGAACAACAGCAAAGGACCTTGTGAAGATGATGGAGGAAACAGGTACAAAAGTATCTATATCCACAGAAAAACGAGTACTATATCGACATAACCTGAGAGGCCGTACAGTAAGGAAGAAGCCACTGCTCCAAAACTGCCATAAAACCGCCAGATTACGGTTTGCAACTGCACATGGGGACAAAGATTTTTGGAGTACTTTTTGGAGAAATGTCCTCTGGTCTGATGAAACAAAAATAGAACTGTTTGGCCATAATGACCATCGTTATGTTTGGAGGAAAAAGGGGGAGGCTTACAAGCTGAAGAACACCATCCCAATGAGGAAGCAAGGGGGTGGATCATGTTGCGGGGATGCTTTGCTGCAGGAGGGACTGGTGCACTTCACAAAATAGATGGCATCATGAGGGAGGTAAAATTATGTGGATATATTGAATCAACATCTCAAGACATCAGTCAGGAAGTTAAACCTTGGTCGCAAATGTGTCTTCCAAATGGACAATGACCCCAGGCATACTTCCAAAGTTGTGGCAAAATGGCTTAAAACTTCTTATTGCTGGGGGGCGGTATTGAGTAGCTTGGGTGAAAATGGTGCCCAGAGTAAACTGCCTGCTACTCAGGCTCAGAAGCTAAGATATGCATATTATTAGTAGATCTGGATAGAAAACACTCAGAAGTTTCTAAAACTGTTTGAATGATGTCTGTGAGTATAAGAGAACTAATATGGCAGGCAAAAATCTGAGGAATAAAATCCAACCAGGAAGTGGGAATTCTGAGGTTTGTAGTTTTTCCACTCTTTGCCTATCCAAGATACAGTGTAAATTTGGTTCGATTGCACTTCCTAAGGCTTCCACTAGATGTCAACAGTCTTTAGAACCTTGTTTCAGGATTCTACTGTGAATGGGGAGCGAATGAGAGCTGTTTCAACCAGGTGTCTGGCAGAATGCCATGAGCTGGTCACGCGCGTGGCTGTGAGAGCGACCTGCGTTCCATTGCATTTCTAAAGAAAAAGGATTTGTCCGGTTGGAACATTATTGAAGATTTATGTTAAAAACATCCTTAAGACTAATTCTATACATCGTTTGACATGTTTCTACGAACTGTAACTGAACTTTTGACTTTTCGTCTGGACCTAGTGCTCGCACCTCATGAATTTGGATTTGTGAACTAAACGAGCGAACAAAAAGGAGGTATTTGGACATAAATTATGGACTTTATCAAACAAAACAAACATTTATTGTGGAACTGGGATTCCTGGGAGTGCATTCTGATGACGATCATCAAAGGTAAGTGAATATTTATAATGCTATTTCTGACTTCTGTTGACTCCACAACATGGTGGGTATCTGTATGGCTTGTTTTTGTGTCTGAGCGCTTTACTCAGACTATTGCACGGTGCTTTTTCCGTAAAGATTTTTTTAAATCTGACACAGTGGTTGCTTTAAGGAGAAGTGTATCTATAATTCCGTGCATAACACTTGTGTCTTTTATCAATGTTTATTATGAGTATTTCTGTAAATTGATGTGGTTCTCTGCAAAATCACTGGATGTTTTGGAAGCAAAACATTACTGAACATAAAGCGCCAATGCAAACTCAGATTTTTGGATATAAATATGAACTTTATCAAACAAAACATACATGTATTGTGTAACATGAAGTCCTATGCGTGTCATCTGATGAAGATCATCAAAGGTTAGTGATTCATTTTATCTCTATTTCTGCACTTTGGCTGGAAAAATGGCTGTGTTTTTGTGACTAGGTGCTGACCTAACATAATCGCATGGTATGCTTTCGTTGTAAAGCCTTTTTGAAATCGGACACTGTGGTTGGATTAACAACAAGTACATCTTTAAAATGGCGTATAATACTTGTATGTTTGAGGAATTTTAATTATTAGATTTCTGTTGTTTTGAATTTGGTGGCCTGCACTTTCACTGGCTGTTGTCATATCAATCCCTTTAACGGGATTTCAGCCTTAAGAAGTTTTAAGGACAACAAAGTCAAGGTATTGGAGTGGCCATCACAAAGCCCTGACCTCAATCCCATAGAAAATGTGTGGGCAGAACTGAAAAAGCGTGTGCGAGCAAGGAGGCCTACAAACCTGACTCAATTACACCAGCTCTGTCAGGAGGAATGGGCCAAAATTCCCCCAACTGATTGAGGGAAGCTTGTGGAAGGCTACCCGAAACGTTTGACCTAAGTTAAACAATTTAAAGGAAATGCTACCAAATACTCATTGAGTGTATGTAAACTTCTGACCCATTGGGAATGTGATGAAAGAAATAAAAGCTGAAAGAAATCTTTCTCTCTACTATTATTCTGACATTTCACCTTCTTGAAATAAAGTGGTGATCCTAACTGACCTAAGACAGGGAATTTTTACTAGGATTAAATGTCAGGAATTGTGAAAAACTGAGTTGAAATGTATTTGGCTAAGGTGTATGTAATCCTCCGACTTCAACTGTACGTACACTGTACAGATGTTCACCTATGAGAATAAGATAATAAGAGATCAGTGAGGGAGCACACAGTGGATTACTCTATCAACGGGCATGGATTTTAGGTAATTGATTGAAGGAATTTTGTGCCAGGCAGTGTAAATGTTCCTGTTATCAAGACCACAGCGAGTCAGCAATTTGGAAGACCTGAATCACCGAGGAATTGGCGAGCAATGCTATCATTCTGAGGCACACCCTGCCTTGTGCGCACATGGCCCTCTCCCTCTTCCTGCCGGCCTGTCTGTCTGACTGACTTTGAGACATTGTCAACCCTCTGGATTACAGCAGAGACCACAGTACACTGGAAGTGCTCCGCTTCCCTCTCCATCTGAACAAACACACAGGGTGGGAGAGTGGAGAAGACAAATCCGCGCACACACACACACACACACACACACACACACACACACACACACACACACACACACACACACACACACACACACACACACACACACACACACACACACACACACACACACACACACACACACACACACACAGGTTTGTGCACACACGCGTGCTCATGCGTGTGCAACACGCACACGCACGCTCCACAGCTCCTTGCTCCTATATATACATTATTCACATAAATATTTATTAAATGCATGTAATGGAACATACCAAAGCTAGGAACCCTTTTTTTTCTCCTCTCCCACTTGATGTGAAAATAACCAGTCCCAGGAGTGGTGTAGCACAAAGTGTCTCCACTAGATGGCGAGAGGGGGCTGTATAGTTAGACATTGCAGGGTGTGTGTGTGTGTGTGTGTGTCGTGTGTGTGTGTGTGTTGGCTGTGCAAGAGGCTCAGTTCTTTGTCTAAGTTGTGTTTTGGGTTCTGCTGCTCTGTATTCTGTTAAGTCCTAATTTCCTCTTAGTGCTGACATACCCCTACCATCCCAGACCTCCACTCACTCCCTCTGGCACAGAGCAACTAGCCAACCATACCTCCACCACCCCCTCTCCCACTCTATATCCAATACCAGCTACCTCTCTCCCTCTCTGTCAACCTCTCTCAAACACACACTCATTCTCTCTTCTCTTTCTCTCTATTCCCACGGTAAACAAAATACTACAGTTTACTGTAGAATACTGCACTACTTACTATAGAATTCTATCGTAAACTGTAGTATATCATAGAATACTATACTACACACTGTAGTATCCCTCTATAGAGTACCACAGTATGACTCATACTACCCATAAAACCTAGTGGTCAAACAGGGAAATGGTTCCAGTAGGGGATTTTAGAAACACTGAAAATAAGGGCTGTGTTTCGTGTAGGCTTACCCTGGCATGATGTTTTGATTACCGTGTAAATCTCTCCAGGACAAGGTGCCTTTTATCAATATATTAGCCTGTATTTACACCCCCAAAATTAAATGCTAATTAGCTGCTAATGTGGCTATCATAAATGCCATGATGATCTGGACGAGACTGCTGAATCGAGGTAAAAGTAAGAGTCTCTATATTAACTAACTAATGTTAGCTAAACGTAGTTATTAATACATTGCTTACATTTATTTCAATGGACAATTATGTGAACTGTCTTGCGCAAGTTTAAATTTAACACAATAACTGTTCGTAAAGGTATCAGCTAGAGATGACTTGCAGGAGCTTGCAGGGATTTGTAGTACTTTGAGGCTAATTAGCATTTTCGAATCTGAAAGTAAATATATATATTGATGAAAGTCACCTTGTCTAAGAGATATTTACAAGGTTATCAAAACGTCACGCTACAGTAAGCCTACATGAAACACAGCCCTTATTTGAAGTGTTTCCTAAATCCCCTATGGAAAGAATGAATGATTGAAAAACGATTGGAACCATTCCCCTGTTTGACCGCTAGGTTTTATGGATATTATGACACCTCCACTGTGGGGCTCTATCGTGTGTAGTACTTACTACATAATGTTGTAGTACACTTAAGCAATAAGGCCCGAGGAGGTGTGGTATATGGCCAGTATACCACTGCTAAAAGCTGTTCATTTTAAGCACGACGCAAGGCAAAGTGCCTGGACACAGCCCTAAGCAGTGGTATATTGCCCACATATCATTGCTATTATAAAGTGGTTACCAACGTAATTAGAGCACTAAAAATAAATGTTTTGTCATACCTGTGTTATACAGTCTGATATGCCACGGCTGTCAGCCAATCAGCATTCAGGGCTTGACCCACCCAGTTTATAATGTAGAATACTACAGTAAATACTACTGTATTATCCACACAAAAAGGCACTGTAGTTAATACTACAGTAATGTCCGCAAAAACACTACAGTCCACAAAAACACTACACTTTTTTTTAATCTATAGTAAATATTACGGTATTTCATTTGTAAATACCCTGCCCATTCCCCTCCCCCATACTGTAATTTATGCCACCCATAAATTAGAAACCTACATGCCAAGTATAGACCATGTATTGTGTTCTTTATAGGTTATAGAAAAGAGCAGAAGCTCTGAACTATCTGTTCAGACCCCAGACCTACCTACCTACAGGTTATATAATTTTGGTGTTTTAGTTTTTCTCCAGTACATTTCCTGAAGGAGAAGGCTTCCACTTCTATTTGAAAGATAATGAAACAAAAACACTACAGTAAATACTACAGTAATGTCAGCATAAACACTACAGTAAATACTATAGTAATGTCAGCATGAACACTACAGTAAATACTATAGTAATGTCAGCATGAACACTACAGTAAATACTATAGTCCGCAAAAAAACGATATAGTAAATACTACAATTGAGTAGTCTTCAAAAACACTACAGTAAAAATACAGCATACTACAATTCACAAAAACACTACATTAATTACTATGGTATATACTACCGTTTTATTTTACGAAAATATTTATGCTATGCTTAACTGTAATACTACAGTATACTACAATACTACAGTAAACACTATAATGATCGCTGCAGTAAAGTCTGCAAAAACACTTCAGTGAATGCTATAGTATTTATACCATAGTATACTATAGTATGTTTTCATGTGGGTTTTCACTACTTCAGTTGTCATCCCCCCTCAGCCCTCCTCTACCCTGCGCCTGCTCATTCCTCTACTTCAGCCCCCTAACCATCAGTCAAACACGATATGCTAAAATGTGCGAACGGCCCATGCCAACTTTTTATTTTTGTGATAATCTGGAAAATGTACTTTTCCGCCACAAACATGTCTATATTTTTGATTGTTGTCTAACTGATCCCAGCTGTCTTGTTGAGGAGGCAGGCCGGTGCAGCACGGCGTTGACAACTGAGTGAATGGAGAAAAATGAATTAGCAGGCCTGTTTATGAGTTAAAGATGTGACCCTACTAACAGAATACAGCCAGAACTCAACCGCAACTTTATATACAAAAAAATTGTAAAATGTGAAGTTTATTTGGACAGGGACAATGTACAATGAAAACATAAATCTCAAAAGTGAAAAGTGATGCGTTGCACCAGATTTAGCTAACAGTTAATTTACGTCTATAGTCCCCCGGCAGGTGAACATATAAACATGAAAACATTATATGCAAAAAGACAAGATACATAAAGTGAATTCGGAAAGGATTCAGACCGCTTCACTTTTTCCACTTTACCTTACATTACCTTACATCAATCTACACACTATACAGTGCCTTGCGAAAGTATTCGGCCCCCTTGAACTTTGCGACCTTTTGCCACATTTCAGGCTTCAAACATAAAGATTTAAAACTGTATTTTTTTGTGAAGAATCAACAACAAGTGGGACACAATCATGAAGTGGAACGACATTTATTGGATATTTCAAACTTTTTTAACAAATCAAAAACTGAAAAATTGGGCGTGAAAAATTATTCAGCCCCTTTACTTTCAGTGCAGCAAACTCTCTCCAGAAGTTCAGTGAGGATCTCTGAATGATCCAATGTTGACCTAAATGACTAATGATGATAAATACAATCCACCTGTGTGGAATCAAGTCTCCGTATAAATGCACCTGCACTGTGATAGTCTCAGAGGTCCGTTAAAAGCGCAGAGAGCATCATGAAGAACAAGGAACACACCAGGCAGGTCCGAGATACTGTTGTGAAGAAGTTTAAAGCCGGATTTGGATACAAAAATATTTCCCAAGCTTTAAACATAACAAGGAGCACTGTGCAAGCGATAATATTGAAATGGAAGGAGTATCAGACCACTGCAAATCTACCAAGACCTGGCCGTCCCTCTAAACTTTCAGCTCATACAAGGAGAAGACTGATCAGAAATGCAGCCAAGAGGCCCATGATCACTCTGGATGAACTGCAGAGATCTACAGCTGAGGTGGGAGACTCTGTCCATAGGACAACAATCAGTCGTATATTGCACAAATCTGGCCTTTATGGAAGAGTGGCAAGAAGAAAGCCATTTCTTAAAGATATCCATAAAAAGTGTCGTTTAAAGTTTGCCACAAGCCACCTGGGAGACACACCAAACATGTGGAAGGTGGTGCTCTGGTCAGATGAAACCAAAATTGAACTTTTTGGCAACAATGCAAAACGTTATGTTTGTCGTAAAAGCAACACAGCTCATCACCCTGAACACACCATGCCCACTGTCAAACATGGTGGTTGCAGCATCATGGTTTGGGCCTGCTTTTCTTCAGCGGGGACAGGGAAGATGGTTACAATTGATGGGAAGATGGATGGAGCCAAATACAGGACCATTCTGGAAGAAAACCTGATGGAGTCTGCAAAAGACCTGAGACTGGGACGGAGATTTGTCTTCCAACAAGACAATGATCCAAAACATAAAGCAAAATCTACAATGGAATGGTTCAAAAATAAACATATCCAGGTGTTAGAATGGCCAAGTCAAAGTCCAGACCTGAATCCAATCGAGAATCTGTGGAAAGAACTGAAAACTGCTGTTCACAAATGCTCTCCATCCAACCTCACTGAGCTCGAGCTGTTTTGCAAGGAGGAATGGGAAAAAATTTCAGTCTCTCGATGTGCAAAACTGATAGAGACATACCCCAAGCGACTTACAGCTGTAATCGCAGCAAAAGGTGGCGCTACAAAGTATTAACTTAAGGGGGCTGAATAATTTTGCACGCCCAATTTTTCAGTTTTTGATTTGTTAAAAAAGTTTGAAATATCCAATAAATGTTGTTCCACTTCATGATTGTGTCCCACTTGTTGTTGATTCTTCACAAAACAATACAGTTTTATATCTTTATGTTTGAAGCCTGAAATGTGGCAAAAGGTCGCAAAGTTCAAGGGGGCCGAATACTTTCGCAAGGCACTGTAAATAACCAATGACGCCAAAGCTAAAACAGTTTTTTTGAAATTCAGCAAACTTATACAAAACAGAAATATTACATTTATATAAGCATTCAGACCCTCTCAGTACTTTGTTGAAGCACCTTTGCCAGCGATTACAGCCTCGAGTTTTCTTGGGTATGATGCTACAAACTTGGCACCCCTGTATTTAGGGAGTTTCTCCCATTCTTTTTCTGCAGATCCTCTCAAGCTCTGTCAGGCGGCAATCTCCAGAGATGTTTGATTGGGTTCAAGTCCGGGCTATGGCTGGGCAACTCAAGGACATTCAGAGACTTGTCCCAAAGCCACTCATGTGTTGTCTTGACTGTGTGCTTAAGGTCATTGTCCTGTTGGAAGGTCAACCTTCGCACCAGTATGAGGTCCTGAGCGCTCTGGAGCAGGTTTTTATCAAGGATCTCTAAGTTCTTTGCTCTGTTGATCGTCCCTTGATCCTGACTAGTCTCCCAGTCTCTGCTGCTGAAAAACATACCCACAACCTGATGCTGCCGCCACCATGCTTCTCCGTGGGGATGGTGCCAGGTTACCTCCACTCGTGACGCTTGGCATTCAGGCCAATGCCAAGCGTCACCTCACTGACCAAGGCCCTTCTCCCTGGATTGCTCAGTTTGGCCGGGTGGCCTGCTGTAGGAAGTCTTGGTGGTTCCAAACTTCTTACATTTAAGAATGATGGAGGCCACTGTGTTCTTGGGGACCTTCAATGGTGCAAAAGTGTTTTGATACCCTTCCCAGATCTGTGCCTCGACACAATCCTGTCCGGGAGCTCTACGGACAATTACTTCGACCTCTGTCATGGCTTTTTTGCTCTGCCATGCACTGTCAACTGTGGGACCTTATATAGACAGGTGTGTACCTTTCCAAGTAATGTCCAATCAATTGAATTTACCACAGGTGGCCTCCAATCAAGTTGTAGAAACATCTCAAGGATGATCAATGGAAACAGGATGCACCTGAACTCAATTTTGAGTCTCATAGCAAAGGGTCTGAATACTTATGTAAATAAGGTATTTCTGTTTTTTATTTTGTATAAATTTGCAAAAAAAAATTAAAAACCTTTTTTGTTCTGTCATTATGGTATATTGCTTGTAGATTGATGAGGACATTTTTAAAATTGTAATCAATTTCAGAATAAGTTTGTAACGTAACAAAAATGTGGATAAAGTGAAGGGGTCTAAATACTTTCCGAATGCACTGTGCGTCAGACTTTTAGAAAGCCAGGACATACTTTGCAGACACGTTTCAAAACTGAGGTCAGTGCATTACACATACAATTCTTTGCAGATATTGCTGTTGGACCTGATTAATTTGAGTTGTAAAACAAATAATCAACACGTAGTTAAATCAAAATATTGTACAGAGCCCAGTTATTGAACCTAATGAAATTGCACATGAGTGTGTATTGCTGTGTATTCTGTTGCATATAAAAAAGTCAATGTGACCTTTCAGATAAAAAAAATAAAATCAATGGGCGTGTCTGATTGGCCTCAATCTTTTTTTTTTTCCTTAGACGAGAACGCTTTGAAGCTGCTATGTGCTTTCAGCAAGGAGGGGAGGCCATTCCATTTAATTTAGCTTTGCATTGGAAAGCAGATTGGAAAAACCTGGTGGACCGGTATGGGATGCTGCAGTCCCCGCTGGTAGAGGTTCTTGTGATCCTGCTATTTAGGTACGTTCAAATGCCTTTAGACATGTGTTAAGTTACAGTAGTGGTACCGTGGGTTGTTCTACTGGTGCAGGTTTGGGTTGGAGAGGTGCCCAGCCAACTGATCATGGAGGAGTTTGAACGTGTCTGTCTAGTGTAACTGTCAAGATTTCTGATACGTATGCTATGTGTGCGTTTACCACATCATTACCTGACCGTTTTTGATCAAGAGACCTTGGCATCACGTTAACCTTCCCTGTGACCCAACACCCCCCCCCCCCCCCCCCCCCATACCCCCTCTCCCCCCACCTCCGTCACCCCTCGCTGTAGGATCAAGCACCAGGAAATGAGGAGCGGGCCACGATGTGTGTGGAGACATGGCCCGGGTGTGGAGGGGCTGCAGGCTGCTTCTGCAGAGTGGTGTGGTGCAGCCCCCCCCCCCCCCCCCTCTACCCCTCCGGACCCCCACCCCACACCCCTCTCTGGACCCCCTGATCAAAGACCCAGCTCACCCCTGGCTGCCGTGACAACGTGCCCACAACGTAAACAGGATGGCCAGTGTACATGAAAACATTGAATCATTTTCCCCGGACAGCCAGCGGAGTGGACACTACTATTAGGCCCAATAGAATCAACAGCTTGTACTCAGAAGTGTTTACAGGTCGTGCATATGTCACTTCCTCTGTGCCGTTGGTTTAATGTAATGAGGGCAATTTCAGCGATGTGATTATTATCATTTAATGAACGTTTGCACTTTATTCACGATACTATACTTTCACAGGAGATTATTGGTTGTAAAGGGCAAAGCACTGACGTTTATCTAAACCACTCTGTGCTCTACTGTACCCTTTAAAGGGGTAATCAGCAGTTGAAATAATAACAAGGTGGTTTGCCGCCCGTTTCATTAAAAAGCTGAGGGACGGGGCTGGAGAAATGTAACCACTCAAATTTATAGAAAGTGCTACGGATTCGAGGACTGACCATACACGGTCCAAAATGATAGTTTTAAGGCTATATGGCATTTGTTTACATTTCCTTTGTTTACAAATATTGGAGCCAAACAAGCTTATGTTTTGGGCTGTGAGGGAGTACAACAGTTAAACTAAACTAATGAGGCATTTCTAAGTTATGTTCATCAAGAATCAATGGCTACAATATCATTCATTTATAAGTCCAACAATGGACATATAAACAGCTGAATGCCCCGTTAAAGTTGAACTCCGTCATAGTCGAAACAGATCCCCCAGCCGGCCCCAGACGCATTTGTTATTGTTTTTATTTTGAGGAACTGAGCATGCAGCATCGTGGTAAAAATTGTAGTACATACACTGCTGTTCCATCGTGTACAAACTGATTTGGCTTCTCTGCAGTAAACAGGCAGCCTTAAATCACACAATTGTGTGTGGAGATAATGTGTAGCATTGTATCGTGGCATTTGATCAAATTCTCTCTGCTAATTCAGCAAATATACATGAGAAAGCAAACACAGCCACAACTCAAAAGCCAGCGTGACAGCATTTGATGGGGGTTTCATGGAGCTTGTCCCATGTGGGTGTAAGTGAGACACACACACAAACCCCAGTGTTGAAACCAAATGCACTTGGCTTTGTGAAAATACAATAAACTTTTCCCGGATTGGAACACTTCCACAAGCAGGAAGTGAGCCTGAGCCCAGTGTTTAGGTGTGGAGTCTGGACTGGACCTCAGGCCAGAACCTGTTGACTGACACAGTCAAAAGGCTACGAAAGGTCATAAAAGCTTGTGTTGCACCACTTTTGGCCTCGTGTAGTTTTGAATTTTGTACGTTGTTACTCGGCTGTTGAGAGTTCCGTGGCTCTCTGAAATTCAAAGAAATATGACTTTAAATACAACTGAGAGGCCTTAAATTGAAGTAGACTCATGGGTGGAGACGGGTTCATGGAGAGGGGAGGATGGAGTGTGTTTGTTCGAGATGAACAGTTACAAACAAGAGGAACAGAGGATAGACAGAAGGCCACCCAGTGGACATAAAGGACTTCAACAGGAAAAAGAGGAGACAGACGGAGGAAAGGGGAAACATAATACAGACAAGATATAAAAGCCACTGCTGGACTTGCTACTGGAAACCTCCTCCGGCTGCAGTACAGCACTCTGAACTTAGGTTGACTCCACCGCAGTCACAGATTCCACTCTCTTTGCCCTGGAGCAGACCACTCTGTCTCCCCAGACACTGTGCATGGCCCACAGATTGCACCAACCCAACCTGGAGGGGGAGGGGGGGGGGGGGGGGGGGGGGGGGGGGGGAATGAAACCAGACATTATTACAACACTCACAACTGTGGTGGATGACGCTGTCTGTCTATGAGAAAAGACAGAGCACAAGATGATTAAATATCTGGGACTGTGTATATGCTTACCAAATATTTCCTCCACATTGCGCCAGGGATATACACAGCATTTGGAAAATATTCAGACCCCTCGACTTTTTCCACATTTTGTTGCGTTACAGCCTCATTCTAAAATTGATTAAATAAAACCTTTTTGAGAAGGTTTTGAGAAAAAAACAGAAATACCTTATTTACATAAGTATTCAGAACCTTTGCTATGAGACTCGAAACTGAGCTCAGATGCATCCTGTTTCCATTGATCATCATTGAGATGTTTCTACAACTTGACTGGAATCCACCTGTGGTAAATTCAATTGATTGGACATGATTTGGAAAGGCACACACCTGTCTATATAAGGTCCCACAGTTGACAGTACACGTCAGAGCAAAAACCTTGCCATAAGGCCGAACGAATTGTCCGTAGTGCTCAGAGACAGGATTGTGTCGAGGCACAGATCTGGGAAGGGTATCAAAACATTTCTGCAGCATTGAAGGTCCCCAAGAACACAATGGCCTCCATCATTCTTAAATGGAAGAAGTTTGGAACCACCAAGACTCTTCCAACAGCTGGACACCTGGTCAAACTGAGCAATCGGGGGAGAAGGGCCTTGGTAAGGGAGGTGAACAAGAACCCAATGGTCACTCTGACAGAGCTCCATTGTTCCTCTGTGGAGATGGGAGAACCTTCCAGAAGGACAACCATCTCTGTAGCACTCCACCAATCAGGCCTTCATGGTAGAGTGGCCAGACGGAAGCCACTTCTCAGTAAAAGGCACAACAGCCCGCTTGGAGTTTGCCAAAAGGCAGCTAAAGGATTCAGACCATGAGAAACCAAGATTGAACTCTTTGGCCTGAATGCCAAGCATCACGCTTTAGGAAACCTGGCACCATCCCTAAGGTGAAGCATGGTGGTGGCAACATCAGAATGGGAGAAACTCCCTAAATATAGGTGTGCCAAGCTTGTAGCGTCATACCCAATATGACTTGAGGCTGTAATCACTGCCAAAGGTGCTTCAACAAAGTACTGAGTAAAGGGTCTGAATACTTACATAAATGTGATGTTTAAAAGTTTATTTTATAAATTGCTAAAAATTCTAGAAACCTGTTTTTGCTTTGTCATATTGGGGTATTGTGTGTAGATTGATGAAAAAAAAAGACATTTTATAAAAAAATTAATAAGGCTGGAACGTAACAAAATGTGGAAAGAGTCAAGGGATTTGAATAATAATGTGTTTGTGTATGTGTGTGTGTGTGTGTGTGTGTCACGAGGTGGAAAGGTGACAAGTTCAAGGTCTGGTATTGAGCAGGCAGGTTGAAGCAGAACACACAGGACAGTGTAACATTTATTTTAAGGCATGATTTTCCCATTGTTCCACTTCAACACATTTCAGTTGTTCCATTCCGGTCATTTGATTCGTTTCCAAACATAATTTCTTACTATTAAAACATTGCTAGTTAAGATACAGACATATAAACCAAAACAAAAAGGGACACAGGAAGCGATGCAGCCCAGGAGGCAGATTTTCCTAAAGATGGTACTTTAGCTCAAACAAACTCCATTATCCATGTGCTTTTACCATAAGACGTGATCACGCGCTCTGGCAAAACCAAGGATCCACCATTCCTCCAGACTGTACTCACGTCCTGTGGGCAGCCACAAAGAAACACAAAACAGCTGGGGGTGTGAAATACATGCTGCTGAAGTCACATGACCAGGTTATTAACCAATAGAAATGCTTGTTAGGTTAAACATGCAAATGAGTCACACGTGACACATGCATGCATGCGTGTCAGCGTGTGTGTATGCATGCTCGTGCCTGCATGGGTGTACAGTATGTGCATGAGTCAGGATTCCATTACTGTTAGAACCATAGTCGAACCATCTGCACCTTTCAACTGAACTAAATCGGCAGCACCTAGCTAGGCTACTGTAGACATCTGCTATCTCCTTCATGTGAGGCAGGTTTGTTACTGCGACGTAGAGCCCTATCTGGCAGGGCCCACAGCAAAGCCATTAAAAAGATACAACACACAAATGCTAGATTGAATTTCATGTAAAGGGAGGATCTCACATTGAAATTCACTTCCAGTGGCAGGCCTCTGGTTGTGTGATGACCAGTAAAGGACTCTAACATATGGAGAGAGAGGAGAAGGCAGTCAGCGGCTGACACTTTAAATACCTACTCTAGAAATGTTACACTGGAGACGACAGGATTTATTAGAGAGAGGCCGCAAAGTACACATCAAACTGATGCTAAACGTGTCTTCTTACCTTTGTCTTTCCCTCTGATGCAAGAGACATACATTCCCATTTGTGATGTCTTACTGCATTTTTGGAGGTGACAATTTCTCACTATTGTGTGAAACAGGAAGGATCATCAACAAATGATATGAGAGGATGATTCAATATTTTCTTTGCCATAACATTTTCACAAAAGATGCTGCTTTGTACACTGCAGTTTACGCCACTATAATCTCAGTGTCCTGCAAACAATTTGCAAAAACTAAAGCAGGAAGTACCAGTGACTCGCTCAATACGGAAGTGGTCAGATGATGCTAAACTACTGGACTGTTTTGCTACCACAGACTGGAATATATTCCGGGATTCTTCCGATGGCATTTTAAGGAGTACACCACATCCGTCACCGGCTTCATCAATAACACAGTGACCATATGTACCTACCCCAGCCAGAAGCCATGGATTACAGGCTAAATCTGCCCTGAGCTAAAGGGTAGATCTGCTGCTTTCAAGGAGCGGGACTCTAACCCGGAAGCTTATAAGAAATCCTGCTATGCCCTCCGACGTACCATGAAAAAGGCAAAGTGTCAATACAGGACTAAGATTGAATCCTACTATACCGGCTCCGATGCTATTCGGATGTGGCAGGGCTATCAAAATAGTACGGACTACAAAGGAAGGCACAGCTACGAGCTGCCCAGTGACACGAGCCTATCAGACGAGCTAAATTACTTCTATGCACGCTTCGAGGAGCAACACCGAAGCATACTTGAGAGCACCAGCTGTTCCGGACGAATGTATGATCACGCTTACCGTAGCGATGTGATTAAGATCTTTAAACAGGTCAACATTCACAAGGCCGCAGGGTCATACGGATTACCAGGACGTGTACTCTAAGTATGCGCTGACCAACTGGCAAGTGTCTTCATTGACATTTTTAACCTGTCTCTGACCGAGTCTGTAATACCAGCATGTTTCAAGCAGACCATCACAGTCCCTGTGCCCAAGCAAACCAAGGTAACCTCCCTAAATGACTACCGACCCGTAGCACTCACGTCTGTAGCCATGAAGTGCTTTGAAAGGCTGGTCATGGCTCACATAAACACCATTATCCCAGAAACCCTAGACCCACTCAATTTGCACACCGCCCCAACAGATCCACAGATGACTCTATTGCACTCAACACTGCCCTTTCCCACCTGGACAAAGATGGGAAAGGACCTTGAGACTAAACACCTAAGAATCTTGAGACTAAACACCTCCCTCTGCAACTGGATCCTGGACTTCCTGACGGGCCTCCCCCAGGTGGCAAGGATAGGTAACAACACATCTGCCATGCTGATCCTCAACACGGGGTCCCCTCAGGGGTGCGTGCTCAGTCCCCTCTTGTACTCCCTGTTCACCCACGACTGCATGGCCAAGCATGACTCCAACACCATCATTAAGTTTGCTGATGACACAACAGTGGCCTGATTATTATATACTTCAGTTGATTTAGTGAATACTTTCTTCTTAATACTTCGTTTTTTCTTAAAATTGCAATGTTGGTTAAGGGCTTGTAAGTAAATATTTCACTGTTGTATTCGGCGCATGTGACAAATAAAATTGCATTTTACTTATTTGAACACATACAGCAAGCCTTACTTAAACCGCTCCATACTTTCTCTCATATCTTAAAACGTTGTCCTCAGGTTTGAATTCAATGTAGTAAAACCGCCACCATGTTCCCTGAGCCTCCATGCGGCAGCTAGACATGACGGACGTATTTTTAGAGGATGAAACAAACCCAAATGGTATTTATACACATATTTCAGTGGCAAGATTAAACTATTAGGCTTGGCTGGGGAAATGTCGTGTTGGTTTGAAAAACGGCTGCGTCTACTGTGAGCCAATGATGTGGGTGTTCTCTGTAGCTTCGCCAGGAAGCCTGAAAGACTTAGCAGCAAGCGAAACAGCAAACCTCCCATCCCTGTCTGTCTCAGAACTCATCAACTACAAGCTCTTCATTATAACAAATGTAGTATGATCTCTTTAGTTAGAGTAGGAGGAATACGGATGGCTCTATTCTACCCTACATGTCAATGTCCTGGATATATCTGTCATGGTCTAAAGTCAACTGGTGTTGGTTGTTGTGTTTTTAAACACGTTTTGAGTTAGAGGCTTTGTGTGTGCGTGCTTGTGTGCCTGCCTCTCTGCTTGCAAGCATGTGTGCATGTGTGAACGGGCGTGCCTGGGTGTGTGACTGTGTATGTTTATATGTCTGTGTGTGTGCATGTATGCGTGCAGCTTCGTGTGTGTGTGGCAATGTGTTAGTACAGCATGGCAGTATTTAGTGGGTATAGGAGTGGTTTTACTGTGGTGTGATGTCACCCCTCCAGTGGAGGTTCCCAAGCTTCTCCCAGGGAGAAGGTTTCATGCCTGACTCGAAGAACAGCTACTCCTGGAATTGTAACCTTTCATGTGGGGAGGAGAGGCCTTGAAGACTGGTAACCACCGCACAGCTAGCACACAGTGGAAGAATTTTAAAAGAACCTAGAACTTTACAAAATGTCAAATGGAACCCAATGGGATCACGCTGGGATCCTACTATGGTGGAGTGAGTGACCTGAGTTTGTTTCGCGATTGCATCCAAAAGGTAGTGTGTTTCTCTCGTAGTGTGTTTCTCTCATAAATGAACCCTTCTTCTTCTTGGAATGGCCATAGCAGACCTAACACTGCTAGACAACATTCTGTAGATCGTTGTTAACAATATCAACAGGAAATATCAATTCAAGGCCCTCTCACCGGTAGTAACTCTTCTGCAAGTAGCATTGATCCATGACTTGCCATGGTGGACTAGTAAGCACCACACTCTCTCCATCTGGGTCAAGGTTCAGTTCTCTCTCTCTGTCTGTGTTCCTGGCTCCAGAACTCCAGAGTGTGGCATCCTGCTCTACTCTGCACACGTGTTTCTCTGGAGTAGCTCCATCCATCACAGTCACAGCAGAACCAGGCAGGGCTGAGCTGGTTGATCTGTCAGGAGCCTGGCTCACATCAAGACAGCCAAAAAGTGAAACTACTGGAGCGGAAACCCCCAGAGGACAGAGGGCATCGTCATGACATTATGACAGTCACAAGTCATAGGTCGACTGTCTGGAGGTGAGGCATGAAAGGCCAGAGGAAAACCATGGTTTTACTCTCATACACCCAGGCACTTGCACAGATAGGGCTCTGCCTGTGCAGAACACATGCCCTTTTGCCCTTCCAGTCACCAATGTGCCCTTTTGGTTGGTGGGGTAACCAAAGTTTTTTTTATTTATATATATACATTTATTGTTGTTCGGAACCGACTGCCCGCAAGTCGTCTTCAAGTTCGCCACCACCTATCCCGTCCGTTGGTTGCGCCTGCTGATCTACCCTGTACAGAACCTTTTTCCTAGTCTGCTCTGTATGGAGATTGCAAGCGCCCGGTATCCAAACATGCATGGCTTGAGAGATGCGGTCACCAGTCAAGTGTGTGTAGCTAGCTACCCAGTTTAAATGAACCAGTACTGCCACGGCAGCATAACATTTGATTAACACTCGCTAGCCTAACACATGATTTAGCCTACATCATCCTCAATATTCGTTCTGGTTGGCTGATACGCACAGTAGAGAGAGGCAGAAAGACATAGAGAGGTAAATCTCAATCAGTTAAAAGAAATTGAGCTAGCTATCTAGCAAATTACATCAACCATCTACATCAATGATCAGCTGATAGCCCACCCTCTTTTCCCGATGTCAGTCATGTCTTTAGGAGGCACTGTAGCTTTACAGTTTGTGACAAAGAGTGAGTGTGTTGATGCAAAAATAAACAGGACTATGCTCTAGAGGCATTTAGGTATGTATGAATTTCGAGATATGAATGATGAAAGTACAGCAAAAAAATTAAGTGAGGTTGACCTTTTTCCAATTTTGAGCACCTGCCCCCTAAAATGTCTGTGCATGGCCTTGCCTACACCTCATGCATTAGCGTATAACATAGAGCTATGTTTGGAGCATAGATCAGCACCCAAGTTGTATTTCGTATGCGACTCCCATATTTGGACCTTTAGTGTCTGGTTATGCTTTTCTATGTCCGACCGGAAACCCCCATCTGTCATTTTCACTTGATCTCTTAATTGATCAGTGGGCTTTGAACATCCATCGTTCAATGGATGTCATCCATCTCTCACACTGAGAATGAATTACAGGGATTGAAAAGGCATACCTCTGGTTACTTTCATGTCACTTCCAGAGGGATCAATGTACAATGTGCTGCTTGAGACATTTTGTGAAAATGTTGGCTCTTTATTGGTCGTTTAGAGGGAAGAGGTGGGTTGCCATACAGAAATGATTATAATTTTTACACACACACACACACACACACACACACACACACACACACACACACACACACACACACACACACACACACACACACACACACACACACACACACACACACACACACACACACACACACCAAGCCTTGCCTCTGAAGTACAGCTTATTTTATGGTACATTAGGAGCACTCCAGCAGTGTCTGTATGACAGATCGGGCGCATTAGGATCAAACAGCCCACTCTGCTGCACTATCTGCCTCCTGCCCCAAATATACACAGCATATGGCCCATAAGCAAATCATTTTCCTTTCTGCTGGGACCGGGGAGGGGGCGCTGGAATGAGAGGCGGGGCGAAGGCAGACCGTGGAGACCATCTGAGGCAGCTCCCTCACTCAGAAAACGAAGCTGCTCTCCCCCTCTGATCTGGGCAGTGGGCTGTTGGAGTTCTTTTCTTTTTCTTCTTTTGCTAATTTATTTTTGCGTTTTTTCCCCCACACCAAATACGGAACATACACATACGAACAACAACTTACAGACATACACAAACAACGAGTACATCTCCTCTGCACAGACCTGCATGCTCATACCATCATCCCTAGTGCCTGATTTATTGTTTGCCACCTTGTTAAATTGTATTAATTTGTTTTTCCTCGGTCACCTATGCTATTTCAATAGTTCACTAATAAATCATTAGAATTTTCCATTCTGTTAAAGATGGAGGATTGATTGATTTCCAAGTTTTCAATATAAACTTTTTCAAGATGAGTGAAGAGAAAATAATAGTCCAGCCGATTGGGTATCTCACTATATCCCGTATGCCATGTCTTGAAGTATGCAGACAGATTAATTAAAAGTAAGTTTATATTGTAGTACTTCTGACAGACAACTTTCAAGCTCCATCCATAACTTTTGGACTTCATAGCATTCCCAAAAAGCATGGATTATTAAGTAATTGTTCGTTTTATACTTACGACATGACTGCCATTGTGCTGTAGAATTTGTGAATGTTATCTCTTGTGTAATACATTTTATACATTAGTTTGTACTGAATTAACTGTTTATTTTCATTAACTGTAATATCGTTAGTCATGCTCCAACATTCCCTCCATCTGCCAACATCAGTTCTTTTTAAGTCTTGCTTCCAATAGCTTAATTTTTTTTCTAATAGATTGTTAGTTGGAAATGCTCTCTGCAATGTGTTATGCTGTATATTTTACCTATCATATGAACATCATTTTCTGACTTAAATCAGATTCCCTCAAGGTTGCTCTGATGTCCTAAAGACTCCAAATATACAGTTTTGTGAAAAAGTATTTGCCCCCTTTCTAGTTCTCTACTTTTACATATTTTTGCATAGTTATCAGATCTTCAACCGAAACCGCATATTAGATACAGGGAACCTGAGGCAACAAATAACTCAACAATTATACTTATTTAATTTATTTCATAAACAAAGTTATGCAACACCCAATGCCCCTGTGTGAAAGAGTAACTGCCCCCTCACACTCAATAACTGGTTGTGCCACCTTTAGCTGCAATGACGCCAACCAAACGCTTCCTGTGGTTGTTGATCAGTCTCTCAAATCGCTGTGGAGGAATTTTGTCCATTCTTCCATGCAGAACTGCTTTAACTCAGCGATATTTGTGGGTTTCCAAGCATGAACTGCTCGTTTCAAGTCCTGCCACATCTCAATTGGGATTATGTCTGGACTTTGACTAGGTCATTCCACAACTTCTAAATAGTTTATTTTTAGCCATTTTCATGTAGACTTGATTGTGTGTTTTGGATCATTGTCTTGCTGCATGACCAAGCTGCGCTTCAGCTTACAGACAGATGGCCTGGGACCGGGCCTGTAGAACTCTCTGATACAGAGCAGAATTCATGGTTCCTTCTGTTAAGGCAAGTCGTCCACCACATTCACCTAAAATTAACCTCACAAATAGCTGTGCTGGGTGATTTGGAAAGCCATTGTCAGTCAATCAATAATATAATAATACTCAAAGGAAAGGTTCTCATCTTTAGCTGACAATTTGTGATTAGAAAGGTTAAAAATGTAAAACATCACACAGCACAATTGAAGAATATATGGCACTTGGAAACCAAATGAAGGTGGTCTATGGTTATCGGTGGGATGGGCTGAGAGTGGCGGAGGGGTGGGATTAAAGAGTTTATTTTCAGTAATGTATTATTGTAATGTGATTGCTGTTTATTAAAGTCAGATGTACATAAAATGTGTATGTAAAATGTATATGTAAAATGTATGTATATGTAGTATAAAAGCTGTACAATGTGGATGGGTTAATAATAATAAAATGATAACTTAAACATTTAAAAAATCATGTGAAACACTAGTGAATCTATGAATCTAACTTATGTGACTTGTTAAGCAAATCTTTACTCCTGGACTTATTTTTATTTATTTATTTATTTCACCTTCATTTAACCAGGTACAGTGCCTTGCGAAAGTATTCGGCCCCCTTGAACTTTGCGACCTTTTGCCACATTTCAGGCTTCAAACATAAAGATATAAAACTGTATTTTTTTTGTGAAGAATCAACAACAAGTGGGACACAATCATGAAGTGGAACGACATTTATTGGATATTTCAAACTTTTTTAACAAATCAAAAACTGAAAAATTGGGCGTGCAAAATTATTCAGCCCCTTTACTTTCAGTGCAGCAAACTCTCTCCAGAAGTTCAGTGAGGATCTCTGAATGATCCAATGTTGACCTAAATGACTAATGATGATAAATACAATCCACCTGTGTGTAATCAAGTCTCCGTATAAATGCACCTGCACTGTGATAGTCTCAGAGGTCCGTTAAAAGCACAGAGAGCATCATGAAGAACAAGGAACACACCAGGCAGGTCCGAGATACTGTTGTGAAGAAGTTTAAAGCCGGATTTGGATACAAAAATATTTCCCAAGCTTTAAACATCCCAAGGAGCACTGTGCAAGCGATAATATTGAAATGGTAGGAGTATCAGACCACTGCAAATCTACCAAGACCTGGCCGTCCCTCTAAACTTTCAGCTCATGCAAGGAGAAGACTGATCAGAGATGCAGCCAAGAGGCCCATGATCACTCTGGATGAACTGCAGAGATCTACAGCTGAGGTGGGAGACTCTGTCCATAGGACAACAATCAGTCGTATATTGCACAAATCTGGCCTTTATGGAAGAGTGGCAAGAAGAAAGCCATTTCTTAAAGATATCCATAAAAAGTGTTGTTTAAAGTTTGCCACAAGCCACCTGGGAGACACACCAAACATGTGGAAGAAGGTGCTCTGGTCAGATGAAACCAAAATTGAACTTTTTGGCAACAATGCAAAACGTTATGTTTGGCGTAAAAGCAACACAGCTCATCACCCTGAACACACCATCCCCACTGTCAAACATGGTGGTGGCAGCATCATGGTTTGGGCCTGCTTTTCTTCAGCAGGGACAGGGAAGATGGTTAAAATTGATGGGAAGATGTTATGGAGCCAAATACAGGACCATTCTGGAAGAAAACCTGATGGAGTCTGCAAAAGACCTGAGACTGGGAAGGAGATTTGTCTTCCAACAAGACAGAGAATGTGACCCACACGGTTCCTTAAACCTAAAATAAGTAAAGAAGTAATTTTGTGTGGAAGTCAAACTTTTGTTTATGTCAGAGGCAGACACATTGCATATGCTCAGAACGACAAAACCGAGCCCTTTACATAGCCTTTCTCCCCTTGTCTATAGGAAAGACGCACACTGTTTAAATGGCCCAAATGTTGATTTAGACGTTCACAAATGTAACACATTGCCTGCTTAAAGTCGTAGCGAAACAGTGCAAAACTGCTATCAGCTCGACGGGTTTTAAAATGATCTGTTACATCAATGATTGAATAACCAAATAAAACATTTTAGCAGACATAACATTTGAGGGTGATGGGCATTCCATACAATGTGAGGACCGTAGTATAAATACTTAGTTATTGTATACATTACATACAGTATACAGAGTGTGTGGGTATGTGGGCTGAGCAGACATTTAACACAAACATTTTAAGAACCTAAAGCAAAGTACATCTTTGTGGTTGAGGCTCCAACTCCTCTCATAATATATGCCCAAACACTGTGGATTGTATCATTGTACATATTGTACATTGGAGAAAGACTGAAATGTAAGTGGTGTGGTCAGTTTGTATTACCTTATGAATAAAATATAATTATAGTTGCTGCTGGGGATCTACTTGGGAGATTAGGGCTCTGAGAAGTGACTGATGACCTCCAAGTTTACAGCGGGCTTACAAATTGCACATTTTTTTTATTTTATAATTACAATGTAGTATAATTGAGTCCTTCTCACTCTCTTTCCCAAGCCAAATCCAACCCTCTCCACCACCCCCTCCGGGTTCTCCCCACTTTACCCCACCCAAGCCAAGCTTGTCCCACCCTTCTATCCTTACCCACCCTTACCCACCCAAGCCAAGCTTGTCCCACCCTCCTATCCTTACCCACCTTTACCCACCCAAGCCAAGCTTATCACCACCTCCCAACCTTCGCCTCTCTTATCCACCCAGGCTAAGTTTTTTCCAACTTCTCTTTATTTTCCCCCTCCCTTTATCTCAGACACATTTACATCCCCTCTATACATCTACTTACTCATCCATTCTCTTTCTTTCACACACAACATATAGCCTCCGCACACTCACTCTCCCACCCTCTTACACATATTAATATTCACCTTCCTTCACTCTCCCGTTCATATGCACAGACACATACACACACATACAGTATACCCAATCACACCCTCTCGCCCGCCCACACACACACACACACACACACACATCCAATGAAAAATTATTGACAATTATTGACATACATGCTATATTTCCTCTTTTATATAGTCTTTTCAGTGACCGTGTATCTCATTGGCATTGGCTAATTCTAATTCAACAGTTACTTGAGGACAGTAGAGTCTGGATTGTATTGGTGGAGGGGGAAAGAATATTGTTACTCTCTTCCGGTTGCTTGGGGATATATTGATCTATCAACTTTATAGGCATAATTTAAACTGTGTTGTCTGGCTGTTACATGTAATCACAGTTCTGACATTACAAAACGAAGCTACTCACTTCTGTACGCGCATGAGGTTTTATATCACCGGTTCTGCAAGAATACTGAGAGAGAGAGAGAGAGAGAGAGAGAGCGCAAAGCCTTCCAGAATCTCCGTTTGACGCCTGATGAGAAGGACCTTAATTTACTTTATTTCTTCCCTACTCTTGATGGTTAATTACAGCACATTCAATCAGGGGGAGGAGAGTGTAGACCGCAGCCAGGGTTGTGTAGAGACTCCAAAGCAGTAAACAACACTTGAGGTTTGCTGAGTCAGCCTGAGAGAGAGAGAGCGGGAGAGAGAGAGAGAGAGAGAAGAGAGAGAGAAGAGAGAGGGGTAGCGGGGTGTGTGTGTGGGGGGGGGTCTCAAACTTATATTGTGGGACGGACGTTACTAGCCAAACTGGTGTCATGGTTATCAGTGGAATTCTCCAGGGAAGTTTCTTGCTGGACCAGATCTAGTTTGTGGATGTCTGTCCCTCTTTGTTGCTGTTATCAGAAGAGCCGGTCTGCGTCTAGACAGAATTTATCGAGCAGGCAGGCATTCTCGGACAGGTGATCGGCCAACTCTCTAATAGTTAGGAGTGGTGAGTTCTCAGTCTTGAATTGATCAGATAAAAGTGAACTGCAAACTGTGCTATGCGTTTTACTGACATGGATTTATCTAAATATACAGATTGAAGGCATCATAATATATTAAAACCAGATTTAAAAGTGAACACCAAATAGCACAATATTTGAGTGAAAGCTAAAAAATAAATGGTTGGAGTAGGAGAAACGGTAACAGTACCAGCGCAGTACCAGGGGAGTACCAGAGGAGTAGAGTAGTAGAGATTGTAATATTAGCAATATTACACTCTTAGAAAAAGGGTTTCAAAAGAGTTCTTTGGCTGTCCCCATAGGAGAAGCTGTTTTAGCTCCAGATAAAACCCTTATTGATTACAGGTAGAAATCTTTTGGGTTCCATGTGGAAAGAGTTATATATGGAACACAAAACGGTTCGTCAAAGGGTTCCCCTAAGGGGACAGCCGAAGAACCCTTTTAGGATCTACACTGACCAAAAATAAACATTGTAACGGCTCTCGCCGAAAGGAGTGGACCAAAGCGCAGCGTGGAAAGTGTTCATGATTTTTATTTTCAAAAAACACTAAAACAAAATAACAAAATTGAAAACGAAAGCGAACAGTTCTGTCAGGTACAGACACTAAACAGAAATCAAGATCCCACAAAACCCAAAAGGAAAATGACAACTTATATGTGATCCCCAATCAGAGACAACGATAGACAGCGGCCAAAAACAAAGAAATAGAACAGACTTAAACAGACTTTCCCACCTGAGTCACACCCTGACCTACCCAGACAGAGAATAAAAAGGATCTCTAAGGTCAGGGTGTGATAGTAGAATGGCCTTTTATTGTCCTCAGAACGAGGTGCACTTATGTAATGATCATGCTGTTTAATCAGTTTCTTGATATGGCACACCTGTCAGGTGGATGGATTATCTTGGCAAAGGAGAAATACTCACTAACAGGGATGTAAGCAAATGTGTGCTCAACATTTGAGAGAAATTAGATGCAAGAACAAATGATTATTTCTTTGCAAGTTCACCTCAGGCCCCGGCCCTGCTCCACCCACTGACCTGATTACTCTAGATTAGAGAGGCTGACATGATGATTGCAGCACAGCAGATCTTCTTCCCTCATCACTTTCATAGCACATTGTGCGGCGATATCTTGGACAGATGTTCTGCATTGAAGCAAGGCCTACACTGATCTGGAACAATGCCCTTACCCAGTCCTCTATGGCTGCTACTTATATGCTCCCACTCTTAATCTCTCTCTCTCTCTCTCTCTCTCTCAATAACTACAGTATTTATCTCTCTCTCTCTCTCTCTGTCTGCCTCACTCTCTCTCTCTCCACCTCCCTCTCCCTCCCTCTATTTTTCTCTCCAACACTGTCCTCTCCCCCTTCTCTGACATCTCCAACCGAGATATTTCTAATGACATAATTAACATTGGGTTTATTGGAGGGTGGGGAGTTCAGGTGTCAGTATTTGGACAGGCTCTCACCACTCTCTGATATTAAGGCTAATTGAGACAACTCTGTGTGCATCTCTGTTCTCTCCCTGGTGCTGGCTGGTCTTTGGCCTGTGAGCCTGATTGCTCCCAGCTTGTTACCAGCCTGGATCATGATAGGTTGGGTCATCAAGGGGATACAAGATGACTGCTGGGGTTATGAGTGACTGAGTGAGAGGGAGATAATTCAATGGTGGTTCTTGCATATAAGTACAGTTACATTTTTTTATTTTTGATGGGTTTTGGTTCCGTTTGTATGTGTATTAGGATATAATGTGCTGATTTAGATCAAAGGTGATAGGAGTGGTGCCATTTGAAGTGGAGAAGACCCCTCATCCACTCCAGTGATGTTATCCCACACCCCTTTTTTGTTGAAATGCATCAAATATGTCAATGTAATGTTTTTTACTCATTCATACTTTTTCTGCCGTTTCCAGGGAGGACAGATTACAGAAGGAACAGACAGAAAGACTGTGCCCAGTTTTACCACAAGAGGGCAGACTCAGAGGGCATGCTGGTAGGCTGCCTACTCACCCACCACTCACCAGTCCCCATTCACCATACCCATACCCATACCGGACCTGTTTCACTGGCTTCACCTGGGACTACAGATACATCCTCCTCTCCACAGGTTTTCCTCCACATTTTCCCACATTTCTAAGAGATGGCCCATTTAGTCAAATTATGGTGTTCCCCTCAAAACCCATCTACCAAGGCAGGGAGCCATTGGCCTCTCACTCTGTCTACACTTGCATGATGGTGAACATAGCTCAAAGAGATAACACATTTCTCTATGGGATTATGGAAAGCAGTCGGATACATGTGATATAGATTAACAAGATTCTACCAGATGCCAAAACTGTCCAGAAACAGCATGCAATAGAGTTTACAACTGTGCCATTTTCAGCTGATTTTTCAGCTTGTTCTTTGTGGAATGTTTCTAGAGATGAGAGGACAGAGTAGTGGGATTGGGACTGGGGGCCTGAACAGAGACTCTTTCATATCAGGAAATCAATCAATTGAAATAAATATATTAGGCCCTAATCTATAGATTTCACATGACTGGGAATACAGATATGCATGTGTGGTTACATATACCTTAAAGAAAATGGGACTCACGATGGGCCTCAGGAACTCATCATGCTATCTCTGTGCATTCAAATTTCCATCAATAAAATACAATTGTGTTCATTGTCCATAGCTTATGCCTGCCCATACTATAACCCCATCGCCACCATGGGGCACTCTGTTCACAACGTTGACATCAGCACACAACACCATACATGTGGTCTGCGGTTGTGAGGCGGGTTGGAGTTACTGTCAAATTCTTTAAAACAACGGTTTATGGTAGAGAAATGAACATTTAATTCTCTGGCAACAGCTCTGGTAGACATTTCTGCACTCAGCATGCCAATTACACACTCCCTCAAAACTTGCGACATCTGTGGCATTGTGTTGTGTGACAAAACTGTACATTTTAGAATTACCTTTTATTGTTCGCAGCACAAGGTGCACCTGTGTAATGATCATGCTGTTTAATCAGCTTCTTGATATGCCACACCTGTCAGGTGGATGGATATTCTTGGCAAAGGAGAAATACTCACTAACAGGGATGTGCACACATTTGTGCACACATTTGTGCACACATTTGTGCACACATTTGGAGAGGAATAAGCTTCTTGTGCATATGAAACATTTCTGGGATCTTTGATTTCAGCTCATGAAACATGGGACCAACACTTTACATGTTGCGTTTATATTTTTGCTCAGTGTAGAATGGAATAGAATAGAATTTTCCACACAATGTGGGAATTATAAAGATAATGACAATTCACCTCAGATGCATGTTCTACTGTACAAGTGTATCTCTATAAATATGTAATTTAGGAGTATGACTTATGATCTCTGACCTGCCGTGGCCCCAGTAAGTGTTTGATGCTGCAGCTCTGAAAGGACATCTGTCCCTCATGGTTGGACGAGACTCTTTGAAGTTGGCGGAAGTTAACCATAGGGACCACAACAGAACATATCTCTCTCTGTCTGTGGGCCAGGTCTGACCTGCCTCATGTCAGGATCAATTACAGGCCAGTCTCCTTAGCTTGCCTCGTTAGAGAGAAAGCTTTTGTTCTTCACTGGGTGAGACATATGGGCAAGGGTTCGGATGTCATTGCATGGTCAATTTCCAGTTTTACTCTCCTTACCGTTTATGGGAAGTCTCACCTCTCACGTTCTCATCTCTTCTCACCTTCCTGTTCGTCTTCATTGATAACCAATTGCTTTGATCCGAAAGGTTGTGGTGCCATTGGTTCCATTATACCAGTCACTGACACTCTGTCTCCAGTGACGCAGTTCTACAAGACAGGATGCTGCGGTCTCCCTTAGTGGTGCTCCGCTCACACACACACACACACACACACACACGTCTGTTATTCCTCCAGCTGTCACCACAGCAACAGAGCTTGACTGTCTCAGGGTTCTGAAGGTTCCTGGTAAAAATAAACAAAGTCCAGGAGCAGAATCAACCGGAGGAGAGGGAGAACGAGAGGAATGAGAAGTACTTAGTTCTCACAATGCCTTGGATGAGAAGTTCTCACAATACCTTGGATTCTCCAGCCATTCAACACACGTGACCTACAATATTGTCATGCATCTCTCATTCCATTTAGGCATCTCTCATTCCATTTCCGTTTCAGGTGCAACAAATGAGCTGTGTCTCTGGTCCTCCCAGGTCCAGAGTGTGTAATGCTCTGTGTTTTCCCTACATTTCAGTAACCTGTGCTGATTGCTGGGGTGCATAGGAAACACTCAGCAGACCTCCTTGTGTTGACAATGCTGGCCTTTGTGGCTGGAGTCAGAGCCTTCTGTAACCAGAGCAGAGCGGTGGAGGCCGTCTTGCCTGTTTAGCCCTACAGTGAGCAGATGGCACATTCAGCACATTCACTACAATGGGCTGTATCAGGGGATGGATGCCCTGGCCTGGGGGACTTTGTGTGTGTGTGTGTGTGTGTGTGTGTTAGGGAAAATAGGATTTTGAATGGGACTGCATTGTATGTCCCCACAAGGTTAGCTGCGCAAGACTGTGCGCGTGTGTGTGTGTGCGTGCGTGCGTGCGTGCGTGTTTGTGTGCGCGCTGATGTCAAACGCAAAGTGATAAATGAATTATAGTGAAAATAAGTCCAGAATATAGCCTACAGTAATCACACAAAGCCACAGACAGAAAATCACATTCACAGAAAAAGAGAGAGCGTTAGACAGAGAAAGCATGCTGTCGCTTCTGGATTTAATTTCCAATAATCCTCAAGCTTTAGTGAATTCAACACTTTTGTACTCGCTCATACTTTTCACTCCGTCGTAGCATGGCCTATGAAACAAACATGCGTGCCTCTCATCCAAAACAGACAACATTGTAAATCAAGAGATCGTTTCAATCTAAAAATTGTCAGCCTAGATCCGTTCATGTCCTAACCACATTACACGCCTGTCTACAACAACTTCTTTCCAGTGACATTTATGGTCCAATAACTTTGCTGTATATCATTCCTCTGCTGTTTGTCTAGTCTGAAGAATATCTGTAGGAATTGTGGCATTACAAAAATTAGGACCAAGAGTTTGTTATAACCACATAACCTGACCAGGAAAGACTCCAGGTCCTAGTTATGGGCTACTTATTTCCTGGTCAGGTCATATAGTCAGGAAAAACTCCTGGCTCTATACTGTATAGATAATCATCTGGCCGAGAGACAGCCTAATTGGGCATTGTTAGTGAGTTTTAATGATGACATCTCCCCCTCACTCATGACCCAGACCTGTTTACCTGACCAGACCACCCTTCTTATTTTATCCTAGTCAGAATGACCTACAAGGTCCAGGGTGGAATGTTACTGTGTGTGTGTGTGTGTGTGTGTGTGTGTGTGTGTGTGTGTGTGTGTGTGTGTGTGTGTGTGTGTGTGTGTGTGTGTGTGTGTGTGTGTGTGTGTGTGTGTGTGTGTGTGTGTGTGTGTGTGTGTGTGTGAGTGAGTGTGTATTTCTCAGCTTGAAGATGGTGGAGTATAAAACACATTTGCCCTTAGAACACCAAGAAGAGGTGAGTGTGTGTGCATGTGTGTGTATAACAGAGTGTGTCCGTGCCTGCTCGCAATAGTAAATATAAGTCCTGGTGGTTAGCTCTATAGGTCCAAGGGTGTGTCAGAAAAGTTTAGCTATTTTCACAGCCAAACAAGCTAAATTAAGTATGCAGGTAGGAATATATGTATGTTTTAGGATGTACAGTGTTTTTTCAATTCAAGGAACTCGGATAGACATATAGGCCATGTAGTCTTTTCCTGCAGTCAATGACCAAAAGCGCCCTCTTTTGCTCCATGGGTGGAATGTTATTAATTATTTTCATAATTTCAAAATTCATTTAAAGAAAAAATATATATTTGACGGATATCTGGTGTTTCTATGTCAAACAGTTTTGTTATACTTCAGCCTTCTGTGATGTATATTAAGTGTAATATTGGGAGGCAAACTCTAAATTGACAAAGCTTTGCTGTTGAACCAGCAAAGCTTTGCCTAGATTAATGGTAGCCTACTGAGGGTTTAAAAAAAGCAAAATATTTTTTAAACTACATTTCTAAGTAGAATGGGGTCAGAAGCATTATATCATAAATCACTTTCTCGTTCGATGGCACTACGTGCACATGTAGGCATAAATGTCTTTAAAACGTCAATGGGATAGGGGGCAGCATTGGGAAGTTTGGATGAAAAGAGTGCCCAGTGTAAATTGCCTGTTACTCAGGCCCAGAAGCTAGAATATGCATATAATTAGTCGATTTGGATAGAAAACACTCTAAAGTTTCCAAAACTGTTAAAGTAATGTCTGTGAGTACAACAGAACTCATATGGCAGGCAAAAACCTGAGAAAAATTAAACCAGGAAGTGGGAAATCTAAGGTTTGTAGTTTTTTTAAGTAATTGCCTATTGCCCAATATCCTGTGTCTATGGGGTCAGATTGTACTTCCTAAGGCTTCCAGTCTTTAGAAGTTGTATTTGGACATAAAGATGAACTTTATCGAACAAAACAAACATTTATTGTCTAACATGGAGACCTGGGAGTGCCATCAGATGAAGATAATTTTTTTAACCTTTATTTAACTAGGCAAGTCAGTTAAGAACAAATTCTTATTTTCAATGACAACCTAGAAACAGTGGGTTAACTGCCTGTTCAGGGGCAGAACTTCCTTCCGGTTACTAGTCCAACACTCTAACCACTAGGCTACCCTGCCGCCCCGATCATCAAAGGTAAGTGATTCATTTTAACGCTATTTCTGACTTTTGTGACACCTCTCCTTGGTTGAAAAATGGCTGTATGGTTTTCTGTGGCTAGGCGCTGACCTAACATAATCACATGGGGTGCTTTCGCCGTAAAGCCTTTTTAAAATCAGACACTGCGGCTGGATTAACAAGAAGTTTATCTTTAAAATGGTATATAATACTTGTATGTTTGAGGAATTTCAATTATGAGATTTCTGATGTTTAAATTTGGCTAGCGTCCCACACATCCCCGAGAAGTTAAGCATAACATTTGCACGTCTATACAAAATACTAGGCTCATATCATTTGTATCGTTGACTATGTGCGAGGCAGATTCTCAGAACAGTTCTGCATTTGATATGCCATTATAGGAGGATGGAATAGTTTGGAGGAGCTGTCCTTGGTAATCAGATGAGTGGCGCTCTTTGAAAATGGGGATGGATTGGCCTGCTTGAACAAGCAAAACGAAGTATGCTGGTATGTGAATTGTGAACAATGAAAAAGCATGAGGGGAAAAAAACGCCAAAATATTTCAAAGCACTCTCAGTAGACTATTTAAAACCTAATTTATTCATAGGCTACTTGGACAATGGCCAGGATAAAAAGATGCACCCATGCGATGCTGCTAAACCAGCATTGATTAAAGATTCAGTCCGGGATCTTAAGCACGTACAAATTCTTAACATATTGTACGAAATGGAATTCGTAACATACAGTGCCTTGCGAAAGTATTCGGCCCCCTTGAACTTTGCGACATTTTGCCACATTTCAGGCTTCAAACATAAAGATATAAAACTGTATTTTTTTGTGAAGAATCAACAACAAGTGGGACACAATCATGAAGTGGAACGACATTTATTGGATATTTCAAACTTTTTTAACAAATCAAAAACTGAAATATTGGGCGTGCAAAATTATTCAGCCCCTTTACTTTCAGTGCAGCAAACTCTCTCCAGAAGTTCAGTGAGGATCTCTGAATGATCCAATGTTGACCTAAATGACTAATGATGATAAATACAATCCACCTGTGTGTAATCAAGTCTCCGTATAAATGCACCTGCACTGTGATAGTCTCAGAGGTCCGTTAAAAGCGCAGAGAGCATCATGAAGAACAAGGAACACACCAGGCAGGTCCGAGATACTGTTGTGAAGAAGTTTAAAGCCGGATTTGGATACAAAACGATTTCCCAAGCTTTAAACATAACAAGGAGCACTGTGCAAGCGATAATATTGAAATGGAAGGAGTATCAGACCACTGCAAATCTACCAAGACCTGGCCGTCCCTCTAAACGTTCAGCTCATACAAGGAGAAGACTGATCAGAGATGCAGCCAAGAGACCCATGATCACTCTGGATGAACTGCAGAGATCTACAGCTGAGGTGGGAGACTCTGTCCATAGGACAACAATCAGTCGTATATTGCACAAATCTGGCCTTTATGGAAGAGTGGCAAGAAGAAAGCCATTTCTTAAAGATATCCATAAAAAGTGTCATTTAAAGTTTGCCACAAGCCACCTGGGAGACACACCAAACATGTGGAAGAAGGTGCTCTGGTCAGATGAAACCAAAATTGAACTTTTTGGCAACAATGCAAAACGTTATGTTTGGCGTAAAAGCAACACAGCTGAACACACCATCCCCACTGTCAAACATGGTGGTGGCAGCATCATGGTTTGGGCATGCTTTTCTTCAGCAGGGACAGGGAAGATGGTTAAAATTGATGGGAAGATGGATGGAGCCAAATACAGGACCATTCTGGAAGAAAACCTGATGAAGTCTGCAAAAGACCTGAGACTGGGACGGAGATTTGTCTTCCAACAAGACAATGATCCAAAACATAAAGCAAAATCTACAATGGAATGGTTCAAAAATAAACATATCCAGGTGTTAGAATGGCCAAGTCAAAGTCCAGACCTGAATCCAATCGAGAATCTGTGGAAAGAACTGAAAACTGCTGTTCACAAATGCTCTCCATCCAACCTCACTGAGCTCGAGCTGTTTTGCAAGGAGTAATGGGAAAAAATGTCAGTCTCTCGATGTGCAAAACTGATAGAGACATACCCCAAGCGACTTACAGCTGTAATCGCAGCAAAAGGTGGCGCTACAAAGTATTAACTTAAGGGGGCTGAATCATTTTGCACGCCCAATTTTTCAGTTTTTGATTTGTTAAAAAAGTTTGAAATATCCAATAAATGTCGTTCCACTTCATGATTGTGTCCCACTTGTTGTTGATTCTTCACAAACAAATACAGTTTTATATCTTTATGTTTAAAGCCTGAAATGTGGTAAAAGGTCGCAAAGTTCAAGGGGGCCGAATACTTTCGCAAGGCACTGTATCATATGAATTGCAGGACGTAAGACATCATACGAAAAGTTTTGTGCACAATTTTCAGGCACCAGTTTTTGCTCGTGAGCACTACTTTCAAAACTGCTGGCTGAAATTATACAAAAGGCTATGCCTTCCCTCCCCTTATCATATTAAACAAAATGGGGGGAAACCAATCATTGTTTTACGTTTCTAAATACGAGATTCAGTAGCACAAAAGGCATATCTCTCTTCCATGGGCACTGAGCGTCATGGCTGGTTAGGCTGCGCTTCTTGACATTTTCAACTGTGTTCATTTTAAGACCTGCTCTTTGCAGGTCTTAAAACTTCCCATTAGTGCTGCATTAAATTGTCACTTTTGCACTTGTTTTTAAGGATACACCTCAAATATTGCCACCTCTCACATCTCAGAGCAAGCTGGATGATGTTAAACAGGTAAATTGCCAAAATTAGCATTAGGGCTGGAAAATGTCAGTACGGCAGTTTTTACATGACGAAATTGCAAAGTAATGTGTGTTTGACACTTGCGCCTCCTTAGCGCCAGCCAAAAATAGAGCCCTGTGTGTGTGTGTCCAATGAGTTATCTGCAATGATGAATGCCTGTATGGATAAGCTGGGCCCAGTGAGATGACTGCTATCTGTGTAGCGGGTGATGTCCAGGAGGCCAGGGTAGGAGGATGTTTGTACGGACAGCTGCAGACTGCTTAGTGTGTGATTTATGTCTCTCTGTTGCATGAAGAGAGCTTTCTCTCTCTCTCCTCTATTGAGACATTTCTGTCAGGCTAAATGTTGTACTAGAACTGTCTGTGCTGCTCTCGGCTGCATCGTAAATCAAACAAACCCCCCTTCCCCAACCGAAAACCTCCTCCGTAATTTAAAAAAAAACTACATTTTTGATAAAGTGTTCTTTATGCCACTTTATGCTCACTACAGTTCATATCCCTCGGAATCTTGTCTTGACACAGTGTTTCTCAGTACATTTGATATGGTTCGCATGACTTGGCGTTTGAATGAACAGGGCCATAAACTATGAGGAGCGATCATACATACAGCCACATCGGAGGGTTCAGTGAATACAGTACATGCTGTCAAATGGACTGGACTGTACTTCATAGTCTACTGTTTGTTTGACATCCACTGTTGGTGCATTTGGTTTCCTTTGATGTATTCAGCTATCATCCAGTCCTATTGGGGTGTTTGTGTGTGGTTAACGAGGACATTGTTCATTAAGGGGACTGAAAAGGGCTGGCGGGTCAGATTCCATTCACACCGGGCCGAGCTGGTAGAGACTAGGGCCTTCGGCATGGTGCCGATGTTGGCTAGGCCAGGCTATGTGTTGCGAGTACCAGAGATGTCCCTGCAATCTAGTCAGTGTCCTGCCCTTTGCATAGTGAGAGCGTTAACAAGACATGAAGCAGGATGAAATGAAACGTATCTAGTTGTTGCCTGTGAGAGGGAAATAGTGTGGGGACACACACACGAGTGTGTGCACAAACACAGGTCCAACAAATGAGCTGTGTCAGTTATCACAAACAAATCGTCCCTCTCTCTCTCACACTCTCACACACACACACACTGCACTTTAACAATCACACTTATATATCAGCACCACACTTCCTCCAGGAGCTGTGTGTTGGGTTGAGACAGGAAGTCCCCTTGCTGATATACAAGAGGAGAGAAGTGGGGGCATGGCAGGCTGAGAAAGCTATCCCAGGTGCCCCAGCTGCCCTGGAGATTACAAAGACATTTACCCAGGGGTCAAACAACTTGAAATGCTTGCACTCAATGTTGAGGTATCGAAAGACTGCCACGTTACTGTGGTAGGATGTTATAGATATCTGACAGCCCTGAGTGAGACGCTAGTATCTTTCACAAATTGCATGACGAAAATAAAGTTCAGGGAAGTAATTGTTGTTGGGAATCTAAACTGGGTTTGGTTCAAGCCTGCCTCTGACGACGTCAAGACTTACTGTGAAACTATGAGTTTAACTCTAACAAATGCCCCGTCCTAATCTGAAGTGTCCTGAGAAATCAACCCTTATTGACGATGTTATCAACAGTTCTCTGAACAAGGGTTTTTACATGATACAGTGGGTATAGAATGTCACCATCCCCTTAACAAAATGTTCACATTTTGTTGCCTTACTGTCTGAAATGAAAACAAATTAAATCAGAAAAAAACTGTATTAAAATTAATACAGTAAAAAAAACTATTTGGATAAGTGAAACACCCCCCCTGAGTTAATACTTGGTGCAACCAGCATTTGCTTGAATTATAGCCATGGGTGTCTTTGAATAAGTCTCTACTAACTTTGCACACCTAGACTGTGCAATATTCGCCCATTCTTCCTTTCAGGTTTGTTCAAGCTCTGTCAAATTACAGGGTGAACGCTCATGGACTGCACTCATTCCAGAGATTCTCGATGGGATTTAGGTCGGGGCTCTGACTAGGCCACTCAAGGACATTCACCTTCTTGTCCTTCAGCCACTGTACGGTTGCTTTGGCGGTGTGCTTTGGGTCATTGTCATGTTGAACCGTGAACCATCTTCCCATTTTCAACTTCCTGACAGAGGGCTGCAGGTTCTCCTCAAGAATCTGTCGGTATTTTGCACTGTCCATTTTCCCTTCTATCCTGATATGTGCTCCAGTCCCTGCTGAGGACAAACACCCCCACAACAGGATGCTGCCACCACCGTGCTGTACTGGAGGCATGGTGTTCTTTGGGTAGAAGTATTTGGTTTTCGCCAGCCATATCAATTTTGGTCTAATCTTAACACGGTACCGTTTGCCACTTGGACTAGGAATCTACAATGTGCTTTTTGGCAAAGCTCAAACGAGACTTCATGTGGCTTTTTTTGAGGAGTGTTTTTGTTGTTGTTGCAACCCTCCCATAGAGGCCAGATTTGTGAAGTGCTTGTGATATTGACCAGTCTTTGCCATAAAGGCCTGAAGCTTCTTCCAAGTCACCATTGGCTTCTTGGTAGCCTCTCTGATCAGTCTCCTTCTTGCCCGGTCATCCAGTTTGGAGGGACGGCCTGATCTATGCAGGGTCTGGGTGGTGCCATACGCCTTCCACTTCTCAATAATGGTCTTAACTGCGCTCCAATGGATAGACAAAGCCTTTTAAATATTTTTATATCCATCCCCTAATTTTTGCCTTTCCACAACTTTATCTCGTAGATCTTTTGAAAGTACCTTTCCACCCGTAGTGGATTCTTTGCTTTGAATTGCACTACTAAGCCTCCATGAACAGCCGCTTTTATTCTGAACTAATCCAAGTCACTACAATTGATCACAGATGGATGCAAATTAGCTTGATTTGTGATCTGAAGGTGGTTGGTTATACCTCAGCAAGTTTGCAATTGCAATTCCAATTGTATTTTAGTAAACCCCCCCCCCCCCCCCCCGCTTGGATATTGCCCACTGAATGTATTATTGTGTTGGGAACAGGATGGTATCTAGTCCTGGTGTTGAAATGGCTAGGAGTTTTTTTGTGACAGTTTCCTGGAAATAACCAATAAACATGCCCCTTTAGGGAGCTAAACAGTTAAAGGAAGGAACTCTGACGAGCTGTCAAAACTTCTACATGAGAGGAAGCAAGTATGGGCCACCGCTGAGAGATGACATTTGGATTGTTCCAGGTTTTGTTTCTTGAGGTTTTGGTACAGCTCTTATCAAGAAGTCAAAATCAGAGTATTATTTATCTGCCATGACTGAACCTTAATGACCCTTTCAAGTTTTGGAAAGTAATTCAAACGTTGAGAGCAAACTCTAACTATGATTTGCATTGTGTAACTAAGGGCTCTAAAATGGTTTCTGACAGAGCTGAACTCTTGAACTGTTTT
Organism: Oncorhynchus mykiss; assembly: GCF_057628025.1. Classification (NCBI taxonomy): domain Eukaryota; kingdom Metazoa; phylum Chordata; class Actinopteri; order Salmoniformes; family Salmonidae; genus Oncorhynchus; species Oncorhynchus mykiss. The sequence goes on from NC_143044.1 coordinate 7,368,037, forward strand.
AATGATATTTTTGTTTCTTCTGGTTTTCTTTTTAAAACTGCATAAAACTCAGATAATTAAACGTTTGTTGATGTAGAAGTGAAATATTACCAGAGTTTTAGTTTTTACCCCTTTTCTGTTTCTGAGGTACATAAAGCTCTAAAGCATATTTTAAAAAAAAACAGCTTTCCTGACAATCTGGATCCAAATCAATTGAAACTTTATTGCTGAGCCCCTAACCCATCTCTTTAATCTCACTCTTGAGCTAAATGTTCACTAGTGTTTGGAAGTCAGCCTATGTTCTGCCCTGCTTGAAGGGAGGAGAACCCTCTAACCGGAATAACTACAGGCCTATTTCTAAGCTACCAGTTCTAGCTAAGATCCTAGAGGCCCAATTGTGTCAGTTTTGTGTCAAGTACATTTGATCAAAGTTTCAATCAGGTTTCAGAAAACAGCATGGCACTTTTACTGTGTCTTCCTTTTCATCGATCTGTCAAAAGGTGCAGTTGATCATGATATCATGTTGCAAAGACTTGTCAACATAGGATTATCTGATCAGGTAGTCTCGTAGCTCAAAAGTAACTATTCAGATAGAATTTCACTGTGTCCAGGTTGATCACACGTCATCTGATATGATAACTGTCTAGAACGGAGTGCCACAGGGCTCTGTTCTTGAACCCCTGTCATATACCATCTATATTTATAATGTCGGTAGAAATGTGTCAAATGCTAGTTTATTTTTTATGCTGATGACAGTTATGTTTTGTTGTGCAGCAACATAAGGCCTCTGAAGAACTGCAGTCTGCCTTTACTATTGTCCAGAAACCACCCTCTCAGCTGAAGTTACTTTTCACTGCTGAAAAGACAAAGTTGATCGTTTTCATGAAATCTAAGTTGAAACCTCAGACTCTTCCACGTATAGTCACAATGGAGGACAAGCAAATAGAAATAGTAACAACTTACAAGTACTTGGGATTCTTGACAGATGAGTGTCTCACCAACTCCATATCAAAGGTCTTGTGAAAAAGCTTATGCCAACTCAGGTTTTTATTTTTGCAATAAGTCATGCTTTTCTTTTGAAGCAAGAAAGAGGCTCGTTTCCGCTTCTTTCGTGCCTGTAATTGATTAGGGGGATATCTTGTTAAATGGCCCTGTTGCGTCATTACATAGGCTGGACATTGTGTACCATGGGGTGCTGAGGTTTGTTACTAACTCAAAGGCTCTTGTTACTAACTTCTTAGCTCTTTGGCAATTAAATTGGTTTGTTTTTATTGATTTATTGTTGTACTTTTTATCCCTTTTTCTCCCCAATTTTATGATTTCCAATTGGTAGTTACAGTCTTGTCCCATCACTGCAACTCCCGTACGGACTCGGGAGAGCAAAGGTCGAGAGCCATGCATCCTCCGAAACATGACCCCGCCAAGCCGCTCTGCTTCTTGACGTACTGCCTTAGAACACTGCACCACTCAGGAGACATTTTTATTTACAAGGCCATATTGAAGCAGCTCCCATTTTACTTGTGTAACAGCATTGTCCAGCAGACAAATTGAAGCTATTGCCTGTACTCACATGACTGTGTTTTGTTGATTGTGCCTAAGGCCCTTAGAGAGCTAGGGGAAAAAAGCTTTCCAGTTCTCTGCCCCTTCTGCTTGGAACGAGCTTCAAAAAGTCCCTTTTCTAATTTTAACCTAGACAAACTATGATAGAAATTAAGTGGGGGGCTGTTAATGGTTTGACCCTTAGTTGCACCACACTTTCCCAAACCATTTTTCTGTTCAATTTGTAAATGTATGTTTTTTTAAACTGTAGTGCTTTGTGTTTTATGTTGTAAATGTGTCTCCAACATTGTGTGTTGCTATTGTAAAAGATCTTAATGAGTCTAACCTGGTAAATTAAAGGACACAAAAACTAGCGCTGGTGTGGGAAACACAGAGCTGGGCTGGAAGAGCGTCAATTTGGATAGATGAAAATCTTTATTTAACCAGGTAGGCCAGTTGAGAACAAGTTCTCATTTACAACTGCGACCTGGCAAAGATAAAGCAAAGCAGTGCAACAAAAAACAACAGAGAGTTACACATGAGAAAAACAAAAAGTCAACAACACAATAGAAAAATGTACATACAGTGTGTGCAAATGGAATAAGGAGGTAAGGCAATAAATAGAACATAGTAGCGAAGAAATGACAATTAAGCAATTAACACTGGAGTGATAGATGTGCAGATGATGATGCAAGTAGAAATACTGGTGTGCAAAAGAGCAAAAAAAGTAAATAAAAACAATATGGGGATGAGGTAGGTAGTTGGATTGACTATTTACAGATGGGCTGTGTACAGCTGCAGCGATTGGTAAGCTGCTCAGATAGCTGATGCTTAACGTTAGTGAGGGAGATATAAATCTCCAACATCCTCGATTTTTGCAATTCGTTCCAATCATTGGCAGCAGAGAACTGGAAGGAAAGGCGGCCAAAGGGGGTGTTGGCTTTGGGGATGACCAGTGAGATATACAGTTGAAGTCGGAAGTTTACATACACTTAGGTTGGAGTCATTAAAACTTGTTTTACAACAACCTCCACAAATTTCTTGTAAACAAATTACAGTTTTGGCAAATTGGTTAGGACATCTACTTTGTGCATGACACAAGTAATTTTTCCAACAATTGTTTACACACAGATTATTTCACTTATAACTCACTGTATCACAATTCCAGTGGGTCAGAAGTTTACATACACTAAGCTGACTTTGCCTTTAAACAGCTTGGAAATTTCCAGAAAATTGTGTCTTTTATGGCTTTAGAAGCTTCTGATGGGCTAATTGACATACTTTGAATCAATTGGAGGTGTACCTGTGGATGTATTTCAAGGCCTACCTTCAAACTCAGTGCCTCTTTGCTTGACATCATGGGAAAATCAAAAGAAATCAACCAAGACCTCAAGAAAAAAAATTGTAGACCTCTACAAGTCTGGTTCATCCTTGGGAGCAATTTCCAAATGCCTGAAGGTACCACGTTAATCTGTACAAACAATAGTACGCAAGTATAAACACCATTGGACCACGCAGCCGTCATACCGCTCAGGAAGGAGACGCATTCTGTCTCATAGAGATGAACGTACTTTGGTGTGAAAAGTGCAAATCAATCCCAGAACAATAGCAAAGGACCTTGTGAAGATGCTGGAGAAAATAGGTACAAAAGTACCCATATCCACAGTAAAACAAGTCCTATATCGACATAACCTGAAAGGCTGCTCAGCAAGGAAAAAAGCCACTACTCCAGAACCGCCATAAAAAAAGCCAGACTACGGTTTGCAACTGTACATGGGGACAAATATTGTACTTTTTGGAGAAATGTCCTCTGGTCTGATGAAACAAAAATAGAACTGTTTGGCCATAATGACCATCGTTATGTTTGGAGGAAATAGCCGAAGAACACCATCCCAAACATGAAGCACGGGGGTGGCAGCATCATGTTGTGGGGTTGCTTTGCTGCATGATGGACTGGTGCACCTCACAAAATAGATGGCATCATGAGGGAGGACAATTATGTGAATATATTGAAGCAATATCTCAAGACATCAGTCAGGAAGTTAAAGCTTGGTCGCAAATGGGTCTTCCAAATGGACATTGACCCCAAGCATACTTCCAAAGTTGTGGCAAAATGTATTAAGGACAACAAAGTAAAGATATTGGAGTGGCCATCACAAAGCCATGACCTCAATCCCATAGAAAATGTGTGGGCAGAACTGAAAAAGCACGTGCGAGCAAGGAGGCCTATATACCTGACTCAGTTACGCTAGCTCTGTCAGGAGGAATGGGCCAAAATTCAACCAACTTATTGTGGGAAGCTTGTGGAAGGCTACCCGAAATGTTTGACCCAAGTTTAACAATTTAAAGGCAATGCTACCAAATACTAATTGAGTGTATGTAAAATTCTGACCCACTGGGAATGTGTTGAAAGAAATAAAACCTGAAATAAATTATTCTCTCTACTATTATTCTGACATTTCACATTCTTAAAATTAAGTGGTGATCCTAACTGACCTAAGACAGGGAATTCGTACGAGGATTAAATGTCAGGAATTGTGATAAACTGAGTTTAAATGTATTTTGCTTAGTAGTATGTACTTCTGACTTGAACTGTACCTGCTGGAGTGCGTGCTACGGGTGGGTGTTGCTATGGTGACCAGAGAGCTGAGATAAGGTGGAGCTTTACCTAGGAAAGACTTATAGATGACCTGCAGCAAGTGGGTTTGGTGACGAATATGTAGCGAGGGCCAGCAGATAACAACATACAGGTTGCAGTGGTTGGTTGTATATGGGGCTTTGGTGACAAAACGGATGGCACTGTGATAGACTGAATCCACTTTGCTGAGTAGAGTGTTGGAGGCTATTTTGTAAATGACATCGCCGAAGTCGAGGATCGGTAGGATTGTCAGTTTTACGAGGGTATGTTCGGCAGCGTGAGTGAAGGAGGCTTTGTTGCGAAATAGGAAGCCAATTCTAGATTACATTTTGGATTGGAGATGCTTAATGTGAGTCCGGAAGGAGAGTTTACAGTCTAGCCAGACACCTAGGTATTTGAATATCTCCACATATTCTAAGTTAGAACCATCCAGAGTAGTGATGCTAGTCGGGCGGGCGGGTCCGGGCATCGATCGGTTGAAGAACATGCATTTAGCTTTACAAGCATTTAAGAGAGGTTGGAGGCCACGGAAGGAGTGTTGTATAGCATTGAAGCTCGTTTGGAGGTTTGATAACACAGCGTCGAAAGAAGGGCCAGATGAATACAGAATGGTGTCATCTGCATAGAGGTGGATCAAGGAATCACCCGCAACAAGAGCGACATTGTTAATATATATAGAGAAAAGAGTCGGTCCGATAAGGGAACCCTATGGTACCCCCATAGAGACTGCCAGAGGTTCGGACAGCAGGTCCTCCAACTTCTATCTGGGAAGTAGTTGATGAACCAGGCGAGGCAGTCATTTGAGAAACCAAGGCTGTTGAGTCTGCCAATAAAAATTTGGTGATTGACAGAGTCAAAAGCCTTGGCCAGGTTGATGGAGACGGCTGCACAATACTGTATTTTATTGATGGCGGGTATGATATTGTTTAATACCTTGAGCATGGCTGAGGTGCACCCGTGACCAGCTCGGAAACAGGATTGCACAGCGGAGAAGGTACGGTGGGATTCGAAATGGTCAGTGATCTGTTTGTTAACTTGGCTTTCAAAGACTTTAGGAGGGCATGGCAGGATGGATATAAGCCTGTAACAGTTTGAGTCTAGAGTGTCACACCCTATGAAGAAGGGGATGACCGCGGCAGCTTTCCAATCTTTAGGAATAATGGATAATTTTAGAAAGAGAGGGTCCAGATTGTCTAGCCCAGCTGATTTGTACGGGTCCAGGTTTTACAGCTCTTTCAGAACATCAGCTGTCTGTGGGGGGGGGGGGGGGGGGGGGGGGGGGGGGGCTGTTGGCCAGGGTTGAGGTAGCCAGGAGGAAAGCATGGCCAGCCGTAGTGAAATGCTTATTGAAATTCTCAATTATCATGGATTTATCGGTGGTGACAGTGTTTCCTAGCATCCGTCCAGTGGCAGCTGGGAGGAGGTGCTCTTATTCTCCATGGACTTTACAGTGTCCCAAAACATTTTGGAGTTAGAGCTACAGGATGCACATTTCTGTTTGACAAATCTAGCCTTTGCTTTGCTTTCCCAACTGAGTGTATTGGTTCCTAACTTGCCTGAAAAGTTGCATATCGCCGGGGCTATTCGATGCTAGTGCAGTACGCCACAGGATGTTTTTGTGCTGGTTGAGGGCAGTCAAGTCTGGAGTGAACCAAGGGCTTTATCTGTTCTTAGTTCTATGTTTTTTTAAAGGGGCATGCTTATTTAAGATGGTGAGGAAATTACTTTTAAAGAACAACCAGGCATCCTCTACTGACGGGATGAGGTCAATATCCTTCCAGGGTACCCGGACCAGGTCGATTAGAAAGGCCTGATACAGGCAATGAGGCAGTGATTGCTGAGATCCTGATTAAAAACAGCAGAGGTGTATTTGGTGGGCAAGTTGGTCAGGATCATTTCTATGAGGGTACCCATGTTTACGGATTTAGGGTTGTACCTGGTCCTTGATCATTTGGGTGCTATTGAGGGCATCTAGCTTAGATTGTAGGACGGCCGGGGTGTTAAGCATATCCCAGTTTAGGTCACCTAACAGAACAAACTCTGAAGATTGATGGGGGTCATTCAATTCACATATGGTGTCCAGGGCACAGCTGGCAGCTAAAGGGTGTCTATAACAGGCTGCAACAGTGAGAGACTTATTTCTGCAGAGATTCATTTTTTTAATTAGAAGCTCAAACTGTTTTGGCATAGACATGGAAAGTATAACATAACTTTGCAGGCTAACTCCTCCCCCTTTGGCAGTTCTATCTTGATGGAAAATGTTGTAGTTGGGGATGGACATTTCAGAATTTTTGGTGGCCTTCCTAAGCCAGGATTCAGACATGGCATGAACATCAGGGTTGGCAGAGTGTGCTAAAGCAGTGAGTAAAACAAACTTAGTGAGGAGGCTTCTGATGTTAACTTGCATGAAACCAAGGCTTTTATGGTTACAGAAGTCAACAAATGAGAGCGCCTGGGGACACACAGGGTCTGGGTTAACCTCTCCATCACCCGAGGAACAGAGGAGGAGTAGGATGAGGTAGTGTGTGACGTATTATTATGACTCCATATTGCATTTGATGTAAGTAGAACAATAGTACCAATTCATGCATCTGAGGTGGAGAGACATACTTGACTTTTTAAGGTAATTGTTTAGTCATGCCTATTGCGTAATTCCATTAACCACTTACAATTTATTTATTATTTAATCTTATCCCCTTTTTCTCCCAAATTGTGATCCAATTACGATCTTGTCTCATCGCTGCAACTCCCCAACGGGCTCAGGAGAGGCGAAGGTCGAGTAATGACCCGCAAAAATCGCGCTTCTTAACACCCGCCTGCACCAATGTGTCAGAGGAAACAGCGTTCAACTGACGACAGCCTGCAGGTGCCCAGACCGGCACAAGGGGACGCTAGAGCGCGATGAGCCAAATTTATCCCCCCTCGGCCAAACCCAGACGACTCTGGGCCAATTGTAAGCCACCCTATGGCACTCCCAGTCACGGCCGGTTGTGACACAGTCTGGGAATGAACCCGGGTCTGTAGTGACACCTCAAGCACAGCAATGCAGTGCCTTAGACCGATGCGTCGCTCAGGAGGCCACAACTTACATTTTAAATATCAAAAAAGGCAATGAAGATCTCATAAACATATCTAGGATCCTAATTTGAGCCAGTTTGCAACAGCAGGAAATTAATCCTGCAGAAACAGGAAATGTGAATTATTATGTGGTCTATAATTATTGGACATTTTTGTAGCTGTTGATACGTTTTTGGTAAGGGAATATGAAGTCTGAAATTTCAAAGCGTAAATTATCATCTTCAGAAGCCTCTCTAAACCTTTCTAAACCTCAAATACACCCGTTTTAAATTTCCTGCACTGTTGGAAAGTTCTCCTGCAACAGAGTGATCAAATTGAGATCCTACATCTGTTTCAGCTGCTGGATAATGCCCCATATCCTCCTTGGACAGACCCTTTGGCACCCTCTCTCCTTCCCCCTTTGATTCTCTCTCTTCCTCTCCTTTCTCTCTCACACATCCCTTCTGTGGGGTGGTCAGTCTTGGCCCTCTGTTTCCTGGATTATGTGTATCATAGGAAGTCATGGACAGGCCTCCTCTCACTGTCAATCATAAATCACAGAGAGTACAAACTGGTTCAGTAATCACATTGTATTGCGATTACACTGCTGCCCTGTTCGGCGCTGGTGCTAAATCTTGGGGCCATGAACTGAAGACTTGTTCTGTAAGAATTAGATGTTCAAAAGAAACACCAAACGTAGCACAATTGTTGGTAACTTTTTATTAATGAATTTGCATAGGAGCAAGAGACTATTGCTAGATTATTCCTCCATGGTATAAATGTACACACACATGAAAATGACTAAGAAACCAGCCAGTTGATCCAAAGCCCATTCACTCCGAGGTGAGTTGTTTTCTGCAGTCATCTGATCGAAGGCCTCCAGCAACTCACAAACACTCACAAAGAACTTCATTCACCATTGATTATCGCTGGCAGTGTTTTCACTGTTTAATGGGAATCCTCTTTCCTGATTGTACCGGCTCCTGACTTCCTCTCTAAACCACATTTACATTACCCCAGTCACCTCTTCCCCTCTATTCACTGCCCTATCCTCCTTCTAGTGAGAGCACCCTAGTGCCAGCTAAGTCGCCTGAATTGCACGAGACAGCAGACCTTATTAGTAAGCATGTAATCTTCTTTGTCGTTGTCTTCTTCTTCTTCTTCTTCTTTCTCTCCCTTTCTCTCTCTCCTCCCCTTCTCGGACATATCATGTGCACAATGATATCTCCCAACTTTAGTCATAAATCAACACACACCCATCCTCCTGGAGCAGGGCACACATTTAGACATGTATTCAGCAGCAGTCTCTGAATCAGGGAATCTGGATACGATGGGACAGTTGTGGCTGTTGTAGATGATACAATATGTCTTTGATGCATTTTGAACAAAGACTTAGGTACATAAGGTAAAATGTAGAAAAATAGATTGTAACTCAATGGGACTAACCTGGATAAATAAACTCAAAAGAATTGGCGCATACTGTATCATGCAGTGACATTTATCCATGATTCAGACAAATATACGTGTGGAGTTTACAATCACATAGCCTCTTTATGGGCAGTACCTTCCCTTTATTCAAATGTGTATGTTGAAAATGAGTAAACTGGTGATGGTTGAATTATGCCCTGAGCCCTGTGGTGCAGCTCTGAGCTGAGGACTTCATGTAGCTTTGCGCTCTGTGAAGGAGTGCTAAGCACTGTGTGTGACTTGGAGCTCTGTTTGAGCACTGGGGATTTTTCTGCTCTGTGAGAAACATGAAAATGTTTCGACTGGCAGAGGGTGAAGGGTTTTCTGCTTCGGGGTGATTCTCTGAGACTCAAAAAAAACTTCACCAAGATCTGCTCGGTATCTTAGCATCCACATGCCAACAACACGTCATTATGTTGTGAGGACTGGAGACGAATTGTGATAGTATGAAAGAAAGCGTGAGAGAGGTCTTGAGTCAATAATTTTAAATATACACTCACAATTGATACTGATCAAGGTTTGGGCGCTACAAGCTGAACAAGCATGTCCGCTAATTGAGGAAAAGCACCTTTTGTCAATAATTTGTTTATTTTAATAGGCAAGTCAGTTAAGAACACATTCTTATTTTCAATGACGGCCTAGGAACTTTCTTGTTCAGGGGCAGAACGACAGATTTTCACCTTGTCAGTTCGGGGATTTGATCTTGCAACCTTTCGGTTACATGTCCAACGCTCTAACCACTAGGCTACCTGCCACCTCATTCGCTAGCGCTTCATCATCTGAGGCGGTTGGTGATGTTTAATTAACATGAGGGAGGATTTTTTTATTGTTATGAGCATGGTCTCATTTTTATTGCAGCATATTGAATGACTGTCATTCATATTCCATTCACCCAGTTCAATGTAACATTAATAGGTTTAGGCTAATATATGACACTCAAATTGTCCTTATACACATCATGATGAATAGCCTATGAATGAAAGTTTACAATGTAGGTGCACAGGTCGAAATAAAAAAAATTGTAATCAAGGTGACAGACATTGACACATTCAATACCACCTTGCACACTGTTGCCTGCATTTGCTGATCTAGGGTGTAATCATTAGTCCAACAGTTGCAAATGAGAGTTTCTATTGGACAAATGTAGGTATGTTAATCCCAGTTTCGTTATGTTGGCTTCCGTTTAAGAAATGTTTTTCAACAGAATCGTCAGAATGAATAGGGAAGGGGAAAGGGGGATACCTAGTCAGTTGTACAACTGAATGCATTCAATTGAAATGTGTCCTCTGAATCAGAGAGGTGCGGGGGGCTGCCATAATCAACATCCACGTCTTCGGCGCATGGGGGACAGTGGGTTAGCTGCCTTGCTCAGGGGCAGAACTACACATTTTTACCTTGTCAGCTCGGGGATTTGATCCAGCAACCTTTCAGTTACTGGCCCAATGCTCTAACACCCCTGATCACATGCAAACACAGTTTACTTTCATAGCAGTCACATACAAGCAGCATGATCATTTTGCTCTTTGTGGAATTCATTCTAGCATCTACGCACTCTCCTCTTCTCATCTTTTCCCTATGCTTGTAGACTTCAGTGCACAACACATCAGATGTCTGTGACCAGGCGAAAAAACCTTTCCAAGCCAAACCTTCATATCATAACTGCTAACATCTACACACAGCTTACATTGTTGTCACCATATTAGCTAACCTCATAGCTGTCAACATAGCTACTAGAACTAATGTGTTAGTAAACCCTCTACAATCATGAGGTACAGTGCAGAGTCAGCAAGTAGTTTAGCAGTTACATTAGCAGGCACCGGTGGCGATAAATTAATAAAACCAAAAGCTTATGTCACATTCTCACAGGTGTGACTAATTACCTTGTTAATGCAGGAAGCAATCTCATTGATTAAATGGTATGTTCCCTACTTGTATTTAAAACCTCTTGAAGCTAGGGGACACTATTATTATTTTTGGAAAAATAACTTTCCCAAAGTAAACGGCCTATTTCTCAGGACCAGATGCTAGAAGATGCAAATAATTGACAGCTTGGGATAGAAAACACTCAAAACTGTAAAAATATTGTCTGTGAGTATAACAGAACTGATATTGCAGGAGAAAGCCTGAGGAAAATCCAATCAGGAAGTGACTCATATTTTGAAACCTTTGTGTTCCTATGCATCCCTATTGACCATTGAAAGGGATATCATCCATATTCCCTTTTCTACGTCTTCCCTAAGGTGTCTACAGCCTTTAGACGTAGTTTCATGCCTTTATGTTGAAGAATGAGCATAAACGACCACATTGCGCAAGTGGCCAGCTGATGGCTCTCAGAGTGATTCTTGCGTAAAAGAGAGAGTTAGCCATTTTTCCTCCCGGTCCTACTGAAAAGCCAATTCGATATATTATCGAATAGATATTTGAAAAACACCTTGAGGATTGATTATAAAAAACGTTTGTCATGTTTCTGTCGATATTATGGATATAATTATAATGAATTAATATAATTATAATTATAATGTCGTGACCGCTATTTCCGGGGGATTTCTGAACATAAAGTGACAAACAAACAGAGGTATTTTGGATATAAAAATAATCTTTATGGAACAAAAGGAACATTTGCTGTCTAACTGGGAATCTCGTGAGTGAAAACATCCGAAGATCATCAAAGGTAAACGGTTAATTTGATTGCTTTTCGTGACCAAGCTGCCTGCTGCTAGCTGGACATAATGCTATGTTAGGCTATCGATAAACTTACACAAACGCTTGTCTTGCTTTCGCTGTAAAGCATCATTTCAAAATCTGAGACGACAGGGTGATTAACAAAAGGCTAAGCTGTGTTTCGCTATATTTCACTTGTGATTTCATGAATATGAATATTTCTAGTAAGATTATTTGACTGTTGCGCTTTGCTAATTAGTGTAGTTGATGACAATTATCCCGGATCCGGGATGGGTAGTTCCAATTAAACCTCCCTATTTTTGTGTTCTAGGTGGCCACCCACCGGAAGTGATGCAGTCCAGAGGAACGGTGGAGCCCTGTCTGTAGAGAGCATGCGGTGGGATTTTGGTGAGAACACATGGCTACTAGGGATTGTGATATGAACTGTTTAAAGAAAAGGGAAGCCTGCCTCCTGGGCTGCCTCGTCTGCTGTGTCCCCTTTTTGGTTCTTGTATTTTTGGATTGTTTGTAGTTTCATTAACTTGTAACTTGCATTTGCTTCAAATGTGTTCCTGAGCCAGAAAACTTCATTTTTAAATAAATACATTTGCTCAACTATTGTCTTTCTCTCTCTTTGAGTCAACTACTCACCACATTAGCTAGCTGTAGCTTATACTTTCAGTACTAGATTAATTCTCTGATCCTTTGATTGGGTGGACTACATGTCAGTTCATGCTACAAGAGCTCTGATAGATTGGAGGATGTCCTCCGGAAGTTGTTATGAATACTGTGTAAGTCTATGGAAGGGGGAGAGAACCATGAGATCCCTACAGGTGCTGTTGCGGCAACTACTAAGCTTTTTTTTTCATTATTATTTGACAAAACATAGATTTTGGCTATCAGCCAATAGAAACGCATTGAATAACAGCTTCATACATGGATAAAGAGTCAAAAAAGTTTGTTCTGAAATGTCTGTATATCTGAGAGTTATAAGAAAGATCAGGAAACGTTTTGTTTTGTTGTTTATGTATTTAACCCCTTATTTTAGGCACTAAACTATCTTCATGTATACTTCCATTCATTTTCTTTAACTGGTACCTGGCTACCTTCAGGCTAGTCTTGTGAGGCAAAACAACAGTGTTCATGAGATACTCACCTTTCCAAAGAGGGGTCACATTAGTGTGCAGCCCAAATGATTCAGATGCTACAGACAGAAGTTGGCTAATCAGATGTACCGACTTCAAACGAGTCCTGCGACGCTTGTGGGGGTCGTAAAACATAATAGTTTGTGTGCAAAACTGTTCGGACTCTGCTGACTTTTTTTAGTGACAAGACCGATTTTCGGGATGTCTCATGGTCTGACAAACATCGCTCAAGCTCTGCCACCTTTCACCGCAGATGCAGAAGGGCACCACCGGCGGATGCAGTAGATTGCGATGCAGCCCAAGTGTAGCGATTGTCGTCGGGAGAAAGAGAAGAGGACCAAGTTGCAGCGTGGTAAGTATTCATAATACTTTTAATAAATACGAATACTTGAACAAAACACGACAAACAAACAGTTCTGCAAGGTACAAAACAGAAAACAACTACCCACAACCCATAGTGGGAAAACAGGCTGCCTAAGTGTGGTTCTCAATCAGAGACAACGACAGACAGCTGTCCCTGATTGAGAACCATACCCGGCCAAAAACACAGAAATAGAAAAACATAGAAAAAAGAACATAGAACGCCCACCCTAGTCACACCCTGGCCTAAACAACATAGAGAATAAAAAGCCACTTTATGGCCAGGGCGTGACACCAAGCTTACATTTATGGATTTTGATGGGGATTATTTTATTATGCTATTTCATTTTCACGGGGCTGTGGACATTGACTGAAGGGGGTTAAATTATTTGATGACGGAAATATATTTAGTATAGTTTTATCTAAAAAGGATAACTTTTTAAATGTTTCACTATTGTTATTTTTATATTATTCACTGAGGATGGTCCTCCCTTTCCTCCACACACACACACACTCATGGCGTTAGATATATTATTCATGTGCTGTATATGTGGACTTTGTGTACATGCACTGCAGTAAGTTGAGCGAGGGGGGGGGGCTGTTAGTAATGCTGACTGTTTGACTGTACCTCCACTCTGTCCTGGTGAAGAATGGGCCTGTCACAGCCCCAGAACAATTCCCAGCTGTGGGCCAGTGTGATTGAGACGCAGGGTTCTGATAACTGGGCCTGACACACAGTAAGGAGAAAGCGTTCAGAGCCACATCTATCATGCTGTAGCCAGGATCTGCTAGCCCCCCAAATCAGGCCAGAAACGATCCACAGCCTGGCCTGCTAAGCCCACCGACACAGTGTTCAGTACCATTTAGACCAGGGGTGTGAAACTAATTTTGCCCCAGGGGCCGCATTTGGTATTCAATGCGTTCTGGATGTCCGCACTGAATTTTTTGTATATTTCTTCACTGTAAAAATGTGTAAAGAATTATCATCTTTCCATCGCTTTGGGAATTGTATATGTTCTGTGACTGTCTAGCTTTCATTTCAGTAAATATTAGAGAGCTGGACACAGTCAAGAAACTGTAGGAATGTAGGTCCATTATCATGTCTACGTAGTTTATATTTGGTTTAAGTAATTGTATATATACAATATCGTTCAAAAGTTTGGGGTCACTTAGAAAAGCACATGTTTTGTCCATTACAATAACATAAAATTGATCAGAAATACAGTGTAGACATTGTTAATGTGGTAAATGACTATTGTAGCCGGAAAATCTATATAGGCGTACAGAGGCCCATTATCAGCAACCATCACTCCTGTGTTCCAATGGCGCGTTGTGTTAGCTAATCCAAGTTAGAAACCCCTTTTGCAATTATGTTAGCACAGCTGAAAACTGTCGTGCTAATTAAAGAAGCAATAAAACTGTCCTTCTTTAGACTCATTGAGTATCTGGAGCATCAACATTTGTGGGTTCGATTACAGGCTCAAAATGGCCAGAAACAAAGTCTTTCTTCTAAAACTCATCAGTCTATTCTTGTTCTGAGAAATGAAGGTTATTCCATGCGAGAAATTGCCAAGAAACTGAAGATCACCGCTGTGTACTACTCCCTTCACAAAACAGCGCATCCAGAATAGAAAGAGGAGTGGGAGGCCCCGGTGCACAACGGAGGAAGAGGACAAGGACATTAGAGTGTCTAGTTTGTGAAACAGACGCCTCACAGTCCTCAACTGGCAGCTTCATTAAATAGTACCCGCAAAACACCAGTCTCGACGTCAACAGCAAAGAGGCGACGCCGGGATGCTGGCCTTCTTTAATCAGCACAACTGTTTTCAGCTGTGCTAACATAATTGAAAAAGGATTTTCTAATGATCAATTAGCCTTTTAAAATGATAAACTTGGATTAGCTAACACAACGTGCCATTGGAACACAGGAGTGATGGTTGGTGATAATGTGCCTCTAAGCCGATGTAGATATTCCATAAAAAATCTGCCATTTCTAGCTACAACAGTCATTTACAACATAAACACTGTATTTCTGATCAATTTGATGTTATTTTAATGGACAAAAAAATGCTTTTATTTCAAAAACCTGGACATTTCTAAGTGACCCCAAACTTTTAAACAGTAGTGTATATATACAGTACCAGTCAAAATGTTGGACACATCTACTCATTCAAGGGGTTTTCTTTATTTGTACTATTTTATACATTGTAGAATAATAGTGAAGACTTCAAAACTATGACATAACACATATGGAATCATGTAGTAACCAAAAAAGCGTTAAACAATTCAACATATATTTTATGTGTGAGATTCTTCAAAGTAGCCACCATTTGCCTTGATGACAGCTTTGTACACTCTTGGCATTATGGGTTATTGTGTGTAGGTTGATGAGGAAATATTTTTTGAATCCATTTATCTACGAGGCTGTAATGTAACGAAACGTGGGAAAAGGGAAGGAGTCTGAATAGTTTCCCAATGCACTGTACACTACTTGAGGCCGAGGCTGTTATTTACCCAGACCCAGACCAGATTGGGATTAAACCAGACCCTCCAGCAGAAAAAGACTCTGGTTCCTGTGTTGGGTTCGTGTGTTTGGCAGGCGTCCTGAATAGGGAGGGCAGGGCAGGACGGGCGCCCAGGGGAGAGATGAGACTTCCCAGTGAAAGAGCCGCAATAATGGGGAATTTCACGGCTGCTGGTTAGGATTGGAACCCCCTGAAAGGACCAGTCTGTGTGAACATCAGCCCCCGCCTGGGGGGGGGGGGTCACCATTGTTGGGGTACGGAGAGGGGACATGGGAGTGACATCATCATCATTAATGAGCCAATGAGAACAACAGCTGTCTCATAGAGCTATTCATACTTTCTGATATTAAGTCTACAGAATCAGTTATGGTTCATGTATTACTGCTGTATTGTCAACTATCACAAACAATATCTAGCCTTTGGCAATAACTGAAATTGAGTCACCAAAAGTTGTTTTGTATGCTTGAATGGAGCTCTCGCTCCCTCTTTCGCTGTATCGCCCGCTTGGGCTCTCTCATCTCTCACTCTCTCTCTCTTTCTCTCGCTCTGAAAGGATGGGTTGTTGTACTCTGAAAAAAGCATGTGTCCCTTTTTTCTGAGCTAGAGATTCAAACAGACCTGGGGTTCTTTTAGGTCACTGCTGCCATTCTCTGTTCTGTGCACCAGCAGCCTCATCAGCCAATCAGATCCCTACATGATGTTTGAAGTTCTTTAACACAAAGAAGTTCTTTGAAGTTATTCATTGTGACAGTGCTCTGTTGAGTGAGCTGACATCGTCAAACCTTACGCACAGAAGCGGAGCTTATATTTGAACCCCAAAGTAGGCTATGTCATGGTGGGTTTTCTACTTTTCCATCTTGGAATTGCTCTCAGACCATCTGGACAGTTTATTTTGAGACTTTTACCTTTATTTAACTAGGCCAGTCAGTTAAGAACAAATTCTTATTGATGATGACGGCCTACACCAGCCAAACCAGGACGACGCTGGGCCAATTGTGCGCTGCCCTATGGGACCCTATGGGACTCACAGCCGGTTGTGATCCGTTGAATCTTTGTTGAATCTTTGTTTTTTTCCTCGTGTGAGCAGTGGGTGAAGTGATGGAATGGGCTGATCAAACCTTGACTAGCCTGCATGATTTGTTCCGATTTGTTCCGCTGGCTTGTACAAACACAGCCCCCTCTGGCTCCCTCAGAAAGCAGCAGAGGAAGAAAAGATGGTGTAAATATATATATATATATATATATATATATATATATATATATATATATATATATAAGTTGAAAGCATATACAGTACATTTCTAGGTATTTATTTGGACAGTGAAGCTAAAACTTTTAATTTGGCTCCATACTCCAGCATTTTGGATTTGACAGTACAGAATAATATCACCTTGTATTTGATGGTATGTTCATACATATCTTTTTTACCGTTTAGAAATGAAAGCACTTTATGTATCTTTTCCCAACCCATCTGAAGGTGTCATAAGTATTTGGACAAATTCACGTATATGTGTATTAAAGTCTCATATTCCTAGCACGCAATGACCTTATCAAGTTTGTGACTCTACAAACTTGTTGGATGCATTTGCAGTTTGTTTTGGTTGTGTGTCAGATTACGCAATAGAAATGAATGTTAGATAATGTACACTAAGTGAACAAAACATTTAAGAATACCTTCCTATTATTGAGTTGTGCTTCTGCCCTCAGAACCGCCTCAATTCGTTGGGGCATGGACTCTACAAGGTGTCAAAGCGTTCCACAGGGATGTTGGCCCACGTTGACTCCAATGCTTCCAACAGCTGTTTCAAGTTGGCTGGTTGTCCTTTGGGTGGTGGACCATCCTTGATACACATGGGAAACTGTTGAGCGTGAAAAACCTGGCACCTACTACCATACCCCATTCAAAGACACTTCAATCTTTTGTCTTTCCCATTCACCCTCTTAATGGCACACATACACAATCCACAATCCGTCTCATTTGTCTCAAGGCTTAACAATCCTTCTTTAACAAGTCTCCTCCCCTTCATCTACAAGTGGATTTAACAAGTGACATCAATAAAGAATCATAGTTTTCCCCTAAATTGACTTGGTCAGTCTGTCATTTTAAAGTAATTTTTATTGTAAATATGAATAGAATATGTTTCTGAACACTTCTACGTTAATGTGAATGCTATCATGATTACGGATATCAATGGATGAATTGTGAATAATGATGAGTGAGAATGTTACAGAGGCACAAATATCATACCAAACTCCGTTCTTGTGTTGGTAACATTATATAAAACGCATTTCTTTGATCTCAGATGGTGATGTTCATTATCTGTATGGTGAATAAAGTGCTTAAATATAGTGAGTCTGTTGCCTTACAGTTAAGGATGGCCATCCTGCTAACTGATATAAGGTACATGTGCAAGAGGTCTTGTGTTGGTACACATTTTGTAGCAGCATGGTGAAGTGTGTCTAGAGTGTGCAGGTAACACCCTGGGCCATTCATGTACGGAACATCACCAAAGGCAACCAAAAAAAGGCTACAGCAAAGTCTTTACTTGCTTGAAATGAAAAACAAGACTTGTTCCTAAATTAAAAGGGAGCTGTTGAATGTGCACCGTAAAGGACATAGTTTAATCAAGGTGAAATCCCAAGTACTTGTATAAGGACACCCCCAATACTATCTCAAAGGTATTTGTCAATGGCCTTTTCTCATTTGCATTCTCCTCGCGTCCTCATCTCCTTCTCAAAACTCATAGGATGAGAAAGCAAGAGGTCCCACCCCTCTGACCTTTTCTCCAATGGGTTTTTAGAAGGAGACAAGGAAAGAGAAGAAAGGACATGAGGAGTATACAATTGAGAAAAGGCCTGTGTGTCTGTCATTTGGCATATTCTGTATACATCAAAGGAGGTTGGTGGAACCTTAAATGGGGAGAATGGGCTCATGTTAATGACTGGAGCAGAATTAGTGGAATGGTATCAAATGCATCAAACAGGTGCTTGATGCTATCCCATTTGCTCCGTTCCGGCCATTATTGTGAGCCGTTCTCCCTTCAGCAGCCTCCTGAGGTATGTATGTATGTATGTATGTATGTATGTATGTATGTATGTATGTATGTATGTATGTATGTATGTATGAGTTGAAGTCGGAAGTTTACACCTTAGCCAAATACATTTAAACTCAGTTTTTCTTTAACCAGCATGCCTACCACATCATTCTGTAGAGATACGCCATCCCATCTGGTTTGCGCTTAGTGGGACTGTTATTTGTTTTTCAACAGGACAATGACCAAACACACCTCCAGGCTGTGTAAGGGCTATCTGACCAAGAAGGAGAGTGATGGAGTGCTGCATCAGATGACCCGGCCTTCACAATCATCCAACCTCAACCCTGTTGAGGTGGTTTGGGATGAGCTGGGCTGCAGAGATAAGGAAAAACAGCCAACAAGTGCTCAGCATATGTGGGAACTCCTTAAATTCCGTTGGAAAAGCATTCCCCATGAAGCTGGTTGAGAGAATGCCAAGCGTGTGCAAAGCTGTAATCAAGTCAAAGGGTGGTTCCTTTGAAGAATCTCAAATCTCAAATATATTTTGATTTGTTTAACACTTTTTGGCAAATTGTTCATCCTTGAGATGTTTCTACAACTTGATTGGAGTTCACCTGTGGTAAATTCAATTGATTGGACATGATTTGGAAAGGCACACACTTGTGTATATAAGGTCCCACAGGTGACAGTGCATGTCAGAGCAAAAACCAAGCCATAAGGTGGAAGGAATTGTCTGAGGTAGGGTTCCAAATGTTTTTATGCAGCATTCAAGGTCCCCAAGAACACAGTGGCCTCCATCATTCTTAAATGGATGAAGTTTGGAAACACCAAGACTCTTCCTAAAACTGAGCAATCAGGGGAGAAGGGCCTTGGTCAGGGAGGTGAGCAAGAACCTGATGGTCACTCTGACACAACTCCAGAGTTCCTTTGTGGCTATGGGAGAACCTTCCACAATGACAACCATCTCTGCAGCACTCCACCAATCAGTCCTTAATGGTAGAGTGGTCAGACGTAAGCCACTCCTCAGTAAAAGGTACATGACAGCCCGCTTGGAATTTGCCAAAAGGCACCTAAAGGACTCCCAGACCATGAGAAACAAGATTCTCTGGTATAATGAAACTAAGATTGAACTCTTTGGCCTGAATACCAAGCTTCATGTATGGAGGAAACATGGCACCATCCCTATTGTGACACATGGTGGTGGCAGCATTGTGCTATGGGGGTGTTTTTCAGCGGAAGGGACTGTGAGACTAGTCAAGATCGAGGGAAAGATGAACATAGAATAGTACAGAGAGATCCTTGATGGAAACCTGCTGCAGAGCGCTCAGGACCTCAGAATGGGGCAAAGGATCACCTTCCAACAGGACAACGACCCTAAGCACACAGTCAAGACAACACAGGAGTGGCATCTCTAGATCGAACATCTCTAGAGAGACTTGAAAATGTCTGTGTTACGATGCTTCCCATCCAACCTGACAGAACTTGAGAGGATTTGCAGAGAAGATTGGGAGAAACTCCCCAAATACAGGTGTGCCAAGCTTGTAGCATCATACTAAAGAAGACTTGAAGGTGTAATCACTGCCAAAGGTGCTTCAACAATGTACTGAGTCAAGGGTCTGAATACTTATGTAAATGTGATTTCAGTTTTTCTTTATTCATAAATTAGCAAAAATGTCTTAACGTGTTTTGTTTTGTCGTTATGGGGTATTGTGTGTAGATTAATGAGAAAAATGTTTTAAAATGAGGCTGTTATCTAACAAAATGTCGAAAAAAAGTGAGCTTGATGGGCCTTCAACACTGGTAGGTTAGCCTGGTGGGCAGCTTGGTAATTTGGACAACTGGTCCCTGTCCACTTCACCAGGGAGTTGACATACAGGCTAATAGTTACTGCATTTCCTAATTTTGAAATTAGCGGCTGTAACTGACATATGTTCCTGCACTCTAAATTTGAATCCCGAATAATGATGCAAAATACTGTTCACTTTTCCTAAATTTCCAGGTTTTCCAGAAATAGTGGTTGGAGGATAACGGATTTCCTGCTTATTCCTTCCTGATTCCAGGAATCTTCCAACTAGGATTTTTGGTAAACCTGGGAATTTTGGGAACATTACCAGAGCTTTGCAACCCCAACCCCAATCGACCAGTGCAGGATCATCTCCTTGCTCAGTATCGAAGGGAAGCTCTTCTTCAGCACTGTAGCTAGGCGGCTGGCAGACTTCCTCTCCAACAACAGCTACATCGATACTGATGAGATGAGAGAGATGCCAGACTTGGCTCTCACACAGTCACATGTAGAGCGCGTTCCTCTGTCCAGGCGTTGCTGACGCATGCCACATCTTAATACGCCTGGATAGGTATTTTACATGAAATGTTACAGCAATCTGGTGCCCTATGACACAGTCAATTACGTGGCACAAAACTATTGGTTGATGCATGCAACGTCTGAGCAGGGGAAAGCGACCTACAATGTGGTAGCTACATACCAAAGTAACAGAGAAGTTTAGCCTCACTTCAGAGAGACATAAGGTAATACATTATCACTTGACATCAAGTTCCAAGACATGTGTAGTAACTTTCTGATTGTTACAATAGCAACAGTGTTGCTATATAGGACATTGGACATTGCTTTAGAATTGCATAATGGAATTATTACATTAGTGGAATAAGGAACAGTCACTATTCCTAGTAGTTACAAAGATTCTCAGCTCATTGTTATGCAATTACCAAAGTATTATGTATCAACATGCTAATAATAAAGGTTGCTCCAAAAGTAGTAACAGTTTTTTTATAGAGGCACAAGAACAGTTTCATGTTAAGTGTTATTGAGAATGCTAACAGTAACCAAATATGTCTATCACATGTCGAAAGGAAACTAAATATCCCAAAACTGCTTTCTTGAACCGACTACAGCCAAGGTAGGTGGACAATCCTGTTAGTTTGTATTCTGAATAAACTATCCCTTTAAAGTTGGTATAGTGTGTGTTTGAAACAAGAACCCACCCTCAGATGACAAAGGGGTTCAAAGTTGCTTCTGCTAAGCATCCAACTTGCTGTTTGCAATGCAAATGGCATTGAATTGAATTCCTATAACCTTTTCAGTGGCATGTTGAAAGAGTCATACAGTACAGTAGTTGAGTATAATAACTGATTTATACTTACTGCATCTGTACAAAATATAATTTGTTAATTGGTTGAATTTGATTATGTACACCTGAGGCAATGGACATTCAGGAGAATGGACATTTACAAAATGTTCAGATAGAAATGTATTGCATAGATCAAATAGAACTGTCAGATTGAGGATTTGAATAGTATAGGAGATTGTGTGTGCTCTATTTATTCTATTTCTATCTTCAACATGCAGTTCCAGATACGGCACCTTTCACTCTTAAAGTCATTGTACAAATCAGTATTCCTGTGTATTAAAGTGAATATGTTTGATGCCAGAAAGAAAACAGAAGAAGCTCTGATAATAGTAGTGCAATACTATCTCATACTAATTGTCTGGTGTCTTTATTTAGAATGTGTATGCAGATGAACTCTGTGCAAAGTGCAAAGTTTGTTATTTTCAGAGGAGAATGAAACAGAAAAAGCATGATGTATTTATTGACTTTTTCCCAGTGTGTGTCTACACAGGTTGTTGTGTAAACAGAGATGAATAACCTTGCAGGTTTGATTGGATCTGACTGATAAACATTAACAACCCCAAATTCCCCTGAAATGACACTGATGACCCAAGTGGGAGTTGTATGTATTATTCCCCATTGGTCAGTAATCATTACACCCCTGCTAACCGTTGATTTAAAAAGAGGAAAACAGAGTAGGTTTCAGGTGAAACTGGTTTGCTTCGCTTCATCAGGATTCCCAAAAATATGGAGAGGTAATTTTCAATCCCGATGACTTCTGTGAACTCCACAGTCAATTCAGCATCATTTATACATTTTTTTAAAATTTTGCAAAGAACTCAACATGATTGTTGAAGGCTGATTTAATAATAGTAGGTGGGATACTTTCAGTAATTTGTTGTTCTCTTCCTACAGTGCACTCAATCTAACGGGGAAGCTGGTGTTTTTGCTGGTCCTGATCTATGGCTGTTATGGTGACCTTCAAGGTGAGAGCTTCTTTGAGAGAGATTTTATTCTTACCCTGGTAACAGTCTATGGGCAAGGTTTGACAGAAATCCATGCTTTGGTTTAGTTTACTTGGACACTGTTTGTTAGACCTGGAATAACGTTAAAACTATGTTTTGTGAATGCTACTATTTTTCAGGGGGAACAAATAGTTACTTTGGAGGCGACTACAACTATTTTAATACAGATCTCAGAAAGTGACTACCTTTCAAAACTAGTTTAATACAGATCTCAGAAAGTGACTACCTTTCAAAACTAGTTTAATACAGATCTCAGAAAGTGACTACCTTTCAAAACTAGTTTAATACAGATCTCAGAAAGTGACTACCTTTCAAAACTAGTTTAATACAGATCTCAGAAAGTGACTACCTTTCAAAACTAGTTTAATACAGATCTCAGAAAGTGACTACCTTTCAAAACTAGTTTAATACAGATCTCAGAAAGTGACTACCTTTCAAAACTAGTTTAATACAGATCTCAGAAAGTGACTACGTCTTTAATATATTTGAATACAGATCTGAGAAAGAAGCTACTTAATATAATTATTTGAATACAGATCTCAGGAAGTGACCACTTTTCTAAAACTATTGGATTGGCTGCCTTCAACTAATGGCATAAATAAATAGAGCACACTCAATCTCCTATACTATTCCAATCTTCAATCTGACAGTCCTATTTGATCTACACAATACATTTATATCTGAACATTTTGTAAAGGTCCATTCTCCTGAATGTCCATCTCCTCAGGTGTACATAATCAAATTCAACCAATTAACAAATTATATTTTGTACAGATGCAGTAAGTATAAGTAAGTTGTTATACTCAACTACTTTACTGTTTGACTCTTTCAACATGCCACTGAAAAGGTTATAGGAATTCAATTCAATGCCATTTGCATTGCAAACAGCAAGTTGGATGCTTAGCAGAAGCAACTTTGAACCCCTTTGTCATCTGAGGGTGGGTTCTTGTTTCAAACACACACTATACCAACTTTAAAGGGATAGTTTATTCAGAATACAAACTAACAGGATTGTCCACCTACCTTGGCTGTAGTCGATTCAAGAAAGCAGTTTTGGGATATTTAGTTTCCTTTCGACACGTGATAGACATATATTGTTACTGTTAGCATTCTCAATAACACTTAACATGAAACTGTTCTTGTGCCTCTGTAATAAAACTGTTACTACTTTTGGAGCAACCTTTATTATTAGCATGTTGATACATAATACTTTGGTAATTGCATAGCAATGAGCTGAGAATCTTTGTAACTACTAGGAATAGTGACTGTTCCTTATTCCATTTATGTAATAATTCCATTAAGCAATTCTGAAGCAATGTCCAATGTCCTATATAGCAACACTGTTGCTATTGTAACAATCCGAAAGTTACTACACATGTCTTGGAACTTGATGTCAAGTGATACTGAATTATCTCATGTCTCACTCTTTATGAAAATATCATTATTAGTCATTTTGAAGATGCATATCTAAAAGCTCTCCAAACCATGTGCTTATGATCATATATTTAGACTAGTTCAACTAACTGTTGTCGTTTTTTGGTTCTTCATCAAATATTTGGCAGCCATCAAATAATGCTTTATTTTGTTTTCATATGACTTGCACATATTCAAATACCTTCAAATAGTATTTGGTTTTATGAGAGGTATTCCAAAATCATTTTCTGAGACCTGCATTTCTTTTGCCTGTAGTTGAAACGCTATATAAAGTATGTTCGACTACCTCAAGTATGTGAAAAGTTTGTATTTACAAATAAACTACAAGATACAACTCATTTCTACCCAGGTCTGCAGTTACCAAATGATAACTTTTTTGCAGTTGTGGCACAAATCCGATGCAAGACAACAGTCCCGATATTAAAAATGTTTGGGCTTCATGTCCAAATAATCTAGAAGTAACTTCATCGAGCTACACAATACATTTTAGATGATTTGGACGTGAAGCCTTAACATTTCTAATATTGTGACTATTAACTCGCATTGGACAGACTTGCAGGTTTGTTTTAACATTATTTAATGGTGAGTTTGGCTCTCTCCATGTCCTACAGATCTCTCAGGTAAGGTGTTCGTAATCCCAATGACGACAAGCACCTCACACGTAAAGCTCCATGCCAACGTCTCAAAGCCCATTTCTGCTATGACCATGTGTCAGAGGTTCAACTCTGAGCAAGAACGAGGCCAGTCCCTTTTTTCTCTGGCAACCCAGTCTCATGACAATGATTTGTTGTTGTACAAACGCTCCATGGGTGTGTACCGAGTGCATATCAGGGGAGATGTACTGGATTTCTTCAGTTTGCCAGATTCAAAAAATGAATGGATCTCCATCTGCTGGACCTGGGACTCTAAAACGGGTCTGACCCAGCTGTGGGTTAATGGGAAGCGAAGTGCACGGAGGATTCTTAAACCTGATACATCTGTAACTGGCACACCAAGTATAATGTTAGTTCAAGAGCAAGACAGTTATGGCGGAGGTTTTGATTCCTCACAATCCTTTGTGGGGGAAGTTACTGACGTCCACTTCTGGGACAGTGTCATCTCTCCCTGTGAAATACAAATGTATATGGAGTTGAATAAATTTACTGCAGGAAATATTCTCAACTGGAAAGACTTGCAGTTCAGTATTGAGGGAAAAGTGTTCATAGAGAAAAGTGAATTTAGAAATGAATGTTATAATTATTAGCAAAAAGAATTGCTCAGATGTGATCAGCAGTCTTATATATTTAGTTGGTTCCTGAAAATTGACTGAATACACATTTACAAGTAGAGAATGTAACATAAGATGCATGTTTGTTGTTCTGCTGTGTCATACTGTTGTTTATGTCTTGAATCAAATCAATAAATGCTTGATTTTAGATTTTCTCTGCTCATGACTCATTGCTGACATAAAAAAGAAATAAACAAAAACTATAATGCTGTTATTATGGATGACCGGTCCTTGCATCCATAGCTCTGCATTCATGGCTCTGTCTATGAATTTGAGAGCGGTTCCAGATCTCCAGGCCCCTCCCTCCCTCAGCTTTTTATCAAAGCAGAGTTGGGGTGACCGCTTTGTTAGTGTTAAAAGGATTCTAGCTTTAAAGACCTAAATGTTGACTCAGAAATGCATGAAGTGAGGCTAAACTTCTCTGCTACTTTGGTCCTGTAGCTACCACATTGTAGGTCGCTTTCCGCTGCTCAGACGTTGCATGCATCAACCAATAGTTTTGTGCCACGTAATTGACTGTGTCATAGGGCACCAGATTGCTGTAACATTTGATGTGAAATACCTATCAAGGCGTTTTAAGATGTGGCATGCGTCAGCAACGCCTGGACAGAGGAACGCGCTCTACATGTGACTGTGTGAGAGCCAAGTCTGGCATCTCTCTCATCTCATCAGTATCGATGTAGCTGTTGTTGGAGAGGAAGTCTGCCAGCCGCCTAGCTACAGTGCTGAAGAAGAGCTTCCCTTCAATACTGAGCAAAGGAGACGATCCTGCACTGGTCGATTAGGGTTGCAAAGCTCTGGTAATGTTCCCAAAAGTCCCAGGGGTACCAGAAATCCTAGTTCTCTTTAAATAATAAAGGATAATATCAAAAAATATACAGCGCTTTCGGAACGAATTTAGACCAGTTATTCTAAAATGTATTAAAAAATAAACATCAGCAATCTACACAAAATACCCTAGAATGACAAAGTGATAAAAGGTTTTTAGAATTGTTTTGCACATTTATATATATATAATCTTATTTACAGAATTATTCAGACCCTTTTGCAATGAGAATCGAAATTGAGCTCGGGTGCATCCTGTTTCTATTGATCGTTGTTCTACAACTTGATTGAAGTCCACCTGTGGTAAATTAAAATGATTGGACATGATTTGGTAATGCACACACCTGTCTATATAAGGTCCCACAGTCGACACAGCATGTCAGAATAAAAACCAAGCCATGAGGTCGAAGGAATTGTCTGTAGAGTTCCGAGAGAGGATTGTGTCAAGGCAAATATCTTGGGAAGGGTACCAAAACCTTTCTGCAGCATTTAATTGTCCTCAAGAACACAGTGGCCTCAAGACTCTTCCTTGAGCTGGCCGTCCAGCAAAACTGAAAAATCTGGGGAAAGGGGCCTTGGTCAGGGAGGTGACCAAGAACCCGATGGTCACTCTGACAGAGCTCTAGAATTCTTCTGTGGAGATGGGAGAACCTTCCAGAAGGCCAACCATCTTTGCAGCACTTCACCAATCAGCCCTTAATGGTAGAGTGGCCAGACGGAAGCCACTCCTCAGTAAAAGGCATATGACAACCCACTTGGAGTTTGCCAAAAGGCACCTAAAGGACTCTCAGATCATGAGAAACAAGGTATAATGAAACCAAGATTTAATTATTTGTCCTGAATACCCAGAGTCACGTCTAGAGGAAACCTGGCACAATCCCTATTGTGAAGCATGGTGGTGACAGCATCGTGCTGTGGGGATGTTTTTCAGCGGCAGGGACTGGGAGACCAGGATAGAGGGAAAGATAAATGGAGCAAAGTACAGAAAGATCCTTGATGAAAACCTGCTGCAGAGCGCTCAGGACCTCAGACTGGGGTGAAGGTTCAAGTTCCAAAAGAACAACAACTCTAAGCACACAGCTAAGGCAATGCAGGAGTGGCTTCGGGAGAAGTCTCTGAATGTCCTTGAGTGGCCCAGACAGAGCCCAGACTTGAACCCGATCGAACATCTCTGAAGAGACCTGAAAATAGCTGTGCAGTGACGCTCAAATCCAACGTGACAGAGCTTGAGAGGATCTGCAGAGAAGAATGGGAGAAACTCCCCAAATACAGATCTGCCACACTTATAGTGTCATACCCATAAAGACTCAAGGCTGTAATCGCTGCCAAAGGTGCTTCTACAAAGTACTGAGTGAAGGGTCTGAATACTTATGTAAATGTACTATTTCAGTTTTTTATTTGTGATACGTTTGCAAAAAATGACATAAACCTGGTTTTGCTTTGTCATTATGGGGTATTGTGTGTAGATTGATAGATTAGATTAGATTATAACAAGGTTGTAATGCAATTTTGGGGGGAAAAATTGAAACTGAATACTTTACGAATGCACTGTATGGGCTGCATGATGCAACTATAGGCTATTGACGATTTGAAAAGGTCACAATAAAAGTTTGCCTCAGGTTGCATACGCTGTTCCCTCATCAAGTGATCGTATTTTCACCCATCAGCCTGCTCTCAATTTAATATTGTCTTTACTGATATGTAAAATTTGCTTAGATTTAGATTGGCCCGTTATCAAATGGGCAGAAGCAGGAGCAGGGGGAAAAGGCATGTCACCCGTATGCATTCCAATAGTGAATGAAGGCCGTTTCAAAATCATGCCAGGTAGGCTATTCCGGTTTTATAGCAGATGAGAAATAAATATTGTAGCAGCTGGGATCCTTTTTTGCTAAAGGGTTAAAACAGAAGAATTAAAAAAAATGTCTTGCACTGGGTTTTGAACTGGCAATCCTCTGAATCGTAGCTCGCAGATCAAGCCCTTCCTTCAGCCCCATCCACAACGCCTTAGCAAGCCGCGAGCCCTGTCCACATCCTGGCATCCTGGCGTCCTGGACACATGTCTAATACTGCTACAGGCTTGATGAAGAAATGCTGGTTCATCTCCAGTCAGGGAGAAGCTGTTCCTGAAAGATGGGAGAGTATAATAAAACTACAATAAAAACAGGATGGTGATATGCATATCATAAACTTCATAACCGGTGCTAAGAAGTTGTGGGGGACCGGCAAAACTGCGGTACAACACTGCCCCAGACCCCAGTGCCAGATAAACCAGGTCTGAAGGGGTTAATTAACGTCTGAAAGAGTGAGAAACTGGTCGCTCCACTGCTTGACCTCTGACCCTGACCAGCAGCCCTGACCTCCCTGACCACATTCCCCTGATAATACGGGAAGATAAAGAGAGAGAGGGGGGGGGGGGTTGTGTCCAGAGGGGTGGAGAGGGAAGATGGAAGGGGTGAGAGAAGGGGGATGTGTGTGTAGAGAGGTGGAGGTGAGGTAGGGGTGGAAGAGGGAAAAGGGGGTAGAGTAGAGAGGGGAGAGGAGAGACTGAGTGGGTGAGAGATGAGGGAGGAAGATAGATGTAGTCTGCTAAAGAGGAATAGAGATGGAGTGGGTGAGAGAGGGGAGAGAAAGAGATGAGTTTAGGAGGGAGGACAGTATCCATCTCAGCTTTCAGACAGGCTGCCCTGGAGGCAGTATTATCAGACCTGTCACTACACACTGATAAGACACAGTGCTCTGGTTGTCCCCGGCTCCAAACGACACATGTAAGGATTCAGTGTTCGTGCTTCCAGTGATAGTAAGGAAGATACTGGAGTCCTGGATTGATTAGTGTCTTGCTCACATGAAAGCATATACACACACACACACACACACACACACACACACACACATACACACACACACACACACACACACACACACACACACACTTAAATACTTTATGGGAATCCACCAATCAAATTTACAGATTGACCACCATTGTTTTTGTAGGTCAGGACTCACGGCATGGGGACATGGCCATCTAAACCTAAATAATCCAAGTTGATCATTTATTGGTGTTTGGGAGATGTGGTCCCACTATACCAAGTTAGTTTTGTGTATGTGGCCATCTCACACCAAGAAGTGACATTCCATTAGTGGCTCAGTGAGGGTAAACTGACCTGAGTCCGTATCCACAAAGTGTCTCAGAGAAGTAGTGCTGATCTGATTTTAGAGGCTACTTATACAGACAATTTGCATAAAACCCATAAACTGTATTTATGATTATATGACAATATTTTAGGTTGACAATAATTATGTCACACACACACACACACCCCGCACACCAGTGGAGGCCCCTCCTCAGAGGAGCCTCCACAGAGGAGCCACCACATCCTACAAAAATGTATTTTTTTTTTTAGATAGAACTATTGTAACGGCTGTCGTGGGTTGAAGAAGGTGAAGAGGACCAAAGTGCAGCATGGTACGTGTTCATGATGTATATTTATTTTAACTCAGAACACTACGACCAAAATAATAAAAATAGACCAACACGAAACAGTTTTGTATGGTGCAGAACACGGAGACAGAAAACAAACAAACAAGCGAATAAAGAAAACCCGAAACAGTCCCGTGAAAACACTGAAATGGAAAATAACCACCCACAAACAAGAGTGGGAAAACAGGCTACCTAATTATGGTTCTCAATCAGAGACAACGATTGACAACTGCCTCTGATTGGGAACCATACCAGGCCAAACACATAGAAATATAAACACAAGAACAAAACATAGAATGCCCACCCCAACTCACGCCCTGACCAACCTAAAATAGAAACATACAAAAGGAACTAAGGTCAGGATGTGACAACTATACTAAATATAGTCATGTCAAACACCTGAATAAAACAAACTGTTTTGCAATAGTCTCAACAGTCTCAACAGCACCCTCTAGGATAGCACCATGGTGTCGCCAGAGGACAGCTATTTTCTGTCCTCCTTTGGCTACATTGATTTCAATACAAAACCTAGGAGGCTCATGCTCCTCACCCCCTTCCATAGATCTACATGGTTTAGTTTAGTTTATTAGGATCTCCATTAGCTAATGCACATGAAGCAGCTACTCTTCCTGGGGTCCACACACAAATTCCAAATACATGAGATACTACAGAACAATAATAGACAAGAACAGAAAATATTACATGAAATAAATACAAAAATATGTAAATAACATATTAAAGATTTATTTAACCAGGAAAAGTCTCTTTTTCAAGGGATACCTAGCCAAAGCAGCAACAATCAATACATAACCGAATAAAAACATACAGCAATATAATGATCCAGCCTAAAAAAAAGCATTTACACAAACTCCTCCATGAATATTTTTAATTCATTCAGTGGCACTAACATATCTAGACGAAGCATGGATTGTAGACTACTCCATGTCTCTAGTGCACAAGAAGAGAAGGCAGTCTTGCCTAATACTGTGAATGTCCTGGGGACTTTAAGTAGCAACCACCTAGCAGACCCGGTAAGACAGGAGTTTACCCAAAAGGGCTTTGTAGCTGAACACATACAATTGTAGCTTTCTGCACATATAAAGTGAGGGCCAACCTACCATTTTGCACAAGGTGCAATGGTGGGTGATTGACTTGGCATTTGTAATAAAGCGCAAGGATGCATGATAAACAGAGTCCAGTCTCTGTAAGACGGAGGAGGTTGCATGCATATACAACAAGTCACCATAATCAAATACAGAGAGAAAAGTGGCCTGAACAAGCTTCTTTCCAGCCATAAGCAGGAAGCAAGCCTTATTACGAAAATTAAAACCACATTTTAAGTTAAGCTTCCTCACAAGATTATCCATATGAACTTTTAAGTACAACTTCTCATCCAACCATAAACCTAGGTATTTGTAGGATGACACTTTTTCAACGGATAAGCCACCAGATGTGACAATGCTAACCTTCTCTGGCAGAGTTTGAACTCTGGTAAAGGTCATGAACTTGTTTTTGTGTACATTCAAGACCAGTTTGAGACCATAAAGGGAGGCCTGTAGTGAATGAAAAGAAGTCTGGAGCTCTTCAGCAGCCTGAACCAGAGAAGGAGCACATTAATAAATGACTGTATCATCTGCATATACACTTGAAGTTGGAAATTTACATACACCTTAGCCAAATACATTTAAACTCAGTTTTTCAGAATTCCTGAGATTGAATCCTAGTAATAAATCCCTGTCTTAGGTCAGTTAGGATCACCACTTCATTTTAAGAATGTGAAATGTCAGAATAATAGTAGAGCGAGTTATTTATTTAATCTTTAATTTATTTCATCACATTTCCAGTGGGTCAGAAGTTTACATACACCAAATATTAGTATTTGGTAGCATTGCCTTTAAATTGTTCAACTTGGGTCAAATGTTTTGGGTAGCCTTCCACAAGCTTCCCACAATGTTGGGTGAATTTTGGCCCATTCCTCCTGACAGAGCTGGTGTAACTGAGTCAGGTTTGTAGGCCTCCTTGCTTGCACACGCTTTTTCAGTTCTGCCCACAAATTTTCTATGGGGTTGAGGTCAAGGCTTTGTGATGGCCACTCCAATACCTTGACTTTGTTGTCCTTAAGCACAACTTTGGAAGTATGCTTGGGGTCATTGTCCATTTGGAAGACCCCTTTGCGAACAAGCTTTAACTTCCTGACTGATGGCTTGAGATGTTGCTTCAATATATCCACATACATTTCCTCCCTCATGATGCCATCTATTTTGTGAAGTGCACCAGTCCCTCCTGCAGCAAAGCACCCCGACAACATGATGCTGCCACCCCTGTGCTTCACGGTCGGGATGGTATTCTTTGGCTTGCGAGCCTCCCCCTTTTCCTTCCAAACAAAACAATGGTCATTATGGCCAAACAGTTCTATTTTTGTTTCATCAGACCAGAGGACATTTCTCCAAAAAGTACGATCTTTGTCCCCATGTGCAGTTGCAAACCGTAGTCTGGCTTTTTTATGGCGATTTTGGAGAAGTGGCTTCTTCCTTGCTGAGTGGCCTTTCAGGTTATGTCGATATAGGACTCGTTTTACAGTGGATATAGATACTTTTGTACCTGTTTCCTCCAGCATCTTCCGAAGGTCCTTTGCTGTTGTTCTGGGATTGATTTGCACTTTTCGCACCAAAGTACGATCATCTCTAGGAGACAGAGCACGTCTCCTTCTTGAGCGGTATGACGGCTGCGTGGTCCCATGGTGTTTATACTTGTGTACTATTGTTTGTACAGATGAATGTGGTACCTTGAAGATCTGACCCCTCTCTCTACCACTTTTGTATAAGGTTGCAACCGGTTATTGACTGTTATTGAATGTGTATGTTTTTACTTGATGGTCAATCACAATGAGTTGTGGCTATGTATTTTTTTTAAGTCTATTGCTTGAGCATGACACCAGACTGACTGGTTTATTTTGAAGTCTTCTGATTGAGCATTATGCCACACTAATTGGTTAATTTTGAGTTCTTATTGTTTAATTATTTTATGAATTAATACTGCAAAAAAAAAGTTTCCAGATTGCCTCGACTCTTTTTATGTTAATTGGTTATAAGAAATGAGTAATTCAAGACCGTGTACTAGCCAAGTGTGATGAAGGGTACAGAAATATAAGTTATGGATTTTGACATTTAAATGTAGTTAAAGAAGGGGTGTGGTGGTGACTTTCTGAACATGTTAAGAGTCGGAAAAAAGTTTAAAGTAATATAGAAAAATGTTGCTATTTCAGTTGGGATTGGGGTGTATTGACCAATCAGGATATTTTTGGGTGTATTTTCCCTTCAAACTTCACCAGAAACAACCAGTTCACATACCCCGGACCCCCTAGAAGGGTGTTGACACTGGAACCCAATGACCCTGACCCCCCCCCCCCCATATCTGACACAAAGTTAGGCCCTTGCCTCAACTCATGTCTCTCATTCATCTCCCTCATTCAATCACTGCTGGGATCCCTTCTCAACACGGTGTAAGTAGCCCTCACATTCCCATTCCCCTTAATATTCTACTATAAAAAATGTTTTAGGTAAAAGTGATTTATGTCTTTGACGATTTTTTAAACATGCTTTGTGTCTCTGTGCGTGCCCCTGTCTGTGCCTATATCGTGGGTCTCCCATCCTCATAAATGTATTTTTCAATTCACCAGCCTCCACCGATACGCACGCACACACACACACACACACACACACACACACACACACACACACACACACACACACACACACACACACACACACACACACACACACACACAGATTCCCAAATGTATTCAGAGACACACACTCCCTCTGACACAAACAAACATTCTGGTCCTGCCCATACTTCACACGCTGATCTCACAAACACACCCAGAGAGCCTCCTTGATGATTCATTCATTGTGCAACATTAGAATTGGACAGTTTCACTGTAATAGTCCAGGGGAGATTCATGAAGACAAAGGGAATGCAGCCAGTGGTCTCTGACAGTTAGATATTACTTATTACACAGAGGTCGAGATGAGTGTAAATCAATGTTGTTTCCAGGCCTGTGAGGGAGTTAGGAAAATATAGTTGTTTGCCAGGGAATGCATCGGCCCAGTACAGGGAGTTAAAATATGATCTTACTTCCTGGCTTGCACACACATTCGCACGCACACACATGCCTGCGCAAGTGAGATTTGGTTGGGTGGGCCCCACCTTCCAGCAAAACATTTTAGTTGACCCCTCTTGACCCCTCTTGACATTTCCATGAAGGCCTGATTCACGTAGTCTCCTCTGAACAGTTGATGTTGAGATGTGTCTCTTACTTGAACACTGTGAAGCATTTATTTGGGCTGCAATTTCTGATGCTGGTAACTCTAATGAACTTATCCTTTTGGGGTGGCAGGTAGCCTGGTGGTTAAGAGCATTGGTCCAGTAACCCAAAGGTTGCTAGACCGAATCTCCAAGCTGACAAGGTAAAAATAGCTCATTCTGCTGCTAAAACAAGGAAGTTAACCCACTGCTCCTAGGCCATCATTGTAAATAAGAATTTGCTCTTAACTGACTTGCCTAGTTAAATGAAGGTTACACATCCTCTGCAACAGCGGTAAATCTGGGTCGTCCTTTCCTGGGTCGGTCCAATTAAGAGCCAGTTTCATCACAGCTCTTGATGGTTTTTGAATGTGCAAAACCCTACCTTGTCACAACACAGCTGATTGGTATTAAGAAGGAAAGAAATTCCACAAATGTACTTTTTACAAGGCACACCTGTTAATTGAAATGCATGGTTCAGAGAATGCCAAGAGTGTTCAAAGCTGTCATAAATACTTTGAAGAATCTCAAATATAAAATAAATTTAGATTTCTTTAACACTTTTTTGGTTACTTCATGATTCTGTATTTGTTATTTCATAGTTTTGATGTATTTACTGGTATTCTAGAATGTATTCATCATTTGCTTTGAGACTCGAACTTTAGCTCAGGTGCATCCTGTTTCCATTGACCATCCTTGGGATGTTTCTTCAACATGATTGGATTCCACCTGTGGTGAATTCAATTGATTGGAGGTGATTTGAAAAGGCACACACCTAAGGTCCCAGAGTTGACAGTGCATGTCAGAGCAAAAACCAACCGATTGTGTCGAGGCACTGATCTGGGGAAGGGTACCAAAAAATGTCTGCAGCATTGATGGTCCCCAAGAACACAGTGGCCTCCATCATTCTTAAATGGAAGAAGTTTAGAACCACCAAGACTCTTCCTATATATGGCTGCCCGGGCCAACTGAGCAATCGGTGGAGAAGGGCCTTTGTCAGGGAGGTGACCAAGAAACCGATAGTCATTCTGACAGAGCTCTAGAGTTTCTCTGTGGAGATGGGAGAAACTTCTAGAAGATCAACCATCTCTGCAGTACTCCCCCAATCAGGCCGTTGTGGTAGAGTGGCCAGACGGAAGCCACTCCTCAGTTAAAGGCACATGACAGCCTGCTTGGAGTTTGCCAAAAGGCACATAAAGACTCTCAGACCATGATGAAACCAATATTTAACTCTTTGGCTCAAATGCCAAGCATCGCGTCTGGATGAAACCTGGCACCTTTCCATAAGGTGAAGCATGGTGGTGGCAGCATCATGCTGTGGGGATGTTTTACAGCAGAAGTAACTGGGAGACTAGTCACCATTGAGGCAAATATGAACAGAGCAAAGTACAGAGCGATCCTTGATGAAAACCTGCTCCAGAGCGCTCAGGGTCTCAGACTGGGGGTGATGATTCACCTTCCAACAGGACAACGACCCTAAGCACACAGCCAAGACAACGCAAGTCTCTGAATGTCCCTGCGAGGCCTAGCCAGAGCCCGGACTTGAACCCAATTTAACATCTCTGAAGAGACCTGAAAATAGCTGTGCAGCATTGCTCCCCATACAACCTGACATAGTTTGAGAGGATCTGCAGAGAAGAATGGGAGAAACTACCCAAATACAGGTGTGCCAAGTTTGTAGCGTCATACCCAAGAAGACTCAATGATGTAATCGCTGCCAAAGGTGCTTCAACAAAGTACTGAGTGATAGGTCTGAATACTTACATAAATGTGATATATAAAAAAAACTGTTATTGCTTTGTCATTATGGGGCATTGTGTGTAGATTGATGAGGGGAAAAAACGATTTAATACATTTTAGAATATGGCTGAAACCTAACAGTGTTGTCAATGGTGTATTGGAGGCGAAGTCAGGTGCAGGAGAGCAGAGTATAATGAACAGACGCACTTTTATTAAAGTTCCAAAAACGAGAGCACTACATAAATCAAACGCGCTCAAAAAAAACAGATCATAAATGTAAAGCGCGTAAACTAACACCACATAAGAAGAAACAATTACACACAAAACATGATGGGAAACAGAGGGTTCAATACAAGTAGATTGATTGGGGAAATGAAAACCAGGTGTTTATGGAAACAAGACAAGACAAATGGATATATGAAAAATGGAGCGGTGATGGCTAGAAAGCCGGTGACGTTGATCGCCGAACGCCGCCCGAACAAGGAGAGGAGCCGACTTCAGCTGAAGTCGTGACAGTACACCCCCCTTGACGCGCGGCTCCAGCGGCACTGACACCGGCCTCGAGGACGACCCGGAGGACGAGGCGCAGGACGATCCAGCCGGCGACGGTGAAAGTCCCGCAGCAGTTCAAGATCCAAAACATCTGCAAACGGAACCCAGCACCTCTCCTCCAGTCCGTACCCCTCCCACTCCATGAGGTACTGAAGGCCCCCCACCCGACGCCTCGAATCCAGGATGGAACGAACGATGCACGCCGGGGCCCCCTCGATGTCCAAAGGGGGCGGAGGGACCTCCCGCACCTCAGATTCCTGGAGCGGACCAGCCACCACCGGCCTGAGGAGAGACACATGGAACGAGTGGTTAATACGATAATCAGAAAGTAGCTGTAATCTATAACATACCTCGTTCACCCTCCTCAGGACTTTGAATGGCCCCACAAACCACGGACCTATCTTCCGGCAGGGCAGGCCGGAGGGGCAGGTTACGGGTCGAGAGCCAGACCTGGTCCCCCAGTGTTTGTCTCACTGGGGTGACGGTCCGCGCTGGCTTTCTGGCTATGCGTGGCTCGCTGGAGATGGACACGGGCGGCCTCCCATGTCTCCTCCGCGCGCCTAAACCAGTCGTCCACCGCAGGAGTCTCGGTCTGACCCTGATGCCACGGTGCCAGAACCGGCTGGTACCTCAATACGCACTGAAAGGGGGGAGGTTAGTGGAGGAGTGGCGACGCGAGTTCTGTGCCATCTCGGCCAAGGGCACACATCCTGGTTGACTGTCTCTACCTGCCCTTTACTCTCGGGGTGAAAACCTGAGGTAAGGCTAATTGAGACCCCCAGACGTTCCATAAACGCCATCCAAACTCTCGACGTGAACTGGGGACCCCGATCCAACACTATATCCTCAGGCACCCCGTAGTGCCGGAATACGTGTGTAAACAGGGCCTCCGCCGTCTGTAGAGCTGTAGGGAGACCAGGCAGAGGGAGGCGACGACAGGACTTAGAAAACCATCCACAACGACCAGGATCGTGGTATTTCCTTGTGAGGGAGGAAGATCCATTAGGAAATACACTGACAGATGAGACCAAGGTCGTTGTGGAACAGGTAAGGAATGTAACTTACCTCTGGGCAGGTGTCTCGAAGCATTACACCGGGCACACACTGAGCAGGAGGAAACATAAACCCTCACGTCCTTGGCCAAAGTCGGCCACCAGTACTTCCCAGTCAGACAGCGTACCGTCGGACCGATCTCCGGATGACCAGAGGAGGGAGATGTGTGGGCCCAACAGATCAACTGGTCACGGACAGCAGACGGAAAGTACATACGCCCAACGGGACACTGGAGGGGAGCGGACTCTGTACGCAACGCCTGCTCGATGTCCGCATCCAGATCTCACACAACCGGCGCTACCAGGCAGGAGGCCGGGAGTATGGGAGTTTGATCCATGGGCCGCTCCTCTGTGTCATACAGCAGGGACAGTGCGTCTGCCTTCTTATTCTGGGAACCTGGTCTGTAGGACAGGGTAAACCCAAAACGGGTAAAGAACATGGCCCACCTTGCCTGATGAGGATTCAGTCTCCTCGCTGCCCGGCTGTACTCCAGGTTGTGGTGGTCAGTCCAGATGAGAAAAGGGTGTTTAGCCCCCTCAAGCCAATGTCTCCACGCTTTCAACACTTTATCCACAGCCAACAACTCCCGGTCCCCCACATCACAGTTACACTCCGCTGGGCTGAGCTTCTTCGAGAAGAAAGCACAGGAGCGGAGTATCGGTGGCGTGACCGAGTGCTGTGAGAGCATGGCTCCTATCCCAGCGTCGGACGCGTCCACCTCTACTATGAACGCCAAAGAGGGATCCGGATGGGCCAAAACTGGAGCCGAAGTAAACAGAGCTCTTAGTTGCCCAAAAGCCCTGTCCGCCTCAGCCGACCACCGCAACCTTACAGGACCCCCCTTCAGCAGTGAGATAATGGGCGCAGCAACCTGGCCAAAACCCCGGATAAATGTCCGGTAGTAATTGGCAAACCCTACTTCCTTTACCGTGGTGGGAGTCGGCTAATTACGCACGGCTACAATGCGGTCACTCTCCATCTCCACCCCTGATGTGGAATTGCGATACCCTAGGAAGGAGACGGCCTGCTGAATGTACAGGCATTTCTCAGGCTTGATGTACAGATCATGCTCCAACAGTCATCCAAGAACCTTGAGCACCAAGGACACATGCTCGGCACGGAGTAAACCAGAATGTCATCGATATACACCACTACACCCTGCCCATGCAGGTCCTTGAAAATCTTGTCTACAAAGGATTGGAAAACTGATGGAGCATTCATCAACCCGTATGGCATGACGAGGTACTCATAATGCCCTGTGGTGGTACTGAACGCTGTCTTCCACTCGTCTCCCTCCAGGATACACACCAGATTATATGCACTCCTGAGATCCAGTTTCGTGAAGAAGCGCGCCCCATGCATTGACTCAATCGCCTCAGAGTGATTTGATTCAGACCTCTTTAGTCAATGCACGGGCGTAAACCTCCATCCTTCTTCTTCACAAAAACGAAACTCGAGGAGGCAGGTAAAGTAGCGGGCTGAATGTACCCCTGACGCAGGGATTCAGAGACATATGTATCCATAGCCACCGTCTCCGCTTGCGACAGGCGATACACGTGACTCCTGGGAAGCGCAGCGTCTGCCAGGAGATTTATCGCACAATCCCCCCATCGATGAGGTGGTAATTGAGTCGCCTTCTTTTTACAGAAGGCAAGAGCCAAATCGGCATATTCTGGGGGGATGTGCACGGTGAAGACCTGGTCTGGACTTTCCACCGTGGTAGCACCAACAAAAACCCCTACACGCCTCCCCAAGCACTCTCGCGACCACCCCGTGAGAGCCCTCTGTTGCCAGGAAATAGTGGGGTTATGCAGAGCCAACCAAGGAAGACCTAGTACCACAGGAAATGCAGGAGAGTCAATGAGAAAGAGACTGATTATCTCCTCATGATTCCCCTGCATAACCATGGCCAATGAGATGGTGGCCTCCTTGATTAGCCCGGACCCTAATGGTCGACTATCTAGAGCATGTACCGGGAAGGGCCTAACTATAGGAAAAATGGGGAACCCTAACCTAATGGCTAATGCTCTGTCGATAAAACTCCCAGCTGCGCCTGAATCGACGAGCGAATTATGCTGGGAATGTGGGGAAAACTCAGGGAAACAAACAGGCACAAACAGTTGATCAACAGAGGCACGCCAGAGTGCCCTGCCTGTTGCCTCGACTCGCAGAGGTACCAACACAGCACCGACCAGCAGTGTGTCCTCTGCGGCCACAGATGGCGCACGTGATGGCTCCTCCCCTAACTCCATGGGTACCGGAGCAGGGGTGCTGGAAGATGGAAACGACATCTGGACGTCCGCGGGTGACCAGCAGTTTATCCAACCGGATGGACAAATCCATCAGTTGGTCAAAGAAAATGGTGGCATCCCTGCAGGCCAGCTCACGTCGGAAGTCCTCTCGTAGGCTGCATCGATAGTGGTCAATGAGGGCCCTGTCGTTCCAGCTTGCTCCGGCGGCCAAGGTCCGGAATTCCAGGTCGAAGTCCTGGGTGCTCCTCGTCCCCTGTCTCATGTGGAAGAGCATCTCCCCACGGCGAGTGAACTCCTCGAAGTGGTCTGGCGCCGTGTCTCCTTCTCTCCACACGGGAATTGACCACTCCAGCGCTCTTCCTGTGAGGCAGGAGACGAGGGAGGCCACTCTCTCCCCTCCTGAGGGAGCTGGGTGCACAGCGGTCAAGTAGAGGTCCAGTTGTAACAAGAATCCCTGGCACTGTGCTGCCGTTCCATCACACTCCCTGGAAAAGGAGAGACGTATCCCACTGGAATTCTCTCCGGATGGAACGGGTGGAGACAACCCTGGTTGTGCTGGTCGAGGCACTGGAGTGACTTCCTGTCTCTCCCAGCGGTCCATGGTCTGGACAGCTCGATCCATCATGGCACCTAGATGATGTAACATGGCCGAATGTTCCTGGACTCGCTCCTTGACTCCTCTAACCGGGGTACCTGCTCCTGCTGATTCCATTAGACGTGTACAATTCTGTCAATGTTGTATTGGAGGCAAAGTCAGGTGCAGGAGAGCAGAGCATAATGAACAGGCACACTTTTATTCCAAAACCGAGAGCACTATATAAATCAAACGCGCTCAAAAAAACTGAACATAAAAGTAAAGCACGTAAACTAACACCACATAACATTAAACAATTACACACAAAACATGATGGGATGATGGTGCTATTAATATAGGTAACGATTGGAGGACAGAGGAGCCTCTTAAAGAAGAAGTTACAGGTCTGTAAGAGCCAGAAATCTTGCTTGTTTGTAGGTGACCAAATACTTATTTTCCCCCATAATTTGCAAATAAATTCATTAAAAATCCTACAATGTGATTTCCTGGATTTCTTTTCTCATTTTGTCTGTCATAGTTGAAGTGTACCTATGATGAAAATTACAGGCCTCTCTCATCTTTTTAAGTGGGAGAACTTGCACAATTGGTGGCTGACTAAATACTTTTTTTGCCCCACTGTATATGTATACTGTATATGGTTGAGTGCCTCCTAGCGTCTTATATCGCTTATGCCTGGGGTTTGGCCTCCACACACACGCACACACACAGTGTGACTAAAACAACATGATATTTACTGTAAGTAACGATAGACAGCTCATTTCTCTATATATGACACAGCTTCGGGAAAGAGGAAGTCCCATTTCTCGCTCCCCCAACCACTTCCCCACCCCCGACACCCCTCACATGGCTATTGCTTTAAATTTCCAATGTGTCACTGGAAATTCTAACCACAACATATTCTCAAGGACCTAATAATTTATAGGAAAGATCTAAAACAATGCAGTAAAACTAAACAAATTTGTCCAGACAGCTGATCATAAGTTTGAATCTAAGGTACAGTCAGTCAGTCAGTCAGTCAGTCAGTCAGTCAGTCAGTCAGTCAGTCAGTCAGTCAGTCAGTCAGTCAGTCTGTCTGTCTGTCTGTCTGTCTGTCTGTCTGTCTGTCTGTCTGTCTGTCTGTCTAGTGCACACTGGGCAGTGCAGGCACAATAAACTCTGATGCCCTCGACCTGGGTGGCATGGCTG
The DNA here is from genome assembly GCF_057628025.1 of Oncorhynchus mykiss. NCBI lineage: Eukaryota > Metazoa > Chordata > Actinopteri > Salmoniformes > Salmonidae > Oncorhynchus > Oncorhynchus mykiss. The sequence goes on from NC_143044.1 coordinate 7,409,279, forward strand.
CGGGCACTGGGTGCCCAGACAGTTCCCTGTATGCTCACGGTGTACTGATTACTTAATTGCCAAGAGACAGTCACCCACAATGCCCTCTGATAGCATCAGGACTTTTCCCAAATCCATGCTACTCTATGGAATTCCTCTTTCTTAGTGAAAAGTATATGTTTTGGTTTGTTGAAGAACTGTTCAACCAGTTTTTTCACAAAAAAATGTTTTCTTTGTGGTCACAATTTTTTTTAGAATTGCTTTGTGATATCGATGTCTCTGTGTTTGTGGTGTGTGTTGGTGGGTGGATGTGTGTGTTTGTGTGTGTGTGTCTAATAACTTGAAACTTGAAACTGTCTGTCTGTCTGAATGTGTGTGTGTGTGTGTGTCCCTCTCCCTCAGTCTGTAGTATCTCTGTGTGTGAGTGTACAATGCAGGGCTGTATAGAGAGCTGAGGAAAGGGGGAGTCATGAGAACCTGGGTGACTGCCAGACGACCCTGAAATGACCCCTGACTTCATCAGACAGAGAGACAGACAGAGTGAGTAAGAAAGATAGAGGGAGAGAGAGGGGCAATTCAGAGCTTCCATTCTACTCCCCCTCTCCCTTGTCACCTTTTCTGCGGCACACACTTGTTGCAGCCTTGTAAGCCTGGCGCCTTCTGGGCACGGATATTAGGGCATTAGGGATGAAAGGGTAAGGGCCGCCACCCTGACTCCCTTGAGTTTGTGTGTCTCTCTCATTCCCTCAATCACATGTTTGTCGGTATGTATCTCTCTCTCTCTCTCTCTCTCTCTCTCTCTCTCTCTCTCTTACTAGTTACCTGTCAAAAACTGTAATCAATAATGTAACTTTTGGATTACCCAAATTCAGTAATGTATTCTGATTACATTCCATTACTTTTAGTATACTTAACCGGTCAGAGGCATTAGAAGAAGACAAATGTATGTTACCAATTGAACCACATCTATTGCAGGATAAATCAATGTTGAAGTTTACATAGCTGGCCATATATGGATGTTACATTTTTTGTGTCATGGAGGACTATTTATTGAAAAATAAATACTGAACACTACTGAAAACTGCTATTTACATGTGAAAAATGGCATATTCAACATTTGCTATAGGCCTATTGTTAAACTTTTTATTGGTGACACTTTAATATCTTGATACAGATTTAACAATAAAAAAAAAACGTTTTCCCGCCTCTGTTTTTGTAAAAAAAAACTGAGGGATGGGCCCTGAGAAATGTAACCACTCTCAGATTAATAGACAGACCTATGAATGCAAGGACTGACCATCCATGATATCAAAATGATTGTTTTAACCATGTTTTTAGGCTATATAGTGTTGTTTTTTTCTACATTTACAACGTTTACAAACGTTGGAGAAAAACAAGCTTATATTTTGTCGTAAAGTGTGACAGTTGAACTAAGCTCATGAGACATTTATAAGTTATGGATGGAAAAGTGAATGGATGTAGCAACTACAGATTGCCCCTTTTAAGTCTATCAAAAGTGTGCTAGTGTCACGAATTCCGCCGAAGATGGTGCCTCTTCCTGTTCGGGTCGGTGCTCGGCGGTCCGCGTCGCCGGCCTACTAGCTGCCACCGATCCCCTTTTCTGTTTCAGTTAGTTTTGTCTGATTAGTTTCACCTGTTTCTTGTTTGGGTTTTGTTTTGGGCTATTTAAACCCGGTAGGCCACCCAGCTTTTGTGCGGGCTTGTTTTTCTGTTCATGGTGTGTGGATGATTGTGGATTCCGTTTTTCGTCCTGTTTGTTGGACTGGGTATTTATGCGCCCTTGTGTTTGGCGTGACCATTACTCTGTTCTTGGAATAAAGATCCACGTTTTGAACTACCCTGCTCTCTGCGCCTGACTCCTCCACCCACTACTCCTAGAAGCCATGACAGCGAGTTTGAACATGTGTCCATTAGGCCTGTGGATTAAATGTTTTTATCAGCATGAATTAGATTGAGCAATAAAAGCCCCACTTTTATTCCATAAACTGGAATCCGCACTGTGCAGCTGTTGCAAGAGTGCATTTTTCACTGGCTGTCCACTGGTTTCAAAAACAATGATTGATAGGCAGCTTAAACCTCTTGAATTCAATCATTATTGGGTTCAAATACACGTTTAGATTTGTGAACAGCCATCCACAACAACCACAATCCGTAAGGCGCAAACAGCTAAATGAGAGAGCAACAGTGTAATTCACATCAATTCGCTATGTAGATAACAATAATGAGTGATGTCGGTATCGCCGTAGACTACACCACTGCTGTCATCCTTACCTCAACTATTCAAGTTGGATAATCTTTGGAATGCCGACAGCAGTCGTATCACTGGAAAACATAGCTTGGACTGTAGCCTACAAAAGCCTATTCCTGCTCTTTGCCCGCGATCCATCAAACCCATTTGTTGTGTGATCATAGTGGTCTCTGACTTGTGGTCAGATACGCTCAGGTGGAGCAAACTTAAACTTGCGCCTTCTTTCAATGCTGATATGAATGTCATTGAGAAAAAAGAGAAGTGTCAAAGATTTTTTTCTCGTAATGCTCCTTTCTGAATTTAAAAGTAATCCTCAAAATCAAGTTTTTCAAAAGCATCTGTAATGTGATTACATTTTTTTTGCTGGTAACGTAACGAATTACAGTTAAAAAAATGTTGTAATCCATTACTCCCCAACCCTGCACATACACACACACCACAGGAGGTTGGTGGCACCTTAATTGGGGAGGACGGGCTCGTGGTAATGGTTTAAGCGGAATAGGTGGAGCGTTATCAAATACATCAAACAGATGGTTTGACGCCATTCCATTTGCTCCGTTCCAGCCATTATTATGAACCGTCCTCCCCTCAGCATCCTCCATTGACACACACAAACACACACACACACAAACGCAGTACATGATGGATCCATGGAAAAGAAAAACACCATCAGACAGTAAATGGACATAATGATGGGACGGACATAAGTGTGATTTAGGTGATAGCTCTGACTGTCACTAGATAATCCTGGAGCTCCATCCTCAGTGAAACCAACATTTCCCTGCCTGTCAGCTGCTTGCTCTCTATCTGCTCCATAGTCAGGGCTCTGTCTCTGGGGACACACTTGCTCTCTCCCCTCACAAGGTGTTGACAGTCTGTTAACACAGTACTCAGCGGGGTCCCTGGTAACACATCTCTCATTTTCTCACATTCTCTTTATCTCTTGCAGGCTATGCTAGCTGGCCACACAGCCAGCTGAGCTAGACCCATTAGGTCACTGGCTCCAAGTCTTACGCAGGCAATGTATGTTTACATTAGTTGTGAGTTAATATATGTCTTGTTCTCCCATTGGATAGTCTGTCTTGTTTAGATCGCATCATATCCCATATACCGTGCCTTGCGAAAGTTTTCGGCCCCCTTGAACTTTGCGACCTTTTGCCACATTTCAGGCTTCAAACATAAAGATATAAAACTGTATTTTTTTGTGAAGAATCAACAACAAGTGGGACACAATCATGAAGTGGAACGACATTTATTGGATATTTCAAACTTTTTTAACAAATCAAAAACTGAAAAATTGGGCGTGCAAAATGATTCAGCCCCCTTAAGTTAATACTTTGTAGCACCACCTTTTGCTGCGATTACAGCTGTAAGTCGCTTGGGGTATGTCTCTATCAGTTTTGCACATCGAGAGACTGACATTTTTTCCCATTCCTCCTTGCAAAACAGCTCGAGCTCAGTGAGGTTGGATGGAGAGCATTTGTGAACAGCAGTTTTCAGTTCTTTCCACAGATTCTCGATTGGATTCAGGTCTGGACTTTGACTTGGCCATTTTAACACCTGGATATGTTTATTTTTGAACAATTCCATTGTAGATGTTGCTTTATGTTTTGGATCATTGTCTTGTTGGAAGACAAATCTCCGTCCCAGTCTCAGGTCTTTTGCAGACTCCATCAAGAAAAGCAGGCCCAAACCATGATGCTGCCACCACCATGTTTGACAGTGGGGATGGTGTGTTCAGCTGTGTTGCTTTTACGCCAAACATAACGTTTTGCATTGTTGCATTGTTGTTTTGCATCTTTCACGCCCAATTTTTCAGTTTTTGATATGTTAAAAAAGTTTGAAATATCCAATAAATGTCGTTCCACTTCATGATTGTGTCCCACTTGTTGTTGATTCTTCACAAAAAAATACAGTTTTATATCTTTATGATTGAAGCCTGAAATGTGGCAAAAGGTCGCAAAGTTCAAGGGGGCCGAATACTTTCGCAAGGCACTGTATATATAAAATGATAGGTGTGGCTTTTCTAGTGGGTGATGAGTAGGTATAACCTTGGCTTCTCTCTGCCACACCACATCCGTTGTCTATGTCTCTTAGGTTTTTACAGTTTTTACAGACTTCTGAATCACTTTAAAGCTACTGGTTGAAGTGAATGTGTGTAATGATTTGGAAGTTGTGTAATCAGGTGGACTCTTTACGAGGAGACATTTCTTGGAAAATAAACAGTCATTAAAGTGCTAAAAACACAAGTAGACCTCGGAGCTGGTCAGCTGACCTCTATACCAGGCGGTGACTCCTGAACAGCTCTTCAATGGGCTACCCAGACCTCTCTTTTACACTGCTGTTACTCTCTATTCATCTATGCATAGTCACTTTAACTCTACCTACATGTACATATTACCTCAACTACCTCAACTAACCGGTGCCCCCGCACATTGACTCTATACCGGTACCCCCTTGTTATTTTAATGCTGCTATTTAATTATTTGTTACTTTTAATTTATTATATATTTTTTTTACTTATCTATTTTTTTACACTTACTTAAAAAAAATCTTAACTTCTTAAGGCATTGTTGGTTAAGGGCTTGTAAGTATGCATTTCACTGTAAGGTCTACCTACACCTGTTGTATTCGGCACATGTGACAAATACAATTAGATTTGATTTGATTTGCAGCAGACCACAGGACAATTCACGCCAGCTTCTGGTTCTGTGTTTCTGTGCTCCCATCAGAGATTTTAAGAACCTCCATCCGAAGTAGCAATTCAGATAATTAGCCTTGCCCAAGTGTGAGCTGAGAAAAGCAAGTGTTACTGGTTTTTGGAAATGTGTGTGTGTGAGGGTTGCCTGCCTACCCAAACTCCTTGCTCCGGCCAAACGCTATGCCACACCCACAGATGTTAGAGTTGCTTCTTTGCAATGAGTCTGGATCTGAATAGCTCCCGATTTCTAGAATGCAAACACATTCTAACCAATTTTAAAAATTCACCATTGGCTTTGATACTCTGATCGGTTAGAGATGATTCAATCGCTGACGACACCCCTCATTTTGACAGGGGGGTGCTTGTGTGTGTGTGAGACAGCAAAAAAAAGGTAGCGAGTGAAAGACCTAAAGAGGAAGAGAAAAAGAGGGACAGTGCAGGTAATACCACTTTCCTCTATATCCCTCCGTCCTCCCCCACCTCCAGCCCACTTGATGCCCAGATGCTAGAGGCTGGTTTTGAGAGCTCCTGTGACAGAAGACAATGCTGCTGTTGTGGGTGGGGCCTACGGGGCAAGTGCAGCCAGCAGCCACCGTGAGGTGCAAATCAAGATACACACACGCATGCACACACACGCATGCACATACACACACACACACACACACACACACATAACACACACTCCGACAGATGTTCTTCATTGAAGTGCGATTCATATGCTGATCTGGCAACAATGTCATTTCCCAATGTCCAACTGTCATCTACCTCCACCCCTGCAACTGTACCCTGTTCCTGTTCCTGTTCCTGTTTGTCTCTGACTCAGCTGTCTGTCGCTCATTAGCAGCCTTTAGCCCTGAGTAGGCGCTTTGGTCCTCTCTACCCCTGCCCCCCACAACCCCCATCTAATGCCCCCTGGCCCCCAGGCTCTACCCCAGGAAATGCCCTAATCCCCCAGGCCAATAAAACACAGATGCTGCCCCTCTCTCTGGAGACACTCCCTCGCTCTTCCTGTCCCTCACATGAATGACGCTAGGCTAGCAGTCTCTCTTCTCTCTCTTTTTCCATCTCTCTTTTCCTCTCTCTCTGCCCCCCCCCCCTACTCTCTCCTCTCTCTCTCTGTATCTCTCACTCTGTCCTTCTCCTCCTCTCCTCTCCTCTCCTCTCCTTTCCCATTTTTAACTGGCGCCAAAGCTAAAACGTTTTCCCTCTAACATGAAAACAAGCTATTTCTGACCGATCTCTCTTGATATGAAGCACATGGCAGGTCTCTTGTTTGTTTTGTGCCCAGGAGCAAGAAAGCGGTCTAGTTTATATACACAGCAATTACGCACATTCATGCATCAACAGCCACATACAAGCTAACACATACAGTGCATCCTTGGACAGACAAACGTACTCTGAACAAATAGTTAGGATCACCACACACACACCCACACACACACACAGGCACACACACAGGCACGCCCACACACGCACACACAGACATGTACAGACACAAAGTCTTTACACAGACCCATAACGTGACACATTTTGCCAGTTGGTTTGTTTTGGAGCGGTGGTTTTTGTGGATGAATGGCCCTGGTCTACTGGCAGTTAGCTGGCCTCCATGAACACAGTGTTGTAACAGGCTGGCTGTCAGCTGGGGCCCCGAATCCAATTCAGGAAATTAGGACTTTCCTACGCACTTCTCAGTTGTTGTTATCCAGACTCACCCTATACAGCTGCGTAATGGGCTTTGCAGGTGTGGTTCCCTCTTGGAGTTTTCATTCAATAGGGTTTTCAGTGCATTTTTCTTAAGCCATCCCTTTATATACTCCATGTCCATGACATGGCTCCATGTCATCTACAAGACCCTGCTAGGTAAAGTCCCCCCTTATCTCAGCTAGCTGGTCACCATAGCATCTCCCACCTGTAGCACACGCTCCAGCAGGTATATCTCTCTAGTCACCCCCAAAACCAATTCTTTCTTTGGCCGCCTCTCTTTCCAGTTCTCTGCTGCCAATGACTGGAACGAACTACAAAAATCTCTGAAACTGGAAACACTTATCTCCCTCACTAGCTTTAAGCACCAACTGTCAGAGCAGCTCACAGATTACTGCACCTGTACATAGCCCACCTATAATTTAGCCCTATCAACTACCTCTTTCCCAACTGTATTTAATTTATTTATTTATTTTGCTCCTTTGCACCCCATTATTTTTATTTCTACTTTGCACATTCTTCCATTGCAAAACTACCATTCCAGTGTTTTACTTGCTATATTGTATTTACCTTGCCACCAAGGCCTTTTTTGCCTTTACCTCCCTTCTCACCTCATTTGCTCACATTGTATATAGACTTGTTTATACTTTATTATTGACTGTATGTTTGTTTTACTCCATGTGTAACTCTGTGTTGTTGTATCTGTCGAACTGCTTTGCTTTATCTTGGCCAGGTCGCAATTGTAAATGAGAACTTGTTCTCAACTTGCCTACCTGGTTAAATAAAGGTAAAATAAATAAATAAATAAATATACAGTGTACCTTAAATCAGAATTTTGTCTACATAAAAAAAATTATAATAATAAAAAAAATGTAAGCATTTCGCTACACTTGCATTAACATTTGCTAACCATGTGTATGTGACAAATAAAATTGGATTATTTAACTAAGCAAGTCAGTGAAGAACAAATTCTTATTTACAATGACAGCCTACCCCGGCCAAACCCAGATGATGCTGGACCAGTTGTGCGCTGCCCTATGGGACTCCCAATCACGGCCGGATGTGGTACAGCCTAGTTTCAAACCAGGGAATGTAGTGACACCTCTTGCACTGAAATGCAGTACATTAGACCGCTGCGCCACTCGGGAGCCCGACAGACTAGAATACATTGAGCGAACAAATTCAGAAAATAGTAATGCCGTCTACTGCATCTTCGTCTCCGTTTCAGCACCAATTGGTACATTTAAAAATGCTCTGATCTTGTAGATTATTTAGGCAATTTTCGGTGTAAGGAAAGTTTTATGAATCAAAGTGGTAGATTGGTGTGTAGGTCTGTGAGTGTGCAGATCTACTCATGTTAACAATAATCACTTTATTGTGTTGACCTTCCAGAATGTCTGAGGGTCTGTGTGTGTGTAGTGTGAGTTGTGTGCAGACCACATGCCCTTTTGCCCTTCCAGTCTCCAAAGTGCCCTTTTGGGTGGTGGTATAACTTCCCGGTTTTGCCATTGTTGTTCAGAACCCACTGCCAGTGAGTCGTTGTGATGTCCTCAAGTTCACCTGTTGATCTTCCATGTATGGATCTCCAGCGCCTGGTTGTGCCTGTTTCCCAGTCTGCCCTGTACAGAGATCGTGGGCTCCCGGTATCCAAACATGCATGGTTTGAGAGATGAGTGTGTACAGCTAGTTAGTTACCTAGTTTAAATATAAAAATTGCTTACAATTTTTTTTAACCCTTTTTCGTGGTATCCAATTGGTAGTTACAGTCTTGTCTCATCGCTGCAACTCCCGTGGGACTCGGGAGAAGCAAAGCTCGAGAGCCGTGCGTCTTCTGAAACACAACCCAACCAAGCCGCACTGCTTCTTGACACAATGCCCACTTAACCCAGAAACACCAATGTGTCAGGGGAAACACCGTACACCTCGTGACCATGTCACCATGCACTGCACCTGGCCCACCACAGGAGTCACTAGTTCGCGATGGGATAAGGACATCCCTGCCGGCCAAACCCTCCCTCAACAAAGCTGGGCCAATTGTGAGCCACATGCTGATCTGCAACAACGTCATTTCCCAATGTCCAACTACCCTCCAACCTGCCTTTAGCTACCATGTTTCTGTTTGTTATTTTGAGCACCTACCTCCAGAAAGGTCTTTGCACGGCCCTGTGTTTGTGTGTGCGTGTGTGTATTGCGCATGTGCACGTGTGCGCTTGGATGTGTGTGCACTTGGATGCACGAGAATGTCCATATTATGTTTGTCACTTCCGGTATTTCTACCCAAGTTTCCTTGTGACCAAAATCCCCACTGATTAAGTTGTAGAGAGTATGTGTGTGTTGACAGAAGCACCCTGCTTTGAACACCCAATGGGAAAAAAGGATTCCCTCTACAAAATGCTCACTGAGTCACATGGCCTCCCTCTCCCACTGTTTAACAGCTTTTCCCTTTGTTCTGCCCAGTCTGGGGTCAAAAGGTTAGGGTCCAAGGGTCACACAGACCCATTTCTGCTGGAGCAGTCAGACAAAGAGCCTCACTCACACACCAACACCCAAACACACAAAGTTGCGTGTGTACATACAGGCCCTCCTGACCTCCACACTTCATTAAGAGTTGGGGGAGTAAACCAAAGAGACTGTGTTCTCTTCATTAATACGTTGTTTTCTTTCCTGGGTGCTTGAGGGGCCCCTTGAGGGTTTCCATTGGGGCCCCTAGCCCCCCGGCCGGGCCCCCTGGCTCTGTGCAGCTGTTTGAGCCAGTGACCCAGGACCGGTCCAGATGGGCTGCAGGCCCATGCCAGCTCTAAGGGCCTCTTTGACTCACACTCCGTCCAAATAGTTCCATGATTGTAAAGTTGCGTTTGTTCTCAAAACACTCGCTCTCTCCTTTTTTTTGCTCCTTTTTCCTTTGGCTTGCATTTTTCCCCTCTGGAAGTGAAGAATCAGAAACACAGCTCCATGTGTTTCTGTGTGTTTTTGCATGTTTTGGTATTCTGATACATGGGCCAGCACTCTGGGCTGATCCCTGAGAAATGTGCCCTCAATCTTTTCATTAGATGACAGATGCAGTGGATTTATAGTCAGATGGGATGGGCTTCGACTAGGCCAATCGTCACCATCACAGGCTGCACAGTATGTACCCTTACTGGACAAACCAGTCATGCTTACGAAACTATTCTCTACATTGTGCATTTCAGACACGAAACGCCACATATTCGTTTAACCACTTATTAGAAAAGATTATAGTACATGCACAACATTATCGTGGCGTAAGGCTCTGTTCCTTCTTGGTAGCTCACCACCAGAGTGTGCATCGATTTTATACACCTGTCAGGAATGGGTGTGGCTGAAATAGCCAAATCCAGTCATTTGAAGGGGTGTCCACATACTTTTGTAGATACAGTGCATTCGGAAAGTATTCAGACCATTTTCCTTTCTCCAAATGTTGTTACGTTTTACGTTGTAAAAGGCACATGACAGCTCGCTTGGAGTTTGCCAAAAGGCACCTAAAGGACTCTCAGACCATGTTAAACAAGATTTTCTGGTCTGAGGAAACCAAGATTGAACTCTTTGACCTGAATGCCAAGTGTCACGTCGAGAGGAAACCTGGCACCATCCCTACGGTGAAGCATGGTGGTGGCAGCATCATGCTGTGAGAGGGTTTTTCAGCGGCAGGGACTGGGAGACTAGTCAGTAACGAGGGAAAGATGAATGGAGCAAAGTACAGAACCCTGAAGAAAACCTGTTCCAGAGCGCTTAGGACCTTTATTATTATGGCCAAACAGTTATATCTTTGTTTCATCAGACCAGAGGACATTTTTCCAAAAGTAGTATCTTTGTCCCCATGTGCAGTTGCAAACCATAGTCTGGCTTTTTTATGGCGGTTTTGGAGCAGTGGCTTCTTCCTTGCTGAGTGGCCTTTCAGGTTGTGTCGATATAGGACTCATTTTATTGTGGATATATATACTTTTGTACCTGTTTCCTCCAGCATCTTCACAAGGTCCTTTGCTGTTGTTCTGGGATTGATTTGCACTTTTCACACCAAAGTACATTCATCTCTAGGAGACAGAACGCGTCTCCTTCCTGAGCGGTATGACAGCTGCGTGGTCCCGTGGTGTTTAGACTTGCATACTATTGTTTGTACAGATGAATGTGGTACACCTCCAGGTGTTTTTGATATTGCTCCCAATGATGAACCAGACTTGTGTAGGTCAACAATGTAAACTTCTGACCCACTGGAATTGTGATACAGTGAATTATAAGTGAATAAATAATCTGAAATAATCTGTCTGTGAACAATTGTTGGAAAAATGACTTGTGTCATGCACAAGTAGATGTCCTAACCAATTTACCAAAACTATAGTTTGTTTACAAGAAATTTGTGGAGTGGTTGAAAAACAAGTTTTAATGACTCCAACCTAAGTGTATGTAAAGTTCTGACTTCAACTGTAATTGGGCTGCAATCTGAGGTGCAGTTACAATACAATACAATTCTGTACAAACTGTCCCTAGCTACCCCACTGTGTCTCTCACAGCCTGTTTGAGTTCAGTGTGTACTGGCGGCTATCTATTGTTCCACAGGAAGGTTCTTCACAAACAACAGATGACTTAATAAATATGAGAGCAGTGAACCAAGCCTTGAAGAGTGAGCGGTCTCTAATTTATGTCGCAATGCTCAATCCCTCTGTCTTCTTCAAATTACTAAACACATCGCATTATTAGATTGCTATCTGAAAGCCAATTACTATTCACTTTTGTTATTTTCACTAGTCTCCATAATCTGTTTCCTTCAACTAGGACTCCCTTCTTCCCAATACTCAAACGACATTCTGCTTTTCCCCCTATTGCAAGGTTTAAAACAAAAAACAAACATGATAACTTTCTCCATATTGGAAGGCAATGTTTTGACTTTAGTATACCTTCAAAAACTTAATCTATATTATTATTACCAATCTCTATTGGATATTCACTTTCTGATTCAATATTTATATATATATTGTCGTGGAAATTCTTACAAAGGGACACTCGAAATCAATCTTAAATTAATCATTGTTTATTTGTCTTGGTGTTTGACAGACCCCTAGATAACGGTTGGAACCTCTGGAGATGCACCATAGAACACATGTCAATCAGGAGCTCTGCCTGGGCAGTCCCAGCAGTTGTCTTATATATTGCTATACACAGACAAGTTATATTTGCATTATTTAGCATAATTACTCATTACCGTTGTAATGTGACAGACCAATGTGACAGACCAATACCTCACAAGGCTTTTTCTCTCTAAGCTGAGACCTTGAAACTGATATATATTTAGTTCGTTCTCAAAACAAGGTCTGGGCATATTGTCAAATTGCAGCTAATGATAGTGAGGATTTGTTCAGTCAGCAAATGGCATGATTACAGCAATTGGTTTATAGAACAGAACATAAAAAGAACACAGAGATTAGTTATAAGAAAAGCACAAACATTACATTTCCAATATAATGTCTTCACAATTATTCTACAATGTAGAAAATAGTCCAAGCTTTTTACTGATACAGTATTTGGTTATTCAAACAATAAAACATCATACAGAGAGAAGATGAGACATTAAACTGATGCAGAGTAGCACATCTAAGCCATGACATACCATGACGGAGCATAAAACTAAATACAATATAGTACCGAACCCAAAAAACAGCAACCAACGGTGGCTACACATAACCACCAGTACTATGTAAATAGCAAAACGTCACTACTGATACTGTTAAGAAGTACAGTTGAAGTCGGACGTTTACACTTAGGTTGGAGTCATTAAAACTCATTTATCAACCACTCCACAAAATTCTTGTAAACGAACTATAGTTTTTGTAAGTCGGTTAGGACATCTACTTTGTGCATGACACAAGTAATTTTTTCAACAATTGTTTACAGACTTACAGACACTTATAATACACTGTATCATAATTCCAGTGGGTCAGAAGTTTACATACACTAAGTTGACTGTGTCTTTAAACAGCTCAGAAAATTCCATTAAATGATGTCATGGCTTTAGAAGCTCCTGATAGGCTAATTGACATCATTTGAGTCAATTGGAGGTGTACCTGTGGATGTATTTCAAGGCCTATCTTCAAACTCAGTGCCTCTTTGCTTGACATCATGTGGAAATCAAAAGAAATCAGCCAAGAAATCAGAAAAAACATTGTAGACCTCCACAAGTCTGGTTCACCCTTGGGAGCAATGTCAAAACGCCTGAAGGTACCACGTTCATCTGTACAAACAATAGTACGCAAATATAAACACCAGGGGACCACACAGCTGTCATACCGCTCAGGAACGAGACACACTCTGTCTCCTAGAGATGAACGTACTTTGGTGCGAAAAGTGCAAATCAATCCCAGAACAACAGCAAAGGACCTTGTGGAGATTCTGGAGGAAACAGGTAGAAAAGTATCTATTTCCACAGTAAAACAAGTCCTATATCGACACAACCTGAAAGGCCGCTCAGCAAAACCGCCATAAAAAAGCCAGACTACGGTTTGCAACTGCACATGGGGACAAAATTCGTACTTCTTGGATAAACGTCCTCTGGTCTGATGAAACAAAAATAGAACTGTTTGGCCATAATGACCATCATTATGTTTGGAGGAAAATGGGGGAGGCTTGCAAACCGAAGAACAACATCCCAACCGTGAAGCATGGGGGTGGCAGCATCATGTTGCGGGGATGTTTTGCTGCAGGAGGGACTGGTGTACTTCACAAAATAGATGGCATCATGAAGAGGGAAAATTATGTGGATATATTAAAGCAACATCTCAAGAGATCAGTCAGGAAGTTAAATCTTGGTCGTAAATGGGTCTTCCAAATAGACAATGAACCCAAGCATACTTCCAAAGTTGTGTCAAGGACACCAAAGTCAAGGTATTGGAGTTGCCATTGCAAAGCTGTCACACCCTGGCCATAGAGAGGGTTTTATTCTCTATTTTGGTTAGGCCAGGGTGTGACTAGGGTAGGCATTCTAGTTTCTTTATTTCTATGTTTTCTATTTCTTTGTGTTTGGCCGGGTGTGGTTCTCAATCAGAGGCAGCTGTCTATCGTTGTCTCTGATTGAGAATCATACTTAAGCAGATTTCCCCACCTGTGTTTTGTGGGTAGTTGTTTTCTGTTTTGTGTCTGCACCAGACAGAACTGTTTCGTTTTGTTCCACTTTGTTATTTTGTTTCAGTGTTCAGTTTGAATAAACAATCATGAACACGTACCACCCTGCGCTTTGGTCTTCTTCTTCAGACGAGCGTTATAGAAGCCCTGACCTCAATCCTATAGAAAATTTCTCAAGCTCTGTCAGGAGGAATGGGCCAACATCCACCCAACTTATTGTGGGAAGCTTGTGGAAGGCTACCTGAAACGTTTGACCAAAGTTAACCAATTTAAAGTCAATGCTACCAAATACTAATTGAGTGTATGTAAACTTTTGACCCACTGGGAATGTGATGAAAAAAATAAAAGCTGAAATAAATCATTCCCTTTCATATTTTCTGACATTTCACATTCTTAAAATGAAGTGGTGATCCTAACTGCCCTAAGACAGACATTTTTGCTAGGATTAAATGTCAGGAATTTTGAAAACTGAGTTTAAATGTATTTGGCTAAGGTGTATGTAAACTTCTGACTTCAACTATAGCTGATGCATCTGCGGCATGCACAATAAGAGAGACAATGATAATCTACAACCTAGGCCTACAATAGAGTGTACCTCAACTGTAGGCTCACGTCAAATTTTAAATGCCAGTAAGCTATCAGAGAAGAATAGTTGACCTGATAACTAGAGAAATATGCCCCGTAGATTACTAGATTAGGTTTGCAGACTACAGTTGTCTGGAATAGCTCTCTTGAAAAGAATGTGTCATTAAAGTGATACAACTCTTGGTCAGTGGGGAGATGTAGAAAACTAATGTCAAATTGTTTTTCATATTGTGATGTTATTAAAAACTGTATTTACCAAATACTGTAACTTGGAATGGATACCCCCTTTATATGTCAAGTTTGCATCCAATACATGGTGCATAGGATATTAAAAGTGATGAAAATATTTGTGTTAAGATAGGAATGTGATTTTAGAAGTCATACGAGATAATAATATCCTTTGCACAGTAACTAGCCACACCCCGAGTGAGGTCAGAAAAGCGATTCAGTGTGATGGAACCACTCTTTTCGACCAGAGTGCTTAAAACCTGTTAAGGATATGGCAGACATATGCCCCCTTTGGAGAGATTGGGTACCCCTAGTAAACTGAAAAAAAAATCTGTCAAAAATTGCTAATATATGCATATAAAAATTATTATTGGATAGAAAACACTCTAAAGCTTCTAAAACCGTTGGAATTGTGTCTGTAAGTATAGCAGAACTCATAGGGCAGGCATTCTTCCAAACTAGTTTTTGTGGTCATGAAAGTTGGAGCAACTTTGACGTCATCGCCCCCACCCTTCCCAACCAGTTATGATTCTGGGGAGACTTTCTATCTCTTCCGCTAGATGTCCTCTTTCAGTAGAGCTTTGAATCGTTCAAATCCCGCGAGAATTGACCCTATGGGAGTGAAATTAGTGCGTGCCACGAGAAAATAGGTTGTGCGTAGTGGCGCGAATTGGTCCCAGCCATTCCTTTGTTCCAGCACTCAAGAGAAGGACAGACGATGGCCGATTGAATTGAAGTTTGTTTTGTGTGTCTAAAACATCATAAAGCTTGCTTCTGCACTTAGTTTTACCTGTTTAGTCGACATATAATATGTAATTTTGAAGTTTTGATGCGCAACTTTTCCGGACCAGAGGACGTTTTGGGTGCATTTCAGCTGATGTTATTAGCAGTAGCTAATACAAAGACGCAAGACTTGAAACCAAACGATGTATTGGGTAAGTATGAAGCCTTCCAGAACATTCTGAACGAAGACCATCGAAGGTAAGGGAATATTTATGCTTAAATCTGTGTTTCTGTTGACTCCAACATTACGTAGAAATGTAGCTTGTATCTGAGCGCCGTCTCAGCATATTGAATAGTGTGCGATTTCTGTAACGTTAAAAATAAATCTAACAAAGCGGTTGCATAAAGAAGCAGTGTATCTTTCTAACTATATGTAGAACATGTATATTTAGTCAAAGTTTATGATGTCTATTTACGTTATCTTGCCGCGCTACCTAGATTTCCTGCGGGCATTTTTGAGTCATTTCTGAACGTGAACTCACTGTAAATGGACATTTATGGATATAAATGGCATATTATTGAAAAAAAAAAGTACTGTGTAACATGTCCTATTACTGTCATCTGATGAAGATTTTCAAAAGGTTAGTGAACGATTTATTTTTTAATCCTGCGTTTGTTGATTGCATGTTTTGGCTATTCAAATGAGCTGTGTCTGGTGGTGGTTTGACATATATATGTGCTATGTTTTCGCCGTAAAACATTTTAGAAATCTGACTTGCTGGCTAGATGAACAAGGTGTTTATCTTTCATTTGGACTTGTTAATGTGTGGAGGTTAAATATTTTTAAGAATATTTTTGCGTTCCATGCGCCACCGTTTCAGCTCAACGTGGGAGGGTTGATTCCCAATTGGGAACCAATATCTTAGACAGGTTAAAAGGACTGGCTAAGAATTAACATATCAGACCAGAATGACATGAGACCGTGGTCCACACGTTTGAAATGGTTGAAACTCTCAACCTCAACACAAAGTGAAGAAAATTACCTTACCAGACCAGGATATCGCCAGTCTGCAGCTAAATTGGTTTGGAACTTTGACTATCTACCCGAGGAAGAGGAGAAGAAAACTCTCCTCTCATACAATCACTGGTACGGCTAAGTAGCTGTTATTAGGAAACAGCCCATTGGAGACTGGACAACTAAGAAGAAGGACATTGTGATCTCTGGTGGACAATCAAAGCATGTACAAGTAGCCCACAGGAAAGGCTCACCAAACCAACATTCTTCTGAAGGAGGGCTCGTTCCGATAGAGAAAAGGTGAACGGCATTCAACATGTAAATACATTCTTTCTCATTCCAAATGGGCGGCGGTTCGTGTGCAAGTTATGTGATTAATGTGAGGACAGTCCAATACTTTATCCACTATAAATGTCCCTCCACCCCTTCTCTATATGTGTAACAAGCCATCCTATCTTGTCAGTCTATTAGGGACATTTGTCTCATGTAAGTTTGTATGTGTATTCTGTGTTATTATTTAGTTAGCTAGTAAATAAATAATTCAACCAATTTGTGTAGTACTGAATAGTGCTCAAGGCTGGGGTTTTTGCGGATCGAAGAAGGTTGCGACCATTCAGATTATGAGACTGGTAGGAGGTAGTGATTAATATTAATGTTGTCGATATATAACTTGTATCTTATATATCTATATATCTAGTTTAATTCGGGAGATGGCAACTCGTTAACCTTTCTGATCTCCCCATCCCGGATCCGGGTTCGTGAATACAGACTCAAGCTCATTACCATAACGCAACGTTAACTATTCATGAAAATCGCAAATGAAATGAAATAAATATGCTAGCTCTCAAGCTTAGCCTTTTGTTAACAACACTGTCATCTCAGATTTTCAAAATATGCTTCTCAACCATTGCAAAACAAGCATTTGTGTAACAGTATTGATGGCTAACGTAGCATTTAGCATTAGCATTCAGCTGGCAACATTTACACAAAAAAACAGAAAAGCATTCAAAAAAATCATTTACCTTTGAAGAACTTCAGATGTTTTCAATGAGGAGACTCTCAGATAGCAAATGTTCAGTTTTTCCTGAAAGATTATTTGTTTAGGACAAATCGCTCCGTTTTCTGCGTCACGTTTAGCTATGAAAAAACCCCTGTATCCAGGATTGTGTAAATCTATCAGCAAGCTCATTAGCATAACACAACGTTAACTATTTATGAAAATCGCAAATGAAATGAAATAAATATGCCATCTCTCAAGCTTAGCCTTTTGTAAACAACACTGTCATCTCAGATTTTCAAAATATGCTTCTCAACCATAGGAAAACAATAATTTGTGTAAAAGTAGCTAGCTAGAGTTAGCATTTCGCGTTAGCATTTAGCATTAGCATTAGCGTTAGCATCCAGCACGCAACATTAACAAAAACATAAAAGCCTTCAAATAAAATAATTTACCTTTGAAGAACTTCTGATGTTTTCAATGAGGATACTCTCAGTTAGATAGCAGATGCTCAGTTTTTCCAAAAAGATTCCTTGTGTATTAGAAATAGCTCCGTTTTATACATCACATTTGGCTACCAAAAAAAATCCATAAATTCAGTCCTCAAAACGCAAACTTTTTTCCAAATTAACTCCATAATATCGACTGAAAACATGGCAAACGTTGTTTAGAATCAATCATCAAGGTGTTTTTCACATATCTCTTCATTGATACATCGTTCTTGGACACATGCTTTCTCCCCTGAATCAAATGGTAAAGTGGAAGCAGCTGGCAGTTGCGCACCGAATTCGACGCAGGACACCAGGCGGACACTTGGAAAATGTAGTCTCTTATGGTCAATCTTCCAATGATATGCCTACAAATACGTCACAATGCTGCTAAGACCTTGGGCGAACGACAGAAAGTGTAGGCTCATTCGTTGCGCAATCACAGCCATATAAGGAGAGAATGGAAAACAGAGCTTCAGAAATTCTGCTAATTCCTGGGTGATGCATCATCTTGGTTTCGCCTGTAGAATGAGTTCTGGGGCACTTACAGACAAAATCTTTGCAGATTCTGAAACTTCAGAGTGTTTTCTTTCCAAAACTGTCAAGAATATGCATAGTCGAGCATCTTTTCGTGACAAAATATCGCGCTTAAAACGGGAACGTTTTTTATCCAAAAATGAAATAGCGCCCCTAGAGATCTAAGAGGTTAACTTCTTCGATATAGGGGGCGCTCTTTTAATTTTTGGATGAAAAACGTTCCCGTTTTAAACAAGATATTTTGTCACGAAAAGATGCTTGATTATGCATATAATTGACAGCTTTGGAAAGAAAACACTCTGACGTTTCCAAAACTGCAAAGATATTGTCTGTGAGTGCCACAGAACTGATGTTACAGGCGGAACCCAGATAAAAATCCAATCAGGAAGTGCCGCATTTTTTTAAACCGCCTCAAACTGACTCCCTATATGGCTGGGGAGGAGCTAGGAGTCAGCTTACCCTTTCCACGTTTTCCCCAAGGTGTCTGCAGCATTGTGACGTATTTGTAGGCATATCATTGGAAGATTGACCATAAGAGACTACATCTACCAGGTGGTCGCTTGGTGTCCTCCGTTGCAATTATTGCGTAATCTCCAGCTGCAGTATTTTTCTGTTTTCTTCTGATGAGAAGCCAGCTGCCACCACTGATAGATTATCGAATAGATATGTGAAAAACACCTTGAGGATTGATTCTAAACAACGTTTGCCATGTTTCTGTCGATATTATGGAGCTAATTTGGAAAAAAGTTAGGCGTTGTAAGTGACTGCATTTTCCGGTATTTTTCTTAGCCAAACGTGATGAACAAAACGGAACTATTTCGTCTACACAAATAATATTTTGGGAAAAAATGAAAATTTGCTATCTAACTAAGAGTCTCGTCATTGAAAACATCTGAAGTTCTTCAAAGGTAAATGATTTTATTTGAATGCTTTTCTTGTTTTTGTGAAAATGTTGCCTGCTGAATGCTAGGTTTAATGCTATGCTAGGCTATCAATACTTTTACACAAATGCTTGTGTAGCTTTGGTTGAAAAGCATATTTGAAAATCTGAGATGACAGTGTTGTTAACAAAAGGCTAAGCTTGTGTTTCAATATATTTCTTTCATTTCATTTGCGATTTTCATGAATAGGAAACGTTGCGTTATGGTAATGAGCTTGAGGCTATGATTACGCTCCCGGATACGGGATTGCTCGTCGCTAGAGGTTAAACAACTTCTTCCGTGGTGCCCCAAATCCTAATGAGTTAATTGTTACATGATTAATTTAATTGAGTAACAATTAAACATTATGTATTTAATCCACTAACTGTCACCAGATTAATGAAAGTATATGAAAGTAAAGTCATGTCACGTTCTTGCAGATTTAAGTTATTTCATGTATCGTTCATTTTCCATTAAAGAACATGAGTAACCACCACGCTGCTTTTTGGTCCGCTTCTCCTTCTACAGACGAACGTCGTTACAGAATCACCCACCAGGACAGGACCAAGCGGCGTGGTAACGGGCAACGGCAAAAGGAGCAGCAGGAGAAGCAACAGCGGCAGCAGGAGATACGTAATAAGGAATTCTGGACATGGGAGGAAATCCTCGACGGGAGAGGACCCTGGGCTAAACCAGGGGAGTGTAGCCGCCCCAAGGTGCAGCAGGAGAGGAGGCAACAGGAGCAGCCCAATGAGGAGTAGAGTATGGACTATACTTCTTGGGAGGAGACAGACAGGTGGGCGGTCGACCCAGGGAGAGTGCCGGAGCCCGCCTGGGATTCGATGGAGCAGTGCGCGGAAGGTTATCGGAGAATGAGGTTGGCGAAGCAAACACGGCGGCGCGCAAGGAAGCCCGGGAGTCAGCCCCAAAAATGTTATGCGGTGGAGCGCACGGTGTCCCCAGTGCGGGTGCACAGCCCTGTGCGGTACATTCCAGCTCCGCGTATCGGCCGGGCTAGAGTGGGCATCGAGCCAAGTGCCATGAAGCCGGCTCTACGCATCTGGTCTCCAGTGCGTCTCCTTGGGCCGGCTTACATGGCACCAGCCTTGCGCACGGTGTCCCCGGTTCGCCTGCATAGCCCAGTGCGGGCTATTCCACCTCGCCGCACTGGCAGGGCGACCGGGACCATTCAACCGGGTAAGGTTGGGCAGGCTCGGTGCTCAAGAGCTCCAGTGCGCCTGCACGGCCCGGTCTATCCGTCACCACCTCCACGCACCAGCCCTCCGGTGGCAGCCCCCCGTACCAGGCTGTCTCTCCGGCCCATCCTTACAGGGGCTTCCTCCTCTCCAGCGCTGCCGGAGTCTCCCGCCTGTTCGGCGCTACGAGAGCTACTCAGTCCGGCGCTTCCAGAGCCTTCCTCCTCTCCAGCGCCGCCAGTGCCGCTCGTCAGCCCAGCGCCGCCAGTGACGCCCGTCTGCCCAGCGCCGCCAGTGCCGCCCGTCTGCCCAGTGCCGCCCGTCTGCCCAGCGCCGCCAGTGCCGCCCGTCTGCCCAGCGCCGCCAGTGCCGCCCATCTGCCAGGAGCCGCCAGTGCCGCCCGTCTGCCAGGAGCCGCCAGTGCCGCCCGTCTGCCAGGAGCCGCCAGTGCCGCCCGTCTGCCAGGAGCCGCCAGGAGCTGCCAGTTCCGCCCGTCTGCTAGGGGCTGCCAGTGCCGCCCGTCAGCCAGGGGCCGCCAGTGCCGCCAGTCAGCCAGGGGCCGCCAGTGCCGCCAGTCAGCCAGGGGCCGCCAGTGCCGCCAGTCAGCCAGGGGCCGCCAGTGCCGCCAGTCAGCCAGGGGGCGCCAGTGCCGCCAGTCAGCCAGGGGCCGCCAGTCAACCAGGGGCCGCCAGTCAGCCAGGGGCCGCCAGTGCCGCCAGTCAGCCAGGGGCCGCCAGTGCCGCCAGTCAGCCAGGGGCCGCCAGTAAGCCAGGGGCCGCCAGTGCCGCCAGTCAACCAGGGGCCGCCAGTGCCGCCAGTCAGCCAGGGGCCGCCAGTAAGCCAGGGGCCGCCAGTGCCACCAGTCAGCCAGGGGCCGCCAGTAAGCCAGGGGCCGCCAGTGCCGCCAGTCAGCCAGGGGCCGCCCGAGCAGCTGCCCCTCTGTCCAGAGCAGCTGCCGCCCCTCTGTCCCGAGCTGCTATCGCCCCTCTGTCCCGAGCTGCTATCACCCCTCTGTCCCAAGCTGCTGCCGCCCCTCTGTCCCGAGCAGCTGCCCCTCTGTCCCGAGCAGCTGCCCCTCTGTCCCGAGCAGTTGTCCCTCTGTCCCGAGCAGCTGCCCCTCTGTCCCGAGCAGCCCCTCTGTCCAGTGGGGTCATTGAGAGGGGTGGTCATGGTGAGAAAGCCACGGAGGCGGACAATAAGGCGGACTAAGACAATGATGAAGTGGAGTCCGCGTCCCGCGCCAGAGCCGCCACCGCGGACAGACGCCCACCCAGACCCTCCCCTATAGGTCAAGGTTTTGCGGCCGGAGTCCGCACCTTTGGGGGGGGGGGGGTACTGTCACGTTCTGACCTTGATTTCCGTTGTTTTGTATTTATTTAGTATGGTCAGGGCGTGAGTTGGGTGGGCAGTCTGTTTATTTTTCTATGTTTTGGGACATTTCTATGTTTTCGGCCTAGTATGGTTCTCAATCAGAGGCAGGTGTCATTAGTTGTCTCTGATTGAGAATCATACTTAGGTAGCCTGGGTTTCACTGTGTGTTTGTGGGTGATTGTTCCTGTCACTGTGTTTGTTGTCATAGGATAGGCTGTATAGGTTTTTCACGTTCCGTTTGTTGTTTTGCAGATTTAAGTTATTTCATGTATCGTTCACTTTCCATTAAAGAACATGAGTAACCACCACGCTGCTTTTTGGTCCGCTTCTCCTTCTACAGACAAACGTCGTTACAAGTCACAACAAAAGTGTTTGTAGATTATGATTGGTGCGATGTCGCTGAAGCCAATACTCAAGTTCCCTGTCTCAACCTGCTGCACTTAATAATATAGTAATAGTAGTTTATTTAATTTTTACATTTAGGCCATACTTGGCAGCTAAAAGCTGAATAGCAGTACAGAAGTACAGCAAAACAAAAATAATATTACATTGCTTTAAACGTAAAACAAACAAGCATCAAGTCTATATCTTCAGAGGGAGCCTGCGTTTGGTGAAGGCATCTACCAGTATTCTGCTAGCAGTCTACTTCAATGGTAGCCAAGTTGTATGGTAGGGACAAGGTTGGTGATGACAATGGTGGTGGTGATGGAGTTGGCTCACTGGAGTTGTCCTCAGACGTTGTTTTCATCATTCCCCAACTCTCTGTAGCTACTGGACGATTCCTCCACCAGCGACGTGTAGTACCCACTTGGGTGACGCTTCTTCTGCTGCCTATTCTGGAGCTTAAAGCTCACCACACATACGTCCAATGTATAAAGTAATCCAATAAGGGAGCCCTCTTCCGTCTCCACACTGCAGGCCTCACACTTTGGAGGGTGAAACAAGAAGCTGTGTCAAGAATGTGTATTTTGAATACAAACAGGCAGCTTGCTAGCTAACAAGCTAACAAGCTAACTAACTAACTAAGCAAACCAAACAAATCAACCTCCAATAATTTCTACAACTCCCATTTTGGATCAAAATGTTGAATTAGCATTGAAAAAAAAAACACATTTCAAATAACAAAACAAATAAACAAAAATCAACTAAATATGTACAATATTTACAGGACCTCTCAACATATGCTGTATTTGCAGCGTCATGGCAACCAAAATAAAAATAATTTACTGTAACTCAAATAAACACACACACAGATGTCTCACTTGCCACAAGTTTTTTATTTTTTTCATATAAAAATAGCCATCTCATCATTATCATCAAAAAGTAACAATGACCAATGTACACAAAGTGTGCTTTTGTAGAATTCACTTTTGATTCATTCTTTTCACAAGGAGTGCTTTCACTGAAAGCAATGTCTCTTTGATACTGTCGGTTGAATTATCTAAAGGTTAATGTCACATTTCCTTAGGAAATTAGAATAGAGCGAGATTACGTCCTGCTTTGTTCGCTCTAAACCCAGGGTCATATTCATTAGAGCAAATCATAGCAAAGCTTCTGCAATGTAAAACAAAGATGAGTTTTTATTGGACAAGTTTGCGTAGGTCCTCCCTGTTTTAGTCAATTTTCTTCCATTTGGTACCTAATGAATACGACCCAGGAGTGGCACACACTCGCAATAAATACACCATAAAATACACCATAAAAATTTACCTTCTCAAGGAGGTCTCTACACTACATTAAATTTGGTCAACATGCAAAATCAACAATGACACAATATTCCAAATTAGTCCTTGATTTGTTGATATCAAAACAGTTTCTTCATTTCCATCAACATTGGATTGAAAAATAATATTTTATCTGATAACTCAGATGTAACAATCATCTGTGTTATAAGTGCAGATTCTTCATTCACTAAGATTTGGAATCAATCACACTTTCTGAGATGATTATTGAAAGCATAGAGAAACCCTGTTTGAAAAGAGAAAGTGCTGTGGGTCTAATACAAGACTGGGGGAGGGAAAGGAAACAGAGAAAGAGAGACAGGTGAGGGGATAAGGGAGGAGGGAGAAAGTAACACTCAGCATTAGAGAATCTGAAAATAAGGGCTGAGGCTGAAACAACAGTCCTTTGCCAATACCTTTGTTTCCATCTGAACATTGTATGAAGACGTACTATTTAACCCCTTATTTTTGGAATATGTTTGTCTCGGTGAGTACCTTTCCTAGTGTTCGATGGTTGGCTGAAGGTTTGTATAGGCTTGAAACCGTCACAGACAATGATAAAACATGCTACAGTACCATAAGGAGATCATTTTGACCAGACTCCATGGGAAGGTACAAAAGTATGTGGACAGCCTTCAAATGAGTGTAGTCGGCTATTTCAGCCACACCCATTGCCGACAGGTGTATAAAATCGAGCACACAGCCATGCAATCTCCATAGACAAACATTCACAGTAGAATGGCCCGTACTGAGTTCAGTGACGTGGCACCGTTTCAACGTGGCACCGTCATAGGATGCCATCTTTTCATCAAGTCAGTTTATCAAATTTCTGTCCTGCTAGAGCTGCCCTGGTCAACTGTAAGTGCTGTTATTGTGAAGTAGAAACGTCTAGAAACGTCTAGGAGCACCAACAGCTCAGCCACGAAGTGGTAGGCCACACAAGCTCAGAGAATGGGAATGCCGAGTGCTGAAGAGTGTACGCATAGAGCATAAAAATGTTGTCCTCGGTTGCAACACTCACTACCGAGTTCCAAACTGCCTCTGGAAGCAACATCAGCACAATAACTGCTCATTGGGAGCTTCATGAAATGGGTTTCCATGGCAGAGGAGCAGCACGCATGCCTAAGATCACCATGCCCAATGTCAAGCGTCAGCTGGAGTGGTGTAAAGCTCGCCGCCATTGGACTCTGGAGCAGTGGAAACACATTCTGGAGTGATGAATCACGCTACACCATCTGGCAGTCCGATGGACGATTCTGAGTTAGGTATATGCCAGGAGAACACTACCTGCCCGAATGCATAGTGCCAACTGTAATGTTAGGTGGATAAGGAATAATGGTCTGGGGTTGTTTTTCATGGTTCGGGCTTGGCCCCATAAGCCAGATGTACACCGATTTAACTGTCCCAGACAAGTTGTTGAGATCGGAGACAAAATCCTCATCCCTACAAAGGGGCGACGCTCGTTTAATATGAATGGGTCAGAGATGCAATTTGAGGGCTACTGATCTCGTCTTTGAGCAGTCCCAGGCGTCCCCATATTTTCAAACATGTTTGGTTTTAATCGGCACAAAATCTCAAATGCTCTTGTTGTGCGAGATGTGCGATGAAATGTTTTGAGAACGGTGATGAGCAATAACCAACGAGAGCTCGCCAGAGAAGAAGCCAGTGAGATGATGCCGTCGTTTCGCATCACTCAGAATGTGTAGACTCTCGGGAAGGTGTGATAAATACTACTAGTATGCATTTGTACTTGCCTTTTAATCAAAAGACTCAAATCGTTACAGCTGTGAAGTTCTAAAACAATGCCATTCAATTCAAAATGTCGGCTAGATATTTCAACTCTGTATGGCGAGCGTGAAACGACTTGATGCTGCTTTGAGCCACAGCGCGTTGTAGCCGCATTACATCGAATCACATCCTCACGTCATTGTTTCCGCGAGACAATGTGGCATTGATAATCCTCAAGACCAAGTGAAGAATCTTACTAGCGTGTGACCCACATCTGTGCCACATCATTTTGTGTGCGCACCACTACGTTGGCAAGACAAAAAGAAAACTACAGGAAAGATGGTTGTTTTAATGTGAGAGGTTTAGCGATGTTAGGACTTTGAAAGACGTGTAGTGTACACCCGGCTTTAGTTCCGGTGATTGGAAATCGTAACGCTACAGCATACAATGAGTGACATTGTAGACGATTCTGTGCTTCCAACTTTGTGGCAAAAGTTTGGGGAAGGCCCTTTCCTGTTTCAGCATGACAATGCCTCTGTGCACAAAGCGTGGTCCATACAGAAATGGTTTGTCGAGATTGGTGTGGAAGAACTTGATTGGCCTGCACAGAACCCTGACCTCAACCCCATCGAACATCTTTGGGATGAATTGTAACGCCAACTGCGAGCCAGGACTAATAGCCCAACAGCTGTGCCCAACCTCACTAATACTCATGGCTGAATGGAAGCAAGTCTCCGCAGCAATGTTCCGACATCTAGTGGAAAGCCTTCCCAGAAGAGTGGAGACTGTTATAGCAGCAAAGGGGGGACCAACTCCATATTAATACCAATGATTTTGATGAGCAGTTGTCCACATACTTTTGACAATGTAGTGTAGTTTAGGGGGCACAGGAGGGAAATCTCAGGCGTTCACTGTCACCCTTCTTAGCTAGGAGGGTAACCATACTATACCCTGAGCTATAGCCTTGCACAACCCAGCATTTTCCTTCGGAGAAACATATGAAGAGCAATATTGTAAAATTGTTCTCCAAGTTATATTATTGCACTTCAGTGTGAGCTGGTTTGGGCTTCTCTATGCCCCATAGAGGGTGTTGTCTAGGATCCATCTTCAACTCCCTCTGTCCGACCCATCCAATGGGGTGACTCACTAAGCCGTGAGGGCATGCCCCAGGAGCAGGTTAGCCAATCAGAGCGAGGTTTGGCAGTTAAGGCTCCTCCACCTCCCTTGATTCAGCTGCCCACTCTGACGTAGGTGACCCGTCCCTTGGCAGAGCTCAGACTGGCAGTGCCCGTCTTGAAGAATACAAGTTGGTGACCTGGGGACAGAGAAGAAGACAAAACATTTCAATAAATGTGAATAAAAAGTGGAAAAGTAGGAGAGACCATAAGAGGAAGACATTGTGTTAAATGAGCTAGCAAATGCGTTAAATGTACCCTAGCAAATGCGTACCTTCTGCAATGTATTATTTGTTAATTGCATGAATGCCATGACAATCGTACAACGCCAGAAATGGCAAATAAATTGAGAGACTGAAAAGAAAGAACTGCGGTGTGTAGAGGAGGTAGAGACAGAGAGAGATACTGTATGATGGGTGAGAGGAGGACGAAGAGTGAAGAGAAGGAATATGAAAGTGCTGTGGGTCTAGTAGTGCCTGGTTCAATAAATAGTGATTTCCATGCTGATGTGCTCCTCTCAGACTAAGCTCTAATGAATTGTGTGTGTGTGCCACCTACTAGAAAGGAGGGGTTAGTGATGAGAGACGACGGTACTGAAGGCCCTGCCTCTGTTTGAATAGAGAGACGTCTGACAACGCTGGGTACTTTACCTCCCACACACACGCACACACACACACACACACAGGGAACTTTATGAACAAAACACACAGATACACACAGGCAGCCACACGAATGCAACCCACACATTGTCTTCAACCATACAATGATAACCCGCCTGGATTTTAACCTTCCCAAGTTCTCTCATGTCAACCCGCTCCTCCGAACACTCCATTGGCTCCCAGTCGAAGCTCGCATCCAACTCTGTTCTGCCACCTCAGGTCTCTTGGCCCTCCCACAACTACGGGAGGGCAGCTCCCGCTTATCCCAGTCCAAGCTCTTCTCTGTCCTGGCACCCCAATGGTGGAACCAGCTTCCCCCTGAAGCAAGTACAGAGTCCCTGCCCATCTTCCGAAATCCTCCTCCCCTTCCTCCTCCTCACCTCAATCACCCTCCCCTGAACAAATATCAATAATAATTATCCCTTGTAGCTCTGACTCTACTGATAGCTATGCTATTAAGGAAAATGTACTTTCTATGCCTGTGATATGTGGTTGTCCCACCTAGCTATCTTAAGATGAATGCACTAACTGTAAGTCGCTCTGGATAAGAGTGTCTGGTAAATGACTGAAATGTAAATTTAACTCTTACCTGTCCAGGTCGTCTGATTGGTCACTACAAATGCTTGGCACTGGGCATGGCGCTCACACACACCAATAGCCTCTGTGATGCTGAAGACTGATAGCAGACATCCATCGTGCTGATAGGATGGCCAGCAGCGGTAGTTCTCCTCAGGAATAGAGGCATCCACCACATGCTTATAGTCTGGAGAAGACAAGGAGAGAAGTAATTTAGTTAGGAAGGAAGGGTGTGTGTGTTTGTGCGTGTGTGTGTGAGCATGTGTGTGTGCGTGCATATTTGTCACTGGCTGGGAGAGATGCACTGAGGGTCCTGTACACATGTAATGAGGTAGCTCATTGTGTGAGGGAAAGGGAAGGGGGATACCTAGTCCTAACATACCTAACAGATACCTAACATAATGAGTGTGTTCGATGGACATTTAATAAGAGCAAAACAGAAATCGAAAAATACAAAATAAATCAAATTAAATAAGTTTGCTTTGCCAAGGCTCATATCAAAATACTGCTTCTAGCCAATAGCATGTCTGTTGTAGAAAATATAATAGTCTGTTTTGTGTCCTGGGTTTTATGCTCAGTAGAGCAAGCCTTATTTCTCAGAGTGTTCTCAAGTGGAACAATAACTCCATAGATATGCTGTACAACCACAGTACGTTACTGATTAAGCCTGACCAGACATGGTTAGCTGGATCTGATGTGGAAAATAGAATCTTGAGTGCATGGCTACCCAACGTAGTTGCAACTAACCATATACAAGTATCAATAAGTAGTTTGAATTGTCAGACTTTTGAATTTCAACAATGAATTTCAACATTCCAAACATGCTCAATGGGTGACATGTCAGGTGAGTATACAGGCCATGGAAGAACTGGGACATTTTCAGCTTCCATTGTGTACATATCCTTGCCTGCCCATACCATAACCCCAACACCCCCATGGGGCAAACCGCTCGCCCACACGACAACATACACACGGTCTGCGGTTGTGAGGCTGGTTGGAGATTCAGCCAAATTTTCTAAAATGACGTTGGAGGCGGTTTATGGTGGAGAAATTAACATAAAATGATCTGGAAGCAACTCTGGTGGGCATTCCTGCAGTCAGCTTGCCAATTGCACACTCCTTCAAAACTTGAGACATCTGTGGCATTGTGTTGTGTGATAAAACTGCACATTTTAGAGTAGCCAAAAACAAGGTGCACCTGTGTAATGACCATGCTGTTTAATCAACTTCTTGATATGCCACACCTGTCAGGTGGATGGTTTATCTTGGCAAAGGAGAAATGCTCACTAACAGGGATGTAAATACATTTGTAGACAACATTTGAGAGAAATAAGCTTTCTGTGCATATGGAACATTTCTGGGATCTTTTATTTCAGCTCCTGAAACATGGGACCAACAATATACATGTTGCATTTATATTTTTGTTCAGTGTAGTTAAGTCTAATAAAACACAGATTTGTTCATATATGCCTTAATAACAAACTGTAAATATTAATACAATTGTTAAATATCGAGCCTAGCTGGTTTATCCACAGAAAAAGACAGCAACATGATTGGCTGAGATAATGAGTGGGCTGGATATGCCGAGAGATGAGTTCGGATTGGTCTGCCATGTAGCGCGCTTCTGTCTATTTGAGCGTAGTAAAACTGCATAACTGTTGCACTCCACTTTCTGGAGGACCGAGTTTTAAAATCAGTGGAATTAGACTTTGATAGCTAAGGAGATGGAGAAAACACTTGTCTCTGGATTACTTCTTCAAACTAAGGGCAGCCATAGCATACGTGACAGAGAGCGAGAAGCATACATCCAGATAAGATAGTCTAGCTTACTACATTTTCAGATATTAAACATTTCTAATTTTGTCAGAATGTAGTTTTCAATTCAAGTTAAAATGTACTGTTAGCTAGGTAGCTAACATTAGATGACTGGCTCATTAGCTAACGTTACGTGTATGATCTGTGTAGTAATATTATTTGTATATCAGAGCCATTTGCATTGCTAGTAGTAGCCTAATGTTAGCTAGCTAGCTAACATTGAACCTGCTAGGTTATCTACCTGCTGATTCATGCAGGGTAGTAAAGTCATGAGTTGGGATTATGGTTCATTGTTTAGCTAGCTAGCTACAAGTCTTAACAAAATACTATTATGTAAGTACCCATTTCAATAGAATGTTCATGATGTCACTGTGACAGCTGTTGATAGACGTAACTGGTAAATTCACTCTGGCTATCTTCTTCGATTTCAGAGCACTCTCGTCTGAGTGTGCCAGAGCGCAGAATATCTGACACATTTATGAATGCGCAACACCCATTGAATATGGCCGGTGTCAGTAAACGTTGGCAAAAAAATGTAAATTGTTACCAACAGCACAGTTGCAGTCACCAACGCTCTGGATAGCATAAAAATAGCCCAACCAGCTCTGCTACGGCAATTAAAATGGTCAGAGTGAGCAGGTCTCTCATTTGTGTCTGGAAGTAGCTCGCAAGCTAGCCAACTTTAGCCAGTTAGATTGGGTGCTTGACTGCTGTTGTTATGACAGAACACTCGGATCAACCCTTAAAGCGATGGGGGGGGCTAAAGTTTAAGAGGGTGTGAATGATGCTGAATGGATGTAGACAAAGAAGAACTCTCCAGTAGGTGTACCAACACATTCAAAGGCCATTTCCTCAAAAGTGAGGTTTCAGGTTTATCAAATTTCAAAGCAGAATTACTTTCCCATTGTTCTTCACCTGTAGTGTATGATATAACATCTCTACTATCTCTAGAGTCTCTACTTTTATGAAATGTAAAAAACAACATTTCAAATGTTGCTTCGTGAGACTGAATCCAGCCGGTCAGAAAAAATGATAGTCCCACTAAACACAAACCAGATGGGATGGAGTATTGCTGCAGAATGCTGTGGTAGCCATGCTGGTTAAGTGTGCCTTGAATTTTAAATAAATCACAGACAGTGTCACCAGCAAAGCACCCCCACACCATCACTACTCCATGCTTCACGGTGGGAACCACACATGTGGAGATGATCCGTTCACCTACTCTGCGTCTCACAAAGACATGGAGGTTGGAAATAAAAATGTCAAATTTGGACTCATCAGACCAAAGGACAGACTCCAGTCTAATGTCTTTTGCTCGTGTTTCTTGGCCGAAGCAAGTCTCTTCCTATTATTGGAGTCCTTTAGTAGTGGTTTCTTTGTAGCAATTCGACCATGTAGGCCTGATTCATGCAGTCTCCTCTGAACAGTTGACGTTGAGACATGTCACTTACTTGAACTCTGTGAAGGATTTATTTGGGCTGCAATTTCTGAGGAGCAGTTAAATCTAATGAACTTATCCTCTGCAGCAGAGGTAACTCTGGGTCTTACTTTACTGTTGCGGTCCCCATGAGAGACAGTTTCATCATAGCGCTTGATGGTTTTGGCGACTGCACTTGAAGAACCTTTCAAAGTTCTTGGAATTTTCCGGATTGACTGACCATGTCTTAAAGTAATGATGTACTGTCGTTTCTCTTTGCTTATTTGAGTTGTTCTTGCCATAATATGGACTTGGTCTTTCACCAAATAGAGCTATTTTCTGTATACCACCCCTACCTTGTTATAACACAACTGATTGGCTCAAATGCATTAAGAAGGAAAGAAATTCCACAAATTAACTTTAAACAAGGCACACCTGTTAATTGAAATGCATTTCAGGTGACTACCTCATGAAGCTGGTTGAGAGAATGCCAACTGTGTGCAAAGCTGTCATCAAGGCAAACAGTGGCTACTTTGAAGAATCTCAAATATAAAATATATTTAGATTTGTTTAACACTATTTTAGTTACTACATGATTCCATGTGTGTTATTTCATAGATTTGATGTCATCACTATTATTCTACAATGTAGAACATAGTAAAAATAAAGAAAACCCTTGAGTAGGTGTGTCCAAACTTTTGACTGGTACTGTATCTGCATGATAATGAGCATATGTGTCCCCATTCAGGAAACTTGGCATATGTTGCAATTCACGACTTCACAGGAGAGCCTTTGAACGTAAAAAAAAATTGGGGGGCAGAAATGCCATCACGAACATGTGAACTTTCATGTGCCTTCATAACAAACTTGTATGCCATCTGTAAATATGAATAAAATTGTTAAATTATGAGCCTTGTTGGTTAAGCCACAGAAAAAGACAGCAACCTTCCAACTAGCCATGATTGGCTTTTATAATGAGTGGGCTGGACATGCAGAAAAGGAGTTTGGATTGGTCTGCCATATTGAAGGCGTCTGTTTAATTGAGCTCGTCAGTCTGTGTTGGTAATAAGTGTTGCTGTGGTTCATTGTTTACCTAGCTAGCTAGCTATTGTCACGTTCTGACCTTTATTTCCTTTGTTTTTGTATTTATGTAGTATGGTCAGGGCGTGAGTTGGGTGGGCAGTCTGTTTGTTTTTCTATGTTTTGGGGCATTTCTATGTTTCGGCCTAGTATGGTTCTCAATCAGAGGCAGGTGTCATTAGTTGTCTCTGATTGAGAATCATACTTAGGTAGCCTGGGTTGCACTGTTTGTTGGTAGGTGATTGTCTATGTTAGTGGCTTGTGTCAGCACAGGTCTCATTTTGTAGCTTCACGGTCGTATTTGGTTTATTGTTTTTGTTACTCTTTTGTATAGTGTTCAGTGTTCTCTTTATTAAAATTCACTATGAACACATACCACGCTGCATATTGGTCCTCTGATCCTTCTCGCCTCTCCTCTTCAGATGAAGAGGAGGAAGACCGTGACAGCTATATGTCTTAAGCTAAAGTGTACTGTTAGCTAGCTAGCTAACGTTAGCTGGCTGGCTCCCTAGCGGACGTTATTATTCATTTCCCAGGGCTGTTCGCTTTTCTAGTTAGAGCCTAATGTTAGGCAGTGTTGGCACTTTGTTAATGGTTGTTTAGCTAGCTAACGTTAGCTGGCTGGCTCATTAGCTAACATTACGTGACGCGTGTACATCACCCATGGAATATGGCCGGTGTCAGTAAACGTCTGCAACAAAAGCACAATGAAATTGTGGCCAGCAGAGCTGGTTAGGCTGTTTTCATGTTATCCAGAGGTGTACAAATAAATCGGCCAGAGCGTTGTGTGCGCTCCGAGAGCGAAACAAGATGGGTGGGGCTAAAGCTTAAGAGGGTGTGAACGATGCTGAATGGGTGTAGTCAAAGAAGAGCTCTTCACTAGATACCAAAATGTTCAAAGGTGATTTTCTCAAAAGTGAGTTTACAAGTTGATCAACTTTCAAAGCAGAATTACTTTCCCATTGTTCCTCAAATGCAGTGTATGATATACCATTTTGTCGTCTCTACATTTATCCAATGTAAAAAACACCATTTCACATTTTGCTACATAAGACCGAATCCAGGTGGTGAGTCACATGTGTGTACTGGTTAGTATGTGACCCATGAATCAGCAAAGAAAGATGTTTCAGTAGCGAGTAGGTTGTGTTTTTAAC
Source organism: Oncorhynchus mykiss (assembly GCF_057628025.1). Classification (NCBI taxonomy): domain Eukaryota; kingdom Metazoa; phylum Chordata; class Actinopteri; order Salmoniformes; family Salmonidae; genus Oncorhynchus; species Oncorhynchus mykiss. The sequence continues at coordinate 7,442,445 of NC_143044.1, forward strand.
TGAGACAGACACATATACCATCTACAGGAAGCAGTGTAAGCATCTGTACTTATCCTGCACAATCAGGATCCAGTTGTCCTATGGTCTGTGGGTTTAACTAAGCTTCACAGGACTGTGACAATGGGCCAGATCAGAAGAGGCCAGCTTCAAAGCAAGTCCCCACCCCTCTTTAAAAGCCTCCCAGCCCGTGAATCATTGAGTCCGTTTTTCTCTTTCTCTGTTACTTAATCTCTTTCGTCGTCTTGGACTCTAGTACTTTTAAAATTTCCAGACTACTCTTTTTGGTGTTGGAATAAGGAATAGACATCACAACACTGCTCTCTCTCTCTCTTTCTGTCACTGTCCCTCTCCCCCTCAATCTCTATCCTTCCACCCTCTCTCTCTATACTGTATATACATATACATATACATATACATATACACATATATATATATATATATATATATATCAGTGTCATGCCTGGCTGGGCCAGGAGTAGTCCTGGTGATTTACAGGGAAAGTTTACACACCTGTTTGAAGAGGAAGAAAGATGGCAGGAGGGGAGCAGGACAGAAAGTCTCTGTGTGCGACCTCTTCAAGATTTACTGTGTGGAAGTACACACACACGCATGCACGCACTCACAGCCACGCGCCGGCCCCCCTGCATGCGTGGCAGCAGACAGCAGTGCTCCGTGTAGTAAATAACTACAACTATTAGACGCTTTATGGCTGTAATTAATGCTTCATGGAGCGCTCGCTTTCTCTAAATGCAGAACTTAAAAGCTTCTAGAAATGGCATGATGGGGAGAGAAAACAAGGAGAGCAGGGGAGGAGGAGGAGGAGAGCTGAAGGGAAGCATGCACAGGAGGAGTGTAATCACGGGGGAAAAAAGCACATGACGCAAGGCCACATTCCACAAGGAAGCCCTGCATGGGCGAACACTGGCCACTGAGATTGACCCTACCAGTGTTCCTGTGTGATCGTGCTGTTCTGTGTCAGTGAGAGAGGAGCTCAGGTTGGAGACTGGAGAGTGAGAGGCCTACTGGAGCACCAGTGTCTTTGTAAAGGTTAAGGAGACACTGTGTTCGGCCCTTTGGGCTGTGAGCACTCGTCGGTCAATTACTGTCTGGGTTTACTTTACACTGCCAATGGAGCGAGGCGAGGAGACACTGAGGGAGGCCAGGAAGGGAGAGAGAAAGAACAAGTGAAAGTAAAAGATGACGAGCAAGGGGCACCAAGTGAATGTAAGACAGTGAAAACAGAATCCTCCAGAATGGAATGGAAAAAGGTGAAAGGATACAGAAGGAAAGCTGTCGAGCAAAGATGAGAAGGACACAGACAGTGGGAGAGAGAGCAAGCTCACACTCACCCCTCTCCTCCCAATGCACCATGCAATTAGTAGACCTGTCAGTCTCTCCCATCCCCTATTGAGTTCCCTCCCGTTATATACATTTTCATATTTTTAAACTCATTACTATTATTTGTCCGGAGTATATCTGATCATGGCTCTATCTGATCATGGATCATGGCTCTCTCTCTCTCCCCACCTCAATCCCCTGGGCACACACACACACTGTTAATGTATCCTTGTGGGGACCAAACATTTGATTCCCATTCAAAATCCAATTTTCCCTAACCCCTAACCCTAACCCTTAATCTAATCTAACCTGAACCTGTTTGTGTGTGCGTGTGTGCATATTTACCTGTTATGTGTGTCTGTGTGCTGTTCTGCAAGTAAAATCCATTTCTGTACAGGTGCAATACTTTCTCCAACTGAAGCAGCGTCTCATCTATCCCCCATATCAGCTCTCCTGAAACCAACACAGGAAGTAACATTCAGATAGTGCAACACAGTTTCAACTCTACACGTCAAACAAAATTCCACAGAACAAAGGTTATGACTTATTATTATAGCGACATTAAAGCATACCATTCAACCAAATCTGTGAGGAACAAAAATGCTGTACAATAGCACAGACAAAAGAGGCCCAGCTCAGTCTTTGAACATGGATCAAGGGACATGGGGCAGTGTCTGTGTTTGCTTCCCTTAAAGTAGACACTGATCGGAGGTCGTTAAGCTCTCTGTCTGACTAGGAGAGATAGGATCACCTGACCCATCCCCCAGTTCATACACACACGCACAGATGCACATACATTAACACACAGCCCGCCCACGCGGCTTGCATCTTCACGGCCTGTTGTGTCCCAGTAAAACATATCTCAAACACCCGGCTGACATACCAGCACTCTGATGAGAAGCCCGATAGGAGGGAGAGGAGTGAGGAAAAGGAAAGAGAGAGCAAAGGGGAAGAATATATATATATATATGAGAGTGAGAGAGCGAGAGAGCGCCATCTCAGGCATATAACATGGATAACATGGATAGCATGGATACCACAGAGAGAGGGCACCCACACCCACTGGGCACAACCTGGTTGAATCAACGTTGTTTCAACATAATTTCAACAAAATGTTATGACATTGAATCAATGTGGAAAACGGATTGGATTTGCAAAAAGTCATCACCATACAGACATCTCAGGATTTCTTGTCTCTTTTTCACCCAACTTTTAACCTAAATCCAGTGACATGGTTGAACGTTTTGTTGATTCACTTCGAATTCAAGTTAGTTGACAACTTAATGAAATGTACACTTACGTTCAAAAGCTTGGGGTCACTTAGAAATGTCCTTGTTTTTTAAAAAGCACATTTTTGTCCATTAAAATAACATCGAAATGATCATAAATACAGTGTAGACATTGTTAATGTTGTAAATGACTATTGTAGATGGAAACGGATGATTCTTTATGGAATATCTACATAGGCGTACAGAGGCCCATTATCAGCAACCATCGCTCCTGTGTTCCAATGGCACGTTGTGTTAGCTAATCCAGGTTTATCTTTTTAAATGGCTAATTGATCATTAGAAAACCCTTTTGCAATTATGTTAGCACAGCTGAAAACAGTTGTGCTAATTAAAGAAGAAATAAAACTGGCCTTCTTTAGACTAGTTGAGTATCTGGAGCATCAGATACTACTCCCTTCCTGTGAAGAGCGTTGTACAAGATCTTCAGTTTCTTGGCAATTTCTCGCATGGAATAGCCTTCATTTCTCAGAACCAAAATAGACTAATGTGTTTCAGAAGAAAATGATTTGTTTCTGGCCATTTTGATCCTGTAATCGAACCCACAAATGCTGATGCTCCAGATACTCAACTAGTCTAATGAAGGCCGCCCAGTTTTATTGCTTCTTTAAATCATCACGTTTTCAACTGTGCTAACAGAATTGCTAAATTATTTTCTAATGAAAAATAATAAACTTGGATTAGCTAACACAACGTGTCGTTGGAACACAGGAGTGATGGTTGCTGATAATGGGCCTATGTACGCCTATGTAGATATTCAAATAAAAATCTGCCATTTCCAGCTACAATAGTCATTTACATAACATTAACAATGTCTACACTGTATTTATGATCATTTTGATGTCATTTACATTGACAAAAAATTTGCTTTTCTTTTAAAAAATAAGGACATTCATAAGTGACCCCAAACTTTTGAACGTTAGTTGATATTTTTAAAAATATGACTTTGAACTGACTGTCCCCAGTGGGCACTCACCTGTGGCGTTGACTATCTTGTCCAGTAGGGGTCTTAGAGTGGGTGGGGCACTGTGAGGCAGCAAGTATGTAAAGAAGAACCTGGAAATTAAAATCAACACCGGAGTTTCAAACACAATAGCTGTATTATTTGGCTTCTGTTCATCTTATTAGTCATAAAGATATTGGTTTGTTTGTGTATAGTTTGTCCTCCGACAAATTAAAGGTAAGTTTCGGTGTTCTTCAAGGTTTAATTCTAGGACCACTAATGTTTTCACTATATATGCTACCTCTTATGATGTCATTTGGAAACACAATGTCAACTTTGACTGCTATGAGGGTGATATACAGCTGTACATTTCGATGAAACATGGTGAAGCCTCAAAATTGCCTACCCTGAGAAGTGGACGATGGATAATTTTCTACTTTTAAACTCGGACAAAACAGAGATGCTAGTTTTAGGTTCCAAGAAATAAAGAGATCTGTTGTCGGATCTGACAATGAATCTCCAAAGTTGTGTAGTCGTCTCAAATAAATCTGTGAAGGACCTCGGTCTTACTCTGGACCTTGATCGATCTTTTGATTAACATAACAAAAATATTTTAATTTTTCCGTCTTTGTAACATTTGCAAAAATCAGAAACCTTTTGTCAAAAAAATTGTGCAGAAAAGCTATTCCATTCTTTTGTCACTTTAAGATTAGACTACTGCAATGCCTTACTCTCTGGCTACCTGGATAAGGCACAAAATAAACTTCAGCAAGTGCAAAATATGTCTGCTAGAATTTTTACTATAACCCACATGTTTTATTTATTTTGTATTATTCCAGTGCTAGCCACTGGCTCCCTGTTAAAGTCCCCATGCAGTTGTTTTAATTAAATGTTTTAATCATCACTGTATGTCTAATAAATCACTGTGTGTTATTTCATTAAAATACTGTAACTCCAAATATACTTATAGCCCTCTCTTTCAGTCAAATGGCCTAGTGGCATGGGTGGAATGATATTAATATCTTTCAGAATTTCAGAATTCATAAACATAAAAAAGTCAGTGTTTCTTTATATTTCAGTCTTCTGTGATATAGTGTAATATTGGGATGCAATCTCAAAATGTAATTCATTTCAACTCTATATCTGACATTTTTAGTTTTTTAAAGCCCATAACCATGTGTGTGAGGTGTATACTTTTGTTTCAAAGCAGATTTATTTAAGACTACCAAGTAACACACTGTGTGACCCTGGTTTAGCCCACTGCAGTAAAAGGTTATCATTTATTTCCCGAGCCTCCTTTTGCCATTATAATGCTTGGTCAAATCGTGTGCGTGTTGATACAAATGTTAATATATTTACAGACACAGCCCTGATTGGCGGATAGGATCACCCAGACTCTAGACAGGCCAAAACCGTCCGCAAGTTGTTTTTTGGGGCCCTCTAAAGTTTTTGTAAATAAAATACTAAAATCACCTGGAATTCAGCTAAAAAATGTATTTAATTTAAATCTGTTTACCAAGTATTCCCACGAATAAAAAAAAGAAATACAGTGCCTTCAGTAATTATTGGGACAGGAAGCATTTGTTCTTCTTTTGGCTCTATACTTCAAAACTTTGAATTTGAAATCAAACAGTGACTATGAGGTTAAAGTGCAGGCTGTCAGCTTACATTTGAGTGAAATTACAGTACTTTTTGTACATAGTCCACCCCTCATTTTAGCGGAACAAATTCACTTGTGTATTAAAGTAATATCAATTTAAGTATTTGGTCCCATATTCATAGCATGCAATAACTTCATGACGCTTGTAACTCAAGCGGGGGGGGGGCGACTCAAAAACCAAGACCGGGAGGGGACAAGGGTTCCGAGACCGAATCAAGACCAAGACCAGATGCGAGTACAATTCAAGACTATGATTGTAATTTTGCCAAATCACCACCGTAATAAAAGTTCAAAATGTCCAGTATTTCGGTGTTCAAATTTCAGAACATATGGATTCTTTAGACATTCAGCATAGTGAAAAAAAATGCATGCTGAGGAAATTACAAATGATTACTAACCCGAACGAAGTGGGGACCAAAGGGCCTGCTACATCTTCAGAGAAGTGCTAAGAATTTCTAAAAGAATTATAATAATATAATAATAATATTATTATTTTCAATGATGTTCTGATTTAATCTCTTCAGTTTTTGTTGGAAAGGAAGGGGTTAACACTGAATAGAAAAAAAGATCCAATCAGGATTTTTCTTTGCTGGGCTCTGGGGAGATAAATCTAGCTTGCTAAATCAGCCATTGGCTAGGCCATCAGAAGCTAGATAAAGGCGTCTGTCATTCAACTGTATTAGATGATGCTGCCACCGCTGTGCTTCACGGTTGGGATGGTGTACTTGGTTGGGATGGTGTTCCTCCCCTTTTTCCTCGAAACATAACGATGGTCATTATGGCCAAACAGTTATATTTTTGTTTTATCAGACCAGAGGACATTTCTCCAAAAGGTATGATCTTTGTCCCTATGTGCAGTTGCAAACCATAGTCTGGCATTTTTATGACGGTTTGGAGCAGTGGCTTCTTCCTTGCTGAGTGGCCTTTCAGGTTATGTCGATATAGGACTTGTTTTACTGTGGACATAGATACTTTTGTACCTGTTTCCTCCAGCATCTTCACAGGGTCCTTTGCTGTTGTTCTGGGATTGATTTACTATTTTCGCACCAAAGTACATTAATCTCTAGGAGACAGAACGTGTCTCCTTTCTGAACGGTATGACGGCTGCGTGGTCCAATGGTGTTTATACTTGCGTACTATTGTTTGTACAGGTGAAAGTCAGGCGTTTGGAAATTGCTCCCAAGGATGAACCAGACTTGTGGAGGTCTACAATATTGGCTGATTTCTTTTGATTTTCCCATAATGTCAAGTAAAGAGGCACTGAGTTTGAAGGTAGGCCTTTAAATACATCCACAGGTACACATCCAAATGACTCAAATGATGTCAATTAACCAATCAGAAGCTTCTAAAGCCATGACATAATTTTCAGGAAATGTCCAAGCTGTTTAAAGGCACAGTCAACTTAGTGTATGTAAACTTCTGACCCACTGGAATTGCTATACAGTGAATTATAAGTGAAATAATCATTCTGTAAACAATTGTTGGAAAAAATTATCTGTGTCATGCACTAAGTAGATGTCCTAACCGACTTGCCAAAACTATAGTTTGTTAACAAGAAATTTGTGGAGTGGTTGAAAAACGAGTTTTAATGACTCCAACCTAAGTATATGTAAACTTCCGACTTCAACTGTATTAATGCTAATTCGCTTTATTAGTTGTATTAGTAGTTGTAACAGTAGTTTTTATTAGTAGTTGTTCAAAACGGTTTTATGCCGTTAAAATTAATGTAATTTTTGAAATTACTATTTAGCTGTTATTATAATTATTAGACAGTAGTTGGCATAATATTATTGTTACTAAGTATAGCTTTAGTTTTTTTCATTTGGACCCTAACCCACTTGAAAACGAAATGGTGCATCTCAAGAGATTTCCTCCTGCAAATGTTTTCATAAATAAAATAAATAGGTATGAAATAATTGACATTTTCAAATACAATCTCTTTTGGGCTTAGTTGTGGTCAATTGGCAGTGTACCATCCGCTCTTAAAAAATCGTCCTGCGGTTGAATCTAGTTGCTAACCCCTGCTCTAGATCCTACCCCTCTTACCCCTTCAAAGTAGGAGGATACATATGCAAATCAAAGATGCCATCCCACCTGAACATACTTTTTTTCACTAAAAGGGCATTACTGCACTGCCCCGTTATGACTAGGGATGAATTCAAGCCCTTGCTACATACCTACATGGCCCATCCAAAATTTTGCAGGCCCACACACTAAAGATTTCTGGCCCCAGCACAGGCCTCCTTTCGAAGCAAGCAGCTGGATTGAGGGCTAACTTGTTCCTAGAAGGCGCATCATGTCATGCCAGCCTTTTTTCGCTATCCTCTACTTGAGTGGGTTGAGTCACTAATGTGATATTCCTGTCCGGTTTTGCGCCCCCTCGGGCCCATGCAGTCGGGGAGATCTTCGTGGGCTATACTCAGCCTTGTCTCAGGGTAGTAAGTTAGGTCTGTTGATATCCCTTTGCTGGTGTTGGGGCTATGCTTTGGCAAAGTGGTGGGGTTATATGGTTCTCCCCTTCCGGGGGTAACTTTGGACAGGGCAACAGTGTCCCCTGATCTCCCGTCTCAGTCCCCAGTATCTGAGCTGCAATAGTCTGTGTCCTATCTGAGTTTGTGTCCTATCTGAGTTTGAGTTTTCTTTACAGAGACAATGGACATTAATCAATATTTCAGTAAAAGTGTTGGTTTTAGCCAGCCGGCTAATTTTCAACAGCCGTCCCTGGGCAGGTTATTGGTATACTGTGTGATCTCAAATTCTCATGTCCTGTCTGGTGTCCTGTGTGATGTTAGGCATGCTCCCTCTAATTCTCCTCTCTCTTTATCTCTATGTCTCCCCTCCTGAAGGCTCTAGTTTTGTCTTATCTTGATTATTGTCCAGTCGTCTGGTGGAATGCAGCAAGGAAAGACCTAGTTAAGCTGCAGCTGGCCCAGAACAGAGCACCACATCTTGCTCTTCATTGTAATCAGAGGGCTGAAATAAATACTATGCATGCCAGTCTCTCTTGGCTAAGAGTTGAGGAGAGACAGACTGCATCACCTTGCTTTTATAAGAAACATTCATGTGTTGAAAATCCCAAATTGCATAGTCAATTTACACACAGCTCTGACACACACACTTACCCCACCAGAAATGCCACCAGGGGACTTTTCACAGTCCCCAAATCCAGAACAAATTCAAGAAAGCGTACAGTATTATATAGAGCCATTATTTCATGGAACTCCGTTCCATCTCATGTTGCTCAAATGAACTGCAAACCTGGTTTAAAAAAACAGATAACACCTCACGGCACAACACCTCTCGCCTATTTGACCTATTTTGTGTGGACCCCAGAAATAGTAGCTGCTGCTTTTGCAACAGCTAATGGGGATACTAATAAAATACCACATACTTCCCGGAAGGACCTGAGACCATGACTCCTGGCGACTCCTGGCTGTCCCTGTACCAGTCCATCTGGTCGTGTTGCCGATCCAGTTATGCGGCTATGGAACCCTGACCTGTTTCACCGGACGTGCTCTCTCTCTCTCTCTCTCTCTCTCTCTCTCTCTCTCTCTCTCTCTCTCTCTCTCTCTCTGCTATGAAAAGCCAACTGACATTTACTCCTGAGGCATTGGACTGTTCCATCCTCTATAACCACTGTGGTTATTATTTGACCCCGCTGGTCATCTAAACGTCTTGAAGAACGATCTGGCCTTAATGGCCATGTAATCCTATGACCTCCACCTGGCACAGCCAGAAGAGGACTGGCGACCCCTCGGAGCCTGGTTCCTCTCTAGGTTTCTTTCTAGGTTCTTGCATTACTAAGGTGTTTTCCTAGCCACTGCTTCCTCATATGCATTGCTTACTCCTTTAGGGTTTTAGAATGGGTATATCTGTATAACAATTTTTTGGGGGAACTGCTGATGTAAAAAGGGCTTTATAAATAACATTTGATTGATGTTGATTGATTTCAACAGAACCACTAATCATACTATGATGTAACTAATTCAGTGGATGCTGATGTCCCTTTAAATCAGAGGAAGAGCTCATTGTCATGGCTGAAATGCAATTAACCCAACCCACCCTCCAATTTCTCCCTCCCCACCAGCCTCCACTGAAATAGTTAGATGATCATTTAACATGGCAGAGGTCTTGCTCCTCCTAACCTGTAGGCGTTGTAGAGGTTGCGCTTCTCGTTGATGCCCAAGCAGCGCCCTCTGCTGCAGGGGAGGGTGAAGTTGCGGGCGGGAAACTCCATGATGCAGTCGGAGGGGGAGCAGGGGGCCTCCTCTGTGCTGGCGTCATCCAGGTCTGTGACTTTGAGCTCCCCCGCCACCAGGACAAATTGGCGAGGCCTGAAGTCCAGCAGGGTGACAGAGCCCAGAGGGGAGTGGGCCAGGTAGTGGAGCAGACGCACTAGACTCAGACAGATCTGCAGCAGAGAGAGAGAGAAAGAGTTTGTGAGTGTAATGTTTACTGTTCATTTTATAATTCACTTTTTATTGTTTATTTATTTTCACTTGCTGCGGTCATATAAACATATGTTTCCCATGCCAATAAAGCTCCTTTGGATTTAGTTGAATTGAGAGAGAGGTTGAGGGAATGGTGGCTCCATATCTAAATCTGTTCAGGGTACATGAATCTACTTCTGTGCCAAATGTGGAGCCTTTATCTTAAAACAGTCCAAGTTAGAGTATCCGCCCTGAAATTGTAAGGTTGGAAGGTTTTAGTGTAATTCTGTAGCAGATAAGAGAAATTACAGTGGGGATGAGTCAGTCTGTCATTATTTCCCTGATTCCATCTCTCTATTCCATTGCATTGTTCTCTTTTCCACTGCATTATTCTCTTTGGGGTTGACTGAGAGCAACCCCCCCCCCCCCCCCCCCCTCGCCCCCCATTTCCTCTGTGAACACTCATAAATCCCTGAGAGAACCACATGAGTCTGTGTGTTTGTGTGTGCCCCTCTCCCATTGTGTGTGTCCAGGGGTCGAGGGTAAGGGCTGAAAGGGGCAAGGAAACACGTGAAAGGGGCAAGAGAACGCGTGAAAGGGGAATAGACACCTATATTATACAGACTATAAACCATACATCTACGTTCCCAAGAGCAGAGAGGGGAGTGAGACAGAGGGGAAAAGAGGAGGAGAGGAGGAGGAGCTGAACAGCTCATTTCTTTTCAAGCGAAACAAAAGCTGTTTTTAATGTACTCTGGATTAAGTGTGAGTGGGAGAGGTGAGACACAGAGCACTCAGGCGTGAGTTAGGGTCTGGAGTCTCTTTCTAACCCTAGTAAAGTAAGAGTAGTGCTGGAGGAATGCAACACTATGTTACACTATGCTTAAATGGGGCAATTTGCAGTTGCTACATACATTTTTTGGACTTATAAATGAATTGTATGTATATAAAAAGAAACACTGTATAGGCTCAAAACATGGTAAAAACTCGTTGATATCATGTTGATATCATGGATGGTCGGTCCTTGCATCTATAGTTCTGTCTATGAATTTGGGAGTGGATACATTTCTCCAGCACCATCCCTCAGCTCCCTACCGAAACAGTGGTGAGGAATTAGCATTCTTGTTGTTTCAACTGCTGATTGCCCCTTTAAATACTTTTTAATTTTTTTTTTATTGATTTGATTGATAGCCATAGTTTTTTTAGAGTACCCTATTCTGTCATTCTATTTGACCATACTGTGTATTGTAAATACTGCAATACAGGTTTGATAGAATGTATCTATAATTTAACATTTCCATAAATGTAAATGAGCCTGACGTGAAGGTTGACAGACAGACTGCTGGGTGGGTGTGGTTAGTGAGGATGGAGGGGTTAAAGGGGATATGGGTGTGTCTGTCTCACTGACAGGGGCTGCAGGCCAGGGCCATCAAAGCCTTTGTCAACGCTCACAGGAAATGGTTACAGACCTAAATGGAGCATTTGAAATTCAGTGGGTTTACAGCGCGCCTCCCCAGAGTCTATTAATGCCTCATACGAATTGCAAATGCCCAGAGAAAAAGCATATTTTTCTTTCATTTCGCACTCCACATTTCAAGGGAAGGATCTTGGGTGACCTGACGCTTATGTTGTGGGGAAACAAAGGAGCAACCAAAAAAACAGCACACACTGATGCTGCATGAACACACACCGCACACACAAGATCCAGAGATAGTAAGTGGTGGCACTCCATTGAAATAGTATTATTATATTTAGGTAATAAAAATGTAAAAATAATAATCTCATTGAATTTGTCTAACCTCATGCTCTGTTATTGCATTACGGTAAAATTGAGTTACATAGACAAAACCAAGACATCTTGTTTGAAATGCAATGGTTTCTCTCAAAGCTAGACAAAGTCATTTTTCACTGTGCTTCAGATCCACTGAGTGAACCACAAAGACATTTGCAGAGCCATTCATAGAAAAGCAACTGATTTCTACGTGCAACTTAAAGTTATTTAAACGCTGTTTCTATCAGACTTACAAAAAGGAACAAGCACTAGGAAGGAGTCTTTAAAAGCATGGTCGCTGTTTAAAAGTGGGAATTACTTGCACTAACCCAGCGTTTCCCAAACTCGGTTCTCGTTTAGTTTTTTTCCCTAACACTACACAGCTGATTCAAATTATCAAAGCTTGATGATTAGTTGATTATTTGAATCAGCTGTGTCCTGAGGACCGAGTTTGGGAAACCCTGCACTAAGCACTGGGTATTGTTCTCTGTGGAAGTACTCACAGGCTTGGAAACCCGTGTGGCTATCATTAAAGGCCCAGGAAATCAAAGTGGAAAGTTATCTCAGTCGATTTATTTACCAGAAGGCTGATGTTCAGTGGTGGCCGGGTGCCATTTAAGATGAGGGAGGACGATTTTTGTATTTTTATGAGTATGTACTTATTTATATTAGCTACAGCATACTGGATAACTGTCATTCATATTCCATTCAGCCAGCTCAATGTAACATCGATTGGTTTAGGCTACTACATGATACTCCAATTTTCCCTGTACCCATCATAAGGTTGCTACAAGCTAGGAGGTTGAGGGAAAAGTTTGAGTAATCAAGGTAATCAGACAGTGACACATTCAATACCACCTTGCACACTATTTGCTGCATCTAGCTGATCTAGGGTGTGTAATCATTAGTCGGAAAGTTGCAAACAAAGGTTTCTATTGGACAAATTCAGTTATGTTTTCACCGTTTTTTTTCAGTTTTCTTCCATTTAAGAAATGTTTTTCAAAAGACTTCGGCAGAATGAATACACCCCTGATCACCCGCAAACACAGTTCACTTTCATAGAAACCTTTCCAAACCAAACCTTCATACCACATCCAAACAGCATCATCACTTTGATCTTTATATAATCCCTTCTCGCATCTACCCGGTCTCATCTCACCTTTGCTTGTGGACTTCAGTGCACAACACAAAAGCTGTCTGTGACCAGGCAAACAAACCTTTCCAAACCTTCATACCATAACCGCTAACTGCTACACACAGCCTACATCGTTGTCAGCATATTAGGTAACATCGGTCAACATACTAGAACTAACGTGTTCGTAAACCCACTACAATCATGTAGTACAGTGTACAGCAAGCAGTTTAGCAGTTCACCGGCAGGCCCTGGTGGCAAATTAATAAAATCAAATGCTTACCATGACTTGGAAGAGTTCAAGTGTTGGGTAGCCATAGCCAGCTAGCTAACATCGCATCCCTCTCTGTTTGAGCTGGGTGTTTGAGTAGGCTAAACTTGCTAGCTGCATTAATTAGCAAAGTAAGTATAATTGAAAGTGAAAAAACACAAAATAGTTCTCGCTCTCGCTTCTCCGTCATTTTTGAAGAAATTTGTTCATTCAAAACTGTTCTACTATTGTCTTTCTTTCTCTTTGAGTCAACTACCCACCACATGTTATGCACTCCACATTTCAAGGGAAGGCTCTTGGGTGACAAGGGAGGCATACCTGACGCTTATGTTGTGGGGAAACAACTACTAGTTATCTCCCTCACTGATCAGCTCAAATTCATATTGTTCACACTCGTTCTAACATGGACGAGGGCAGAGAAAGGTGCCGTGCGTGCTGGTGTAAGAAACATGTGTCCACAATCCACCTCCCAGTCAGTCGCCCGCTACTCCTCCCCTCTACACAAGAGCGTCCCCCATCTATCCTGGACAAGCAGTATTAGTCAACATGACTATTGACACCAAAAGTGTGCTGAGTTAGGAAAACAGAGATGAACTGCTTTGGCAATGCAAGCTAGCTGTAGCTTGTGCTTTCAGTACTAGATTCAGTATTTGATCCTTTGATTGGGTGGACAACATGTCAGTTCATTCTACAAGAGCTCTGATAGGTTGGAGGACGTCCTCCGGCTGTTGTAATAATTACTGTGTAAGTCTATGGAAGTGGGTGAGAACCATGCGCCTCCTAGGTTTTGTAGTCAATGTACCCAGAGGACGGAAACTAGCTGTCCTCAAGCTATACCATGGTGCTACCCCAGAGAGTGCTATGGAGGCTACTGTAGACCTTCATTGCGAAACAGATTGTTTTAGTCAATTATTTGGTGACGTGGATATATTTAGTATAGTTCTATCTAAAAAGGATAACTTTTTTCATGTTTCACAATTTGTATTTTTATGAAATTTACGGAGGAGGATGGTCCTCCCCTTCCTCCTCTGATGATCCTCCACTGGCTGATGTATTTGGTGTGGTGAACTACACTATGAAGCTCCGTGAGGAAGCTCGGACTTTGGATAAAGGCCGCCTCTCCATGACAAATACAGTTTTGATTAGGGATGAAACAAATGATGCTTTAGGAGGTCATAGACTAGTGTGATGACATGTAGATAGGCTTAGTGTGTAGTGTTATAAATGACAGTGACGGCGCATTCAAGGACGTGTTGAGCTATGCTTGTGTCAATGGTTACACTGGGAACTCTTTAACTAACTTCCCCATGCCCAATTCCAAACCCACCCCTAGCCTTACCCCCTAGGCACTTGTACAAATCTGAAAGGATTGCATAGATGTAAATGATATGGAAGCTCAAGGCACTTAAGGAAGCCCAAGGCCTATCAGAAGGCATTGTGAAGCTAAATTTGGCAACAGTCTTTCCCACCCTGTATTCATCATCACAGTAGAAGAGCTGACTGTCTCAGTGAATCTCCTCCAGTCTTGCCAGTGAGGAAAGGAAGCAAGAGAGAAAGGAAGAGAAGAGAGGAGGGGATAGAGAGAAAAGAGGAAGAGAGCACTTGCTGGTGATTTCATGCACCGAAGCTCTTTCATCCTCTGTGTGGCAAGCGGGTGGACCCTCCCCCGGCCACATGAAGCAATAGGAAATAATTAGAGCGCGGCTCTGTGGCGATAGTGATCGGCAGACCCGGCCCGGGGGCCCCGGCGGCACACAGGTCCATGTTGCCCAGCTAGGGAGGCAGGAAACTGAGTAGGAGAAGGGCCCTGGCTCTGGAAATACCATCCGCTATACCAGTAGTGTCCCTATAAACCAGGTTAACCAAGCCCATGTTTCAGCCAATTCGCTCTACATTCTGAGTCAGCCTGCAATGGGTTTGAGTCACAGGCCTTAGTATCTACTTACGCATGTGACCTACCCTCAGTCCCTCAGTAACACCTACCAGAATTCAGCCTATTCTGTTGACTCATACATGTGGCACTCTGTTCAGTGAGAGAGGGGATATCACAAGACGTTGACAAGATAATGATCATGTCAATATAGCATTTGATTAAAACCCTGTTTTAAGTGAGTGCTTAAGTGAAATGTGTGTGTTGTCCGCTAACACTCACCCTGAAGCGTTCCTCCCAGGAGGTCTGCAGTAGTTGGATCATCTCCAGAGGACTTCCCAGCTCTGTGATGGCTGTCACCGTGTCCTGGATGTCATTGCTGTCTTGGTAGCAGTAGCCGTACAACTGGAGAGGACACCGAGAAACACTGGTTCTTCATCTATACACACACGATATATACACTGAGCGTACAAAACATTAGGAACACCTTTTTAATATTGAGTTGCACGCCCTTTTGTCTTCAGAACAGCCTCAGTTAGTCGGGTCATGGACTCTACAAGGTATCAAAAGCGTTCCACAGGGATGCTGGCCCATGTTGACTCCAATGTTTTCCACAGTTGTGTCAAGTTAGCTGGATGTCCTTTGGGTGGTGGACCATTCTTGATACACACGGGGAAACTGTTGAGCGTGAAGAACCCAGCAGCGTTGCAGTTCTTGACACACTCAAACCGGTGCACCTGGCACCTACTACCATACCCCGTTCAAAAGCACTTAAATATTTTTTCTTGCCCATTCACCCTCTGAATGGCACACATACACAATCCATGTCTCAAGGCTTAAAAATCCTTTAACCTGTCTCCTCCCCTTCATCTACACTGATTGAAGTGGATTTAACAAGTGACATCAATACGGGATCATAGCTTTCACCGGGATTCACCAGATCAGTCTATGTCATCATGAAAAGAGAAGGTGTTCCTAATGTTTTGTATACTCCGTGTAAACCTGAGCCGTCAGTGACAAACAATCTCATTCAGAAGATTGAATTACTGTATATCGGTTGCATGCATTCTGATGTTTTTAAAATGAAAACGCAATGAGACATGCGAGAGCTTTGGCACTCATTAATGTTTCTTTTGGTCGATTGAAGTAGTTTTACTCTCCTCTTTCTTGCTATGGTAAGTGCCTCCCAGAGATGCCGGCCCTTTGCTTGCATAAACATTTGTGTAAGATAATTTGTGCCAGAAGAACTGGTTAAAATAAGTGGGCATGAAATTCAATCTAAAAGCATAACAACCAATACGGCTGTCAACCATACCATCGGGGAAAACACTGACTATGCAAAACAGAGAAGGTGGCATTGCATGTTGTTTATTGGTTAATAAAAGGCTTTTACAAGTGAATGATGTGAGAATGTAGCGTTGTCTGAGAGTAAAGTAGTGGAGGCTTCATACTCTCTGAGGGTGACTACTGCTTGTTAGCAGTTTGGGTGTGCCTGTGAAGAGCGACGCAGAGACATTTTATAGCGGTGCTGTGTGATGGGAAATGTGAGGTGCCCAGTGGGTGCCAACCTTGTGGGAGGATAGGAGGGGCTTGTGGGCAAGGCTGGCAGAGTGGCCCCTCACCCCACCACTGGGTGCAGCATGACAAACACATGAAGAAGACTGCACTTATAGAGCTTAAATCAGCCCCTTTTCCTTGTGCAGTGAGAAAAGCATGTATGAATTGAGTTCAGTTGAGGTTAAGTTTTCGAGTGTTGTAGAGTCTCTTTATTTCTCTCTGTAGAAAAAAAATGTTCTGTTGAGTATGTGAATCTAAAGTGCATTTTTGCAGCAAAAGAAGAATGGTGTTTTTTTTTATACTGCCATCAATGCAGGACTAACACCTTTTTTTTGGAGTGAGTCTGTGTGTGTGTGTGTGTGTGTGTGTGTGTGTGTGTGTGTGTGTGTGCGTGCGTGCGTGCGTGCGTGCGTGCGTGCGTGTGAGATTGCCCTTGGCAATGCCAGAGAAGCTTTCCCAGGGGTTGGAGTGTACGGAAAGTTTTGTTATCTGAGATTGAATTCACAGTAATGACTATTATCAGCACACGCCATCTCCAGGCTGTGTGTACTGTATGCACCACGTCTGCAGCCAGTGCTGGAGTTGTTGGTATTGTGTGCAGCGGAGGCATTCTTGTGCGAACACGACCGCATCAGGGCAGTGTTTTCCCTCCATGTCAGACGAGACTCATTGGCAGCTAAGGCTGCCCAGAGTGAGATAGCAGCTGTACGCATGCTGGGGCAGTGTTTGTGTTTGCTTTGAATCTGGTGCCATTTTGTCTGACTGAGGTTCAGAGGTCACTCACCTCGGTCGTTTGATAATGTATTTTTACTGAGAAAGGCATGACCTCATTGAAGCGTTTCAGAGAATTATCAAATCTGTGCAAATGTATTTATATATTTCTGCAACGGGATTCTGAACGGTTCGGTTGTGAGTGCTGTTCTGAGTTCAGAATCTATTCTGCTGTTGTGAGTCCAGGTCTTGATGTGTCTCTGTTTCCTCTTTACATAGAGGTTTATCTAAGTTGCATCTTTGGATGGGTGTATATAGAGCATGAGAGAGCGAGGCCTTAGTGAAAAGGCTGAGAAAATCTGAGGTGAGGTAAGTGTGAAAAGGCAGGCACGTTAGGAGCCAAGCCTATTAGGCCAACCTCCTGGCAGTTCACCACTTTCCCGGCCAGAGGCAGGAGTGAGTCAGCATGCCATAGCACAGCATGGCCTCACCGGGAACAGAGAGGGGGGCCAAGGGCCAGGGCCACAAACACACACCAGCCCAGGGACTAGTCACACTCACACAGGCCAAACCCCCACTGGCCAGTTGGCTGTACACACAAGAAGTGAGTTGAAGGAAGGTTGGAAGGTCTCTCTGTTCTTACTAAACTAAATGTAGGGTAGCGGGAACGTGCATTTCAACTGAGACCGGTTAATAATGCTGAGAGTTGAAGATGGACAAAGAGAATGAATCCATGCAGGTTCTGCTTGAGGTGAGGCCGGGTAACCAGGGTAGCGGTCAGAGTGAGACGGGTCTAGCAGCCAAAAGGGGGGGGGGGGGGTGCTGCTGCTGGAACGGCTGCTCGAGTAGCAGATGAAATAGTCGAGAACATATGCTATGCGCGTCATAATATGCCAACGCACCGGTGCTCCACAAAAGCATTTCTGTGTGGGACATTATTAATGTGTAAATAAACGCCGGGGTCGGCAGGGCAGTTAACCCAGTCACCACACGCTCTTACCGAAGGCCTCCTGGCCCCCGATCAAACCGGCCCCGGGGCGGACATGTTTGTCCAGAGATGAAATCCCCAGCATCTGCCAGAGCCCAGAGCACACTGCTGCTCTTCTGTTGGACAGGGTCACTGCAGGACTGAGTGTCAGTCAAACAAGAACACCTCTATCATACCAACCGGATTCTCTCTGGATCTCTGCTACGGACTGGGTGGGGACTTACTGTAAAGCCCAGTACAAAAAGTAGAGCTTTTCATTTCACTCTCAAATCAGGTAATAAGTAACATACTTTGAACTATTATTCATGAACTTGTATGAAATGCATGTTTGAAGTCTATCCATGTGCAGCGTAGGGGTTTAACTTAGTGCTCGCATGCGTGCGTATGTGCATGTTTATCCTTGTGGGGACCAGAAGTACTCACGAAGATAGTAAAACAAGGGGACATTTTGCCGTTCCCCAAAAGGAAAAAGGCTATTTTCGGCATAGGGGTTAGGTTTACAGTTACAATTAAGGTTAGGGTTAAAATTAGGGTTAGTTTAGGGATTTAGGGTTAAGGTTAGGGTTCATGTTAGGGTTAGGTTTAAGGAAAATAGGATTTTGAATTGGAATCAATTGTTTAGTCCCCACAAGGAGTGTTAGAATTAGAATAAGAGTTTGGTAGCAGCAGTTGTTTGGTAGCAGCAGTGTGTGTGTGTGTGTGTGTGTGTGTGTGTGTGTGTGTGTGTGTGTGTGTGTGTGTGTGTGTGTGTGTGTGTGTGTGTGTGTGTGTGTGTGTGTGTGTGTGTGTGTGTGTGTGTGTGTGTGTGTGTGTATCGAATGACATTAATGGTTGGATTTGGTATGCCTTGTTTTAATCAGAGACTTGGACCAAGTGCAACTGGCAGAAAACCCTCTGTCATTTTCCTTTTCCATGTGAATTGATCCTAGTACATTAGATGGACTTGATACTCATAATGCATTAAATAGAGGAGGGTGAAATTGTTAAAACCGTAAGTTTGGGTGCATAAAGGGGTTTAAACGTTTTGAGTTTCGATGATTACACACTCCGTTTATTACATCTTTCCCCTTATATAATTTGCATGACTTCATAGGGTTGAAAACAAAGTCTGGAAGCGAGCGTTCTGGAAGAAAATATGTATGACTGCTAACTTAGTACTTTTTGGATGACTGTAAAAATCTACCGAATTCTTTTTTTTTTTTTTTTTGCTGAATTTGGTGCCTTACATCCTCAACGAAAAGGGGGAGGAAGCATATAGAAACATAAAAAAGTTTGTTGAGTAAGAACTCTCATCGACTTGTTTTCTCCAACCGCTCAGTAAAAATAAACAACATTTAAAAAACGGTGTCGTAGGAGAGGGCTGCACAACAAGGTGTTTTGCAGAAAGAATTTACTCCCAATACTCTGGAGTGACATTCACCTTCTTATTTCCTCCTTAAACACATCACAGGGTTTGTCAAATCAATACCTGACCTTCAGACTACCAGTTAACAGGAGCTGAGCATGTTCTCAGAGTGAAATAAAGGGGAGAAGTTACAGAGCTTCAACTAATGCAAATGATGTGGGAGACTCGCTGGCCATATCAAATAATGTTTCACACCAATGTTACTTCATCCGATCAAATTATTGTTCACATTTCTCTTTTAAAACTGGGGGGACTTTTTTTGATGTTCTATGAGCACATACACAACAGCCCATATTCAACTTCAAAACTGTACTTTCCTTGACTTTCTTTATCTGTTACTTAAGAAGTGATGACGTGCATGTATTGTATATTCTCGGAACGTTTCAGAGCAAGAAGACAAGCAGAAATGTCCTATGTTTATGTGGTGATGGTCTGGGGTTCTGGGAGTCATGAGGGCACCCTGCTCTCCATGTAGAGTGTGGGGGCTGCAGGGCTGCTGAGCCCCAACATACCCTAGGGGTTGATCAGAAACAGGGCTGAGGGCTTAGCGAGGCAGGGCAGGCCCGGGACAACAGTTCTCTGGCGTTCTCTTTTCCCCCCAGCTTCCTTCCCATGGAAGTCGGAGGTTAAAGTGTTAACCCCGGGCTTAATTGCAAGTCTGTCTCCAGTCCACTCATCCTCAAACTGACCCCAAGGCCCACAGACACCCAGCTTTCACATTAACACAACCTGGTTACTGATTCCCCAACTAACGGAGGAGATCTACTGAGCAGGCCCTGGGGGAGAGAGGGAGAGGCTGACAGGCTTGTGTAAACATAATCCAGCTACACAGCCAGAAACCCTGCAGCAGCCCAGAGGTCCCACCACTCTCAGATCATTTGTATCCACCACGTATACTTTTGCTGACAGGTAGCCCTTACATTCATGTCATTAGGTAGACACTCTTATCCAGAGGGAATGCATACATTTTCATTGTTTAACAAAAATTATTCCATACTGGTCCCCCATGGGGACTCGAACCCACAACGCTGGTGTTGCAAGCACCACGCTCTACCAACTGAGCCACACGGGCCCTCCTCCCCTCATTCCCTCCGTCACGCACAGCCCTCAGTCCGGGCAGGCAAGTAGCCCCATCTTGTTATCTCCCTCACTGATCAGCTCAAATTCATATTGTTCACACTCGTTCTAACATGGACGAGGGCAGAGAAAGGTGGAGGGCGCCTGCCGTGCGTGCTGGTGTAAGAAACATGTGTCCACAATCCACCTCCCAGTCAGTCGCCCGCTACTCCTCCCCTCTACACAGGAGCGTCCCCCATCTATCCTGGACAAGCAGTATCAGTCAACATGACTATTGACACCAAAAGTGTGCTGAGTTAGGAGAACAGAGATGAACTGCTTTGGTTTCTACCTCTGATCCCCCTCTCTCCAGTGAGAGAGCATTGAGCCTCTGTCTCCTCCTCTCATACTGAGGACTGGCCAGAGGCAGACACTAAGCAGACAGTGTGCTGTAGACTGTTTTGCTCAGACAGAGCCAGACTTCATTACTCTAACAGGATATATTGGATCAGCAGAGCTGGACATTAAATACTCTTTGGGATACTAAACATACAAAAAAGTTTACTTGCAATCAACCAGTTGTTTAGTTTGCACCATTTTTTTTGTAAATGATGCATTGATGTCAATGGGAGATTTACGTGAAAAATATTGTTATACATACAGATCTCAAGTTATGATTCTAGTAAGTCAAATGAATATCAACCTAAGCCAGCTAAAATAAACATTTGTTTTAGTAATGGAGATATTGCTCTAATTCAGTCTTAAAGTTAATACATGATTTATTCCAGTGATTTATTATTTCTACGGCTAGTGGAGCATGCCAGTTAACTTTACCCTAGAAGTCATTCAGGCATTTTTCCTGGTGCACAAAAAAGTGCATGTATTAGCCTTAAGGCCAGTGTGCTCATGTTCATAGAGGAATGAAGAGGAAATAATATTTTCCCTATGATTAGAGAGAGAAATTCCATACCATTTCCAGTTTATGTTGACATTTTCTAAAGCAATTCCTGTAATCCCTCAATGTAGCTTCCATGCCAGAAAATGAATTTTGTTATTTATGTTTATCCTGAAATAAATCATCTTGGTATTATTTGCTTATGACAACGATGATAGAGTGGGATAGCCAAAGTGCACTTTCCAGTCACACAAATGCCAGCATGTACGTGTGTGTGTGTGTGTGTGTGTGTGTGTGTGTGTGTGTGTGTGTGTGTGTGTGTGTGTGTGTGTGTGTGTGTGTGTGTGTGTGTGTGTGTGTGTGTGTGTGTGTGTGTGTGTGTGTGTGTGTGTGTATTACACTGTGATAGCCAGAAAAGTCTGAGTGGACACACAAACCAAGACTCCAGTACTACAAAAAAGTTTTTGTTTTTTTAAATGTACACAAATAAACACTCCTGTATTACAGTCAATGTTAATGTAAGTCTGTACCTATCACAACACGGACTAGTAAGTGTGCGATGAGAGATGGGCAGCTACTATATTGGGCTCTTCCCTCCCCCCCCCCCCAATCCGCAACGGAACTTCTATAACGAAAATAACTTCCTATTGATGAATAAACCAAGTAAAACATGAAAAACAGTCCAGATGTATCAACATGCTGTAGTGACATGTCGTCCCTCTGTTCGGTGCTGTTGTCAAAAAAGAATGTCTGGTTATAGCTTGGCCATCCAGTTTGGAGGAGAGTTTTGATATGAGTTAATAATGTGAAATATTTCAATTATTGAATGTAAGTCAATTGAAAGACACCCAGTTAGTTATAAGTCAAAGATTGAAATAAGTTACAAAAGAAAGTGGCAAAGGCCTAACTCCCCATAGCCTTACTAATGAGGCCTAACTCCCCATAGCCTTACTAATGAGGCCTAACTCCCCATAGCCTTACTAATGAGGCCTAACTCCCGATAGCCTTACTAAGGTCTAAAAAAGTCAAGAAAAAAAAGAACGTTTTACGTACATTGGTTTTATATGTTAATTTTGTATTTTAATTCAAGGTTAATGTGGGTTTAACATTGTTTGACAATAATATGTGCTTTACAATAATACATATTTTATAAGGGTGTGATATTGTTTTATTGTTTGCTATTTAAATCTCGATAAGAATGTACACTCCCTCTAAAGCTTCATACAGGGTAAATAACTTGATTACGGGTCAGATATTCACCTATATCCCAGGCTAGGGTATCATTCTTAAAATGTTTCTACATTCACCATGCAAACAAAAAGATCAAGTCTGATAGAAGTGACTCAAAATAGGTATGACATATTTAGTTTAAATAGATAACTTCCAGTTCGACTGCGCTAACAAAATACTAATGTATAGCAATTCTGATCAAAAGATCACAAACTTATAATATTGTCCAGAAAATTATTTTAGAGAGCATAATTGATTACATGTATTGTATTTTAATAAATGTTCTGTATAGACTGTTTGGCTACTGTCTTGGTTCTGTTGTACCATCCTATAAAACAGTAGGTCTATCTTGAAAACGTGCCACTTTTTACTTGGTTAAAGTGCAACTAGCGTTTTACCTTAAATTAGCCGACCTACTTTTTTATTAAGTTATAATAACTAGGCTACACTTGAATTCAAAAACAAAACGGCACGTTTTCCACTGGTTTGATGACTACATATCTATCCAGCAACAGTTGCGATCAAAGAATGAAATGCCCTCGACAATGTCGTTTGGATTGCTGTTGTTTGGATATTTTAATTGGGCCTCATGCGGTACACATTACAGTCAAGCACAGACTTAGGCCTATATGCTGTAGCCTATAAATGCCAATGTAACCAGTACCCCAAGGCCATATATTTTCTCAAACAGTAGCCTAACATGTGAAACATTAGAATAACATTCTTCAAATATTGGCCCTATATCGGACAATGTGAGATGCTTGAGTATAGGCGTGCAACTGTTCTTGTGCATACATCTAGGGATACGTGTACAGGCATCACTATTTGTAGACCTACATTGTAGGCCTATGTGGATTATACATGCTTTATTAGTGTGGATATTGATAAGGCTATTTGGCCTAGGCTACTTATCTCCGTCTGAATTGTAAAATCGTCCTTTACGCATGCATGCACTTATATTGGTGATGTTATAGACAAGCTGCTTAAAGACGCGCTGTTAATATAACGTAATAAAAAGGCCTTCTTATTTTTTTTTTACACAAATGTATTATGATTTACCCGCGTATCGGTAGGCTACGCCACAGATCTGGTGTAAATGCAAATAAAATACAAGGTAATATGCGGCAGAGCCTCGGGCGTCTCACCACTCACCGGCTTGTGTACTATGCAGATCCAGCAAACCGCTGAACGGCTTAAAATCGACAGGATAACAATGAAGCGATGGCGCTCATTCAACTCTAAACTATTAATCAGCCACTAAACGGACAACACATCCACCAAATAGCACTATTAATAATAGGCCAACCATGCACTTATTTCATGTTGCCTATTTTGTTTTCACTGCACTCTGGACTGATTTCTCAAGTAAACTCGTGGAAGTGGAATACACACCAATTTCCAAAGTGTTCAACCCATGTGTCACTTTTGACACGCCGAGAGGCTTAATGTAACGTTTCACACCTATGGTTATTCAGTCATTAGGGAAAGAATGATTCATGGTTTGGCTGTTGGTATAAGACAAAATGGCAATTAACTAACTTCGATACTGCGTAAAGAGCACAAATGGGGTTAAATTTGAAGTCAAACTTAAATGATTTATAGGGCCACTGCTACAAGTTATAACGAAATTAATGGATTTCAGATAAAAATCCTTTAGGCAATAGGCAACAAAAACAAATATATACTACATCTTAAATAGGTCTGTGTGTGATACTAGGCCTATGGCTAAATAAATAATTGTGCAACAGAAATGGCTAAAAGACACCGATCAGTAAGGTATGAATTTGTTAGCTAGCCTAGATATAGATTACCTTCAGAATGTTGGGGTGCTGTAGCCTTTCCATCAGCGTCATTTCTTTCACTATTTTGAAGGACGCCAGTCTGTAGCAGTCTCCAGGTGAACCATATTTCTTTACGCAATTTTCCATATCGTGTCCCCCGAAATCCACCGATTTCAGAGCCACCGACAAGCTGTTGTTGAGAGACGCCTTGTAGACAGCCTTTGTGTAGCCTGAGCCGAGGTACTGAACATTGGTCACGTTGTCTATGCTGCTGCAGCCAAGCATCGGAGTACCGTTAACGCTGCTCAAAGTCATAGTGAAATCTTTCCGTGATGCTGTGGGCATGTATATGGAAGGTGAAAGTCGATTTTGAAAATGCGTCTGTCGGTTTTCGGTTCGCTCAATTACTTTGATAGGGTCCCAATTGTCCCCTGGCTCTGAATCCATGAGCCTCCGTCTCTCCAGCTGGCGGACTGGGTCTCCGGTGCCAGACCCATGCGCTTGGCGCTGACGGTACCGCACAACCTCATCGAATCTTTCTCGTATCTGCAGCAGAAGGTCCTGATGATGCCTGCTTCCTACGGCAGGTTTACTATTGGACTCGGCCACAGCTTCAGTGACTGACTCGCCGATTTGAAGCTGCGAATCGCCTGTAACCTGCTGCTGTTTTTCGTGGTAGTACCGATGTACTCTATGGTCATGGTTCTGATGGTGCTCAAACCCTGGTATATACAGCAAATTCATCAGTGTACCAAGGAAGAAGGCAAGACAGAAACCTGCCGCAACCACTATCCTTCTGCGCTTCATTGTGATCAGTTTTATTAATATCATTAAAATATGTCTGTTTTCGCCTCCAGCCCCAGCCTAAGCAGTCTACCACCTCTGTAGCCTTGCCCGGAGTCCACGGTTCTATCGTGCGCGTCAGAACTTAATGGTATACTGATGCCTCGAACGATGCCGAATGCGCTATGATCACGTCTTCATCTTGATTATGATTTATGCAGCCAAGCAGGTTGAAGATCCTCCCCATATAAGGTTGATCGTGGTGATACACTTGCCTTCACAGACTGCAAAGCCCACCACTTATGTAGCCTATGCGCGCATCAGGCAGGGGTCCTCTCTCGTAGCCTACTTAGAAGCCCCCTGAGCGACTGAACAACCGTGACGCCACTGTGATTGACAGCATACGTATATCATGCAGCTGTGAGCACTGTAGTTCTCCAGGCAGTGCGTTTTCATTAGGGTACGTCTTACATAGAACATTTTACAACCACACTACCCATGGTGCAATGTGAAAAATCTATACACTGGACACTTAGTTCCAACAAACCAGCAGCTGTGGGGCGGTGTTTGAGGGTTCTTCGAAATGCCTTTTCGAGTAATGGCACGCGCAAAAGCTGACCACTGAAGCGAGTGATGAAGGCGCATTAGTTGATTGATGGACATTAATAATAATATCTAGTATTGCTCTTGATGGATGAATCTTATTTGAAATCACAATTTTGAATGGCTAGGCTTATATGTGTTTTAAATATAGACTTCCTTTAATGGTTTGCGAAATACGTTCTAATAGGGGCCTACGCCTCAGCAAAAGAAAATGGGATGCCTAGTCAGTTGTACAACTGAACGTATTGAACTGAAATGTGTCTTCCGCATTTGACCTAAACCCTCAATCAGAGCGGTGCAGTCTTAATCGACACTCACGTCATCGGCGCCCGGGGAACAGTGGGTTAACTGCCTTTCTCGGGGGGGAAACGCCAGGTTTTTACATTGTAAACTCCGGGATTCGATCCAGCAACCTTTCGGTTACTGGACCAACGCTCCTACCTGCCAGACTACCTGGTCACTCCTTAATATAAGCCAATTGGTTATGTCATCCATATTATAAATTGGTACCTATCTCGTAGATGTTATTCTGATGGTCTATTGTTACACAACATGACAAGTAGGCAAGTTGAAATGTTTTCAATGAATAATGAGCATTGCCTTTAGAAGAGACAACAAACATTTTGAGCACAATGCTTTTCAGCAAGTATTGCATTTAGCTAACACTTTTTGATTGCTTTAAATCTACAACCTCGGTTTTAAATTGATAGAGAAGTTCAGACTCCTTGCAGGATGAAGTTATGCGAGCCCCTCTGTTACTTGGAAAGAAAAATGTGTATAATTATGTCTCTGGGGTCTGAGAAGTAAAACTAAATTAAAAGCAGACATTACAAAAAAAAAGCTGTATAAATAATCAAATAATAGGCTCCAATAAGGCTTTGTTCAACTCGGCTGAGATAAGCATTCCTCGAATGGAATCTCATGTTAGCCAGCACCCCCGCCTTCCTAAATAAATCCCGTGGTGTTTGTCTACTGTAAATACACTGTAGCAGTGCCAGCGACTTTAAAAAAAAAAAAATGAGCCACGACCCCTTTTTAGTGGGCCCAAACAGAGAGTTCACGCAGAGGTCTCGCTCTCTATTGTGGTAAACAATGACGAACTTTAAAATAATGCCCTCGTTTTTTAAAATTGGATTACTTTAATGACAAATTAGTTATTTCTGGTGTTGCAGAGGCGAGACGGAGCGGCCTCTATGGCTTCGTTAGGCCAAAAAAATCGTCAGGATGACGCGGCGAGACCAGTCTAAACCCTGCTGGGTCTCCGGATAGTGTAGACCTGAATGCTAGTGACACGTCTATCCATCAAACCCACATTACCATGCTGTTAGCAACTAATTAACACATACAATCAACCTGGAAACTGAACAAACAAAGCGGAGACAGCGGGGCGCAGCCGCATGAGGAGGGGGTAGGGGGGCTTATAGCTTTGGTTAATATATATTAGTCTCGGTTTTAAAAAGGTCAGAGTAGTGTAAAAATTATTATATTACATACTATTATATTATACTATATTAGCCTACATTATATATTAGGAACCATTGGGCCTTTTTGACAGATTGGTAAGGATAATTTTGGATGGAACTGCAGTGGAGCTGAAGCGTTATAGTAACTATACCTCATTATAGTAACTATACCTATACCACTGTATCCCACACCAAATTGTTTAGTGTATGGAGCTGTTCTTATCACTTTAAGACTGTTTTATGTCTAAAAGTGGCATGGCTGTAGAAAATAGTTGCTTAGGAGGATGATAATTAAACATTCTGACAATAAAAGTGATTTATAATAATAATAATAATTAAATAATTAACAATTTGTGTATTTGACGTTTCTCTTTCTTTACTTTTACACACAGTGATTGCATTCAATCATTGTTATCTGGTAATATAAATGGCTCATTAGAGAATGATTGGTTACACTTATCTAGGCCTATTTAGCAAAGTCCTCCTTACATTATGATGTAAATGATAATTTTTTTAATTGAACCTTTATTTAACTAGGCAAGTCATTCTTATTTACAATGACGGCCTACCCCGACCAGACCTGGACGACGACGCTGGGCCAATTGTGCACCGCCAGGGGACTCCCAATCACGGGCGGATGTGATACATCCTGGATTCAAACCAGAGACTGTAGTGACCCCTCTTGCACTAAGATGCAGTGCCTTAGTAAATACATATTAGTTAATATTTAGGCCTATTTTTGCAGCCCAAGTGTCAACAAGTTTTGACTTGTGCAAGATAGCCTAATCACCATAACGCACTGACACAAAACATTTACAATTCTTTCTTTGACTGGATTTTTGAGTAGCAGGAGTGATGTGTAAGGAAATTGTATTTTCCTCATGAGTGGTGCAGTTGTTGCTGTAGTATTTCCGATTCCTTACTACAAGGGTGGAGAGGTCATTTATTTGTATGGCCTGGTTAGGGGCGGAGGCCTACAGCTCTGCGGGTGGGGAGGCCCAGTGCCCCTCAGGGGAGCTATCATGCATTAATCCCACTTAAATAACTTCATTTTCTTGAGGATTTCTGGGGACAATAGCCAAACATAGTATTCTTATAACCACTGTGCTGCGGGGCCTAACCTTTTTAAGGTTTCCATTTAACCGGCCGTTTACATGAGAATCCTCACAGAGGGAGTGGTGGTTGGCTGGCTCGGGGGGTGACGGATTAGCCTGCTGCAGTGCAGGAATGTTTAGCCTTTGCTGTCCCTTTGTGATTGGCGCAACCTACGGCTGCATGTGACTGAGCTAATCCTTTTACGTTCTATTTTCTGAGGGTGATAATTATAGCCTATGCGTCGGTTACTGTAAGCCACACATTCATTCAAATGGTTATGGGGGGCATAGGTTGACCATTCATTGTGTGCTTAAGTAGACCTAATATGTCACCCGCAGTAAATGGCATGTGTCAATCAATCACGTTTGAGCCGGAAATAATGATCAGCAACCTGCAAATGTGAGAGGTATAAATATATTAGCTGTAAACGTGTACATTTTGTTGCAAGGACCCAAAGGTCAAAAAGAAACGAGGTAGTTTCTTGGATAAGCCTTTTTAGCCAGAGCCATTTCTGAATCAGAACTTCAATGTACAGCGGAGTCAAGTCAACTGGAGCTGTTTTTAGTCAATATAATTAATTTCTGAACAGTGTCTTGATGTTGTATCTATTACATTTGCTGTGTTTCTTATTCGTGGTTTTGATTTTAGAAATGCACTGTACATGTATTTAATTTCCCACTTTGGTGCCAAGCTTTTTTATGGTCCGTTTAAGTTGAAACTGACCCCATTTCCATCTGGACCTTTAGTCAGGAGTTTTGAATGGTTTTCTTCTTCCTGTCCTCTTGCTGGCTGCTGTAGAAAAGTGGAGTAAACCCATATCAGTGTCTGAGACAAGAGAGCTTTCTTTCCTCCGCAAGAGTTATGTTTTTAGAGATTAACTTCTGGTCCTGTTTAGTGGAGAAACGAGGAAGTTTAGCGAGAAAGAGAGAAAGGAGGAGAGAGAGAAAGACCGGGAGGAAGGCCTGTGCCGCCCACCAACACTCAGTCACACTCTGAGTTTATGAGCCTCAGACTATGTGTGAATGTGACCTTGAAACAAGCATGCGCTTTGGTAGGAGCCATTAGGAAACGTGTCAGTAGATCAAGCCCGGGCCACGGCGTGCGTACGTGTGTGTGTGTGTCTGTGTGTGTGTTTATGCATGCCCCTCCTTACCAACAACCCTGGGTATCAGTAAGATGTTAAATGCAATGCAGGTGATGGCAGACACTTATCTCAGTAAGACAGTGCAAATGTATGTGTTTAATAAACACAGCTACTCCACAGGAGATACCCCACTACCTGCCATGGGGGTCAGATACACTTCATGGCATTTATCCCATTTAGCTTTGACTGAAAGCTGCATGCAGCGCTCCAGTTTTCGCTCCAATCTTCCTATTTAATTGCTAATTAGTATATCTAATGAGTTGTAATGTGGATCATGGCTTGGAGCACAATGTGACACTTGTCTATATTTGGCCAATACAATGCTATGCAGCTAGCACAAAACGTTCTGAGAACAATTTGTTTCTTAGACCTGGATGAGAGAGTGGTTGTCCTATGGTTATTTTGCATATGGTTATTTTCCCACAACATTCTGGGAATGGTGCAGAATATTTGCTTGCTTTTGGAACATTCAAACCACATTTAAGGAACTTGACAAACAAAAAAAAGTTATTTTCTTGGTATTTCCTTACTTTAACAAAACATTTACTGAAAGTTCAAATATGGGTACATTTAATTGCATCCAAATGGTTTGACATTGGGAATGTTCTCAAATAGTTCCAAGAACGTTAAGAAACAATGTTTTTCTGTGGGAATTTCAGTACTTCCACAAAAGTTCCCATGTGGTTCTATTTAATGTCATATTTTTACTACATTCTGGGAACGTTCTCAAAAATGCTGTGAGTGATGCTGCGTTCACTTGCTAGTCAGAATTAGGAAACTCTGAAATCTCTGACTTGGAAAGTAATTGTAAAAACAAGAACTCCGAGTTTCCAACTTGAAAGTACCAGACTCAACCAAATAAGTTTCACTCATTTGAACTCATAGGTTCCGAGTTTCGATGGCATGCGAACGCGACATTAAGCAATGTTCTCAGAATTTTCTGAGAATTTATGGTTCTCTTTTATGTCAGTTCTTGACAATATTCTGGGAATTTAAAAAAATATACTCTACACACTTTGGCTCTAAATTCTGTTCTCAGAACATGAACAAAAACGTTCTGTAAAATCACAAGACAACTTTAGTAATGTTCTAAGAATGTTATTTAAAAACATATAGGTTGTCATCAATTGAACATCACAATAAGGTGCACGGCATTATATTTGCCTTCTGGGGGGCACGGAGAGCCCACAGCTCAGTTAAAACCATTGACAGATCTGTGACATTTTTAAGGGATTGTTAAATAAATATGAACTACTTGGTTGTAATATCATCACCTCTTGAAGAGTATAGTCAGATTTCAGGTTATTCCATGCAAAACAATTGCGTACATTTAGCTCTATCATCAGAGTTATAGGCCAACAGCAAGAAAGCCTAACCGCATGCTTTTCATGATCAGTAAACAATTTATTATGTCACTTCAGAAACGTAGCCTCACGATATCGCTCAATATTGACCACCATTAATTGTATATTTGAGTGATATAAAATAAAAGTGAACTACAGTGGGGCAAAAAAGTATTTAGTCAGCCACCAATTGTGCAAGTTCTCCCACTTAAAAAGATGAGAGAGGCCTGGAATTTTCATCACAGGTACACTTCAACTATGACAGACAAAATGAGAAAAAATATCCAGAAAATCACATTGTAGGATTTGTAATGAATTTATTTGCAAATTATGGTGGAAACTAAGTATTTGGTCAATAACAAAAGTTTATCTCAATACTTTGTTAAATACCCTTTGTTGGCAATGACGGAGGTCAAACGGTTTTCACACACTGTTGCTGGTATTTTGGCCCATTCCTCCATGCAGATCTCCTCTAGAGCAGTGATGTTTTGGGGCTGTTGCTGGGCAACACAGACTTTCAACTCCCTCCAAAGATTTTCTATGGGGTTGAGATCTGGAGACTGGCTAGGCCACTCCAGGACCTTGAAATGCTTCTTACAAAGACACTCCTTCGTTGCCCGGGCGGTGTGTTTGGGATCATTGTCATGCTGAAAGACCCAGCCACGTTTCATCTTCAATGCCCTTGCTGATGGAAGGAGGTTTTCACTCAAAATCTCACAATACACGACCCCATTCATTCTTTCCTTTACACGGATCAGTCGTCCTGGTCCCTTTACAGAAAAACAGCCCCAAAGCATGATGTTTCCACCCCCATGCTTCACAGTAGGTATGGTGTTCTTTGGATGCAACTCAGCATTCTTTGTCCTCCAAACACAACGAGTTGAGTTTTTACCAAAAAGTTATATTTTGGTTTCATCTGACCATATGACATTCTCCCAATCTTCTTCTGGATCATCTAAATGCTCTCTAGCAAACTTCAGACGGGCCTGGACATGTACTGGCTTAAGCAGGGGGACACGTCTGGCACTGCAGGATTTGAGTCCCTGGAGGAGTAGTGTGTTACTGATGGTAGGCTTTGTTACTTTGGTCCCAGCTCTCTGCAGGTCATTCACTAGGTCCCCCCGTGTGGTTCTGGGATTTTTGCTCACCGTTCTTGTGATCATTTTGACACCACGGGGTGAGATCTTGCGTGGAGCCCCAGATCGAGGGAGATTATCAGTGGTCTTGTATGTCTTCCATTTCCTAATAATTGCTCCCACAGTTGATTTTTTCAAACCAAGCTGCTTACCTATTGCAGATTCAGTCTTCCCAGCCTGGTGCAGGTCTACAATTTTGTTTCTGGTGTCATTTGACAGCTCTTTGATCTTGGCCATAGTGGAGTTTGGAGTGTGACTGTTTGAGGTTGTGGACAGGTGACTTTTATACTGATAACAAGTTCAAACAGGTGCCATTAATACAGGTAACGAGTGGAGGACAGAGGAGCCTCTTAAAGAAGAAGTTACAGGTGTCACGGCCGTCCTCCTCTTCATCTGAAGAGGAGAGACGAGATGGATCTGAGGACCAATACGCGGCGTGGTAAGTGTCCATGGCAAATCTTTAATCAAGAAAGACTGAACACTATACAAACGAGTAACAAAAACAATAAACCAAATTCGACCGTGAAGCTACAAAATGAGACCTGTGCTGAAACAAGCCATCAACATAGACAATCACCCACAAACAAACAGTGCAACCCAGGCTACCTAAGTATGATTCTCAATCAGAGACAACTAATGACACCTGCCTCTGATTGAGAACCATACTAGGCCGAAAACATAGAAATGCCCCAAAACATAGAAAAACAAACAGACTGCCCACCCAACTCACGCCCTGACCATACTAAATAAATACAAAACAACGGAAAAAAAGGTCAGAACGTGACAGTACCCCCCCCCAAAGGTGCGGACTCCGGCCGCAAAACCTTGACCTATAGGGGAGGGTCTGGGTGGGCGTCTGTCCGCGGTGGCGGCTCTGGCGCGGGACGCGGACTCCACTTCATCATTGTCTTAGTCCGCTTTATTGTCCGCCTCCGTGGCTTCCTCACCATGGCCACCCTACTCAATGACCCCACTGGACAGAGGGGCTGCTTGGGACAGAGGGGCAGCTGCTCGGGACAGAGGGGCTCCGGCAGAGGCGCCGGACAGGCGGGAGGCTCCGGCAGCGGCGCCGGACAGGCGGGAGGCTCCGGCAGCGGCGCCGGACAGGCGGGAGGCTCCGGCAGCGGCGCCGGACAGGCGGGAGGCTCCGGCAGCGGCGCCGGACAGGCGGGAGGCTCCGGCAGCGGCGCCGGACAGACAGGACCACCTGCAGGGAGGGGACAGAGAGACAGCTGCTCGGGACAGAGGGGCAGCTGCTCCGGGCGGAGGGGCTCTAGCGGCCCCTGGCTGACTGGCGGCCCCTGGCTGACTGGCGGCACTGGCGGCCCCTGGCTGACGGGCGGCACTGGCGGCCCCTGGCTGACGGGCGGCACTGGCGGCTCCTGGCTGACGGGCGGCATTGGCGGCTCCTGGCAGACGGGCAGCACTGGCGGCGCTGGGCAGACGGGCGGCACTGGCGGCGCTGGGCAGACGGGCGGCACTGGCGGCGCTGGGCAGACGGGCGGCACTGGTGGCGCTGGGCAGACGGACGGCACTGGCGGCGCTGGGCAGACGGGCGGCACTGGCGGCGCTGGGCAGACGGACGGCACTGGCGGCGCTGGGCAGACGGGCGGCGCTGGCGGCGTTGGGCAGACGGGCGGCGCTGGCGGCGCTGGGCAGACGGGAAGCTTCGGCAACGCTGGGCTGAGTAGCTCTCCTAGCGCCGAACAGGCGGGAGACTCCGGCAGCGCTGGAGAGGAGAGAGCCCCTGCAAGGATGGGCCGGAGAGACAGCCTGGTACGGGGAGCTGCCACCGGAGGGCTGGTGCGTGGAGGTGGTGACGGATAGACCGGACCGTGCAGGCGCACTGGAGCTCTTGAGCACCGAGCCTGCCCAACCTTACCTGGTTGAATGGTCCCGGTCGCCCTGCCAGTGCGGCGAGGTGGAATAGCCCGCACTGGGCTATGCAGGCGAACCGGGGACACCGTGCGCAAGGCTGGTGCCATGTAAGCCGGCCCAAGGAGACGCACTGGAGACCAGATGCGTAGAGCCGGCTTCATGGCACTTGGCTCGATGCCCACTCTAGCCCGGCCGATACGCGGAGCTGGAATGTACCGCACCGGGCTGTGCACCCGCACTGGGGACACCGTGCGCTCCACAGCATAACACGGTGCCTGCCCGGTCTCTCCAGCCCCCCGGTAAGCACAGGGAGTCTGCCCAGGTCTCCTACCTGGCGTAGCCATACTCCCTGTTAGCCCCCCCCCAAGACATTTTTGGGGCTGCCTCTCGGGCTTCCTTCCGCGCCGCCGTGCCTGCTTCGCCAACTCCATTCTCTGATAACCTTCCGCGCACTGCTCCATCGAATCCCAGGCGGGCTCCGGCACTCTCCCTGGGTCGGCCGCCCACCTGTCGATCTCCTCCCAAGTAGTATACTCCATGCCATTGCTGTCCATAACGTCCTCCTTTCGCTGCTGCCTGTTAACACGCTGCTCGGTCCGAGTGTGGTGGGTGATTCTGTCACGGCCGTCCTCCTCTTCATCTGAAGAGGAGAGACGAGATGGATCTGAGGACCAATACGCGGCATGGTAAGTGTCCATGGCAAATCTTTAATCAAGAAAGACTGAACACTATACAAACGAGTAACAAAAACAATAAACCAAATTCGACCGTGAAGCTACAAAATGAGACCTGTGCTGAAACAAGCCATCAACATAGACAATCACCCACAAACAAACAGTGCAACCCAGGCTACCTAAGTATGATTCTCAATCAGAGACAACTAATGACACCTGCCTCTGATTGAGAACCATACTAGGCCGAAAACATAGAAATGCCCCAAAACATAGAAAAACAAACATAGACTGCCCACCCAACTCACGCCCTGACCATACTAAATAAATACAAAACAACGGAAATAAAGGTCAGAACGTGACAACAGGTCTGTGAGAGCCAGAAATCTTGCTTGTTTGTAGGTGACCAAATACATATTTTCCACTATAATTTGCAAATAAATTCATTAAAAATCCTACAATGTGATTTTCTGGATTTTTTTTCTCATTTTGTCTGTCATAGTTGAAGTGTACCTATGATGAAACTTACAGGTCTCTCTCATATTTTTAAGTGGGAGAACTTGCACAATTGGTGGCTGACTAAATACTTTTTTGCCCCACTGTATACCTGATAAGTACAAGTGTTTAGGTTCATTTCCCAAACTATTGTGGGGTCTGCCTGTCAAGCAGCAGAAGGGTGGATTTCAAATCAAAATCAAATGTATTTATATAGCCCTTCTTACATCAGCTGATATCTCAATGTGCTGTACAGAAACCTAGCCTAAAGCCCCACACAGCAAGCAATGCAGGTGTAGAAGCACGGTGGCGAGGCAAAACTACCTAGAAAGGCCAAAACCTAGGAAGGAACCTAGCTATGGGGGGTGGCCAGTCCTCTTCTGGCTGTGCCGGGTGGAGATTATAACAGAACATGGCCAAGATGTTAAAATGTTCATAAATGACCAGCATGGTCAAATAATAATAATCACAGTAGTTGTCAAGGGTGCAGCAAGTCAGCACCTCAGGAGTAAATGTCAGTTGGCTTTTCATAGCCGATCATTAAGAGTATATCTACCGCTCCTGCTGTCTCTAGAGAGTTGAAAACAGCAGGTCTGGGACAGGTAGCACGTCCGGTGAACAGGTCAGGGTTCCATAGCCGCAGGCAGAACAGTTGAAACTGGAGCAGCAGCACGGCCAGGTGGACTGGGGACAGCAAGGAGTCATCATGCCAGGTAGTCCTGAGGATTTGCCAATGTAACGTTGCTGTTGGCTGATAATGTTTAACTTGCAAGTAACCAGTAAATACTTTGTATAGTTAAACATAATGGTTGGTAAGTAGACCTAATATACTTTTTTTCAACGTAGGTCTACATAGTGTTGGAACAAGTCAAATTGGCTAGCTAGCTAAAAACATATCACGTCAATATGGCTAGTTAGCAAGCTACATTTCAGAGGATAAACTAGATGGCTATATCCAAATATTATATGATTTGCTTGCCATCTACAGTGGTGATGACATTAGTCTGACTGACTACTTTACCAGGACGTGGTCAAGCTCTTGCCAAAAGCCCAGTCTCTGAAGAAGCAAGCTAAAAGACACATGTTGCGATTTCTTTAGCTAGCTAGCAAGTTAGCTACATGCCAAAGCTATTTGGCTACCCTCATGTATCTGTAAATACATGATCAATTGATGTTTACTGATTGCTGTATAATTCTGATGATAGAGCTAAATGTGGAATAATCGAGATAGGGTAACTGACTACGCTCTTTAACGTGATGGTATTAAAACCAAATAGTTATAACATTTATCTAACAATCCCTTGAAAACGGCATGCACTGTAGTTGTCAATGGTTTTAGCAGAGCTGGAGGTCTCTTTATTCCCCAGCAGCTAAATGTTTTGTTGATAACGACCTATACTATTAAAAAAAATACACATTCCGTTCTCAGCTTCTAGAAAACTCTCTCTGTCCTTAATCTTGTTAAGTGTGTTCTGGCGTGTTTGCCGCGCCCACTAATTGGCCACACTTGATCTTAATGAGTGCTTGTTTCCTTGGAAATGGGGTCTGCTGGAATAGACAAAAATGAAAAGCTTTGTATGAGTAAAAAAAACATTGCATGCTAGCTCCATCCTGGTGGCACAGTGGACTAATTCCATGGACAGAGAACAGAAGATCATAGGTTATCTCCCTGATGCCCTGTCACAATAGAAAAAAAATGCGTTTGCATGATGAATGTCGAAGCAAATTCTTTTCCGTGTGTTCTATCTCTGCTTGGAATTTTTATAAATGAACCCAAAATAAGCTAGCAGTATTATTAAAAGTCTTATTAAAACATTCAGTGAAGTTATTCAAAAACCTCCAAACAACCTTTCATTTTTGTAGTTAGGAATTAAGAAAAGTTTCAATAATAACCATAAAACTTTCACAATATTTAGAGAATGTTATCAGAATGTTATTTTATTACCTTTAAATAACCTAGAATTTCCATTCTCAGAGCATTAATAAAACTTCCCAGGAATACTTTCAAGGAACCAGATTAGAACATTCTCAGAACCTCCCTGCAACCTAATAACAAACGTTCCCAGAACAGGCAACATTTTCAGTTCCATTCTCAGAATGTTTAAATTAAAGGGTGACTGCACTTCCTGATTTTGCCTTTTTTTTAAACATTTTTTAATCAATGCTCATTAACAAATGCTAGCAGCCATGACTGGAGTCAAACGAGAGTTGTCTTGGGTGTTTCTTGGGTGTGTTGTTGCCATTCTATCACAACAAGAAAGGCCAGTAGTGAGTACAGAGAGGTAAGCTAAGCTTGCTTTGCTATGGAGAGAACAAAGTTTTGAAGTTGAGGACTTATCCCCTCCTGACTGACTCTACACCTCAAGATGGTCAACTAATTCAATTCTAAGTGTGCAACCAAACGTACCCAATTGTCATACTTGAGTAAAAGTAAAGATGCTTTAATAGAAAATGATTCAAGTAAAAGTCACCCAGTAAAATCCTACTTGAGTAAATGTCTAAAAGTATTTGGTTTTAAATATACTATATATATACTATATACTAATATATAGTATCAAAATTAAATGTAATTGCTAAAATATACTTAACTATCAAAAGTAAAAGTATAACTAATTTCAAATTCCTTATACTAAGCAAATCAGATGGCACCATTTTCTTGTTTTTCTTTTTAATTTATGGATAGCGAGGGGAAAGCTCCAACACTCAGACAATTCACAAACGAAGCATGTGTTTAGTTATTCCACCAGACCAGAGGCAGTAGGGATAACCAGGGATGTTCTCTCGATAAATGTGTGATTTAGACCATTTTCCTGTACTGCTAACGATTCAAGATGTAACAAGTACTTTTGGGTGTCAGGGAAAGGAGGTGCACAATTGGCCCAGCGTCGTCCAGGTTAGGGGAGGGTTTGGCCGGCCGGGATTTCCTGGTCCCACCGTGCTCTAGCGACTCCTTGTGGCGGGCTGTGCACCTGCAAGCTTACCCCAGTCGCCAGCTTGATGGTGTCTCCTCCAACACATTGGTGCAGCTGGCTTCCAGGTTAAGCGAGCAGTCTGTCAAGAAGCAGTGCGGCTTGGTAGGGTCGTGTTTCCAAGGACGCATGGCTCTCAACCTTCGCTTTTCCCAAGTTCGTAGGGGAGTTAGACAAGACTGTTACTACCAATTGGGGAGAAGGGGTAAAATTAAAAAATAAATTGTAAAGTACAAAAAAAATAAGTAGTACTTTCAAGTATTTTTATACCACTGCTTCTCAGCGCATTTTTGTGTTCCAGTTCAACATTTACCTGCTCTGCCATAGTCTACCATTGAAAACCATTGAAAAGATGACAACACAGAGGTTGTGCTATTTGTATTTGAGCAATATGATTGGCCATTCTAGTGAATGACCTGCAGAGAGCTGGGACCAAAGTAACAAAGCCTACCATCAGTAACGCACTACGCCGCCAGGGACTCAAATCCTGCAGTGCCAGACGTGTCCCCCTGCTTAAGCCAGTACATGTCCAGGCCCGTCTGAAGTTTGCTAGAGAGCATTTGGATGATCCAGAAGAAGATTGGAGAATGTTATATGGTCAGATGAAACCAAAATATAACTTTTTGGTAAAAACTCAACTCGTCGTGTTTGGAGGACAAAGAATGCTGAGTTGCATCCAAAGAACACCATACCTACTGTGAAGCATGGGGGTGGAAACATCATGCTTTGGGGCTGTTTTTCTGCAAAGGGACCAGGACGACTGATCCGTGTAAAGGAAAGAATGAATGGGGCCATGTATTGTGAGATTTTGAGTGAAAACCTCCTTCCATCAGCAAGGGCATTGAAGATGAAACATGGCTGGGTCTTTCAGCATGACAATGATCCCAAACACACCGCCCGGGCAAGGAAGGAGTGGCTTCGTAAGAAGCATTTCAAGGTCCTGGAGTGGCCTAGCCAGTCTCCAGATCTCAACCCCATAGAAAATCTTTGGAGGGAGTTGAAAGTCTGTGTTGCCCAGCAACAGCCCCAAAACATCACTGCTCTAGAGGAGATCTGCATGGAGGAATGGGCCAAAATACCAGCAACAGTGTGTGAAAACCTTGTGAAGACTTACAGAAAACGTTTGACCTCTGTCATTGCCAAAAAAGGGTATATAACAAAGTATTGAGATAAACTTTTGTTATTGACCAAATACTTAATTTCAACCATAATTTGAAAATAAATTCATAAAAAATCCTACAATGTGATTTTCTGGATTTTTTTTCTCCTTTTGTCTGTCATAGTTGAAGTGTACCTATGATGAAAATTCCAGGCCTCTCTCATCTTTTTAAGTGGGAGAACTTGCACAATTGGTGGATGACTAAATACTTTTTTGTCCCACTGTATATCCAATAGAGGGACTGTAACTACAAAATAGATTTAGGCCGGTGATGCTGTATGTTGCTGAATGCTTGTTGATACATTTGCTATTTGTTGCCAGGGCCATAGCTATACCTGTAGCAGACAAGGCCCGCCATTCATTTATTTTTGCCCTAGAAAATCCACAATAAACATTTATGAGAATAGACATGTTGTTTTGGGTGAGCAGACGAAGCCCCCCGAATTCTAGCCAGCTAGCCAGCTACCTAACTTGTAAATCCAGGTTAGTTATCATATCTTTGTCCGAGTTGAAATTAGTTAGGTAGGTAGCAAACATTAGCAAGCTACCTAGCTAAGTGCTGGCACTGTATTAACCCTAAATACCAATGGGCTACAGTTAGTTAGCTACCTTGCTAAGAACAACTAACGTGAGATATGCTCATCTTCCTCTGACATGATACATCACATTACACAGTAGCTTGATGTACAGTGGGGAGAACAAGTATTTGATACACTGCCGATTTTGCAGGTTTTCCTGCTTACAAAGCATGTAGAGGTCTGTAATTTTTATCATAGGTACACTTCAACTGTGAGAGACGGAATCTAAACCAAAAATCCATATTTATGTATGATTTTTAAGTAATTAATTTGCATTTTATTGCATGACATATGTATTTGATCACCTACCAACCAGTAAGTATTCCGGCTCTCACAGACCAGGTAGTTTTTCTTTAA
Source organism: Oncorhynchus mykiss (assembly GCF_057628025.1). Classification (NCBI taxonomy): domain Eukaryota; kingdom Metazoa; phylum Chordata; class Actinopteri; order Salmoniformes; family Salmonidae; genus Oncorhynchus; species Oncorhynchus mykiss. Next base: position 7,482,443 of record NC_143044.1, read on the forward strand.
GAAGCCCTCCTGCTCTCCACTCATTACCTGTATTAACTGCACCTGTTTGAACTCGTTACCTGTATAAAAGACACCTGTCCACACACTCAATCAAACAGACTCCAACCTCTCTACAATGGCCAAGACCAGAGAGCTGTGTAAGGACGTCAGGGATAAAATTGTAAATCTGCACAAGGCTGGGATGGGCTACAGGACAATAGGCAAGCAGCTTGGTGAGAAGGCAACAACTGAAAATGGAAGAAGTTCAAGATGACGGTCAATCACCCTCGGTCTGGGGCTCCATGCAAGATCTGACCAATGATCATGGGGAAGGTGAGGGATCAGCCCAGAACTACACGGCAGGACCTGGTCAATGACCTGAAGAGAGCTGGGACCACAGTCTCAAAGAAAACCATTAGTAACACACTACGGCGTCATGGATTAAAATCCTGCAGCACAGGCAAGGTCCCCCTGCTCAAGCCAGCGCATGTCCAGGCCCGTCTGAAGTTTGCCAATGACCATCTGGATGATCCAGATGAGGAATGGGAGAAGGTCATGTGGTCTGATGAGACAAAAATAGAGTTTTTTGGTCTAAACTCCACTCGCCGTGTTTGGAGGAAGAAGAAGGATGAGTGCAACCCCAAGAACACCATCCCAACCGTGAAGCATGGAGGTGGAAACATCATTCTTTGGGGATGCTTTTCTGCAAAGGGGACAGGATGACTGCACCATATTGAGGGGAGGATGGATGGGGCCATGTATTGCAAGATCTTGGCCAACAACCTCCTTCCCTCAGTAAGAGCATTGAAGATGGGTCGTGGCTGGGTCTTCCAGCATGACAACGGCCCAAAACACACAGCCAGGGCAACTAAGGAGTGGCTCCGTAAGAAGCATCTCAAGGTCCTGGAGTGGCCTAGCCAGTCTCCAGACCTGAACCCAATAGAAAATCTTTGAAGGGAGATGAAAGTCCGTATTGCCCAGCGACAGCCCTGAAACCTGAAGGATCTGGAGAAGGTCTGTATGGAGGAGTGGGCCAAAATCCCTGCTGCAGTGTGTGCAAACCTGGTCAAGAACTACAGGAAACATATGATCTCTGTAATTGCAAACAAAGGTTTCTGTACCAAATATTAAGTTCTGCTTTTCTGATGTATCAAATACTTATGTCATGCAATAAAATGCAAATTAATTACTTAAAAATCATACAATGTGATTGTCAGGATTTTTGTTTTTGATTCCGTCTCTCACAGTTGAAGTGTACCTATGATAAAAATTACAGACCTCTTTGTAAGCAGGAAAACCTGCAAAATCGGCAGTGTATCAAATACTTGTTCTCCCCACTGTATATAGCTAGGTACATTATCAAATAATGTTGTATAACCAAAATTAGCTACTAACTAGATATATACTTAGCTAATGTACTCACCAACACCAGTGGTTTGACATTGCCCGGCAGCAGAAGTGACCGAGTTGTTTTACCAGTCAGTAAACTTATGGCTTTGTTCACACAACCAATGTGAAACCAAAATCATACGTTTCCACACCTTCCAAGGAACCAAATGTGCTATGTGGTTAATTAGCTTGAGAGAGGTGAAATACAGGTCAAAAGAGAGAACAACATTCCTGGACTGCTTCCCACTGTGAGAACTCAAAGGGCCAACAGCGCGAGAGCACTGACATTTGGGTGTGTGTATGTCTGTGTATGTTTGCCATGCAGCTGAGCAGCGGCATGCAAGCAATGCCTTGGAGTGGAGACGCTAGTATGCTGCACTCCTCCTGTGTTTCACACCCCTCTGACATCAGCCTGCTAGCACACCACCACATTCCACCTAGAGATTACTCCTCAGACCAAAATATCTGCTTCCTGGAGAGAGTCACATGGCAGACAAGCAGGTCACATGTCTTGAGTCGGTATTGACACATTGATTCTCTGTACCAAAAGTAAGAAGTTTAGAATAATAAAAAAGTACAATACATATAATTATAAATTCTATCTACCTTTATACCCAAATGCAATGTACCTGAATTACCTGTTAGAATAGTCTTATTTATATTAGCCTATTGTCCAGTCACATCAGATCAGTGAAAGGCCTGAGCTAGCATTAGCTTCAGTAGTGTCATTGCATGGCTTATGTCCTGTTGTCGAGGAAACTTTCTGTGGAAGATACTGCGCTGTGTACAGTATCTTTATTTTAGGGCATAAATGAACCAATATGAGAGCCTTCAGACATTTTTAAACCAGTTTCCCTTCTTATGTATTAGTAGGCTTTATGGGTAAAATGTTTCAAGTTATTCACCCAACCCTGTTTTATTTATTCTTTCTAAAAGGAAGGCATCAAATACAGCGAATTTGCAAATGTGTATTTAATACAATATTATATATCAATATTCTGCCACCAACCAGCAGTCGTTCCCCAGCCGATCGTGCACACAGGGGCGCGGCAGACAAAGAGTAACGCAAGAAGGAGTTTGCTTCTGCATCAACCTTCGCTGTAAAATATAACACGTTGCAGCAGTGCTTCGCATTTCATGAGCTGTAAATGACTTTCTCCTCTCCTCTCACCTCACCTCCCCTCCTGTCCTCTTTTCTCCTCTCCACAGGTCTAAATTCTTCCGTCAGTTCCAGACTGTGGGGGCGGGGCCACAGCTGCTTCCAATCATGGCCGTCTAATAAAGAAGGCTTGCAGGTCGGTCCAGGTCACTGTATCCGCACACCATATCATTTCAGACTGCTAGTGGGGCAGAAAATTGTATGAATTGCCGCCCCCCCCCCCCCCTCAGCCCCCCACACACATTTTATTGTTCCTTTCTTCAGAAGTCTCTGTCCTGTCAGTTGTCTCCTCAGACTATCTATCCTCCACATTTCTTGCTCAATACACAGTGGCAGTGGGTCATTTGATTCCTAGGCATCAATGCTCTGCTTGTTTCGAAGTTACTGTTTAACCCACTTTTGATGACTGTGAAAAACAGCTTGATAAAGCAACTCTAAAATGTGACTTTCATTAAGCAGTAAGTACATGGGAATTAACATCAACCAACAGACGCTCAAGGTCTTGACTTACACAGATAGCCCTTTAGTGCACTGACTGGGATGTGCTCCAGTCGTGACCTCGGTTTGTAAACCAGTGTTGACAGAACCATGTTTGCCATCTACTGATAGTCCTGCTGACTGGCATATTAAAAGGCACAACACGGGACAAATGGTTATTAGGGGGTGAGTAACGTGTGTTTGCAGGGTTAATAAATGGTTGTAAGGGTTGAAAGGCTTGACTCGGGGTGGTTTTCTGGCCCTTAGCAGTAGATGAGATTGATGTGTGAGGAGACCATGGGTTAACCCTTTACATTAGTACCTGTTAACAGGTTGAAAATGGTAGACATGGCTATCTGTCTAAGTGGCTGTACAATAACGTGCTATACATGGCGTCAGAGCTCCGGCTCGGCTCGGCTCGGCTCGCATGGGCTTTGACTGACAACTGTTCTGAACTTGAGCGCCGCACGCGACAGGAAGTGCCCGTAGCTGGGCAACTTCTGCCAACGCTTTTGTTGTCTGAGTGAGGAAAATGCTGCAAGTTAAGATGACTCGATGCATTTTGAAAGATGAGATGTGGAGGATTGTAATAAATACAGGCTGACGTCATACACAAGCAAACCAAACACCTGTGAGTCCAAATGTTGCATTATACCGTGCCAACGTTTATGATCACTATGTTTGATGTGCTGGTGCGAGATCGCGTCGTCATACCCTGGGTTGTTTTGAACAGAATGAGTCTTGAGTTTGAATGAGAATGAGTTTGTTTCTGGCGAAGAAAATTTGCCGCGGTGCCCGCGCCTGAATGCACTCATGAATCCTTTCTACGAGAACCAAAATTACAATCTGTTTCTCTGAATTGCCTTGTAAACGCCTAACACTGTAATATCCTATTTCACAACTTAGCTAGTCATGCTGGCAATAGAACAAGCTTTCAAATCATGCCCACCTGACCCAGATTGCGATTTATAATGGACCATTTTTTGTTTACTGTTGTAAACAACAACGGTAATTATTTGATGGCAGTCATGCAGGGTTGTGTTCAAAACAACTACAACTGTGATTGCTTTAGTTCCTCAATAGCGCCGCTAGGAGAGCTCAAAAAAGACTCTTCTTTGAGTCATAAAAGTGCATCGAAATGCCTTAGGAACTGTGCACACTTTGGAGAGGTGTGTTGCCACTTGGAGAGGAATTGGAATAGTTACTGAATGAATCCAGATTTCATTATCAACAAATGAAGTGGAAAATTACAGTAAATGTAAAATGCACATACACTCAACAGTGTAATGTTGTAACGGGGTAGAGCCGTCAACCTATTATTTGGGCGGCAGGTAGCCTAGTGGTTAGAGTGTTGGGCCAGTAACCTGATAGGTTGCTCGATCAAATCCCTGAGCTGACAAGGTGAAAATCTGCCGTTCTGCCCCTGAACAAGGCAGTTAACCCACTGTTCCTAGGCCGTCATTGTAAATAAGAATTTGTTCTTAATTGACTTGCCTAATTAAATAAAGGTTCAATTTAAAAAAATTGAAATAGTAATTATTATAAATGTAGGCGTTGGTTCCCATATTCCACCTAGACCTGCTTTCCGTCTCCCTGGACACGCCCTCTATGAGTATTGCAACACATTACTATTGTCTGTTTGTGTATGTGAATGAAATGCTGAAGTCTGTCTTGTAGGACAGCTGTACGGAGCTGATAATATATGGAAATGATGTTGGCCTATGGAGACTGCCTTTCTTGTGACACTGAGAACTAAAATGCTCCACTCCTTAATGTTAAAGAACCTGTGTTACGTTTAGCTTAGTCCTGAGGACCCCCACGTTGCATATAAAGGAAGAAAGAAAATGGTGGCATAGTAATCAAATTCAATGTATTTGTCGTCACATACACATGGTTAGCAGATGTTAATGCGAGTGTAGCGAAATGCTTGTGCTTCTAGTTCCAACAGTGCAGTAATATCAACAAGTAATCTAACAATTCCCCAACAACAAATCTAAAGGGGTGAATGAGAAAATGTACATATTCTGTAAGTATATGGATGAGCAATGGCAGAGCGGCATAGGCAAGGTACAGTGGATGGTATAAAATAATGTATATACATGTGATATGAGTAATGTAAGATATGTAAACATGATTAAAGTGGCATTATTTAAAGTGACTAGTGATCCATTTATTAAAGTGTCCAGTGATTGGTTCTCAATGTAGGCGTGTACGTGATTGCAGTTTAGCAAGTTTGGCCTTGAGATAGAAGCTGTTTCTCAATTTCTCGGTCCCAGCTTTGATGCATCTGTACTGACCTCGCCTTCTGGATGGTAGCAGGGTGAACAGGCAGGTTGTTGTCCTTGATGATCTTTTTGTCCTTCCTGTGACATCGGGTGCTGTAGGTGTCATGGAGGGCAGGTAGTTTGCCTCTGGTGATTCGTTGTGCAGACCTCACTACCCTCTGGAGAGCCTTGCAGTTGAGGGCGGTGCAGTTGTTGTACCAGGTTGTGATACAGCCCGACAGGATGTTCTCGATTGTGCATCTGTAAAAGTTTGTCAGGGTTTTGGGTGACAGGCCAAATTTCTTCAGCCTCCTGAGGTTGAAGAGGCGCTGTTGCGCCTTCTTCACCACACTGTCTGTGTGGGTGGAAACGTTCAGTGTGTCTGTGATGTGTAGGAACTTATGTACACACCTTTTGTCTAATAATTTCCTCATTATCTCCAAACTGTTCCCTTTCAATTGCTACCATGGTTATGCTATTGATTGTCATATCTCATTTCAATTTAGCCCTATCCATATCGACTAATTCCCACGAGTGTAAAGGGTTAAACTGATTCTGTAGCACCTGGCCCTGTATCATCAGTAGCTAGCCTTAGTCTATCCCCCTGACTGCCCCATTAAGCTCCCTGTAGACCCCACTCAGAGTGGCCCAGTGGAAAGTGATCTGGCCCGGGTGCTGAGAGACGGACGTGGTGCACTTTATACTGTCAGATGGTCCTGATCGCTGAGCCATGTCGGCAATACAAGAGCCCGTCTTCCTGGGACAGTGGCTGATGGGAGGGCAGAGAGGACCGGGGTGGGGGAAGAGGGTGAGCGAACCCGATCTGGCGGGATGCTTCCCAGTGTGGAGTGTGATTGCAGGTGCCTGGAGAGCAGATGCCTTACAATGGAGCTGTTCAGCAGGGGAACGGGAGGATGTTCCAGCCCAGGGCCCGGGGAGAGAGGGGGCCATTGTCACCCAACGCACAGGCACTCCAAGAGAGAGGGGGGGGGGGGGGGGGAGAGATGGGACAGAAAAGAAGGCAAGTAGGAGGGAAAAAGGGCAGGGGCATGATCACAGGTTCGCAGGGAGTACTTGTGATGGACACAGTGAATAAGCATGGAGGAATGTAATAGAATGTTAGAGATACTGTAAAGTATGATTGGTTAGTGAGAGGGATAACAAGGAGAATGAATCTGTCTGTCTGTCTCTATGGGAGTCAGTAGAAGTAAGAGAGCGTGATCAGGGCAGGCAGAGGGCCCCTTCTAGCTCAGAGCCAGTATTGAGGTGCGCCGTGTGTGTCAGGTCAGCTGGAGAACACAGGTGCTGAAGGGGAAGTATGACCTCTCACCCCCATAACTCCTCCTCCCTCCATCCCCATCTCTGCAACACTGCACCACTGTCACTACATTCAGGTCATGAAAGACACTGCAAAACAACGGCTGAGCTTATCCACTAAAACTATGCATTTGGTTGACACCTCCAGTCACCAGGCCCTGTATGTCTGCATGAACAAGCGTCCAGTCTGACGCGGGCTCCACATCTGGCCACAACATGGCACCCAAATCAGCCTAAGCCACTGCAGTGTGAGCTGTCAAGGTGCCCAGCGCGACTCCAAGCCCCCCTCGCACACCCAGTAAAGCATGTCTCCTTCTCGCCATTCCTCGGCGGAGGGGCTGAAATGCTTAAGAGTTTACAGGTCAGAGAGTGACGCCCCCTCTCTTCTCTTCTCTTCTCTCCTCTCCTGCCCTACTATAATTGCTGGGCTGGGGAGCGCAGGGGCAGTGAGACGAAATAGGCTTAGCTGCAGGCTCAGCTGTTGAAATGGCAACAGCGCCACCACTCGCTGCAGGAGAAGAGATGTACTGCACTCTACCGTTACTGTATGCAGACAGGGTGACACATCAGAAAGGATGACCTCACCAGACTCAGACAAGGCGGAGGTTTTTCTCCAGACTCTCAACTTTTTTGTCAATCAGATTTGAAGAACCTGTACTGCTTCCAGTGGGTGTTTCTCTTTAGGCGAAGCAGTCAAAGATGGATGTGGCACAGCTGGGGCAGAAGGGTGAGGGGCCGGGGCCGGGGCCGGGGCCGGGGCCGGGGCCAGGGCCGGAGTGACTGTCTACTCCCGGCTGGGTCCTGGGGGGTTGAAATGACGTGCCCTGTTTGAGGGCTACCAGAGAAAAGAGGGCCATGATGGATAACCAACATCCCACAGGGAGTCACCCCGTGAAGTAACTGCAGCAGGCGCTCACCGACGAACACCCCCACTCTCTTATAGTGCATGTTCTTTATACACAAGCGCGCACACACCCAATTTAAGATATTATAGTCTATTGCAAATTAACCCACAGTCGTCTCACTATAGACAATTTCAGCCATTTAAAATATGTACAAATCAAATTCAATGAATTCCTAACATGTAGGCCTATAGGAGACAAAAGGACACGTGTAGACTCATTCTAGTGTGGGATTGAAGCCAGATTCTAGAATGGAGGAATCCAGGCCCATCATGAGCTGCTGGTCCACATTAAAGCCCAGCTATCTCCCAGACTAGCCTAACGCAAAGGGACAGACTCTACATTGACCATCCTGAAAAAGCACCAGCTGGATTAAAGCTTTGATTGGTGTTTTCAGCTCTGGTTAAATCTACAGCTTTGGATGTAAGGATGCATGAAGTATCTGTAAGAGGGCGAGTGACAGGTCGAAACCGGCCCAAGGAAATGCTGTGTGTACGGCAGCGGGAAGTATGGGTGCTGAAGACTGCTGCACCCCCTGATAAATGCCCCACCAAAATAGAAAAATCTATATAAAAGATCCGAATTGTGCACGAGACCTTCCATCGACAAAAAAACATTCCCGAGACGACATCTTGCAGCCGTATGTGTGTGTGTGTTCGTGCGTGTGTGTTAGGTATTCAGGCCATGGGTACATGTGTGTGTTTGCACTGTGGGTGGGTGGATTTTCTGAATGCGGATTCTTCAGAATGTTGTGTCTAGTGTGGCTAAGCCAATCTGTGCGGAGTGTGTACATGCTTTATGTAAGAGCAACATGCTGGTCAATGAGGGCATATCCATATGGGGCTTCATCTGACAGAGTTGTTGACAACATATGAGCATTTGTAGTGAAGAATCACAAGTGTTAGCCAATTGTGTGTGTTATTGAGAAAGTGTCTGCTGTAAATCCATTTATATTGATGAATGTCTACCGTCTGAAATCCACCATTACAATTTCCTTACAGATTTCTTTCTCATCATGTAAAAAGGCTACACACACACTCGCACACACACACACACACACACACACACACACACACACACACACACACACACACACACACACACACACACACACACACACACACATGCACACAGAGAAATCTAAATAAACAGGTTGTCTGACAGTCTCTGTCCTGAGTTATGGCCCTGTTGTGTTTTAGAGTGGGCTCTATCATCTGTCACAATGAGCCTGGTACACAGGGGTCAGCCATGTGTTGGGTCAAAGGTCAATAAGGTACACTGATTAGGGCTCTCCTGCAATGTAGTATTACATACATCACGCTAAGGATCAATGGGCTGCAATGAGGTGGGTTAATGTCCCATAACGAGAGGGCCTTTGGCATTTGTTGTGGTTACAGTGCTTTTACAATATGTGTGTCTTTAATTAAAGCATTACCACCCAGGATATAATTGATTCACAACATGAAGGAGCTGCTGTGTTTCATGTCTGAACCACTGAGAAAGGTCTGCATTCCCTGAGGATTTATTGACACATCTACAGGACTGGATATTTTCAAAAGCTGCTGACTGAAGCACTCAGGGGGTTTTGACAAGTGAAATAACAAGGCATGTCATTCCATTGTTATGTCTCATCAACCAGATCATCAAATACTGTATGAATCAAGAATTACAAACACAATGTGCTCTGTCTGTCTGTCTGTCTGTCTGTCTGTCTGCGTGCATGCATGCATGTGAGAGCAAGGTAGATCAATAGTGAAAAACTAAAGTAATTCTCCACGGCCATTTCCATAGCTCCTGTGTGGAGCTGAGAGGGAGAAGTCCAGAGGTGATGGGAGCAGTGTGCTTTGCCTATTTAAGCAGGCTGCTGTAATGTACTACCACAGCGATTCTCCCTCCTTCCCTGCCTGCACTGCTCTGGTCCCATTTTCATCTCTGTGCTATCTCCGTCCACCTCCATCACTCTACAGTCTACTGCTGCTCTAGGACCAGGGGCCAAAAGGTGTCTCTTGCCGTGCCTAAGAGGCCCATCAGATACAACAGGGTTTACATCATTTATTTACACATTTATTATGTTATGATATTTATTCCCACACAAGCAAATCATTACTATATGAATTTTGAGTTGTCGTAAGCCAAGATGTTTGTTATTGGAATGTCAATGCATAGTTAATCTCAGTTAGCCCAGAATGAAAGTCTTTCATAGTTGGTCAGCTGGTCAGCTGCTAGCTTGAGTTCTGCGTCCAAACATGTTCAGAGAAGGGATTAAGAGATGCTAGAACGAGAAGCTGAAGCGGAACGATGTGCTCCACCCTCTCTCTCTTTGCAAGTTGTGGGCAGGTCTATGGGCCGAATCTCTTCTCGAAAGATGCTAACACATGAAATCGTGATTTGTCCAAATAACCAGTGACGAAAAACCCAAACACCAGCACCAAACACCAGCACCAAACACCAACTACCGCTGCTCGTTATCCTCACGCATCGCATTCCTTCCCGACAGATTCTTCGGCACCAGTTCTGTTTGTGTACTGTAGATCTGTCCACGAGAGATTAATACATAGTGAAAGTGCATTACATTTCAACAAATTATCCCAGGCAGTTAGTGTTTCCACAATGGCCCAAAAACTCATTTTCTCTCCCCTCTACCGTTCTATTGTTTCTGCCCAGGAGCATTTGTCAGACGGTTCATCATTTTTATGAGTGCGGCTAAGACTAGTGACATTCAAACAGACAAGACAACCCAAAGCAAACACACATCAATCTGGCAGCTCAGACACAAGGCCCTGTCTGTGTTTATGCAAGCATGTCTGTAACAACACACGCTCATCAGACACACACACACACACACACACACACACACACTCGGTGGGATGCATCACATTTCACTCTCTCTCATGTGGGTGTCATGAGACTGTGTCCAAAGAACCTGAGAAGGAATATGTGAACAGGGAATATGGCGAGTAGGCTGGGGATGTAGAACTATTCATTGTAATTGACTAGTTATTAAAAGCTGTAACGGTTTAACTTTAATTTTTCTGCCAGTCTGAACTCAAAGCCTTGTTTTCACACGCCCACCTCAGCGTGTCTGGAGGGTATACCCTTCTTTCCATTCCCCCAGGAGGGTGTTCAGGGCTGGGGGGGGGGGGGGTCAGTCTGAGGTCAGTTCAGCCCTCCAGGATGCTGGGCTCTCAGGGCCTCTGGTTCCCCTGCTGTCTGTTTGGGTTGGAGGGTTCATAGGTCATGGCTGGCACAACAGGAAGGGCCCTCCTGCACTGACTGATAGGTATCAAGGGTCTCTTACAGCTCACACAAACAGGCCTGACCCTGAGGCATCTATCAGCGCTGAATTACTTTCCTTGTGGCTCTAAGAGCCACACTCACAAACTGGGGGGGGGTGTGCGTGGTGGGTTTTGTGTGTGAGTGAGTGCATGCATGTTATGTGTGTGAACAAAAGAGAGTGTATAGAATTGCCAGTCAATGGGTTTCTGAGTGTGTGGACATGTACTGCGTTAGCCTCATAAAACAAAAATGCCTACATTTTTTATTTTTATATGTTGGACTTTCAGGTGTTTGCCTCTGGGAAGAGTCACCTTTACCCTGAGCTCCGCTGGAGCAGGGGAGACCGTGTTACAGTTTGCTTAGCCTGAGTTTGTAAGAGCTGCAGGTCAAATGATGAACGCCTGTCTGGTTTGAAAAGAGATCACTTGTTATGAACTTATGGGTGGGCGTACAGTGCTCCTAACTCTGACCCTATTAGCAATGTTTGGTCTCCACATCTCACAGAGTGGGAACATGAGTAAAAACGCTCACAGCCTATTCCCTGAACAATGCGCCTCTGATTTCCGAAACGTTTCCCACAACGTTCTCTCTGCGTTCCCCGAACGTTCCCGGCTGGTGCACTGGGGCTGTGGAGCTCCTGGTATTCTCGAGGCAGGCAACTCTTTAATGACTGTACAGCTCCTGTGGAACTCGCCGGCGGAGCATTTTAACTAGATGTCTGGAGGCTCGTGGACCTCCTGGTAAAGCTATCAGTGTCAGTGCTGGCCTGGCATCCTCCTGCTAAGTGGACGGTTGTAAATATGAGAGTGACAGAGGGTAACCCGATACCCCCGCCCCCCCAACCCAACAGCAACGATGCACCGACGCTCACGTCCTTGTCAGGGTAATCACGCGGGTGTAGATTGATCACAGAGCAATGTGTGTGTGTCGCCAGCACACACACACACACACACACACACACACACACACACACACACACACACACACACACACACACACACACACACACACACACACACACACACACACACACACACTCATACAGTAACACACTCGCTTGATGTCCTTGATTATTTTAGTACTTTTGACACACACTGACAAGTCTTCACAAATCTCTTTAGTAATTTGGTTAACCACATATTCCTTCAAACCCCTTCGTCTCTTCCTCATTTCAAAGCACCAAGCTCTGTCATCTACTGAGGTCATTGTGGGTCCCTAAGATGTATGTATCCCAGTGAATGTGATTGAGACTTCACAACCCTTTTATCTTATTAAGAAAACACTGATTTAACAAACACACATTCAGAAATGTACATTTACACACTCTCTCTCTCTCGCAGATAAATATTCACACACACACACACACGCACGCGCACGCGCACACGCACACGCACACACACACACACACACACACACACACACACACACACACACACACACACACACACACAGCAGTCTCCATTTCTCTCCCAACCAGATCTTCTAATTGCATGCTACTCATTAGGTGGAAGGGGTTATTTAAGCATTAAGGCCTAAGGAAGGAGTGTGGTATACGGCCAACACCACGGCTAAGGGCTGTTCTTAGGCACGACGTAAAGGGTTTCTGAGGCACAAACCCCTGAGGTGCCTTATTGCTATTATTAAACTGGTTACCAGCATAATTAGAGCAGTACAAATAAATGTTTTGTCATACCCCTGGTATACGGTCTGATATACCACGTCTGTCAGCCAATCAGCATTCAGGGCTTGAAGCACACAGTTTATAATTATCAGTAATGGCTGTCTGTCAACAGCTGGAGGTTGATTACTACAGTTGTTGAGGTGATAATGGTAACAGAATATTATTTTCTCTTCTGATTGCCCGAACATTCATTTTTTCACACCCTTAGAAAAAAAGGACATGATTGAAAATCTGTGTTAGTGATAGTCATTTCAACCAGTGATTCACTATTACAGTTCATCAGCCTGTTTGTGTTAAAATGGACACTGGGTTTGTGGCTTAATTGATGCCATGTTGTTTTGGTTGGTGCTGAAATTTTAAAAAATGACTATGTGTGTGTGCTTGTGTGTGTGCATGCATGCGTTTGTGCGTCTGTTTTGTGTGTGTGAGAGAGACAAAGCAGGAAAGATACACAACATGACCAAAAGTATGTTCCAAAATCATGGGCATTAATATGGAGTTGGTCCCCTCTTTGCGGCTATAACAGCCTCCACTCTTCTGGGAAGGAACATCCCACTAGATGTTGGAACATTGCTGCGGAGACATGCTTCCATTCAGCCACAAGAGCATTGGTGACGTCAGGCACTGATGTTGGGCAATTAGGCCTGGCTCGCAGTAGGTGTTCCAATTCATCCCAAAGGTATTCGATGGGGTTGAGGTCAGGGCTCTGTGCAGGCCAGTCAAGTTCTTCCACACCGATCACGATAAACCATTTCTGTATGGATCTCGCAGTTGGCTATCTAAGTGAAGACAATTCCCAGTGTCAGTGGCTGGGCTGGTTCTGTTTTCCCCCCGTCTCTCTCCTCTTCCTTTTCAGAGTCAGTCTTCCTGTTGAAAATCCCACCGATATTAAACCATTATTGAATTAGAAACTGTCTGGTCTGGGCCCGACACCCCGGCCTCTATGTGGAGAACACAGCAGTGACACATATGCCGACAAAACACTGAGCAGCATTAGACACAACTCTTGAAAACAAATCAAGATTTTCCCCTGCGTGCTAAGAGTCCTTGTCAAATGACATAACTCCTTTAGAATGTCAGGTGGACCGGTTCAAAGAACGTTTGAAAAACGCAGTCAGCCGTGTTGGACTCCCATCTCATCTAACTAGGATTAACGGAGGTTGATTCTCACGCCGGATCTGCAGGGAGTCGGCAGGTCTTGAGGTAACACTATATTTGGATATAGATTTGGATGTAGATGCTCTACAGACTATCTGTAACATTTAATCTACTTATCTACTAACTATAGCTGGGCTCTAACCCTGACCTTAACCCTTATCCAAACCCTAAACTTAACCCTTGCCCTTAGCCGTAACTCTAACCCTAACCCTAACCCTAACCCTTAGCCGAACCCTTACGCTAACCCTTATTCTAAACCTAACCCTGACTGTAACCTTAGCAAGCAGTTGCTTATCAACAGATAGTTTGTTGATACCCATAGAAAGTGTGACCGGACTTGACTCTCAGCACTGACTGTATGGCCATGTGTGTGTTCAGAGACTTGCAAGGCATGTTGGATGAGTGATGAGCCACTGGCCATGCTGAATCCCTCTGGATGTGCTCTGATTAAGGATTCACGCCTGGGCTCCCTCTGTTACTGCAGAGCAGCCAACAGCTCTTTGGAACGTCAGCATGCAGAGGCACCACACACAGCCCACCACTGAGTCAGACTGTGAAGGGTAGCTAGCCTGCATGGTTACAACCCCAAAACACGGCCTAAACAAGGAGGCTTTATTCTCGTGCATCGGATTGATTTGAAAATAATGTCCAAGAAATGGAATGGTCGTAAATTATATTAATGTCCTTTTTACGCTTGGGTTTCATGTATGGTGCTGTATAAATCACATTCATGGGGAAGATGACCAGCTGGTTTTCTTGAACTTAACCTTATAAATCAGGTTTTAGTGTGTTTACATGTATAGTCTGTGGCTCTATCAATATCATTGACTCAAACATCCTCAGTGTCTGTAAATCAAACAGTTAATTTCACTGCTGTTATCTTCAGTCTGATGTACAGATGCAAATCACAATAACATTATAGTCTTGTCTTCCAGCCGGGCATCTTGTGACACTAGTTGCTTAAAACTGATATACCCCTTGAGCAATTTTCCCAACTCTTGCTCATCAGCACTAAACTTAATGTTTTTGATTGGAATCACCTCCTCCACTTGGGGACATGCAACATCCCAGTATCTTCCGGTAACTTCTCTGGTTTAAAAAATAAATAAATAAACTCTCCTCCCAGGTATGGGTGGTCCTAAATCATGTTGAAATTGAGCATCCGCTAGGATTATGGGAGAGACTAGAAGCCAGGCATATGAGGGCTCTAATCATATGATTATGGAATCATATTTTTTCAGTCTGTTCCAGTCTTATGAACATAAAACACAGCGCCCCCTCCTCCCCATCCTCCCATTACTACATCTAACAGCACTGAGCAGGTCTCTTCACCTCGGCCCCAATTCCTACCCGAGTTAAGAATGCGTAAATGGAAGTTAATTCCCTTTTTATGCCCTTTTCTCTCGATGTGTATTCTGACCTTGAACTCAACCCTTGTGTTGTCTTAAAGGTCAAAAATGATCCGCCACTATGTTTAACAGCAGAGAAAATCCCCTAAATGATATTTTTTCAACTTGAAATTTGGTTTCTTCTAGAGTGACCCCAACATTAGAAAAAGTGAAACATCGCTTTTGTTCATATTTCCATGAAATCTGTACACCACTAGGGTACAAAGATTGTCTTAGGGTCATTTTTAAGTTACGTATAAAATCATTTACAGGCCACAACAACCAGACACACACAGACACAGACACACAGACAGACACACACACACACACAATGAGAAATTGAGATTCTGTGTGCTACTGATTGATCTCGGACCAAACTTTCTTATGCATGTGCAGCATCTCCTCTCCACAACCCCCACACATGACTCAAGTTCACAGACAAAATAAACAACATTTCAGACAAAATAAACACAATTTCAGACAAATTAAACACAATTTCAGACCAAAATAAACATTTCTTGAAAGCGTTGTTTACTCATGGGGAATGCAGTTAGAGGCTATAAAGGTGCTGCAGGTGACAATCCCCCCAGTTCTAGCTTTGCTGAAGCCATGAGTGCACGTTTCAGAGCCCAACAGGTCGTAGATCAGATTTTTTCAGATGTCCAGGAGGAACAAGAGAACAATGTTTTAGAAGAGGAGGAGGTGTCTGAAGAAGAAGATGGGGAAGAATACAACCCAGAGCAAGAAATCCCCCAAGCTGAAAGATAGACATTTTTGTCAAAGAACAGAAACATTGTCTTTGTCACCATATGACAGCCAGGGCAGGATGGCAGCACAACATGTCATAAGGATGACCCCAGGGCCCACACGACATGCAGTTTTGCCCATGCCCAGGACATCGCCTCAACATTCTACATGTTCATCACATCAGCCATCGAAAAAATCATCCTGGAGATGACAAAATTGAAGGGTTTCTGTAAATATGGAGACAACTGGAAAAGGATGGATGAGAGTAACCTGTGTGATTACTTAGGCCTGCTAATCTGTATAAGTACAGAGGTGAGGCTACATGTAGTCTCTGGGATCCAGAGAGTGGAAGGACGACTTTCCGTGCCACGACGCCACAGAAAGTCTTTCACGCTTTCTCAAGAATGTTACGATTTCATAACCGTGAGTCAAGACGTGCAAGACATGTGAGAGACAAACTGGCAGCCATAAGAGAGGTCTGGGAGAAGTGGGTGGAGCGTCTGCCATACCTCTACAACCCTGGGCCTGAAGTAACAGTGGATGAGCCACTGGTTCCATTCAGAGGTACATTTTTATTTTCATATCTGTAATGTAAGTCCTTTTCACTGTTCATTATATTAGGTATTGCTGTAATAACTGTTTTCTGTGACACTGATACTAATTACAAAAGGTCGTTGTCCTTTTGGGCAGTACAGTATATTCCCAGCAAGCCAGCAAAGTATGGCATCAAGATATGGGTGGTGTGTGACGCACAATCAAGCTACGGTTGGAAGATGCAAGTCTACACAGGGAAGCCGACCAGTGGAGGCCCGGAGAAGAACCAGGGGATGCCGGTTGTGCTTGATGTGACAGATGGAACTAGGGGGCACAATGTCACGTGTGACAATTTCTTCACCTCTTATGAACTCAGCCAGCAGCTCCTGAAGAGGAAGATCACCATGGTTGGCACAGTTAGAAAGAACAAGCCTGAGCTCCCACCACTCTAGTTTCTTACGTCCCAAAGAGGAACAAGAATTTGGTCCTCCTGAGCACATTGCACTAAACGGCTGAGATCGGTGATCGTGAGAACAGGAAGCCAGCCATCATCCTGGACTACAACCACAACAAAAAATGTTTTACCCTTAGGACAAGGGGCGTATACAGAATGTTAAGACTACACAAGGGGAGTATACAGAATGTTAAGACTACACAAGGGGAGTATACAGAATGTTAAGACTACACAAGGGGAGTATACAGAATGTTAAGACTACACAAGGGGAGTATACAGAATGTTAAGACTACACAAGGGGAGTATACAGAATGTTAAGACTACACAAGGGGAGTATACAGAATGTTAAGACTACACAAGGGGAGTATACAGAATGTTAAGACTACACAAGGGGAGTATACAGAATGTTAAGACTACACAAGGGGAGTATACAGAATGTTAAGACTACACAAGGGTTAAGCATGATAATAGTATGCTAATCACCTGCTATTCGTTTTGGGGGAGATGAAATGCATTAAGGTGTGGCGGAGGTGTGTCTACAGACACACTGTATTCTGACCTTGACTTAATTCACTAATAATTCCACCCCCTTCATGTGGAAACCATTAATAACTTGTTGTAGATGGAGGCCAATGTGAAACCAGTCGTATGGCAGCAAACTGGGGTGGCAGGGTAGCCTAGTGGTTAGAGTGTTGGGCTAGTAACCGAAAGGTTGCAAGTTTGAACTCCAGAGCTGACAAGGTACATATCTGTCGTTCTGCCCCTGAACAAGGCGGTTAACCCACTGTTCCTAGGCCGTCATTGAAAATAAGAATTTGTTCTTAACTGACTTGCCTAGTTAAATAAAGGTAAAATAAAAAACTGAAGCATATCAACTTTCCTACAGTGAAGTTAATGAAATGCTTTGCCATTATGCAGAATTGTAATTGTAAGGCCTTTTAACTTGCAGGGATGGGCACTCTCAAATGTCTTAATTATAGGCTACCCCGACTTTGTATGTTTCCTATTCCTATCATGTTACATATTAGCCACTGTCAGTATCGACCGTCAGTAGGCCTAATAACAACACATATTCAACTTCCAATTTACTGTTCAGTTGGTATGGCCTACATTATCATTCCATTTAATCACATTGTTTTGCTAACCTTCATTTGCTTCCTCTGTAAACGGCGTCACGGCCGTGTGATTGTTGCTGAGGATCATTACAAAACAGTTGAAAATACACAAATTAATGACATCGTTATGGAGCGGAGCTCAGACCAAACCTTAACAGTTTGAACCCGACGCATGGCGCAATCATTGGCTGTGTCATCGCATAGTTCCATGGTTAGTACAGGCAATAGAGGAGTGTACACCCTACTATTGTACACTATTCTCTCCATTGTAATTGTATGTACACTAATATTCCAACATTAACATAGTATTTTTGATTCATCGATATATATATATGCGTAAATGCTCTCCAAACCATTTTTTCTTTTAAATTATTCATACATTTATTCAGCTCGCACAAGAGAACCACGCCTGCAAAGCCCATTATGCACCTTCATAAGGTAAGTCTGAATACCAACTAATGAGAAGTGCTTAGGAAAGGTGGGGATAAGAAAGGTATAATTTCTTAAGTCTGAATCGGGCCCTTAAAGAACTGACAGGCAGGAACAAATTAGGATTTTTCTGGTCAAAAGGACTTACCTTATCTTTCCCTGGCTCCGAGTCATGGAGAAAGGGTTTGACAGCAATAGCTCATTTACCACTGGCCCACTCTACGTCATCTGAAACAAAGGCCTTGTTTTTGCTCCCATCATCTGGTCGAGATGTGCTGCTGGCTCTCTCTGCCTGCTCGCTGGTTCTGGTTCTCATTTCACCATATGTTTATGTCTACCTCCTCGATTGTCAAGGTTTATCTTGTCTCTCCACAGACTAAACCATGTGTGGTGGCTGGGCATGTGGTGTGCATAGTGGCCATCCCACCTGAATGTTGTATTCTCATACACTGTCACTGGGCTACTTGACCTTTTGACCCGGTGACCCCTGGGTTGCTGTGTTGACCTCACCCTGCTTCGAAGCCCATGTCAACTCCCTCCCTGGCTACGCAGAGCGCAACCAAGGTCAACAGGACACAGTTAGGAGGACATTCCTCACTCCTCATTCGTTCATTACCTACGTGTTGCCCTCCTTTGGTTCAGTCAATAGGATCACAATGTACTGAAATGCAATGACGACTTAGACTGTGGCGATGATATACAGGATGAGGATGAAGAGTGTGTGCTGTGCTGTCATACAGCCCACACCCACAGCCCTAACAGAGGTTTACAGCCTTGTCAATCAATCAATCAATCAATCAAATGCATTTTATAAAGCCCTTTTTCCATCAGCCCATGTCACAAAGTGCTACACAGATACCCAGCCTAAAACCCAGATGCAGATGCAGCACCTCGGTGGCTATGAAAAACTCCCTAGAAAGTCAGGGACCTAGGAAGAAACCTAAAGAGGAAGAAGGCTCCAAGGGGTGGCCAGGTCAGGACACTTCTGTGCAGGTCACAATGTCGGATCCTCTGAGAAGTTCCCTCTCTGCTCCCACTTACAGCTCTGCTTACAGCTCTGCTTACTCACTCTTCCCATGCACTCTAACACGTTGGTCAAAGTCCAACCGCTGCCTATTATAATGGAAAGTAAAGGATCCTTCAATCTCAGTCTGTACACCGCTGTTCCCCAGGACGACAAAAAAAACCAATCAAGCTATTACGTACTTATTAATGTACTTACAGTATCTTTCTGTTTCAAGGCCTCTGTGACTGACTATTCCCTCCACGTATGCGTGTAAACATGACGATACTAAAGGTAATAATCAATGCAATAGAGAAACAGTGATCTGAGTAATAAAAATGGCCATGCGATAAGATTGTAATCAACTCTGCAAAGTGCATTCAGGCCTTAAAAAAGTGGGTTTACTCCTAATAGAATAATTGAGTTGCTTGTTGCCCTAATAGCTGTCCACTTAAATTGTACTTACTTCTCACAGCAAATGAACAAATAGTTTCCACACTCGGGCAACAACTGGAATCGTGTGTCTGGGAAAGAGGGAGCTGACCAGAAAGAGAGAGAGCTTGAGAAATACACAGAGGATTCGTTTCTTTGTCAAGCTGGGCTGTTTCAAACTAGTGTGCCAACGAAGTAAATATTATCATTCTTTCTAGCACAATTACCATAATTCTGGTCTTGGCAGGCACCCTTGTCCAGGAAGATATCCAAGTAGATCATCCGGCCAATAGGTCAATGGTACACATTGTAAAACAGCCGAGCTGATGCATTGCAGATGATCTTGGAGTCAATTGAGCATGTCAGACATTTTGATCTATCTTTCTGATTATGATGCATGTACTGTTTCTGTTTTTGATCATAAGTTGGTCTACAATGTAGCTGGCAATTGTACCACCCATACTGTCTGTAATAAAGTCAAATCCTGTTTTAAGCCTATTAACACTCAAATTCCAGGCTAGTTCCTCCATCATGTCAGTGTACTCCCAGAAGAGGTCTGGAGGGCAGAGTGGATATTTGCCATGGTTGTGAAGGGAGGCAGGTTGGAGAGACAAAAAGAAAGGGAGAAGAATATGGATACGAGAAGGCAACAGAAAAGAGGCATAGATTGACAGGAGGCCGAGGGAGTGGTAGAGAGGCCAGGTCAGCAGCTGTGCTCGTCGTAGGGCTCTTTTTAAAGACAACACGTTGTGATTGGATTACTTGTGTTTGGAGGTTAAGCAAAGAGGTGTAACGGCTGCCTGAGTGGGCCTCTCGCTCCCCGTACCAGAGGTGACCCTGCTAATGCCTGATTCCACGCCACTAATCTGCCCGGATGCTTTCATTCTGCTCCCAGGTCAGCCAGCTAATGTTTAAACTCCACACTGCTAACATGGAGGTGAGCGGGACATCAGACCTCGGGCCCCAGATGACTAAAGCTCCGACTACAAACTGCGGGGCCGGCTTGCTGCTGCTGCTAACATCCTCCACCAGCTCAGCTCGAGGGGGGAAAGAAAAACTTTGCGTAGGGGGTATGTGAATTAGCTCGTAGACATTCCATGCCTTCCGGCTGTAGGTTCAAACCCGGCTTAGACTTCATGTCTTTGACCCAGAGGAAGAGTATTTGTTTTTTAGGGCTCCATGAAACTCCCGCTTCAGTTGAATTAGGGGAAGTAGAGGCGCTTTAAATCACCTGGAAATACTGTGAACTCGTAGGCCAAGGAATATGAAAGTCCTTAAATGCATTAGGGGTAAAAAAAATATTGAAGTGCTAATGTAATATACGACAATGAAGAATTTACTGTCATTTGATATGTTCCCCCAAAAGCTTCACACACACACGCACGCACACACAACGCACCCTCCCAGTCATCATGTCTCCTCCCGCATCAGCGGCACCATCTGTTGAAGTCATCTGGCGTTTCCTTGCTCCTCTTCTGTGTTCTTTTTAACCCTCGTGCTTTCAACATGACTGCCACGGTCACCAATGATTCTCAGAGGCATTTAGGCTCACTTTATGATCCGAAGTGTAGACTCCGCGTTCACTACCCGATGGCAACATTACATGGGTCCATAGGATGTGCACACTCCAGCCTGTGAAAAATAAAACTTCGCTCTCCCTCTCTCTCTGCTCCACACTCAGGTCAGCGACTCCTCATCTGTCAATCTTTCCATTTCTCTTATTCCTCTCTTCCTCCCTCTTTGTTGCTCTCCTTAATCTCTTCTTTCTCTCCATTACTTGGGCTCTCTCTCTCTCTTTTCTTCTTCCAACTCTCTCCTGTGGGGTCTCACCGTAAGCAGCATTCTGCTGGGGTCACTCTCCAGATCAATGGCCAGCCCATGTAGACCCGCTGCTCTCCAGTTCCACTGTAACCTGACCTCCATATGTTCCTTTGACCAACGCTGCCCAGTGTGTGTGTGTGCGCACGCATGCATTTTTTCATGTCGTGTGTGCGTGATTGTGGTGTTCTGTGCTTGGCTCGCAGTCCTGCTGGGCCCAGGCTCTGAGAGAATGTAATTACAGCCATTAAAAGCTCAAGGCATTATCAAACGCTGCGCTGCTTTACAGCTTCATAAACACTATATTATGTGGTATCCACCTGTGGAGGGGCCCGCAGTGTGGAGGGGCCCGCAGACCAGAAGGAGGTCTGCAGTACCCTGCCCTCCCCAGGATTCAGTCAACCTGGCTGATCATGACCTTTGACCCCATCCATAGGTCAGTCGGATCATTCCAGACTGAGAGGAGTCTGTGTTCCTATGGCGTACAGGGGTCCATTGATTCGATGGCCCTGTCTGTAGGTGTAAGGAAAGGGAGACGGAGAGAGAGGGCGGGAGAGAGGGATGAAGAGGGAGGAGGATAGTGGCCATCTGGGTCAGGGGTCAGACATTTTACATTTTAGTAGTAGCAGAAGCTCATATCCGGTGCGAATTACAATTAGTGCATTCATCTTAAAGGAAAACTCCACTCAAAAACTCTCTTTTGGCATTTTATTAATTAGTCCACTGTTGATACAGTCACAACATGTTTTGCATGTCAGCAGTCAAGTTTTCAAGATATTGGACTTTTGAGAAGCAAAGTGTCACCGGCTACATCGTCATGGTGATGAAAAATGCATTATATGATGCATGCACTGATACAGAGCCCAAACTTTGTGATTTATTAATCGAATAGAACAAAAAGACTTACCAGGGGGAACTGTCAGGGAGTACAAACTGATCAAGAGAGTTACGAGAGTTATGACTGGGTTGTGTAGGAGCTAGTGGATTTGGGGGGTTGTGGTGTAAGGCATTATGTAGAGTTGTTGAGATACAGTGGGGTTCTAAATTATTGACACCCTTGAGAAAGATTAGCGAAAATGGCTGTATAAAATAAATCATTCAAATGCAGAGCTATACTGTCTGCTCAAAAACATGGGGAACTTATATTATTTCATATTAATACAATTGCTCAGAGAAAGAGATTTTGTTGAATAAGTATTATTATAATTGTATTTCTTCTTAAAACGGCAGAACATGCTTTATGAGTTTGAGAACGCATTGGGAGGGATCGTAGACCCTTCCTCCACACAGCATCCTTCCAGATCCTTGATATCCTTCATCTGTGCTTACGGACAGCCCTCTTCAATTCAAACCACAGGTTTTCAATGGGTATCAAGTCCGGAAACTGAGATTTTGATTTTGTGGCCAATTAGCCATTTCATTGTGGATTCTCTGGTGTGTGTGTGGCCAAAGAGATCTATATTCATGTCATGCAACAAATGTAAACGCCTGGAGTTTGATAAACGGCATTGGCACTTGGGTTGGAACAGGTGCTATGTTCAGATGACATGGAAATAGAAGTCTTTGGCCACGCATGCCAGTGGTGGGTTTGGCATCGAAATGAGAATACATGAGCAGAAAACAGCCTCATACCTACTGTAATATATGGTGGTGAATCTTTGATGTTTTGGGGCTATTCTACTTCCACTGGTCCTGGGGCCCTTGCTAAGGTCAACGGCATGAACTTTACCAGGACATTTTTTTGCCAAAAACCTGGTTGTCCCTGCCAGGAGGCTGAAACCTGGCTGTGAGTGTCTTCTAGCAAGACAAGAACCCCAAGCACACATCAAAGCCAACTCATTTAGCTTGTGGTTAGAAATTAACATTGAAATGACCAAATCTCTGCTTGGCATATAGATTGGGGGGTAAGGCCCTGTGATGGACTAGTGTCCTGTTCAAGGGGTGTGCTTGTACATCAAGCTGCCTCAGGCTACAGAAACAGGAGACAGGCTCCTGCTCGTATGTGCCATTCTGGCTCGCGCAAGCCAAGGCTCGTGCAAGGCTACTTACACATCAAAATCCACAGACTGTTTTTTTTTTATTGAAGAGGGCCGTCCATAAGCGCAGACAAAGGATATCAAGGATCTGGAAGGATTCTGTATGGAGGAATGGTCTAAGATTCCTCCCAATGTGTTTTCCAACTCATACAACCTTTCAGAAAAAAGGCTCAGTGCCGTTATCCAACAAGGCGAGGTATTGAAAGGTTTGAAAACAGGGGCGTGAATCCTTTTTACCCCTACCCTCATTAGAAAAACACGATTACAAAATCTCTCTGAGCAATTGTATTAGTATAAAATAATATAACTTCCCCCCCCAAAAAGTTATTTCATACATAAAATAAAATAGAGCCCTTCAACAGGGGTGTCAATCATTTCGGACCCCACTGTATGTTGAGTGCTTATATCAGAGCACAGATTATAGAGAGAGGGGTATATTTGTAATAGACGAGGAATAGAGGGAGGAAAGGGGGGTTGGGGGAACATAAAGGGCTACAGGGAGTCAGCAGGGTGATTATTCTAGGGGGGAGGTAGGAGGTGAGTGGACGGGGGGGGGGGGACAGCAGTAGAGATCAAGAAGACCGGAGACACCGGCTCCGTCAACACCGGGCCACATCTGGCTAACCCCCAAATACACACACACAACCCTCCACCAGCCAGATGTGAAGCCTGCCTTGCAGAGGACACACCCACATCTGCAGCCCTCTTCTCCCACTATGAGTGCTGGTTTGGGCCTGTATCATTAGCGTATGTTTCATGGGCAGCATGAGTCTATGTGCTTTTGCATGTTTGAAAGATAGACAGAAATCCAGGTGAGACACAGCATAGAGGTGGAGGGAGAGAAATAAAGCAGGATGAGAGAGAGAGGGAGAGAGCGAGAGCGCTAGAGAGCGAGAGAGCGCGAGAGAGAGAGAACCACCTACCTCTAAGAGGCAAAAAAAACGCTATGGGCCTATAATTAAAGCCAAATGAGATTTTTGTTGCTCCCTATTAGTTTTTTATTTCTAGCCACAAACAGCAAGGGGGTCTACCTCCACACCGTTAATACCACTTCTGCTCGCTCATACACTTCTCCTTTCACGCTCTAGACTAGCAACGTCAGTTTTACTCTTGTAACAAACTGTTTAATGCGAGAAAAGTTTCTCTCATACCCCTGTAGAAGTCCACAGCGGTTTTGCGTGCTTAAAAATCAATGCCATATTAGATTTCACGCATGGGTTAAACGCTATCGCATGGAATTCTCTGTGTTCCCATTGACTGCCACTGGGTTTGCGCTAGAAGGTGGTTCATCTGCCTGATATAGACCTTGTTAAATGGTTGTCTTTCTCTGGACTGGAGGTTTAAATGGTCTGGAGGCAGGGCCAAACTCACTGATGACTCACACATGCTGATCACACACACACACACACACACACACCTTTCCTCCAAAGCAGGATTTGTTTTTTTTGCAGTTTGAGATTTACGGTGCAGGATTTAAGGAGTATAGATCAGTGTTGTCCCTTGCTATGGTTCTGCTCAAGCAGCGCTCCCCATTATGACTCTACTGGAGATGTGATTACTTAGTAATGTGTGAATGGCCTGGGAGGAGGAGAGGGGTGAGAGAGAATCAGCCATTAAATTTGACAACCACCTAAAAGGAGGTGATTCCCAAACCTTCCACAACAAAGCCATCACGTAGAGAGATGAGCCTAGAGAAGAGTCCCCTTAGCAAGCTAGAAATGGGTCTCTGTTCACAAACACAAACAAACCCCACAGAGCCCTAAGACAGCAACACAATTAGACCCAACCAAATCATAATTATTTGACACATTGGAAAGAATTACACAAAAAAACAGAGAACTGTAATAGTATCTGGCCCTAAACAGAGAGTACACAGTGGCAGAATACCTGGCCACTGTGACTGGCAAAATGAAGGAAACCAGACTCAGCCTTGCTATTGAGAGAGGATGCCGTAGGCAGACTATTGCAAGAAGACAGGCTAAAGAGAGTGTGACACACAGACAGAGAGAAACAAATACTGTAGATACCAAGAGAGACAAAGAGAGAGAGAGAGAGATAATGAGAGAGAGGGCGGGAGAGGGAGAAGAGAGAAGTTTAGCACAGCGAGGCAGTGTGAGGCAGTCTGAGCTGGCCTCTATAAACACACTGGTACAGGTCAGCCCAGTCAGTCCAGGCTGTCTCCACCTCTCCCTCTGCCAGGACACATAACAACTACTCCAACATCAACATTTGACTTGACTATTGAGTTTAGTTTTAGTTAGGTGGTGTCAGGTAGGTCTTGACTACCAGAATTGTATTTATATTTTTTGTTTGTGAGTCAGTCTCATCTCATCTGTAAGTCATAGTCTCTAGACCAATACCAAGGACTCATGAAATATAATCGAACTTCTCATAAACCCTTTGGTAGAAATAACTTCAAAACAACTTCATTTCTTTTGCCATTTTGGATAACCCCAAATTAAATGATCACGAACATAATAAGGTCACAACACAAATTGCATCACATTGAAAGAGTTGTTTTATAGTCACAAAATAGGTTCACTTAGGAAATGTCCCCTACCTCGGGCAGTTTTTGTCCAGCTTAGTAAGTAATCAAAGTGAACTAATTTGACCTCAGTCTCGCAATGCTTATTCATAAATCGATGCGTGCGTAAAAGCAGTCTTACTCACAAACTCAGAATGAAAAGCTCCTATGAAATGGACCAATCAAATCCACTCCTAACATTTCCCAAGGTTTAGCCCCGGCCTACTAACTGTTAGCGTGTTAGTATCGGCCTGCTAACTGTCTGAATCGCTGTGGACCCATATGTTCACTTGGCTATGCATGCCTCTCTCTAATATAAATATGCCTCGTCCATTACTATTCTGGTTAGTGATTACTGTCTTATTTCACTGTAGAGCCTCTTGCCCTGCTCAATATGCCTTAACCAACCATGTTATCCCACCTCCTACATATGCGATGACATCACCTTGTTTAAACGTCTCTAGAGACTATATCTCTCTCATCATTACTCAATGCCTAGGTTTACCTCCAATGTATTCACATCCTACCTTACATTTGTCTGTACACTATGCCTTGAATCTATGCTATCATGCCCAGAAACCTGCTCCTTTTACTCTCTGTTCCGAACGTGCTAGACGACCAGTTCTTACAGCCTTTAGCCGTACCCTTATCCTACTCCTCTGTTCCTCTGGAAATGTAGAGGTTAATCCAGGCCCTGCAGTGCCTAGCTCCACTCCCACTCCCCAGGTGCTCTCATTTGTTGACTTCTGTAACCGTAAAAGCCTTGGTTTCATGCATGTTAACATTAGAAGCCTACTCCCTAAGTTTGTTTTACTCACTGCTTTAGCACACTTTGCTAACCCAGATGTCTTAGCCGTGTCTGAATCCTGGCTTAGGAAAACCACCAAAAACCTTGAAATCTCCATTGCGAACTATAACATTTTCCGCCAAGATAGAACTGCCAAAGGGATCGGTGTTGCAATCTACTGCAAAGATAGCCTGCAGAGTTCTGTATTACTATCCAAGTCTGTACCCTAACAATTCCAGCTTCTACTTCTAAAAATGTACCTTTCCAGAAACAAGTCTCTCACTGTTGCCGCTTGCTATAGACCTCCCTCTTCCCCCAGCTGCGCCCTCGATACCATATGTGAATTGATTGCCCCCCATCTATCTTCTGAGCTCGTGCTACTAGGTGACCTAAACTGGGACATGCTTAACACCCCGGGCCATCCTACAATCAACGCTTGATGCCCTCAATCTCACAAAAAATTATCAATGAACCTACCAGGTACAACTCCAAATCCGTAAACACGGGTACCCTCATAGATGTCATCCTAACTAACTCGCCCTCCAAATACACCTCTGCTGTTTTCAATCAAGATCTCATTGACCACTGCCTCATTGCCTGCATCCGCAATGGGTCTGTGACCAAACGACCACCCCTCATCACTGTCAAACGCTCCCTAAAACACTTCTGCGAGCAGGCCTTTCTAATCAACCTGGCCAGGGTATCCTGGAATGACATTGACCTCATCCCGTCAGTAGATGATGCCTGGCTATTCTTTAAAAGTACCTTCCTCACCATCTTAAATAAGCATGCCCCATTCAAAAAATGTAAAACTAGGAATAGATATAGTCCTTGGTTCACTCAAGACCTGCCCTTGTCTGCCCTTGACCAGCACAAAAACATCCTGTGGCGTTCTGCATTAGCATCGAATAGGCCCCCGTGATATGCAACTTTTCAGGGAAGTTAGGAACAAATATACACAGGCAGTTAGGAAAGCTAAGGCTAGCTTTTTCAAACAGAAATCTGCATCCTCTAGTACTAACTCAAAAAGATTCTGGGACACTGTGAAGTCCATGGAGAATAAGAGCACCTCCTCCCAGCTGCCCACTGCTCTGAGGCTAGGAAACACTGTCACCACTGATAAATCCACTATAAGCATTTCTCTATGGCTGGCACTGCTTTCCACCTGGCTACCCCTACCCCGGTCAACTGCCCGGCACCCTCCACAGCAACCCGTCAAAGCCCCCACCATTTCTCCTTTACCCAAATCCAGATAACTTATGTTCTGAAAAAGCTGCAAAATCTGGACCCCTACAAATCAGCCGGGCTAGACAATCCGGACCCTCTCTTTCTAAAATTATCTGCCAAAATTGTTGCAACCCCTCTTACTAGCCTGTTCAACCTCTCTTTCGTATCGTCTGAGATTCCCAAAGATTGGAAAGCTGCCACGGTCATCCCCCTCTTCAAAGGAGGTGACACTCTAGACCCAAACTGCTACAGACCTACTATCCTACCCTGTCTTTCTAAGGTCTTCGAGAAGCCAAGTTAACAAACAGATTACCAACCGTTTCGAATCCCACCGTACCTTCTCCACTATGCAATCTGGTTTCAGAGCTGGTCATGGGTGCATCTCAGCCACGCTCAAGGTCCTAAGCGACATCATAACCGCCATCGATAAGAGACATTACTGTGCAGCCATATTCATCAACCTGGCCAAGGCTTTCGACTCTGTCAATCACCACATTCTTATTGGCAGACTCGACAGCCTTGGTTTCTCAAATGATTGCCTCGTCTGGTTTACCAACTACTTCAACAGTCCAATAATGTCTAACAGTGCAGTAGTATCTAAAATCAACTCACAACAATACACACAAATCTAAAAGTAAAATAATGGAATGAAGAAATATATAAATATTAGATTGAGCAATGTTCGATTGGCACTGACTAAAATACAGTAGAATAGAATAAAGTATATACACGAGTTGAGTAAAGCTGTATGTAAACATTATTTAAACATTATTAAAGGGACTAGTGTTCCATTATTAAAGTGCCCAGTGATTCCAAGTATTTGTATATAGGGCAGCAGCCTCTAAGGTTCAGGGTTAGTGATGGCTATTTAACAGTCTGTTGGCCTTGAGATAGAAGCTGTTTTTCATCCTCTCAGTCCCAGCTTTGATGCAGCTCTACTGGCCTCGCCTTCTGGATGATAGCTGGGTGAACAGGCCGTGGCTCAGATGGTTGATGTCCTTGAGGATCTTTTTGGCATTCCTGTGACATCCAGTGCTGTGTCCTGTAGGGCCCCGGTGATGAGTTGGGCTGACCGCACCACCCTCTGTAGACACCTTTGGTTGTGGGCGGTGCAGTTGCCGGTCCAGGCGGTGATACAGCCTGCCAGGATGCTCTCAATTGTGCATCTGTAAAAGTTTGTGAGGGTTTTAGGAGCCAAGCCACATTTCTTCAGCCTCCAGAGGTTGAAGAGGCGCTGTTGAGCCTTCTTCACCACACTGTCTGTGTGGGTGGACCATTTCAGTTTGTCAGTGATGTGTACGCCGAGGAACATGAAGCTTTCCACCTTCTCCACTGCGGTCCTGTCGTTGTGGATGGGGGGACTCCGTCTGCAATTTCCTGAAGTCCATGATCATCTCCTTTGTTTTGTTGACATTGAGTGAGAGGCTATTTTCCTGGCACTCAGTTTTTCACAATTCCTGACATTTAATCAAAGTAAAAAATCCCTGTCTTAGGTCAGTTAGGATCACCACTTTATTTTAAGAATATGAAATGTCAGAAAAAAAATATGAATTTTGGCCCATTCCTCCTGATAGAGATGGTGTAACCGAGTCAGGTTTGCAGGCCTACTTGCTCACACACGCTTTTTCAGTTCTGCCCACATATTTTCTATAGGATTGAGGTCAGGGCTTTGTGATGGCCACTCCAATCCCTTGACTTTGTTGTCCTTAAGCCATTTTGCCACAACTTTGGAAGTACACTTGGGGTCATTGTCCATTTAGAAGACCCATTTGCGACCAAGCTTTAACATCCTGACTGATGTCTTGAGATGTTGCTTCAATATATCCACATACGTTTCCTTCCTCATGATGCCATCTATTTTGTGAAGTGCACCAGTCCCTCCTGCAGCAAAGCACCCCCACAACATGATGCTGCCACCCCCGTGCTTCACAGTTGGGATGGTGTTCTTTGGCTTGCAAAACTCCCCCTTTTTCCTCCAAACATGACGATGGTCATTGTGGCTAAAGAGTTCTATTTTTGTTTCATCAGACCAGAGGACAGTTCTCCAAAAAGTATGATATTTGTCCCCATGTGCAGTTGCAAACCATAGTCTGGCTTTTTTATGGCGGTTTTGGAGCAGTGTCTTCTTCGTTGAGCGGCCTTTCATGTTATGTCAATATTGGACTCATTTTACTGTAGATATAGATACTTTTGTACCTGTTTCCTCAAGCATCTTCACAAGGTCCTTTGCTGTTGTTCTGGGATTGATTTGCACTTTTCGCACCAAAGTACGTTAATTTCCAGGAGACAGAACGCTTCTCCTTCCTGAGTGGTATAACGGCTGCGTGGTCCCATGGTGTTTATACTTGCGTACTATTGTTTGTACAGATGAACGTGGTATCTTCAGGCGTTTGGAAATTGCTCCCAGGGATGAACCAGACTTGTGGAGGTCTACAATATTTTTTCTGAGGTCTTGGCTGATTTATTTTGGGTTTCCCATGATGTCAAGCAAAAGGGCAGTGAGTTTGAAGGTAGGCCTTGAAATAAATCCACAGGTACACCTCCAATTGACTCAAATGATGTCAATTAGCCTTTCAGAAGCTTCTAAAGCCATGACATCATTTTCTGGAATTTTCCAAGCTGTTTAAAGATACAGTCAACTTAGTGTATGTAAACTTCTGACCCACTGGAATTGTGATACAGTGAAACAATCTGTCTGTAAACATTTGTTGGAAAAATTACTTATGTCATGCACACAGTAGATGTCCTAACCGACTTGCCAAAACTATAGTTGTTAACAAGACATTTGTGGAGTGGTTGAAAAACGAGTTTTAATGACTCCAACCTAAGTGTATGTTAACTTCTGACTTCAACTGTATATTTGACTTTGAATTGTTTAAAAGGGGCGTGTAAATACGGAATAAATACGGAGAAGAAATGTTCTAGAACAAACTCAGCGTCAGGAATACAGGAGACAGTGGTTAAATCAGAGTAGAACATGTCATGTAAAAACCTTTGATTAGAAACCTTTTTAAAATATATCTTTTTAATTAAACAAGGATGAGTATTTTGTTGTTTCGTACCTCTAGTACATACTATGGAACAATGATCACTGAGATCATACGCAAATACTCCACCAGACAAATATTCATGGGGGTTATTAGTAAGAATTCAATCAGTAAATGAGGCGTTAACGGGGATTTTCACATTTAGCCACGTGGTTTTGAGATCAATTGATTCAGAATTAAAACCCATTCATATACTCTTAAATTGATTTGAGGCCGGCGATAGCCAATCCAGATTCAAATCCCCTTAACTGACAAACTCAGAGGACAAAAAAGGTGTTAAACACCCGGGTATTGCAACAATCCCAGCAACAAATAAATGTGTATTCTGGTTTATGGACACATATACAACCAGGAGCTCAAATTTCTTGGGAACAGAAATATTTAAAGATTGGGATGCCATGAAATTAGATTTTACTCCTCCCCCTTTTTCTAATCTGTCACATCTAGATTCTTATCATTTGCTTCAATGTCTTTATCAGATAAAGAACCATTGTTTCCGAGAGAACCAGAATGTCAGGACACGAGTCCTGTACCCAAATGTCAATCGTGTCCATTTTTAAAAAATCATACGGCTCACATTTCGGGGCATTAGTCCAAGTGTAACATGGTTATATTGGTGATTTCCCTTGCCACTTTATTGTTAAGCCAATGGGTTTTTGGTTTTAGTTTTGTCTTGCCTTCACCTACTCAACATTGCATCTATTTGGCTGGTTTGCGTAGCTTGCTTACAAAGGAGGATGTTTCAGTTAGAATCGTCCCAGTGAACAAGCACCAAACCAGCGGTAAGTTGTTGGTTGCAAAGCACTGTACATCAAAAGTGATTTTTATACTCCCAAGTGATGATTTAAATGTACAATTTATATCAATTTGTTTGTAAATGTTATTTTGAACA
Source organism: Oncorhynchus mykiss (assembly GCF_057628025.1). Taxonomy (NCBI): domain Eukaryota; kingdom Metazoa; phylum Chordata; class Actinopteri; order Salmoniformes; family Salmonidae; genus Oncorhynchus; species Oncorhynchus mykiss. Next base: position 7,514,478 of record NC_143044.1, read on the forward strand.
TCACACATAAGATCCAGCGTTTTTTGATGAATATTTGTTGTGCATTTTGTTGAAGAGAATTCCCGCTAATACTAGCTATATTTTGTACAGTGCGTGAGTGTAGATTTGGATAGTGAGCAGTGCATTGCATGACGTACAATTTTGTGCTGTTCCTATCAGGTACATTGTTAAAGATATTATATTGCATATTGTAATTGTATTATTTTGGTAACTACATGCCCAGTGAACAAGCACCAAACCAGTGTGCGTGAGTGAAGAGTTGGATGGTGAGCTGTGCATTGCATGACGTGCAATTTTGTGCTGTTCCTATCAGAATAAAGCTCCATGACTGGTGCTACAAGTTGGAGTTCGTGTCGATGATTGATTGTACACATCGCAAGAAGAGTACTGTTACACAAGTTCCCTACAAGATGTAAAGTCAGACGGGGTATTCAGCTCATTCCCATAAGCGCTAACAGGCATAGGGTCATCTGCAGCTATTTGTTGAGTGAGCTGAGACTTTGCCAAGGCCCCTGGCCAATCATGTGAGAGCAGAGTAGACTGAGCATTTGACAGACGTCCCTCAAGTTGCTGGATGCAGGGGCTGGGCCGGGAACTGGGAGAGCAGTGTTGGCAGAGCAGTCCACCCTGATGAAGCTCTCGCCAAAGGAGTGGCTGACAATGCTCCATTCTGGGTGTGCACAGGAGGCCTTGGTGTGGCTCCTAATGCAGAGTTGGGACAGCCATGGGGGGCAGGAGTATCCCAGGCCTGTCCTGGGGATGGGAATAGGGAGGGTAAGCAAAACTAGCCTGGGAGGGAGGGCGTGGGAGGAATTGAGGAGGGTGGTGTGGAGGGCAGTGTGGCTGGTGAAGCTCCAAACTCTCAGCATATGAGGGCGGATGATGTGAATCATACATGGTGTAGACTGCATCATGTGTTGCACTACCCTTAACAGTGTTTTGCCAGACCCTAGAGTGGTGGTCGGTGCTGTGTAGAGCTGGGCGGAGTTGAGGTGGCCGGGTCTGGTAGAGCTGTGCTGTGAGGGGCCAGGTCTGGTAACTAAACTGTTAAAATATAATATTTGTTTTTTACAAACATTGCAATTTAAGGAGGAGCTCTTTTTAAGTGCTGCTGCTCATGGAATTGCTTGCTAGGATGCATGAAATGCAGGATACTTGACTGACTACGCTGGATATTCATTCAGTCGTTCTGGTTTAACCCATTCGTTCATATGCAGTGACAACTAAAAGACAACAGTCACAAAGTGGTTGTTACGAATCCCTTTTGGCCCGACAGTCTAGGGGGGATGGTAGTGAGACCCGTAACATAACTCATGTAGATTATAGTTGTGACAAAGTAAGTGTGAACGAAATAACCACGACAACCGAAATAATACCGTCAAACTCAGGGTTTATTTATAAACACACGGTAATGGGGGGAGCAGGAAAAGGGGCTGAGCTGGACCCAAGGAAAGAAACAAATATGCAAAAACACCCCTAAGCTAGACTAGCCTACTTTAACAACAGCTAACTAACTAACAAAAAAAATACAGTGGGTGGTCCGCCCAGTTCTAACTAGTGTTTTTAACAAAGTTCACCTACGGGTAGTGTATGCCCATGGGCGACTTGTCTTGGTTTCCCCCTTTTCCCACCAGCAACAAACAAACACCATAACCAAAACAATACTCACAGGAGATGAAAGTGATTTGGAGGTGCTCAAACAAAAGAAGAGGTTAATTAATACACAGAGAGCGAGTCAAACACAGAGGTCTACCAACATGGCATTAACAAAGAGATTGAGCTACTGAAATCTATAAAGACCAGCGATCTACCCACATGGCATTAACAAAGAGATTGAGCTACCGAAATCTATAAAGACCAGCGATCTACCCACATGGCATTAACAAAGAGATTGAGCTACCGAAATCTATGAAGAACAGAGATCTACCCACATGGCATTACAAAGAGATTGAGCTCCTGAGCAAACAAATGATGGGGTTTTTAAACCATGGGGAAGGAACTGTGATAGGGTAGGAAACAGGAGGAGGTGTGTCTTCTGATTGATGGGTTGATTGTTGACTGATTGGGGAGTGATGATGTTCACCTGTGAGGGGAGACAGAGAGAAAAGAAACACACACAGGATACACACACACAGGATAATGGTATCCGTAACACTCCCACCCTTAAAAGAGCAACCCTAGGGAGGATTGCGATCACAGTATTACTGAATACTCACAAGATCAACAATAAAGTCAACCTTACAAAACATACAAAAATCATCATTACACACGAGACAAAGCATCTGCCAACACGTTATCTGAACCCTTTTTGTGGCGGATCTCCAAATTATAATTTTGTACAATCAGCGCCCAACGCATAAGGCGCTGGTTCTGGTTGTACATTCGGTGGAGAAAAACTAAGGGGTTATGGTCAGTATACACAATCACTGGTAGGGCACTGGAACCAATGTATACTTCGAAGTATTGCAGAGCTAACAACAAAGCAAGAGCTTCTTGTTCTATTGTCGCATAGTTTGTTTGACATTTATTAAATTTGTGAAAAATAACAAACGGGATGATCCACTCCACTCTTGTCCTGCTGCAGTAGAACAGCACCAGCACCTCTGGCACTAGCATCTACCTCAAGTTTGAATGGTTGTTCAAAATCCGGAGCAGCAAGTACAGGGGTACTACATAAGAGTGCTTTCGCAGATTCAAAAGCTCTCTTACAATCAGGGGACCACACAAATGGTCTAGCCGGACTAAGCAAATCGGTCAATGGAGCAACTACCGCAGAGAAATTTTTACAGAAGCTACGTAGTAGCCAACCATCCCTAAAAAGCGGCGTAGCTCTCGTCTAGTGGTAGGTGCAGGGAATGCAGTTATAGCCAAGACCTTGGCATCAACAGGGCGCACCTGTCCATGGCCAACCTCTTTACCGAGATAGGTAACAGTAGCCTTCCCAAACTCGCACTTTGCCAAATTCAGGGTTAGAGAAGCAGCTGCCAACCGTTCACATACTACCCTTAGCAAGTCAACATGATCTGACCACTCAGACGAATAAATCACTAGGTCATCAAGGTATGCACTACAATTAGGAACGCCAGCTAATACGGAGTTAACCAGTCGTTGGAAAGTGGCTGGTGCATTTCGCATCCCAAAAGCCATGACTGAGTACTGAAGGAAGTTGTCTGGGGTCACAAAGGCAGAAATCTCAGAAGCACGTGAAGTTAACGGAACCTGCCAGTAACCTTTTAAGAGGTCCAACTTGGTTACATACTTAGCAGCACCAATAGTGTCAATACAGTCGTCCAGTCTGGGTAACGGGAAGGAATCTGGCATTGTGACAGAATTGACCTTTCGATAATCCGTACATAACCTGGACGTACCATCAGGTTTAGGAACCAGAATGCAAAGAGAACTCCAAGGGCTTGAACTTGGCGTAGCCAGGTCATTCTCCAACAAATATTTCACCTCATCCCTCATTATCTTCCTCTTGGAAGCGTTGATACGATATGGGTGTTGCTTGATAGGTGTAGCATTTCCAACATTAATGTCATGTTCCAACACATTTGTGCGAGTAGGAACGTCATTAAAGAGACATGGAAAACTGTGTAGTAGCCTCACAATATCATTAGCCTGTCCATCCGTTAAATGAACCAGACCTGACTGGATAGACAGCAGCATTTCTGAGTTGGGCAATCTAACACACTGCTGCTGAGTATTGCGCAACTCTAATCCATCAACATCATCAATTTGACAGTCCACTATCATCACAGTAGTAGCAGAGGAGACAGCAGTACCTTCCTCTGTTTTTGAACTAACTGTGTGATGGGTCGGGTGTGGAATGCTTTCAACATGTTAATGTGACACACACGAGATTGGCGTTTTCTATCAGGAGTTTGAAGCACATAGTCAGTTTCACTTATTTTCTTTTCAATCAAATAAGGACCAGAGAAACGAGCTGACAGTGAAGATCCTGGAACAGGTAATAACACCAGTACTTGGTCACCTGGCTGTAGTGGACGAGAAACAGCCTCTTTATCATAGTGTCTTTTCATGCTCCTCTGTGAGGAAGACAGAGCTTCCTTTGCAAGAGCACAAGCTTGGTGTAGGCGCTCACGAAAGCGACTAACATAGTCCAACACATTCTCATCTCTGGTACACAACTCTTGGGACAAGAACTGTTCTTTAAGGACTTTCATTGGTCCTCTCACTGTGTGACCAAACACTAGTTCAGCCGGGCTGAAACCTAGGGACTCCTGCACAGTTTCACGAGCAGCAAACAAAACTAGAGGAACTCCCTCATCCCAATCTTTCTCAGATTCCAAACAATATTTACGTAGCATAGACTTCAGTGTCTGATGCCATCTTTCAAGCGCACCCTGAGACTCTGGGTGATAGGCGCTTGACACACGGTGCGTAATTGATAAGGATTTCAACACCTGCTTGAAGAGCTTGGATAGGAAATTGGTACCTTGATCGCTTTGTACCACCTTAGGTAACCCAAATGTTGTGAAGAATTTTATTAAGGCTTTACTCACTACCGGGGCTGTAATCCTTCTCAGAGGAATAGCCTCGGGGTATCTTGTAGCCATACACATTATCGTTAACAAAAACTGGTTACCCGATTTTGTCTTCGGTAACGGTCCGACACAATCAACCACCACATGCTCAAATGGTTCACCTATGACAGGTATAGGACAAAGAGGAGCAGGAGGAATAACCTGATTTGGTTTTCCTGTTATCTGACAGGTGTGGCATGTCCGACAGAACTGAGCCACATCTTGTTTTAAACCCGGCCAAAAGAAATGTCGAAGGATCCGATCATACGTCTTTGTAATTCCTAAATGACCAGACCACTGGTGATCATGAGCAAGGGATAATACATTTTGTCGAAAGGCTGTAGGAATCACTATTTGGTAAACAGCATTCCAATCTCCACCCGCATCAACATGGGATTTCCATTTACGCATGAGGAGATTACCATCAATGAAATAAGCCACATTCTTCTTCTTCACCTCTTCTAACGAGACAACACTAGAAAAACATTTAACAAGTTTGTTGTCAACCTTTTGGTTAGCAATCAGCTGCTCACGAGTGACTGGTAACTGTATTGCATCAGCAATAAGTTCAACGTTCTTTAATTCTTTTCTGGGCTGTTTGTCAGAGGTGATCAGCTTCTCAGAGGTATCACACAATCCATCCTCTTGATCATCCTCTTTGAACAGAACAGTGTTCGACAAATCTATCACGTCACCCTCTTGTAGTGCCTGAGCACGAGTGACAGCACAAGCGGGGAACACATGTGGATAACTCTGTGCCAACTCATTCGAGAGAGAGTGGTCACTTTTATCCAATACTTCCAATACGGGTACTACCTTTCCTCCGGCAATATCGTTACCCATTATAAAGGTCACACCTTTCACTGGCAACATAGGACGTACCCCCACTCTGAATATTCCACTGATTAACTCAGAGTGTACTTTCACAAAGTGCAACGGCACTGGGACAAAACCCATTTCAATACCCTGCACTAACACACTGGAACCACAGTATGTATCGTCAGATAAGGGCAACACATCAGACAATATAAACGACTGCGCCGCACCAGTATCTCTAAGGATTTTAACCGGACGCTGTGACGCTTCGTCATTCGTTAGGGACACAAACCCATCGGAAATGAATGGTTCATAACTGCGGTCGGGGACTGGGTCTTTCAAACTACAGTTACTCTGAGGCACCTGTTTTGTTGCAGACCTCACAACCGTACGAATTAGAGCAACACCTGTTGGTGGCTTGGCACGAAGAGGCATCCCTTGTTTGCGTTTAAGCAGGAAGCAATCATTAATCATATGTCCTACTTTATGACAATAGAAACAGGGACGCTCATTCTTCTGGCGTGCTTGATATACCACTGCTGGTCGACTAGGGCTAAAGGTAGGAAACTCAGTGGTTCTACTCTCAGTATGAGCCGAAAACTCACTCTTGTGCGTCAACACAAACTCGTCTGCCAACACAGACGCTTCTGCCAGGGAGGATACTTTCTATTCGTTTAGGTAAACTACAATGCGTTCGGGTAAGCAATTTTTAAACTCTTCCAACAAGATTAACTCCCGGAGAGAGTTGAAATCAGTTACCTTACTAGCAGCATGCCATTTATCAAACAGATTTCCCTTGTCTCTGGCAAATTCCACATAAGTCTTACTAGAAGACTTTCTATGAGACCTAAATCTCTGTCGGTATGCCTCAGGCACAAGCTCATAGGCACGAAGAACAGTAGCTTTGACCACTTCATAATTCAAACTGTCCTCCAGAGGTAGCGCTGACAAAACCTCTTGGGCTTTACCAGTTAATTTACACTGAAGTAATAGGCACCATACCTCTTCAGGCCACTTCAATGCTACGGCTATACGCTCAAATACGCAAAAATAGGAGTCAACCTCCGACTCTCTGAACAAAGGTACTAAGGCTATCTGCCTACTAATGTCAAACGTGTTTGAGGACACAGCAGGTGAGGACGACTCACTAACAGGCACAGTAGGAACGAAGGCTAGCCTTGCTGTCTCTGCCTCCAGTTCCATCTGGCGCATTTTAAACGTCATCTGCCGCTGTTCTTTATCTGCCTCAATTTTACACATCTCCAAATCTAACTGCCGCTGTTCTCGTTCTTTTTCTGCCTCAATTTTACACATCTCCAACTGGAGAGTCTCTCGCCTAATTTGGGCGCTCTTCCACCTCTAGTTGTAACTGTGCTAAACGGACATCCCTCCTGGAATCAACGTTTGACAGTGGGTAGAGTGGATCAAAATGGGACAATGTGGCTGGTGTTTTAGCCTCGCCCTCATTTTCAGACACCAATGGGCTTACAGGAGCAGCAACATCCCCTACAGGAGTAGTATTCTCAGGCAGCGGTAACACAAGCACCTGCTCTTCCAACAAGACATTTAACACTAGCTGTTTAACCTCCGCCTTAACTACACTCTGCGGAATCGATATTGAATAATGGTCAGCCAAGGTCATTAAATCAACTCTACGACATTTATCAAAAACCTCCCATGAAGGATTATCCAAAAAGGACTTCAAATCAAAAGTAGCCATCTTACACTACTTCACAAGAGCCAAAGAAAATAGCAAACACTAATGCTACTTCAGCTATGACGCTCAACACTGAACTATACCACGATCACATTCTACATGAGCGGCATGGGTGTCAGTAAAGACATATCCCGGATGAGCCCCCACTTATGTTACGAATCCCTTTTGGCCCGACAGTCTAGGGGGGATGGTAGTGAGACCCGTAACATAACTCATGTAGATTATAATTGTGACAAAGTAAGTGTGAACGAAATAACCACGACAACCGAAATAATACCGTCAAACTCAGGGTTTATTTATAAACACACGGTAATGGGGGGAGCAGGAAAAGGGGCTGAGCTGGACCCAAGGAAAGAAACAAATATGCAAAAACACCCCTAAGCTAGACTAGCCTACTTTAACAACAGCTAACTAACTAACAAAAAAAATACAGTGGGTGGTCCGCCCAGTTCTAACTAGTGTTTTTAACAAAGTTCACCTACGGGTAGTGTATGCTCATGGGCGACTTGTCTTGGTTTCCCCCTTTTCCCACCAGCAACAAACAAACACCATAACCAAAACAATACTCACAGGAGATGAAAGTGATTTGGAGGTGCTCAAACAAAAGAAGAGGTTAATTAATACACAGAGAGCGAGTCAAACACAGAGGTCTACCAACATGGCATTAACAAAGAGATTGAGCTACTGAAATCTATAAAGACCAGCGATCTACCCACATGGCATTAACAAAGAGATTGAGCTACCGAAATCTATAAAGACCAGCGATCTACCCACATGGCATTAACAAAGAGATTGAGCTACCGAAATCTATGAAGAACAGAGATCTACCCACATGGCATTACAAAGAGATTGAGCTACCGAAATCTATGAAGAACAGAGATCTACCCACATGGCATTACAAAGAGATTGAGCTCCTGAGCAAACAAATGATGGGGTTTTTAAACCATGGGGAAGGAACTGTGATAGGGTAGGAAACAGGAGGAGGTGTGTCTTCTGATTGATGGGTTGATTGTTGACTGATTGGGGAGTGATGATGTTCACCTGTGAGGGGAGACAGAGAGAAAAGAAACACACACAGGATACACACACACAGGATAATGGTATCCGTAACAGTGGTGGAATAAATTCAACTGAACATATGTTTGTTTCATCACAAAACCGGAGAGCAACAACATCTGGCTGGTGAAGGCCACAAAGCAAATATTGCCTGTTATATCACCTGCAGCATGGTCAAGCAAGTTAACAACAGTTCACTGAACAACTACTGATTTAGATCCACAGATTTACCGCAAGTCAGCACAAAGACAACAGAAGAACTGCCTTCACAATTCCAGCACCATTTCAACAAAACCTTTAAAAATCAAAAGTTTAATAAGGATCGCCGTTCCGTCAACGGGACAGTTGTAAATCATGCAGCGCGTTATATCAAGATTACAGATTTTAGAGTAACAAATGTCGGTACATAGAAGTGTCTTACATTGTCTGAAAGCTTAAATTCATGTTAATATAACTGCACTGTCCAATTTAAAGTAGCTAATACTTCGAAAAAATGCCATGCTATTGTTTGAGGAGAGCTCCTAACAACAAAACAATTTTTTCACCGCGATAGGTTTGATAAAATCACCTCTGAAGGTGAAATGTGTACTTACATTCTGAAATCTTGCTCTGATTTATCATCCAAAGGGTCCCAGAGATAACATAAAGTGTTGTTTTGTTAGATAAAATTATTTTTCATATCCTAAAAAGGTCCATATAGCATGCACGATCGATTTTGTATTTCCACTCGTTCAATTTGCAAAGAAAGGAATCTGTGAAAATCTCACCCTAAACGTTGTTTGAAAGAGTCAAATCACATTCGTATCTATTCCTCGGAGATCCTAGAAGGTAATAAGACTTCACTATTTTATTAGGGGTGTAGTTTAACCTATAGGACACCATATTTGGTCAGAGAGCGATGCCTTCATGGCACGGCGACGCCTTCATGGCACGTCATCACTTGAACAACTGTATCTTTGTCAAATAAGCACCAATCAGCCTAGCTAGTGTTATGCACGTGAGTGAGGACCCAAAAGCGGTTTAACAAAAACAGAGTCCTTTAATGTCAAAACACAGGTAAGACATAGATCCTCTTCAAATCCACTATGATGGCAAAATAAACAACCCGCAGAGAGGGCGACAAATGAAACATAAAGTCCTTCTGAATATCACAGACGAGTTCCCCTTCTAGCAGCAGAGGAGAATAGCTGGGTTAGAGTCCCCTTCTAGCAGCAGAGGAGAATAGCTGGGTTGTAGAGGACAGAGGTACCTGATCACACGTAGCCTCAGATGAACAGGCAGATTCCGACAGGACAGGACAAGGTTGAAGCAAACAAGACGATAGTTTGGTTCTGGCATGAGAAACTCAAACGAGAATCTGACAAAGACAGAAGCAGGAACAGAGAGAGAAATAGAGACCTAATCAGAGGGAAAAAAGGGAACAGGTGGGAAAAGGGTGAACGAGGTAGTTAGAGAAGATGAGGAACAGCTGGGGGAAGGAGGGGAAGAGAAGGTAACCTAATGCGACCAGCAGAGGGAGACGGAGTGAAGAGAAAGAACAGGAACAAGACATAATATGACAATACATGACAGTACCCCCCCACTCACCGAGCGCCTCCTGGCGCACTCGAGGAGGAAACCTGGCGGCAACGGAGGAAATCATCGATCAGCGAACGGTCCAGCACGTCCCGAGAGGGAACCCAACTCCTTTCCTCAGGACCGTACCCCTCCCAATCCACTAGGTACTGATGACCACGGCCCCGAGGACGCATGTCCAAAATCTTACGGACCCTGTAGATAGGTGCGCCCTCGACAAGGATGGGGGGGGGGGGGGGGGAGACGAGCGGGGGCGCGAAGAACGGGCTTAACACAGGAGACATGGAAGACCGGGTGGACGCGACGAAGATATCGCGGAAGAAGAAGTCGCACTGCGACAGGATTAATGATCTGAGAAATACGGAACGGACCAATGAACCGCGGGGTCAACTTGCGAGAAGCTGTCTTAAGGGGAAGGTTCTGAGTGGAGAGCCAAACTCTCTGACCGCGACAATATCTAGGACTCTTAGTTCTACGCTTATTAGCGGCTCTCACAGTCTGCGCCCTATAACGGCAAAGTGCAGACCTGACCCTCTTCCAGGTGCGCTCGCAACGTTGGACAAAAGCCTGAGCGGAGGGGACGCTGGACTCGGCGAACTGCGACGAGAACAGCGGAGGCTGGTACCCGAGGCTACTCTGAAAAGGAGATAGCCCGGTCGCAGACGAAGGAAGCGAGTTGTGGGCGTATTCTGCCCAGGGGAGCTGTTCTGACCAAGACGCAGGGTTACGAAAAGAAAGACTGCGTAAGATGCGACCAATAGTCTGATTGGCCCGTTCTGCTTGACCGTTAGACTGGGGGTGAAAGCCGGAAGAGAGACTGACGGAAGCCCCAATCAAACGGCAAAACTCCCTCCAAAATTGAGACGTGAATTGCGGACCCCTGTCCGAAACGACATCTGACGGAAGGCCATGAATTCTGAAAACATTCTCGATGATGATTTGTGCCGTTTCTTTAGCAGAAGGGAGCTTAGCAAGGGGAATAAAATGAGCCGCCTTAGAGAACCTATCGACAACCGTAAGAATAACAGTCTTCCCCGCTGACGAAGGCAGTCCGGTGATAAAATCTAAGGCGATGTGAGACCACGGTCGAGAGGGAATGGGAAGCGGTCTGAGACGGCCGGCAGGAGGAGAGTTACCGGACTTAGTCTGCGCGCAGACCGAACAAGCAGCCACGAAACGACGCGTGTCATGCTCCCGGGTGGGCCACCAAAAACGCTGGCGAATGGAAGCAAGCGTACCCCGAACGCCGGGGTGGCCGGCTAACTTGGCAGAGTGAGCCCACTGAAGAACGGCCAGACGAGTAGGAACGGGAACGAAAAGAAGGTTCCTAGGACAAGCGCGCGGCGACGGAGTGTGAGTGAGTGCTTGCTTTACCTGCCTCTCAATTCCCCAGACAGTCAACCCGACAACACGCCCCTCAGGGAGAATCCCCTCGGGGTCAGTGGAGGCTACTGAAGAACTGAAGAGACGAGATAAAGCATCAGGCTTGGTGTTCTTAGAGCCCGGACGATAAGAAATCACAAACTCGAAACGAGCGAAAAACAGCGCCCAACGAGCCTGACGCGCATTAAGTCGTTTGGCAGAACGGATGTACTCAAGGTTCCTATGGTCAGTCCAAACGACAAAAGGAACGGTCGCCCCCTCCAACCACTGTCGCCATTCGCCTAGGGCTAAGCGGATGGCGAGCAGTTCGCGGTTTCCCACATCATAGTTACGTTCCGACGGCGACAGGCGATGAGAAAAATACGCGCATGGGTGGACCTTGTCGTCAGAGAGGGAGCGCTGAGAAAGAATGGCTCCCACGCCCACCTCTGACGCGTCAACCTCGACAACGAACTGTCTAGAGACGTCAGGTGTAACAAGGATAGGAGCGGATGTAAAACGATTCTTGAGGAGATCAAAAGCTCCCTGGGCGGAAACGGACCACTTAAAGCACGTCTTGACAGAAGTAAGGGCTGTGAGAGGAGCTGCCACCTGACCGAAATTACGGATGAAACGACGATAGAAATTCGCGAAGCCGAGAAAACGCTGCAGCTCGACGCGTGACTTAGGGACGGGCCAATCAATGACAGCTTGGACCTTAGCGGGATCCCTCTTAATGCCTTCAGCGGAAATAACAGAACCGAGAAATGTGATGGAGGAGGCATGAAAAGTGCACTTCTCAGCCTTCACAAAAAGACAATTCTCTAAAAGGCGCTGGAGGACACGTCGAACGTGCTGAACATGAATCTGGAGTGACGGTGAAAAAAATCAGGATATCGTCAAGGTAAACGAAAACAAAGATGTTCAGCATGTCTCTCAGGACGTCATTGACTAATGCCTGAAAGACAGCTGGAGCGTTAGCGAGGCCGAAAGGAAGAACCCGGTATTCAAAGTGCCCTAACGGAGTGTTAAACGCCGTCTTCCACTCGTCCCCCTCCCTGATGCACACGAGATGGTAAGCGTTACGAAGGTCCAACTTAGTGAAAAACCTGGCTCCCTGCAGGATCTCGAAGGCTGAAGACATAAGAGGAAGCGGATAACGATTCTTCACTGTTATGTCATTCAGCCCTCGATAATCTATGCAGGGGCGCAGGGACCCGTCCTTCTTCTTAACAAAAAAAAAACCCTGCTCCGGCGGGAGAGGAGGAGGGGACTATGGTACCGGCGTCAAGAGCTACAGACAAATAATCTTCGAGAGCCTTACGTTCGGGAGCCGACAGAGAGTATAGTCTACCCCGGGGGGGGAGTGGTTCCCGGAAGGAGATCAATACTACAATCATACGACCGGTGTGGAGGAAGAGAGGTGGCCCTGGACCGACTGAACACCGTGCGCAGATCGTGATATTCCTCCGGCACCCCTGTCAAATCACCAGGCTCCTCCTGTGAAGAAGAGACAGAGGAAACAGGAGGGATAGCAGACATTAAACATTTCACATGACAAGAGACGTTCCAGGAGAGGATAGAATTACTAGACCAATTAATAGAAGGATTATGACAAACTAGCCAGGGATGGCCCAAAACAACAGGTGTAAAAGGTGAACGAAAAATTAAAAAAGAAAGGGTTTCGCTATGATTACCAGACACAGTGAGGGTTAAAGGTAGCGTCTCACGCTGAATCCTGGGGAGAGGACTACCATCCAAAGCGAACAAGGCCGTGGGCTCCCTTAACTGTCTGAGAGGAATGTCATGTTCCCGAGCCCAGGTCTCGTCCATAAAACAGCCCTCCGCCCCAGAGTCTATCAAGGCACTGCAGGAAGCTGACGAACCGGTCCAGCGTAGATGGACCGACAAGGTAGTGCAGGATCTTGAAGGAGAGACCAGAGTAGTAGCGCGCACCAGTAGCCCTCCGCTTACTGATGAGCTCTGGCTTTTACTGGACATGAAGTGACAAAATGACCAGCGGAACCGCAATAGAGACAGAGGCGGTTGGTGATTCTCCGTTCCCTCTCCTTAGTCGAGATGCGGATACCCCCCAGCTGCATAGGCTCAGCACCCGAGCCGGCGGAGGAAGATGGTAGTGATGCGGAGAGGGGGGCAATGGAGAACGCGAGCTCCTTTCCACGAGCTCGGTGACGAAGATCAACCCGTCGCTCTATGCGAATAGCGAGTTCAATCAAGGAATCCACGCTGGAAGGAACCTCCCGGGAGAGAATCTCATCCTTTACCTCCGCGCGGAGACCCTCCAGAAAACGAGCGAGCAAAGCCGGCTCGTTCCAGTCACTGGAGGCAGCAAGAGTGCGAAACTCAATAGAGTAATCTGTTATGGATCGATTACCTTGACATAGGGAAGACAGGACCCTGGAAGCTTCCTCCCCAAAAACAGAACGATCAAAAACCCGTATCATCTCCTCCTTAAAGTCCTGATACTGGTTAGTACACTCAGCCCTCGCTATCCAGATTGCCGTGCCCCACTCACGAGCCCGTCCAGTAAGGAGAGATATGACGTAGGCGATACGAGCTGTGCTCCTGGAGTAAGTGTTGGGCTGGAGAGAAAACACAATATCACACTGGGTGAGGAACGAGCGGCATTCAGTGGGCTCCCCAGAGTAACACGGCGGGTTATTGATTCTGGGCTCCGGAGATTCGAAAGCCCTGGAAGTGGCCGGTGGATCGAGGCGGAGATGGTGAATCTGTTCTGTGAGGTTGGAGACTTGGGCGGCCAGGGTCTCAACGGCATGTCGAGCAGCAGACAATTCCTGCTCGTGTCTGCCTAGCATCGCTCCCTGGATCTCGACGGCTGAGTGGAGAGGATCCGAAGTCGCTGGGTCCATTCTTGGTCAGATTCTTCTGTTATGCACGTGAGTGAGGACCCAAAAGCGGTTTAACAAAAACAGAGTCCTTTAATGTCAAAACACAGGTAAGACATAGATCCTCTTCAAATCCACTATGATGGCAAAATAAACAACCCGCAGAGAGGGCGACAAATGAAACATAAAGTCCTTCTGAATATCACAGATGAGTTCCCCTTCTAGCAGCAGAGGAGAATAGCTGGGTTGTAGAGGACAGAGGTACCTGATCACACGTAGCCTCAGATGAACAGGCAGATTCCGACAGGACAGGACAAGGTTGAAGCAAACAAGACGATAGTTTGGTTCTGGCATGAGAAACTCAAACGAGAATCTGACAAAGACAGAAGCAGGAACAGAGAGAGAAATAGAGACCTAATCAGAGGGAAAAAAGGGAACAGGTGGGAAAAGGGTGAACGAGGTAGTTAGAGAAGATGAGGAACAGCTGGGGGAAGGAGGGGAAGAGAAGGTAACCTAATACGACCAGCAGAGGGAGACGGAGTGAAGAGAAAGAACAGGAACAAGACATAATATGACAATACATGACAGCTAGATAGTTAATGAGCTGGGCTTTATGGGAGTATCCGGAAACCATATATATGTCGTAAAATGTAGCTTCTAACCTTGTACGACAGCATGCCTTTTCATTTCGGACAAAAATTATAAGGATATTCAGATTTATGAAGTTATGAAAACTGGTTGTTTTGTAAATGTTGAACTTACAGTGCCTTGCGAAAGTATTCGGCCCCCTTGAACTTTGCGACCTTTTGCCACATTTCAGGCTTCAAACATAAAGATATAAAGCTGTATTTTTTTGTGAAGAATCAACAACAAGTGGGACACAATCATGAAGTGGAACGACATTTATTGGATATTTCAAACTTTTTTAACAAATCAAAAACTGAAAAATTGGGCGTGCAAAATTACTTTACTTTCAGTGCAGCAAACTCTCTCCGGAAGTTCAGTGAGGATCTCTGAATGATCTAATGTTGACCTAAATGACTAATGATGATAAATACAATCCACCTGTGTGTAATCAAGTCTCCGTATAAATGCACCTGCACTGTGATAGTCTCAGAGGTCCGTTAAAAGCGCAGAGAGCATCATGAAGAACAAGGAACACACCAGGCAGGTCCGAGATACTGTTGTGAAGAAGTTTAAAGCCGGATTTGGATACAAAAAGATTTCCCAATCTTTAAACATCCCAAGGAGCACTGTGCAAGCGATAATATTGAAATGGAAGGAGTATCAGACCACTGCAAATCTACCAAGACCTGGCCGTCCCTCTAAACTTTCAGCTCATACAAGGAGAAGACTGATCAGAGATGCAGCCAAGAGGCCCATGATCACTCTGGATGAACTGCAGAGATCTACAGCTGAGGTGGGAGACTCTGTCCATAGGACAACAATCAGTCGTATATTGCACAAATCTGGCCTTTATGGAAGAGTGGCAAGAAAGCCATTTCTTAAAGATATCCATAAAAAGTGTTGTTTAAAGTTTGCCACAAGCCACCTGGGAGACACACCAAACATGTGGAAGAAGGTGCTCTGGTCAGATGAAACCAAAATTGAACTTTTTGGCAAAAATGCAAAACGTTATGTTTGGCGTAAAAGCAACACAGCTCATCACCATGAACACACCATCCCCACTGTCAAACATGGTGGTGGCAGCATCATGGTTTGGGCCTTCTTTTCTTCAGCAGGGACAGGGAAGATGGTTAAAATTGATGAGAAGATGGATGGAGCCAAATACAGGACCATTCTGGAAGAAAACCTGATGGAGTCTGCAAAAGACCTGAGACTGGGACGGAGATGTGTCTTCCAACAAGACAATGATCCAAAACATAAAGCAAAATCTACAATGGAATGGTTCAAAAATAAACATATCCAGGTGTTAGAATGGCCAAGTCAAAGTCCAGACCTGAATCCAATCGAGAATCTGTGAAAAGAACTGAAAACTGCTGTTCACAAATGCTCTCCATCCAACCTCACTGAGCTCGAGCTGTTTTGCAAGGAGGAATGGGAAAAAATGTCAGTCTCTCGATGTGCAAAACTGATAGAGACATACCCCAAGCGACTTCCAGCTGTAATCGCAGCAAAAGGTGGCGCTACAAAGTATTAACTTAAGGGGGCTGAATAATTTTGCACGCCCAATTTTCCAGTTTTTGATTTGTTAAAAAAGTTTGAAATATCCAATAAATGTCGTTCCACTTCATGATTGTGTCCCACTTGTTGTTGATTCTTCACAAAAAAAATACAGTTTTATATATTTATGTTTGAAGCCTGAAATGTGGCAAAAGGTCGCAAAGTTCAAGGCGGCCGAATACTTTCGCAAGGCACTGTATATTGCACAAATCTGGCCTTTATGGAAGAGTGTCACGGTGCGTGAATGAGGACCCAAAAGCGAATTAACGTAAACAGAACTTCTTTAATAACAAAACATAGGTAGGCTCAGATGGACCGGCAGATTCCGACAGGACAGGACAAGGTTGCAGCAAACATGACGATAGTCTGGTTCAGGCATGAAAAACACAAACAAGAATCCGACAAAGACAGGAACAAAAACAGAGAGAGATATATAGGACTAATCAGAGGGAAAAAGGGAACAGGTGGGAAAAGGGGTGACGAGGTAGTTAGGAGGAGACAAGGAACAGCTGGGGGAAAGAGGGGGAGAAAAGGTAACCTACTAACGACCAGCAGAGGGAGACAGGGTGAAGGGAAAGGACAGAAACAAGACACAACATGACAATACATGACAGTACCCCCCCACTCACCGAGCGCCTCCTGGCGCACTCGAGGAGGAAACCTGGCGGCAACGGAGGAAATCATCGATCAGCGCACGGTCCAGCACGTCCCGAGAGGGAACCCAACTCCTCTCCTCAGGACCGTACCCCTCCCAATCTACTAGGTACTGATGACCACGGCCCCGAGGACGCATGTCCAAAATCCTACGGACCCTGTAGATGGGTGCGCCCTCGACAAGGATGGGGGGGGGGGAAGACGAGCGGGGGCGCGAAGAACGGGCTTGACACAGGAGACATGGAAGACCGGGTGGACGCGACGAAGATATCGCGGAAGAAGAAGTAGCACTGCGACAGGATTAATGATCCGAGAAATACGGAACGGACCAATGAACCGCGGGGTCAACTTGCGAGAAGCGGTCTTAAGGGGAAGGTTCTGAGTGGAGAGCCAAACTCTCTGACCGCGACAATATCTAGGACTCTTAGTTCTACGCTTATTAGCAGCTCTCACAGTCTGCGCCCTATAACGGCAAAGTGCAGACCTGACCCTCTTCCAGGTGCGCTCGCAACGTTGGACAAAAGCCTGAGCGGAGGGGACGCTGGACTCGGCGAACTGAGATGAGAACAGCGGAGGCTGGTACCCGAGGCTACTCTGAAAAGGAGATAGCCCGGTCGCAGACGAAGGAAGCGAGTTGTGGGCGTATTCTGCCCAGGGGAGCTGTTCTGACCAAGACGCAGGGTTGCGAAAAGAAAGACTGCGTAAGATGCGACCAATAGTCTGATTGGCCCGTTCTGCTTGACCGTTAGACTGGGGGTGAAAGCCGGAAGAGAGACTGACGGAAGCCCCAATCAAACGGCAAAACTCCCTCCAAAATTGAGACGTGAATTGCGGACCTCTGTCCGAAACGACGTCTGACGGAAGGCCATGAATTCTGAAAACATTCTCGATGATGATTTGTGCCGTCTCTTTAGCAGAAGGAAGCTTAGCAAGGGGAATAAAATGAGCCGCCTTAGAGAACCTGTCGACAACCGTAAGAATAACAGTCTTCCCCGCTGACGAAGGCAGTCCGGTGACAAAATCTAAGGCGATGTGAGACCACGGTCGAGAGGGAATGGGAAGCGGCCTGAGACGGCCGGCAGGAGGGGAGTTACCGGACTTAGTCTGCGCGCAGACCGAACAAGCAGCCACGAAACGACGCGTGTCATGCTCCCGGGTGGGCCACCAAAAACGCTGGCGAATGGAAGCAAGCGTACCCCGAACGCCAGGGTGGCCGGCTAACTTGGCAGAGTGAGCCCACTGAAGAACGGCCAGACGAGTAGGAACGGGAACGAAAAGAAGGTTCCTAGGACAAGCGCGCGGCGACGAAGTGTGAGTGAGTGCTTGCTTTACCTGCCTCTCAATTCCCCAGACAGTCAACCCGACAACACGCCCCTCAGGGAGAATCCCCTCGGGGTCAGTGGAGGCTACTGAAGAACTGAAGAGACGAGATAAAGCATCAGGCTTGGTGTTCTTAGAGCCCGGACGATAAGAAATCACGAACTCGAAACGAGCGAAAAACAGCGCCCAACGCGCCTGACGCGCATTAAGTCGTTTGGCAGAACGGATGTACTCAAGGTTCCTATGGTCAGTCCAAACGACAAAAGGAACGGTCGCCCCCTCCAACCACTGTCGCCATTCGCCTAGGGCTAAGCGGATGGCGAGCAGTTCGCGGTTTCCCACATCATAGTTACGTTCCGACGGCGACAGGCGATGAGAAAAATACGCGCATGGGTGGACCTTGTCGTCAGAGAGGGAGCGCTGAGAAAGAATGGCTCCCACGCCCACCTCTGACGCGTCAACCTCGACAACGAACTGTCTAGAGACGTCAGGTGTAACAAGGATAGGAGCGGATGTAAAACGATTCTTGAGGAGATCAAAAGCTCCCTGGGCGGAAACGGACCACTTAAAGCACGTCTTGACAGAAGTAAGGGCTGTGAGAGGAGCTGCCACCTGACCGAAATTACGGATGAAACGACGATAGAAGTTCGCGAAGCCGAGAAAGCGCTGCAGCTCGACGCGTGACTTAGGGACGGGCCAATCAATGACAGCTTGGACCTTAGCGGGATCCATCTTAATGCCTTCAGCGGAAATAACAGAACCGAGAAATGTGACGGAGGAGGCATGAAAAGTGCACTTCTCAGCCTTCACAAAAAGACAATTCTCTAAGAGGCGCTGGAGGACACGTCGAACGTGCTGAACATGAATCTGGAGTGACGGTGAAAAAATCAGGATATCGTCAAGGTAAACGAAAACAAAGATGTTCAGCATGTCTCTCAGGACATCATTGACTAATGCCTGAAAGACAGCTGGAGCGTTAGCGAGGCCGAAAGGAAGAACCCGGTATTCAAAGTGCCCTAACGGAGTGTTAAACGCCGTCTTCCACTCGTCCCCCTCCCTGATGCGCACGAGATGGTAAGCGCTACGAAGGTCCAACTTAGTGAAAAACCTGGCTCCCTGCAGGATCTCGAAGGCTGAAGACATAAGAGGAAGCGGATAACGATTCTTCACTGTTATGTCATTCAGCCCTCGATAATCTATGCAGGGGCGCAGAGACCCGTCCTTCTTCTTGACAAAAAAAAACCCCGCTCCGGCGGGAGAGGAGGAGGGGACTATGGTACCGGCGTCAAGAGCTACAGACAAATAATCTTCGAGAGCCTTACGTTCGGGAGCCGACAGAGAGTATAGTCTACCCCGGGGGGGAGTGGTTCCCGGAAGGAGATCAATACTACAATCATACGACCGGTGTGGAGGAAGAGAGGTGGCCCTGGACCGACTGAACACCGTGCGCAGATCGTGATATTCCTCCGGCACCCCTGTCAAATCACCAGGCTCCTCCTGTGAAGAAGAGACAGAGGAAACAGGAGGGATAGCAGACATTAAACATTTCACATGACAAGAGACGTTCCAGGAGAGGATAGAATTACTAGACCAATTAATAGAAGGATTATGACAAACTAGCCAGGGATGGCCCAAAACAACAGGTGTAAAAGGTGAACGAAAAATTAAAAAAGAAATGGTTTCGCTATGATTACCAGAGACAGTGAGGGTTAAAGGTAGCGTCTCACGCTGAATCCTGGGGAGAGGACTACCATCCAAAGCGAACAAGGCCGTGGGCTCCCTTAACTGTCTGAGAGGAATGTTATGTTCCCGAGCCCAGGTCTCGTCCATAAAACAGCCCTCCGCCCCAGAGTCTATTAAGGCACTGCAGGAAGCTGACGAACCGGTCCAGCGTAGATGGACCGACAAGGTAGTGCAGGATCTTGAAGGAGAGGCAGGAGTAGTAGCGCTCACCAGTAGCCCTCCGCTTACTGATGAGCTCTTGGCTTTTACTGGACATGAAGTGACAAAATGACCAGCGGAACCGCAATAGAGACAGAGGCGGTTGGTGATTCTCCGTTCCCTCTCCTTAGTCGAGATGCGGATACCTCCCAGCTGCATAGGCTCAGCACCCGAGCCGGCAGAGGAAGATGGTAGTGATGCGGAGAGGGGGGCAACGGAGAACGTGAGCTCCTTTCCACGAGCTCGGTGACGAAGATCAACCCGTCGCTCTATGCGAATAGCGAGTTCAATCAATGAATCCACGCTGGAAGGAACCTCCCGGGAGAGAATCTCATCCTTTACCTCCGCGCGGAGACCCTCCAGAAAACGAGCGAGCAAAGCCGGCTCGTTCCAGTCACTGGAGGCAGCAAGAGTGCGAAACTCTATAGAGTAGTCTGTTATGGATCGATTACCTTGACATAGGGAAGACAGGACCCTGGAAGCTTCCTCCCCAAAAACAGAACGATCAAAAACCCGTATCATCTCCTCCTTAAAGTCCTGATACTGGTTAGTACACTCAGCCCTTGCCTCCCAGATTGCCGTGCCCCACTCACGAGCCCGTCCAGTATGGAGAGATATGACGTAGGCGATACGAGCTGTGCTCCTGGAGTAAGTGTTGGGCTGGAGAGAAAACACAATATCACACTGGGTGAGGAACGAGCGGCATTCAGTGGGCTTCCCAGAGTAACACGGCGGGTTATTGATTCTGGGCTCCGGAGATTCGAAAGCCCTGGAAGTGGCCGGTGGATCGAGGCGGAGATGGTGAACCTGTTCTGTGAGGTTGGAGACTTGGGCGGCCAGGGTCTCAACGGCATGTCGAGCAGCAGACACTTCCTGCTCGTGTCTGCCTAGCATCGCTCCCTGGATCTCGACGGCAGAGTGGAGAGGATCCGAAGTCGCTGGGTCCATTCTTGGTCGGATTCTTCTGTCACGGTGCGTGAATGAGGACCCAAAAGCGAATTAACGTAAACAGAACTTCTTTAATAACAAAACATAGGTAGGCTCAGATGGACCGGCAGATTCCGACAGGACAGGACAAGGTTGCAGCAAACATGACGATAGTCTGGTTCAGGCATGAAAAACACAAACAAGAATCCGACAAAGACAGGAACAAAAACAGAGAGAGATATAGAGGACTAATCAGATGGA
This sequence comes from Oncorhynchus mykiss, assembly GCF_057628025.1. Lineage (NCBI taxonomy): Eukaryota > Metazoa > Chordata > Actinopteri > Salmoniformes > Salmonidae > Oncorhynchus > Oncorhynchus mykiss. The sequence continues at coordinate 7,535,702 of NC_143044.1, forward strand.
AAAAGGGAACAGGTGGGAAAAGGGGTGACGAGGTAGTTAGGAGGAGACAAGGAACAGCTGGGGGAAAGAGGGGGAGAAAAGGTAACCTACTAACGACCAGCAGAGGGAGACAGGGTGAAGGGAAAGGACAGAAACAAGACACAACATGACAATACATGACAAAGAGTGGCAAGAAGAAAGCCATTTCTTAAAGATATCCATAAAAAGTGTTGTTTAAAGTTTGCCACAAGCCACCTGGGAGACACACCAAACATGTGGAAGAAGGTGCTCTGGTCAGATGAAACCAAAATGGAACTTTTTGGCAACAATGCAAAACGTTATGTTTGGCGTAAAAGCAACACAGCTGAACACACCATCCCCACTGTCAAACATGGTGGTGGCAGCATCATGGTTTGGGCCTGCTTTTCTTCAGCAGGGACAGGGAAGATTGTTAAAATTGATGGGAAGATGGATGAAGCCAAATACAGGACCATTCTGGAAGAAAACCTGATGGAGTCTGCAAAAGACCAGAGACTGGGACGGAGATTTGTCTTCCAACAAGACAATGATCCAAAACATAAAGCAAAATCTACAATGGAATGGTTAAAAAATAAACATATCCAGGTGTTAGAATGGCCAAGTCAAAGTCCAGACCTGAATCCATCGAGAATCTGTGGAAAGAACTGAAAACTGCTGTTCACAAATGCTCTCCATCCAACCTCACTGAGCTCGAGCTGTTTTGCAAGGAGGAATGGGAAAAAATGTCAGTCTCTCGATGTGCAAAACTGATAGAGACATACCCCAAGCGACTTACAGCTGTAATCGCAGCAAAAGGTGGTGCTACAAAGTATTAACTTAAGGGGGCTGAATAATTTTGCACGCCCAATTTTTCAGTTTTTGATTTGTTAAAAAAGTTTGAAATATCCAATAAATGTCATTCCACTTCATGATTGTGTCCCACTTGTTGTTGATTCTTCACAAAAAAATACAGCTTTATATCTTTATGTTTGAAGCCTGAAATGTGGCAAAAGGTCGCAAAGTTCAGGGGGCCGAATACTTTCGCAAGGCACTGTATAATATGGCTACTAATACTTGGAAAGCTAAATCAAAGTCCAAGTATACAGATTTGACAATATTCTTGCAGAAAAATAGAATATGAATGTGAATGTCTTCACGATTTGCCCAAATGTACCTGGGGACTCATTTTTCAAGTTATCCATCTGAAACTTTGCACATAAACTGCTGCCATCTTGTGAACACTATCGGAATTACAACAAGAGTGATGGCTATAACTATGGCCTTTCTCTTGCATTTCAAAGATGGTGGTATAAAAAGACTTGTTGTGTGTGTGTGTGTGTGTGTGTGTGTGTGTGTGTGTGTGCGCAAGTAAACCAACAAATGTTGACTCACCCTACTTGCATTCCTCCTCTCTTTCTTGTTGGTAAAACAGTCTAGTTTTCATAGGCTACCGAGCTAAAATGCTTCCTATCCTAACTTCCTTGCATGGACAACAATGAACCAGCTAAGTTAGCTAGCTAGTTAATGTGAGCCTACAATGCTACATCTAGGCTACATATTGAACTTCAATTATCTCAGGTCAGTGGCAAAACATATTAATTTATGATTATATAAGAATCAGTGTCATAATAATTGGTTTGTACAGAGAATTAATTCCAAATCCCCATCTCCATCCATGGCATAGGAAAGGGCCGATTTAGCAAGCTAGCTACTGCAGGACGTCAACACAAGCAGACCCGAAACAGACACGTTTTTTTGAAAATGACGTTTTGCTTAGAAAGTGATTTGATTGGTGTGAAGCCAAATCCAAACTGGCCTCCCTTGGGAGGAGTTTTGTTGAACCAGGATAACCCACAGTTGAGCTCAGCTCAACGCTGATTGGCTAATTCTTTTATAAATTTTTTAGCAAGAGAGAATGATTTCTACGGTGAAAATCAGCCACTTGCCAATTGACAGAAAATTATGAAAACACAGAGAGAGATGAAAGATACATTATTTTATTGGTCAAATATTTGGGGAAGCCTGGCTACCCTTGGCATCTGTGAATACATGCCACTGATATAGGCAGGCAATGTGCTGAACAGGCAACCATAGCTAACTATTTTGGTCGATTACCAACAAAATAATTATTGAATCATAAAGCAGAACAGAAAAAGCATACAGCATTTCTTACCACTCTTTCAGTGTTGGGGTTTGCACAACCATAACTTATACAGCCTCAGGTTCCCTCAAAATCAGACTGTCTCCACCATTATCTCCCTGAATAATGCATGTTTGTGTGATGTTACTGAACTGAATTGTATAGCTAGATACATTTTTTGAGGGTGTTCTTGGGCTGAAAATGCTGTCGACCACCAAGCTAGCCAGCATTATCATCCAACGAAACACAATATCATGTCAACAATCTGCATATCTATCTTTAGCTAGCTAACCTTAGGTAGCTGAAATAAAGGCATTGGGTCTCTTGTGGGGTTCATGCAGTGTAGATACAGGATGCTATCGTTAGATTTCTTTGAGTACAAAACAGTCCGAATACAGAAGATGTTAGCTAGTTAGCTAGCTTGAAAATTGAACATACTAAGGTTAGCAGCTAACATAGTTAACAGGCTATAAAGGCAACCTAACACTTACCCAACGTTACCAGTCCATGAGAATGGTGGCCATTTCGGCGTCACTCTTCAGCCTTTCAGAATTATGGTTTGGTCATGACTCATGGGCACTCTTTTTCTCGCTACTTTCTCTCTTTTGGGGTCGAAGCTGATTCCGATCCAAGAGCAGAGACTGAAACTTGTTGGCTTCGTCTGCTGTTTATGTTTCTGGCAGCTGTAACGTTAAGTTACAAGTGACTTTCACTTCCTATCCAGCTCCAGGGCAGCAGGGTCATTCAAGTAGGAGGCATTAGCGCAAAGACACACCTAGCACAGAAGGCCAGCCAAAGGCGGCTTCAACCCCCCCTGTTTTCGTTCAAAGTGAAAACACTACACAAGAAGTGGGGCAGCGTAGAGTCGCCAACGACCTGCGGATTTCTGCTTTAAGCATGATAACAGCGTGCCATTCCCCTTCTATTTGTTGTGGGTAGAAATCGTATGAATGAAGGTGCGGTGGAGGTGTCCACAGATACACCATATTCTGACCTTGATTTAATTCCCTAACAATAGAGCTTTCCAGCTTGCAGTCCTAAAACCTGGAAATGAGTTACCTCTGGTTGGTTCAGCCATTCCTATGGGGAAAATGAATGAAATGAAGAGAATAGGGTTTGGGATAAACACAGAAAATAAGGTCTAACGAAAGCTTAGGAGATCTTGTATTTTGTTCTATGAGATAATATCAGTCACTTACCATGACCTTCATGAATTATGAAGCCTTTATGTGCTTTACGTGATTTCTTAAATTCACAAAAAGTGACATTACCTGAAGATTATCTTATAGAACAAAATGTATTAGATCTCCTAAGCCTGTGTTTACCACAGACCTTATTTTTGGCGCTTATCCAAAAACCCTACAAAAAAGACGCCATTACTATTGATCTCTATTCCACCACCTTTGCGCGCGAGGAAACCATGAATAAGGTTTAGCGAACCTACCAGTTCCAAATGGAAGAAGCATCCATTGTTTCACATATAAATAGCACCATTTTCCATGCACTGTAATTTACAACTTGATAAAAGCTATTGATAAGAGATGGTAAAACGAGCAATTCATTTGGATAAGGGAAATGTAAATATAAATGACACTTGTTTTAGATATATTTTACCTTATAATCCCTGGATGGGAAACAGGTGTGAAACAGGTCATATGTGAAACAGGTCATATGGTGTGAAACAAATGTGAAACAGGTCATACGGCAGCAAACTGAAGCATATTAACTTTCCTAAAGTAAAGTTTATGAAATGCTGTGCCATTATGCAGAATTGTAATTGTAAGGCCATTTAACTTGCAGGGATGGGCACTCTCAAATGTCTTAATCATAGGCTACCCCGACTTTCTATGTTTCCTATTCCTATCATGTTAAATATTAGCCACTGTCAGTATCGACCGTCAGTAGGCCTAATAACAACACATATCCCTTCCGTTGGTATAGCCTACATTATCATTCCATTTAATTACACTGTTTATTTTACTTTCATTTGATTCCTCTATAAATCTCGTCACAGCCATGTAGCGGTTGCTGAGGGTCATTAGTAACAGTTCAATCGAGTACATGCTGAACAGACTTTCATATTATATACCCTTTCATATGACCCTTTTACCACCTGAGGAACATTGCCAAGGTGCGACCGTTTCTCTCATCAATGCTTTTATTACAAGCAGGCTTGACTACTCTAATGCGCTCCTGTCTGGTCTAACCAAAAAAGCCAATGGTCAACTCCAAAACATACAGAATGCTGCAACACGGGTACTGACCAAGATCAGACGGAGAGCACACATTACACTGGTTTTAAGGCCTCTGCACTGACTGCTTGTGGGTTTTAGAATATGTTTTTTAAATCAATCCATGATTGTGCACCCCAATACATGTTTTTAAGTTATGTACCCAGTAAGTCCCTCAGGTCCTCTGGCAATGGCCTTTTAACTATCCCAAAGCCTAGGACCAAGAGGCATGGAGAGGCAGCCTTTAGTTATTATGCCCCCAGCCTCTGGAATAGCCAGCCAGAGAACCTGAGGGGGGCTGAAACTGTGGACACATTTAAAATAAATATTAAAACACTTTTTAGCTTTGCTTTTACTTAGGGTGCTTTTTAGACATTCAGTTTCTTTCAGAGTTTTTTACCTTATTTGTTGTGTAGTAAATATGTCACCTTTTATTTTCATAGTTTTTTATTTGTTTTTTTTCTGTGAAGCACATTGCGTTACATTCCATGTCTGAAATGTTCTGTACAAATAAAGCTTGATTTTATTTAATTTGAATGACAACAGAGACAGAATATAGTATGGATTGTATTGAGTAGTTTGGAGTAGGCCTTGTCCCAGAGGAACGCTCCTCAGAGCCAGATGCTGATGACAGGTTGCCCTATGCTGGAGCTGGGCAGCTGGCATCTCAACCCTTACTGGGAGAAAGGGGATCCGATGACGGGCCTTCTGTTGGTGATGGTGGTGGGGAGGTGGAAGGTCGTTGGAAGACTTATTGCAAAACAGCAAGTGGGAGACAAGGTTTGAGTTCACATAGAAACACTCCCCTAGATTCATGCCCATTGGTTGAAAGAAAGGAAAGTGAATATTGCAGGAGTGAGCCCATAAGTTAATCAGCAAGCGTGGGAGAACTGCCTTAGTGTGCCATGCTCATAGGCTGAAGTATATAGGTGAAGACATTCCACACGCTTGCTAATAGTAGAGGAGGAGAGACGTTACGCTATTATGACACTACCCTATAAATACCTGCTATGCTGACGCTGTAACATAAACACTTTCATAGACACCTACTGTGCTTATGAGGTAATGTTATAATAATTACCATATGAATACCTGCCATGCTAATGAGGTGACATGAACCACTACCCTAAACATATTGACTATACTGATGAGTGAGAGGAAGTGATGTGTGTTGAGTTTACTAGGTGAATGAAAAGTGACAATCCATTCAGACCAGCCTTGCCGATTTAACTTTAGTAACTACATTTCAATCGAGTACAGGCTTAATTGAATGACAAAGACGGAATACAATATGGAATTTTATATTGAATCCTCGTCTCCGAGGAATGCTCCTCAGAGCCAGATGCTGATGACAGGTTATCCTATGCTGGGCAGCTGGCATTGAAACCCCCATAGCGGAGCAATAGAGATGAGATGCATGTGAAGAATAGAACACGTGCAGTTACGCTGTACTGGGTAGTATCGACAGTAGTGCTGAGCGATTAGTGCTTTGATGTCGGTTCAGTTCCAGGTTTGATTATTAGGAAATAGATTTTGGTTTCAACAAACATTTTTAACAGGAACTGTATTATGAGATAATGAAGTTAGAATGATTTCAGAGCATTTTCATGGACATTTCAAAGCCAAAAAAAGAAGACATTCAGTTGCCAAAACATTGAAACGATTCCATTGTCAGTAGTATATATTACTATACTTAGTTTTCACTTGATTACTTTTTCATTTTTCATTCCTTAAAGCAGTGGTTCCCAAACGTGTTATAGTCCCGTACCCCTTCAAACATTCAACCTGCAGCTGCGTACCCCCTCTAGCACCACGGTCAGCGCACTCACTCTCTGTTTGTTTTTTTGCCATCATTGTAAGCCTGCCACACACACACGCTATACGATACAATTTATTAAACATAAGAATGAGTGTGAGTTTGTCACAACCCGGCTCATGGGAAGCGACAAAGAGCTATTATAGGACCAGGGCACAAATAATAATAATTAAAAATGGGAACTTTGGTTAAATGCTTGGCATTAAAAGTACCACATGGAATGTTCACTCATTCAAGTGCGCTGAGCACAGAAAGAAAATAGTGCAATGTGTTTGATTGAAATGAGACGTCTGCGTGTACGTCTACCCAACCATGCATGCTGTAAGAGATATGCATGATTAACATGAAACGCCAACCGAGCGTTAAACACAACAGTGCATGCCGTAATGTGGGAAGATATGTGCACATGCCCAAGTTAAGGTCCAATGCCGAACCTGAGTGCCTCCCATTGTTACGCTGATTTGTTTAGAAGAGATGCTACGTATGATGGTAGTTAGTACCCAACCACACATGGCGCACTGCTATTTGTAAGACACGAGATGTTTTCTGCTTTAAACCCAGCCGTACATACGGTAAACGAGCGATGGGGGGACACACCCCAAAGAGTGTCTGACCCAAAAGCTGAGTGTTTTATGAATGACCGCCACATGCACGCGTGGTAAGTAGCCGTTGCTGAGAAGGTGTCAAATAGATTTGGCCTAGCGTGTGACGTGTTGCAGAGCACAACCAGTGACCTCGTTGCTGGAGAGCGATGGTGGAATTCTACCCAATGTAGCTGCGGTGGTTACCGCTCCAGTTCTGAAAGAAAGACTAGTGTAGCGTAAAGGAGAAAGGTAGCACCTTTTCTTCCTAGGTTCTGGGCTTTCTAGGGAGTTTTTCCGAGCCACCGTGCTTCTACGCCTGCATTGCTTGCTGTTCGGGGTTTTAAGCTGGGTTTCTGTACAGCACTTTGTGACATCAGCTGATGTAAGAAGGGCTTCATAATTACATGTGATTGATTGAAGTAGTTATACTGGCGTGAGTGGTTGAAGCGCTTAAATATTGACAAACATGAATCATTGTTCATGTTTGGACAATTATTCAGTAAGTAAAGTGACTTGTTTAGTGTTGTTGACGAGACGCTGATGGGAAGTATGACCTGAAACCTAAAGTTTTAACAATGAAGTTCTGAGTAATAGTCCATAATGATTATTTCACCCACTAAATATTACATTCATGACGGTGAATATGAAACCCCGGATGTACAGAAATCCCATATGGTAGGTGTACCCCATGAACACTAGAAAAAGAAAAGGAGAGCCACACACTCTAGGAGCTCAGATGCAATAGTTTAATAACCAACATTTTGATAGACAAGCTGTATTCATCAGGATATAATGACATACACTGCGGGTCACTAATTGATGTAGTTTAGTTTATGTAGTTTTCCTGAAACTACATCAATTAGTGACCGGCAGTGTTTGTCATCATACCCTGATGAAGACAGCTTGTCTGTCGAAACGTTGGTTATTAGGTTACTCAATGATTGCATCTGAGCTTCCAGAGTGTCCGCCTCTCCTTTACATTTTCAAGCGTTCTACTCCGCTAGCCAGCACCTCGCCTAAACAGGTGTTTCTTTCACCTCCAGAGTACCGTGCGAATAGCCTCGAGACCATCCGTGAAATTAGCATTTAAATCCAACCAGATCTGATAACTGAAATTAATGGTAAGGTTAATATCAATGTGGAATGATGGCTAATTTATCCGTCCTAAACGTGGAGAAAAACATAGCGGTAAATGCTGTATGCTACGAAAAACTGCGATGAAATGTATATCCTGTAGCCTGGGATCAGAGGTATTACAGATGGCTGAATAGCCGCCAGGGCCGGGTCCTGGGGCCATGCGCACGCGTCTTAGAGAGCGGAGGAAGAAAGACCAGCCTGGTCAGAGGCACCCATAGCCTCACGTCTTGGAATATTCCCCCTTTGCAGGCAAAAGCTGATTCAGAAGCCTTTCCTCTGGGACAACCAACCTCTTATCCCGAGGAAGGAATACCATTGTCTGAGAGTGTTTGTAGATCAATCGCTGGAATGATAGACATAGCTTATCCAGTCTGACATGACTTAAAACCTCATAGGGCACCACCCCCTTTTTTTTATTTTCGCCTGAAATGACATACTCAAATGTAACTGCCTGTAGCAAGGAAATGCATATTCTTGGGACCATTTGAAAGGTGCCACTTTGACATTTGTGGAAATGTGAAAGGAATTTTTATTTAACTAGGCAGTCAGTTAAGAACAAATGCCTTTTTTTCAATGACAGCCCAGGAACAGTGGGTTAATTTCCTTGTTCAGGGGCAGAATGACAGATTTTTACTTTGTCAGCTCTGGAATTTGAGCTTGCAACCTTTCGGTGACTAGTCCAATGCACTAACCACTAGGCTACCTGCCGCCCATGTAGAATGTAGGAGAATATAACACAATAGATCTGGTAAAAGATAATACAAAGAAAAAGCCAACCGTTCTTTTGTATTTATTTTCTACCATCATCTTTGAAATGCAAGAGAAAGGCCATAATGTATTATTCCAGCCCAGGTGCCATATACATTTTGGCCAATAGATGGCAGCACTGTATGCTTAAAGTTTTAGACTGATCCAATGAACCATTGTATTTCTGTTCAAAATGTTGTATCAAGACTGCCCAAATATGCCTAATTTGTTTATTAATAACTGTTTATGTTCAAAATTGTGCACTCTCCTCAAACAATAGCATGGTATTCTTTCACTGTAATACCTACTGTAAATTGAACAGTGCAGTTAGATTAACAAGAATTTAAGCTTTCTGCCAATATCAGATATGTCTATGTCCTGGGAGATTTTCTTGTTACTTACAACCTCATTCTAACCGCATTAGCCTACGTTAGCTCAACCGCCCCGTGGAAGGGACACCGATTCCGAAGAAGTTTTAAACAACACAGAAGTGTACTGCTTTACCAGCTGTCTGTGTGTCTCAGTTGGTAGCACATGTTGCTTCCAACGGCAGTGTTTTGGGTTTGATTCCCACAGGGACGAGTATGATTTTTTTTTAAAATATGCATTCACTACTTTAAGTCACTCTGGATAAGAGTGTCTGTTAAATGTAAGACTGTTGCTGTAAACCAGCAACTGGGAGAGGTTTGAGTTGAAAGGAAAGTGATTATTGTGATTAGTGTGAATTTAAGTATGCTCTCTCTAATTCTCTCGTTCTCTCTTTCTTCCTCTCTCTCGGAGGACCTGAGCCCTAGGACCATGCCTCAGGACTACCTGGCATGATGACTCCTTGCTGTCCCCAGTCCACCTGGCCGTGCTGCTGCTCCAGTTTCAACTGTTCTGCCTGCGGCTATGGAATCCTGACCTGTTCACCGGACGTGCTACCTGTCCCAGACCTATTATTTGACCATGCTGGTCATTTATGAACATTTGAACATCTTGGCCATGTTCTGTTATAATCTCCACCCGGCACAGCCAGAAGAGGACTGGCCACCCCTCATAGCCTGGTTCCTCTCTCGGCTTCTTCCTAAGTTTTGGCCTTTCTAGGGAGTTTTTCCTAGCCAATGTGCTTCAACACCTGTATTGCTTGCTGTTTGGGATTTTAGGCTGGGTTTCTGTACAGCACTTTGAGATATCAGCTGATGTACGAAGGGCTATATAAATACATTGATTATTGCATGAGTGAGCGCATAGGTTAATCAGCAACCATGATGGAATTGCCATGCTCATAGGCTGAAGTTAATAGGTGAAGGCATCCCACATGCTTGTTAATAGTGAAGGAGGAGGTGGCATTATGACACTAACCTATACAGTAAATACCTCCTATGCTGACGAAGTAACATTATAGATACCTGCTATGCTAATGAGCCAACATTATAAACACGGGCTATACTGATGTGGTAACATTATAAACACTACCGTATAAATAAATACATGCTATGCTGATGAGTAAGAGAAAGCAATGTGAGTTGTGAGTTTACAAGATGAATGGAAAGGGACGATCCAATTGACAAAAAAAAGACATGTGGGCTGATTCATTCGCTATGGAGCGGAGAGCAGACCAAGCCGTGACAGTTGGAACAGGACACATGGCTCAATAATTGGCTGTGCCATCACAAAGTTCCATGGTTAGTGCAGGCAATAGACAGGTGTACACCCTACTGTTGTACACTATTCTCTCTTGTAATTGTATGTATCTTGCAACATTAACATGGGTTAAAGAACGGAAAGACACACACAAAAATCGAACTAAATGATTGGATTACTTTAGAAAAATGAGTTTAATTATCTTCCCTACACATAATCCCAACCCGAATCAAATTATGAAGTAATTAATCTGCTCCTCTTCCCCACTACATGGCAGAAAGATAGGCTCACTTTAAACATGCCCTAGATAAGGTGCTGTTGAGTGACATTGGAAGAGCGGTTGAGGCTAGAAACACAACTAGTGTGTGGTGTTGTTCAGCAGGAAGCCTACAACGTGACCATGTGAAATGACCTCTTCACAGTGAAAATGTCATCCCAAAGACAACAAGGACCCCCCTAAGGACTGTGATTGAGCTAGCCAACCATTCTTCAGGTTCAATGGATGAATTCAGTCTCATCATGGTCCTTCATTTTCTCCCTGCAGTTAGACTGTATTCAACCCTGTGGAACGGGTTGAAGGGTCAATTGTTAACATAAAGAAGTGAAACTCAGGGCTTTGTTAAAGTGTTCCCTTTAGGCCGTACATTGCATTTCATCTTCCTGTAATGCAAAGGGACTTAATTGGAGGTCAAAGGGTGTTTTCTAAGGGTTACAAAGGTTGATTTACCAAAATTGTACATAATTGTGTCACAGCACAAATTACGTCACATTGAAATAATAATATAGGTTCACTTAGGAATAGTCCTGTTCCTCAGGCATAAAAACTAGTCAAGCCCAGTAAAGTGAACCTGTTTGACCCTAGTCTCACAATGTTCATTCAAAAATGTATGAGTGTGTCAAACCAGTCTCATTCACAAACTCCGAATATGAACATCGGTTCCACACAATAATAATGAGCCCAGGAGGATTCACAGTACTCAGTACCAATAACTCAGTATATAAAGCAAACAAATACGGAGTAGATCCCAATGAACACGAATGAAATACCGTAAGTTAAGAAGTTACCAAGTCAGTTAGGCAATTCAATCTGTCCATGGAACTCCAGCAGAGAACAGCAGAGCTCAACAAATAACTTGGCTGTTATTTGTAATCCAACATTTTAAATTAGTGGGTCTGATCTGATCACTTGTTACATTTTAGACACGGCTACAATGCACACTTTGTAACCAGTGGTGTGAAGTACTTAATGAAAAATACTTTGAAGTACTACTTATTTTGGATAACTGTTCTTTACTTTACTGTTTATATTTTGTTGACAACTTTTACTTTTACTCCACTACAATCCTAAAGAAAACATATACTTTTTATTCCCAAAATTATTCGCTACATTTCAAATGCTCAGGCAGGACAGCAATATGGTTCAATTCACGCACCTATCAATATAAGGAATTTGATGTATAACATTTCCCTTTACTTTTTCCTTTTACTCAAGTATGACGATTTAGTACTTTTTCCACCACTGTATAAAACACAACAAACGGGATGAAAGAGCTTAGGAACTAAGTGTTTGAACTTTCTCATTCACGCAACAGTCCCCATGTTTTGCATCTGATGCCGGCTATTTCATGGGAATTAAAGGGGAAGCACAGCGTCAGCAGGGGATGGACGGAGACGGTTTACAATTCATTTAGGGCTGTCACAACACACTTACAGGTTAGCTACTCATCAGACTGAGTGGGGTTCAGCAGTGTTGTTGGTATTGGGTCTGTAGAAGCCTATACCCTGTGTCAGGACTCGTTCTTCCCTGCCTTCCGGCCTGAACACTCTCAAAGTTCAGCAGGCAGGCCCAGCTCTATGATTTACACACTGCAGAGTAGTAAAAACAATCTTATTAAAATGTAGAATGTTTACTGAAGAAGACGGGTGCAAAGAAGAAGAAAATATTGCTCAGATGTGTTGGTATAATTAGGCTCATAGCTTCAGGCATGCAGCCAATACACCACTCCCCTTGAAACCTACTGGTAAGGGCCTGAGCGTTTCCTACAATATGTTTCTATTTATTGATATGAGACTCTGATTTAGAAGGGGTTAAGAGTAGATGTAATAAATATCTCTGTATTTATGAGACCGTGTTAATGGCAAATCTCACGGAACACTTTGAAATTGAATCCTTGCTTCCCATATAAATGGGCTAAATTATAATACTGGGGCTATGAATTGTGTTGTCGTGGCGACGAGGGGAGTGACCTACTTAATGAGAGTTTGAGTTTCTATTTGACAATCATAACAAGACTCCTGTTTTCAATATAGACGGGTTACAGTGGTGCACTATGGAATTGCTCAAATATAACTTTGATGTACTCTATATTTCACACAGACAAGCCCTGGATCCCATCAGTTTATCATACCAAGCTAATGATGAGCAAGTGGACACAGCTCTCACAGTGGAGTCAACCAAGAGTCACAGAGTTCCTAACAATGGCGCTCGGAAGGAGAAGGAAAAGAGTTCACGCACAGGGCCACGCAAACAAACACACAATAGAATATGTGAAATTGGAGCACATAGACTGTAAACAAGTCAACACAAGTGGCCTAAACAATCTTTAAGAATCAGATAGCTTTTCCTGAATGTAGGGCAATGCACTAGAGATCAGTCCCCTAGTGAGGATGCAGAGGGAAACACTTCAAACAACAGAGTTCAGGAACGATGGAGACCACGGCATACTACACACGATAGAACTATAAAACCCAAACCTGAGAAAACATACACAGAACCACATCAGACAAAAGCAGGTCTGGCTGAAACCTTGAAGAGAGTTCAGACAACGATGGAGAGATACAGGGAATGACTGGGTCAAATGGAGAGACAGTTTCAGGGCTTCGACTCCCCACAATATATGTACGGATTGTTTGGTGTGTGTGTGTGTGTGTGTGTGTGTGTGTGTGTGTGTGTGTTTAGACTTTGTGTCTTTGAGGAGGCTGGATTGTTCGTGACCTAAGCTCTGTTCCCAGGATCCGGACCGGCCCGGAGAGGACAGATTAAATAAACTAGAAGCACTGATAGGACCCAGTCCCGGCCCAGACCCTAGACACACACACGGACACTCACACACAGATGAGCTGCAGCCAACACAAACACACTCTTACCATCACACCCCCCAGAGCTGCTGTTTTATTAACACTTGAGAATGGAAGTTGTAGGTTATTTGGATGTTTTTTAATGACTTCTTTAAAACTTTCACTGAATGTTTCAATGACTTTTAATAACACTGCTAGCTTTATTTGGGTTAACTTTTTTGAACTCCAAGCACAGATGGGACACATGGAAATGAATTTCCTTAGGCATTACTGTATGTGACAATAAAATAAAAAAGTGAATCATGTGAACATTTTATTGTGACACAGCTTCAGGGAGATTCAAATCTATGATTGTCTGTTCTCTATCCATGGAATTAGTCCACTGCGCCACCATACAAAGCATTCAAAGCTGTTCATTTTAGTCTATTCCCATTTCAAAAGGGAACAAGTACTCGTTAAGATCAAGTGTAGCCAATTAGACACAAGTGAACACACTTAAGAAGATCGTGGCTAGAGAGAGTTTTGTTGATGCTGAGAACAGAATTAATATGTTTTTAAAAAAAAACATTCTTAGAACATTCTCCTGTGATTTTTATGAAAAGTTTTCTTAATGTTCTGAAAACATTCCCACAGAAGAACGTTGTTTCTTAACGTTCTGGGGACAATTTGAGAACATCATTTCGGCTTGCACTACTGGCACATCTACGTCCATAGATGATTTTATTGTTACACATGATCTCATTGTACTGATATACAGTGCCTTCAGAAAGTATTCACACCACTTGCCTTTCCCACATTTTGTTGTGGTACAACCTGAATTTAAAATTAATTAAATGTATTTTTTTTGTCACTGGCCTACACACAATACCCCATAATGTCCAAGCATAATTATGATTTTGGTAATTTTTACAATTTAATAAAAAACGAAAATCTGAAACGTCTTGAGTCAAAAAGAATTCAACCCCTTTGTTATAGCAAGCCTAAATTATTTCAGGAGTAAAAATGGGCTTAACAAGTGAAATAATAAGTTGTATGGAATTATCTTTAACATGAGGTTTTAATGACTACCTCATCTCTGTACCCCACACATACAGATAATTGTAAGGCCCCTCATTGTACGCTTAGCTAGCTAGCCGACTTTTACATACAGTGGGGCAAAAAAGTATTTAGTCAGCCACCAATTGTGCAAGTTCTCCCACTTAAAAAGATGAGAAAGGCCTGTAATTTTCATCATAGGTACACTTCAACTATGACAGACAAAATGAGAAACAAAAATCCAGAAAATCACATTGTAGGACTTTTAATGAATTTATTTGCAAATTATGGTGGAAAATAAGAATGTGGTCACCTACAAACAAGCAATATTTCTGGCTCTCACAGACCTGTAACTTCTTCTTTAAGAGGCTCCTCCTGCACATCTTTAGTATGTACCCATTTTGTCCTCTTTAGTCCATTGAACTATGTGTCACAAGTACAAGCCTCCGTTAGCGAGTTGACACAATTAAGGTTAAAACCACCCTCAGACTTAGGAAGATATACTTTCCTTTTTATTCTATGAATTTTATAAAGTCAGTTCTGAAAGAATATATATTTTTTAAAATGTCTTTGATGGGGTAATTGGTATTACCGAAAATAAATACAAAAACTTTGGGAGCCATGCCATAAACTGTATGTTTTATGGGAAGGTTGTTCAATTTAATTAGATCTGCTGTCCAAATGTTTAAAAGAAAACTGTTTGATTGATATGTATCATGTCTGGTAAGACTTTTGCTTATAATCTTTGTTGTTATTTTATAGTCACAGTTTATTACATTTATGGGTCTATAATCAGGGAACCCTCCAGATTTTCATAGTTTTAATATACCTGCAGTTACCTGCAGTAACTGTTTTGACTGTATCTAATATTTCTTTTTGAGTGATATCTGTTTTAGTGATTATTTTTTGTCAGCTGATAATTGCTTCAGGGTTGTTGAGTCTAAAAAGGCTATTGTTTCATTCACATTTATATAAATGTCATTAACTACATTGTTATTTCTAATTACCACATTTGTATCATTATCTTTTAAGATTATCTCTGGTTTAGCATGTATTCGTTTTCGTGAGAGCTGTGAGATATTTACTAGGTTTATTTGCCATTAAGTAAGTATGAGCATGAGATTATCTATCATGTTTCAGGGAAGACCCAGCTGCAAACAATGTCGAAGTAACAAAAGTTTATTACTAGCGGACAGGAAAAACAATAGGTCAAGGGTAGGCAGAGGTCAGTAATCCAGATCAGAGTGCAAAAGGCACAGAGCGGCAGGAAGTCTCTCGGTCAGGGCAGGCAGAGGTCAGTAATCCAGATCAGAGTGCAAAAGGCACAGAGCGGCAGGAAGTCACTGGGTCAGGGCAGGCAGAGGTCAATACATCCAGATCAGAGTGCAAAAGGCACAGAGCGGCAGGAAGTCACTGGGTCATGGCAGGCAGAGGTCAATAATCCAGGCTGGTGTGACAAGGTACAGAGCGGCAGGAAGTCTCTGGGTCAGGGCAGGCAGAGGTCAATAATCCAGGCTGGTGTGACAAAGTACAGAAACGGCAAATGTTGCACAATCCAGATCTGTAAATTGTTAGAGACTTACCGAGAAAGACTCACATCTGTAATCGCTGCCAAAGGTATTTCTAACATGTATTGATTCAAGTGTTTTATTTTTCTTACATTTTTTACAAATGTAAAGATGTTTCTTCCACTGTGACATTACAGAGTATTTTGTCTTGCTCATTGTCCAAAAAATAAAATTAAAATAATTTCAATCCTAATTTGTAACACAACAAAATGTGGAAAAAGTCAAGGGGTGTGAATACTTTCTGAAAGCAATGTCTATCATCTTCTTTTGTCTTTTTTTGTTTACTTGTATAAAAAAATGCCTTTTAAATTATCACATTACTATTAACATTTGTATTTATTTTATTTCTAAAAAATATAACTATATACAGTTGAAGTCGGTAGTTTACATACACCTTAGCCAAATACATTTAAACTCAGTTTTTCACAATTCCTGACATTTAATCCAAGTAAAAATGCCCTGTTATAGGTCAATTAAGATCACCACTTTATTTAAAAAATGTGAAATGTCAGAATAATAGTACATTCCCATTGGGTCAGAAGTTTACAGGCACTCAATTAGTGTTTGGTAGCATTGCCTTTAAATTGTTTAATTTGGGTCAAACGTTTCGGGTTGCCTTCCAAAACCTACTCACAATAACTTGGGTGAATGTTGGCCCATTCCTCCTGACAGAGCTGGTGTAACTGAGTCAGGTTTGTAGGCCTCCATGCTCGAACACGCTTTTTCGGTTCTGCCCACAAATATTCTATATGATTGAGGTCAGGGCTTTGTGATGGCCACTCCAATACCTTGACTTTGTTGTCCATTAGACATTTTGCTACAACTTTGGAAGTATGCTTTGGATCATTGTTCATTGGGAAGACCCATTTGCGACCAAGCTTTAACTTCCTGACTGATGTCAGGACTGATGTTGCTTCAATATATCCACATAATTTTCATGCCTCATGATGCCATCTTTTTTTGTGAAGTGCACCAGTCCTTCCTGCAGAAAAGCACCCCCACAACACGATGCTGCCACCCCCGTGCTTCACGTTGGGATGGTATTCTTTGGCTTGCAAGCCTCCCCCTTTTCCGTCCAAACATAACGATGGTCATTATGGTCAAACAGTTCTATTTTTGTTTCATCAGACCAGAGGATATTTCTCCAAAAAGTACAATCTTTGTCCCCGTGTGCAGTTTCAAACCGTAGTCTGGCTTTTTTTTTATGGCGGTTTTGAAGCAATGGCTTCTTCCTTGCTGAGCGGCCTTTTAGGTTATGTCGATATAGGACTCGTTTTACTGTGCATATAGATACTTTTGTATCTTTTCCTCCAGCATCCTCACAAGGTCCTTTGCTGTTTTTCTGGGATTGATTTGCACTTTTCACACCAAAGTCTGTTGATCTCTAGGAGACAGAACAGGTCTGCTTCCTGAGCAGTATGACGGCTGCGTGGTCCCATGGTGTTTATACTTGCATACTATTGTGTGTACAGATTAATGTGGTACCTTCAGGCATTTGGAAATTGCTCCCAAGGATGAACCAGACTTGTGGAGGTCTACATTTTTTTTCTGAAGTCTTGGCTGATTTCTTTTGATTTTCCCATGATGTCAAGCAGAGAGGCACTGAGTGAAATACATCCAAAGGTACACCTCCAATTGACTCAAATGGTGTCAATTAGCCTTTCAGAAGCTTCTAAAGCCATGACATCCTTTTCTGGAATTGTCCAAGCTGTTTAAAGGAACAGTCAACTTAGTGTATGTTAACTTCTGACCCACTGGAAATGTGATACAGTGAATTATAAGTGAAATAATCTGTTGGAATAATTACTTGTGTCATGCACACAGTAGATGTCCAAACTGACTTTCCAAAACTATAGTTTGTTAACAAGACATTTGTGGAGTGGTTGAAAAACAAGTTTTAATGAGTCCAACCTAAGTGTATGTAAACTTCCGACTTGAACTATATATACAGTGAGAGAAAAAAGTATTTGTTAAGAATTCTAAATAAATCACAGACAGTGTCACCAGCAAAGCACCCCCACACCATCACACCTCCTCCTCCATGCTTCATGGTGGGAACCACTTACGCAGAGATCATCCATTTACCTACTCTGCGTCTCTCAAAGAGATTGCGGTTGGAAGCAAAAATCTAAAAATGGAACACATTCCATACAAATTTCCATACTTCCACTGGTCTAAAGTCCATTGCTCGTGATTCTTGGTCCAAGCAAGTCTTTTCTTATTATTGGTGTCCTTTAGTAGTGGTTTCTTTGCAGCAATTCAACCACGAAGGCCTGATTCATGCAGTCTCCTCTGAACAGTTGATGTTGAGATGTGTCTATTACTTGAACTATGTGAAGCATTTATTTGGGCTTCAATCTGAGTTAACTCTAATGAACTTATCCTCTGCATCAGAGGTAACTCTGGAACTTCCTTTCCTGTGTCGGTCCTCATGAGAGCTAGTTTCATCATAGTGCTTTATGTTTTTTTCGACTGCACTTTAAGAAACTTTCAAAGTTCTTGAAATGTTCCGGACTGACTGACCTATTTGGTCTTCTGTATACCACCCCTACCTTGTCACAACACAACTTATTGGCCCAAACGCATTAAGAAGGAAAGACATTCCACAATTAACTTTTTAACAAGGCACACCTGTTAATCGAAATGCATTCCAGGTGACTACCTCCTGAAGCTGGTTGAGAGAATGCCAAGAGTGTGCAAAGCTGTCATCAAGGCTAAGGGTGGCTACTTTGAAGAATCTCAAATATAACATATATTTTGATTTGTTTAACACTTGTTTGGTTACTACATGATTCCATGTGTGTTGTTTCATAGTTTTGATGTCTTCACTATTATTCTACAATGTAGAAAATAGTACAAATAAAGAAAAATCCTTGAATGAGTAGGTGTGTCCAAACATTTGACTGGTACTACATTTTATATATTCCCCTTTCTCTAATCACCATTAGCATTATTTATTTTTACTGTCATTATCCCGTTTTGCTTTAGCAACAGTGGCGTTGTCATTAAAGCTAATAACGTTGAATCTGATAAAGAGAAAGGCAGAGCAAGAGAGAGACAGAGAGTGAGAGACACAGAGAGTAAGGCAAGGAAAGCTAGAGTTAAAGAGAGGGAGGAAAAGAGAAGGAGAGAGAAAGATAAGGAGAGAGAGAGTAAGAGAGGGAGAGAGAGAGAAAGAGAGGGAGAGGGAGAAAGAGAGAGGCAGAGAGAGAAAGCGTCCTGCAAAGTGGAAAAGTCTGAGGAAGGGAAAGAAAGAGAGGGTGATTATCCAGCGCAGCCACATGAAAGAGAAGAATTCCATACTGTCTTGTGCACTGTGGGACTGGGCGAGGATTTATGTCCTATTTGTGTTGTTGGGGAAGAATTAAGATTCCAGAGGAACCAATGTTCACCCCACAGCCCACAGCCTTCATCCCTCCCAGACTCACTGTGCTCCCCTAATGCTACGGCTTGGCCTCTCACTGGGACCAGAGCAGTCCCTGACACACAAACACACACACACACCTCCACTGACACGCATACAAGTTGCCTGAGCCACGCACAAACATTTGTCTCAACACACGCCAGCCCTGTGACTTGCAGAACTTCCAACAGAGTCCTACTATGAACAATTTTACAGTTGTCCAAAGAACTGTACCTACAGCTTCACAATAACTCCCTCAGTGGTGTGGGGGCTGTGCTTTGGCAAAGTGGGTGGGGTTATATCCTTCCTGTTTGGCCCTGTCCGGGGGTGTCCTCGGATGGGGCCACAGTGTCTCCTGACCCCTCCTGTCTCAGCCTACAGTATTTAAGCTGCAGTAGTTTATGTGTCGGGGGGCTAGGGTCAGTTTGTTATATCTGGAGTACTTCTCCTGTCCTATTCGGTGTCCTCTGTGAATTTAAGTGTGCTCTCTCTAATTCTCTCTTTCTCTCTCTCGGAGGACCTGAGCCCTAGGACCATGCCTCAGGACTACCTGACATGATGACTCCTTGCTGTCCCCAGTCCACCTGGCCGTGCGGCTGCTCCAGTTTCAACTGTTCTGCCTTATTATTATTCGACCATGCTGGTCATTTATGAACATTTGAACATCTTGGCCATGTTCTGTTATAATCTCCACCTGGCACAGCCAGAAGAGGACTGGCCACCCCACATAGCCATATTCCTCTCTAGGTTTCTTCCTAGGTTTTGGCCTTTCTAGGGAGTTTTTCCTAGCCACCGTGCTTCTACACCTGCATTGCTTGCTGTTTGGGGTTTTAGGCTGGGTTTCTGTACAGCACTTTGAGATATCAGCTGATGTATGAAGGGCTATATAAATACATTTTATTTGATTTGATTTGAGCTACGTCCATGGTGTGTGCTTGACTAATTATTCACTAATGCAATTCATTGTGGACGTAGCTAGCACATAAGCACCTTGCTGCACCTTTCATACCTGCCGTGAATGGTTTGATTTGAATGAAACACGGGCAAAATTATGGAGACGCTGGTCTCTATTCGGGATGTGAGGACACTTTTTAAAAATCGGTACAGAAAGTGAGGAGCTACTGTAGGACATGAAACGATATCTGTGCCGCTTCCAACCGCTCACAGCCTCAGCCCATGGCTCCCAGGCTCCCTGCCTCCCCAGCCTCTAAGCCTCCTGGCCCCCTCCACAGTCGGCAGTCCTGTGCATCCGTTTCATTTATGAAGTGTGAGTCCAGAGCCCGTGCACATGTGTGACACACATGACTCTGATGTCATGTTTTCATCAGGAAAACGCCAGCACCTGCTTCTCATTTGCAGACACACTGCTGTCTTTAGTACTTCATATAGCTTTTTAATTTTCTCATTCAGGCTTCTGTGAAAGATTGTTCCAGTATAGTACATCAACTCACATTCCAATGAACACAAAAAAATAGAAAGGCTTCAGAAAAAAAAAACATACAGCTTATTTTTTGCCATTGCAGGTTTTTACAACAACAAAAAACACAAAGAAAAGTAGAATTATAGTACGGTGATCAACACAATATGTTACTGTAAACTCACGGAAGCTAAAATAATTACAGTAACGTTACAGTGCAATGGTAAACAAAATAATCATATTGGAAGGGATGGGGTGGATGGTCCCGCCTTCTGTTAGGGTCTGGCCACATCACAAGCAATGTCATCCCTGGCTAGGCAACGGGGAAAATAACGTATCCGACCCTGGACTGACCCCACCTCAAGGTCTCCGCATGCCTCTTCCATTGCTTGCAGAAGAGGCAGGCGGTCATGTGGTTGGCGGTCATACACTTTCCAATGCCAAGCCGAAAATAACTCCTCAATCGGAGTGAGAAATGGGGAGTAAGGGGGCAAATATACAACTGTGAAGTTATTGTGGTTGGTGAACCAGTCCCTGACCAGAGCAGCCCGGTGGGAACTAACATTATCCCAGATGACAACAAACCTGGGCTGCTCTGGTTCGTCCTGTACAACTGCATTATGTTGTGCATCCAGAAATAGGATTCTGTGTGCAGTATTGTAGGGACCGAGGGTGGCATGGTGATGGAGAACTCCTTGCAGACTAATGGCGGCACACAAGGTGATATTCCCCCCTGCGCTGCCCAGGGACATTCACAACGGCTCTTTGTCCTTTAACATTTTGACCCCGATGCCTGGTTTTAGCTAGATTGAATCCAGCTTCATCAGTGAAAAAGATCTCATGAGGCTGTGCAGCTACATCAAAGTCCAGGACTCTCTGTACCAGAAAATGCAAACACTGTACTGTGAATATGGTATAACTCAAAACACAGGACTACAAACACAGGACTATGGTGTAACTCAAAACACAGGACTACAATGTCTACATTTTCACACAAGGATGGGGGTTGGGGCGGGTTGGGTGGGGTCAGACACATTCAGTCAAAACTACAAGCTACAGGCAAGGCAGGTGCCCCCACAGACAACCTAGGTCACATAGTGCTTTGTCTGAATGTAGCTATGCAGTGCCAATAGGACACAATGTGCTGCCATTACTCTCTTACAGTATAGTACAGTGACACTTACTTGCACACAGTCACAGCGAAGGTCTTTGACTCTAACACTGTTCCTCTCAAATAGAACCCTGGACAGCTGCTTCATCGTAAGTTGGTGTTGACGCAAGATGCGGCTGAGTGTCGACATACTGACACGGTTGATAATATGGAATGTTGTGTGGTCTGCGATGGTTTGCTCTCGTAGTTGATGTAGGCGGATGGTGTTGTTTGCCAACACTAGAGTGACAATGGCCAGTTCCTGTTCATGGTGAACAGACATTTCCTTCCACTCTCAAGAGGTCGTCTGGCAGTTCTGTAGAAAATGCAAGAATATTATGTCACTGTTTTTTTTTGTACATCCTGTACTGTCATACTGTACACAGTAACATCAACCTGTATTACATGTACTTCACAGCGCTATACCTATTTGTTTGGTTCACTGAGGTGCATAGACCTAATATTGTAGGACTACATTGTATTGTACTGTGATGCAGAATGATGTGCAACAATTACATAGGTACAGTCTAGCATAGAAAGTTGAAGGTGTACCTGTTCTCTAGTCTGTATTATGGATGCTACTGTGTAGCGACTCAGGTTGGGCTGGACTCTCTGCCCAGCCTCCCTCATCGTTTGGCCATGATTTATGACATGGTCCACCAAAATGGCCCTAATGTCACCGGAACTATGTCTCCGTCTATTGCCTAGTCTCCTTCTTTATTCTTGTCCTTGTCCTCCTCCTTCTCCTCTCTCTCTCTTCCTCTTCCTCTTCCCCTTCCTCTCGCTCTCACTGCCTCCATGTTTGCAAAGTTCTCACAAAAGAGGTGAGCTTACCTGAGGTCTATTTGTAGTGGTGAGGCTCAGACTAATTGGTGTTCATTTACATGTGTGTGTGTGTGTGTGTGGGTGTTGCACATTTCAGGTATGTTTTGCATTTTGAATATGTGTTTTCCCAATGATTGCAAGAGATTTCATTCTTGAACGAAGTGTCTAATGTAAGAAACGGTGGGTAGTGTTTTGCAAGTGTGTTGCAGAATTGCAAACCAAGTGCAAAGCAGAACATGTGTTTGTACTTTTGGTGCCTTTGTTTAAGGCATGGTTGCAAAAGTTAAGGTTTTGATGCTTTTGTCTAAGCATTCCCTTTCAGTGTGTAAGCAATCGGTAAAAAAAATGTCAAAGTAAATCTCTCCACACTACAGATAATGTTCTACTCGTGTCCTGTGTCTTTGTTCATGATTCAAACAAACTGACCAGCAGCCTGTGCTGCTCTATAGCTCAGAGTTTAGGTCCAGTCTTTATACAGGGTTGATGATGGTTCCTCCCTATTAGATGTATGTACCAGCACCAGAGGCTGGTGTGTTGGTTATTTCCCCAGTACAACTGTCAGGGGCACACCCAGTGACTAAGCGACCGCCCTAGTTTGAGTCCATCATTCTCCTAACTCAGCAACCAGTCAGCCTCTTTTATTGCAGCAGTTTGACTTGGTCTAGTGGTGTGTGTGTGTGTGTGTGTGTGTGTGTGTGTGTGTGTGTGTGTGTGTGTGTGTGTGTGTGTGTGTGTGTGTGTGTGTGTGTGTGTGTGTGTGTGTGTGTGTGTGTGTGTGTGTGTGTGTGTGTGTGTGTGTGGTGCACTTCTTCTTTCATATTCAGCTCAGTCACACCAACCCAATGCTCAACAACATTTCTCCACCTAGAAGCTATCCAGATATCTTAACCATGTCTCCAATTTGCTGGAATTCTCAGTTATCTTTTCCCCACTCCAACTCAAACCATAGCTTGTATCTTCTCCTTCTTTTTCAAACTAATTTCCTTCTTTGTCTCGACATACTTCATCCTTTACTTTTCTCTTTCACTTTCTCTGGCTCTCTTTCTCTCACATGCACTTTCTTACTTTCTCTCTGACCCTTATTCCTTTAGCCTCTCCCTCCTCTCTCCCTCTTTTCCTGCCTCTAACTCCTCTCTCTCCCTCTCCCTCTGTCTCTAATTCCTCCCCCCTCTCTCTCTCTCTGCCTTCTCATCTCCTCTCCCTCTCTTATTTTCCTTGGCAGATGACAGAAGGCTATGACATCTGCTGATGATCTAATCCCGCTTGCTGTGGCCAAGACCAAAAGAATCAAAGAACAAAACGTCTATTTACTTTATATTTCACTCTTTATTTAATCTTGAAACCAGAAAGGACCTCCCTCTCGAAACTTTCTGTTAATCACTTTAATTATACTTTAATAAACCCCACTGTGTTTGGAGTGCTGCTCTCCATTTCGAGGCAGAGGTTTGGCTGAGGACTCAGTTGCTGTTGATCCAAGACAAACACAGAAAGACAAACATCTTATATATATATATATATAAATATATATATATATATATATATATATATATATATATATATATATATATATATATATATATATATATATATATATATATATATACAGTTGAAGTCGGAAGATTACATACACCTTAGCCAAACACTTAGCCACCCCTGTGCTTAACGGTTGGGATGGTGTTCTTCGGCTTGCAAGCCTCCCCCTTTTTCCTCCAAACATAACGATGGTCATTATGGCCAAACAGTTCTATTTTTGTTTCATCAGACCAGAGGACATTTCTCCAGAAAGTACGATCTTTGTCCCCATGTGCAGTTGCAAACTGTAGTCTGACTTTTTTATGGCGGTTGTGGAGCAGTGGCTTCTTCCTTGCTGAGCGGCCTTTCAGGTTATGTCGATATAGGACTCGTTTTACTGTAGATATAGATACTTTTGTACTGTTGTTCTGTTGTCCTGGGATTGATTTGCACTTTTCGCACCAAAGTACGTTAATCTCTAGGAGACAGAACGCGTCTCCTTCCTGAGCGGTATGACGGCTGCGTGGTCCCATGGTGTTTATACTTATACTATACTTTACTATTGGTTGTACAGATGAACGTGGTACCTTCAGGCATTTGGAAATTGCTCCCAAAAATGAACCAGACTTGTGAAGGTCTACATTTTTTTTCTGAAGTCTTGGCTGATTTCTTTTGATTTTCCCATGATGTCAATCAAAGAGGCACTAAGTTTGAAGGTAGGCCTTGAAATACATCCACAGGTACACCTCCAATTAGGCTAATTGACATAATTTGAGTCATCTAAAGCCATGACATAATTTTCGGCAATTTTCCAAGCAGTTTAACGATGCAGTCAATTTAGTGTTTGTAAACTTCTGACCCACTGGAATTGTGATACAGTGAATTATAAGTGAAATAATCTGTCTGTAAACAATTGTTGGAAAAATGACTTGTGTCATGCACAAAGTAGATGTCCTAACCGACTTGCCAAAACTATTGTTTGTTAATAAGAATTTTGTGGAGTGGTTGAACAATGAGTTTGAATGATTCCAACCTAAGTGAATGTAAACTTCCGACTAGGAAGTTTACATTATATCTGTGTACATATATCGATATATATTCTGGACTCTGACATTGCTCGTTCTGATATTTCTTAATATTTTACTTTGTGGATTTTATGTGTGTATTTTTTTGTATTGTTTGGTATTACTGCACTGTTGGCTCTAGAGACATAAGCATTTCACTGCACCTGCGATAACATCTGCAAATCTGTGTATGCGACCAATAAACGTTGATTCGATCTGCTCTGTTAACTGCTTCCTGTCTACCGGTGAGACCACTGGCTGACCACTAGTTCTTAGGAACCACGCCATAAGAGGATCGAGAGATGGTGTGAATGGACAGAATACGTGCGTGCGTGTATCACGGGTGTGTCTCTGTATCGATAGTAGGTCAGAGGTCCAGGACGTTGTATAGCCCACCTCCTCCCCCTCCTCCAACAAGAGGGGCGTTGTATAGCCATGCTGAACGAAGGTGTGAGAGGGCCCCCCCCCCCAAACCCCTCCTCTCTGTCGACCCGCCACCCTGCACCTTCTATTCCCACCACATTCTGTCAGCTCAGCAGTTGAGCCTGAATCCGAGTGGTCCATGGGGAATCCATGTGTTTGCTTTTCTGGGATCAGTTAAAATCATGCATGTAATAAGGAGAAAATAGCTTTTAAGCCTGCCTGTTGGAAACGGTGCCCGCCGAGCCGCAGCATTATGCCTTATTAAACGCAGACCGGTGGGAGCGCATGAGGACAGTGCAGAGCATAGGGCGATGGGGGGGGGGGGGGGTTGAGGTTTGTTTGTGCGGGTTTGTGTGCGCTTTTGGGGGGAGACCAGCCCTAGAAGAGACACAGAGGCACCTCTCACCAGTCCTAACCTACTCCTTGTCTTTTTCTGTCTTTCCTGATCTCTCTCTCACACTCTCTGCTAATCTGCCCAGTCTCTCTGTCTGTCTCTCTGTTTCTGTGTGGTTCTGTGCCCTAGGTACAACTTAAATATAAAACAGGCCTGTTGTAGCAGCCATGTGTTATATCTGCCTGTTATTTATCCTGCTGGACAAAGCTCTGACCACAAAACTCTTTCTAGAGGAGGTAATACTCATTGGAAGGACTGGAGTTACAACAGGCATCAGCATGGCCCCCTCCAACAGGTCCTTTAATCTGTGGCAGGTGAGGTGATTATTGAGCAACCCTATGGTGTATAATAACCTGTCCCCCGCTTTGACTGACAACTTAATGCCGTTGCCCCTGACGAGGGATTAGGCCAATGGAGGCTTTGTGCTGCTCAGAATGCCTCCACCGTGACACGGATTGTAATAAAGACACACTGATCTCTGTTCAGCGTAGCCTCTCTGTATGACAGGACTTTAATAAACATGGACTGATCTGTGATCAGAATCCTCACTCTGACAGGCCTTTAATGAATATAGGCTGGTCATAATGGCATCATACTGATGGAGGATGAGGGGCTTATAAGAAGGTATTGATGCACAGCATATATAATTCATAGTGTGTGTGTGTGCGCAAATATGTGTGTATGTGTGTGTATGTGTGTCTATTAGAGGTCCCTGAGCTGACACAGTACCATGAGGATCAGCCAGGAAAAGCAGTGTGGAACGACGGTCGGTGGAAATCATTCTTTGACTACACACAGCTGAATGGAACTTGGCACAGTGGAACTCAGAGCTTGCACTGATTAAAGACAGAGAGAGGGAGATACGCACACACACACACACACACACACACACACACACACACACACACACACACACTCCGATCAGATACAAAGAATGAACATGCACACTTAGACGTACATTCATATAAATACACATGAATATATTTGACATAATGTACAGACGTCAGATCTTAACTTGATCACACTTTTGTTGCAGAGAATTATCCTACTGCTTTAGGAAATTCAAATGAGCCTTGTGAGTCCCTGAAAATGAGCAGATCTCCTCCTCTCCGTGCGGGGGAAGTCGATTAATTGGGATCAGGGCTCAAACGCTAGGCCTAGATCCTATTGCTGCAACATTCAAATGTACAGAAATGTATCTGAAATGCAGCCATACACATCAACAACTGTCGTTTTATATAGATATTGGTCTACAATAGGATACAAGAAATAAGTGTCAAGTGTATCCTAACGTTACGAATGAACTGTCAAACCTAGATAAAACTTTGGCCTGGGATGGTGTAGCGATTACTGCCTTCAGGTCTCACATATAGGCCTACCGTATCGGCGTGGGTTTGATTCTGGCCCATGCCAGAATCAAATATCAACAGTCCAGGGATATTTTACCCCCGATCTTGATAAGAAATGATCGTACCAGACACTCTCGGATAACATAAATGGGAAATGAATAAAATAATAACAGTAGGCTACACCAACATTAGTTTCCATTCATACAAAATGGTGGGTAAATTGCTACAGTAGATTTGCCGTGGGAAATATAACAAGTAAACATTTCCTTCCGTGGGAAATAAGGAAATATTTACTTGACACCCAGCGCCATAACACATTATGACATAATGTGTCTTAACAGCTGACATAACTTGTCATAACCTGTCATAATATGGTCATAACACTGTCATTCCCCATATATTTACACCTGTTGTAACATACTGCATATTGCGTTATTTTATGGCTGATTATGACACCTGGCGGCGATTCTAAATATTTCTTCAGATATTAAAAAACTTGCAAGAGTATTTTCTTCCTGTAACGAAACGAGTCAATATAAGGTCCAACATTTCTACTGACACGCTATAGGTGAGAACCGGGCCAAAAGTAACACTTTTAGTTTTTTTTCCTAATTACTCAGAGATCGAAAGAGCTAGAGACACCATATTTTATGACAAACCATTTATATATTTGACCCGTTTCAGGAAACTAGGCGTAGGTCGAGGGTCACTACTTCCTAGGAGAGCCGATAAAAAAGAATTGTATTGCTAGTACTACATGGATTGGGATTATGGTTCCTTGTTTAGCTACCTAGCTAGCTCCATGTATAAACAAAGTCTCTACAAGGAATCGATAACATTTGGTGTGTAAACCATAAACACATTTGGATTATTTAATTGACCTACTTTTATTGATCTCACATTATTTCAGTATTTTCCAGAGGTACGTGTAGTTGGGATTTGTGTTATAATCTTAACTTCCAGTTTCCAATATTATGTTTCTGTATGCAGGGCTCCTGCTGTAAGTGAAACTTGCCTGATAATGACGCATAAATTTTTTTTATTACGTCTTACGTAACATTTTCTTGTTATTAACTTATCTTCGTTTTTGTGTTGTTTGCAGGTGCACTATCCTTCTGAATCTATGCAGCCAGGTCCCATCTACTTTTCATCTCCTCCCAGCTGCAGTGGCCAAAACAAGAACAAGTTTGTGCTCTGGTATTGTGCCTGGCAGACCATGCACAAGCTGGACCACAGTCTGGACCTTCCTGATCACAGGCCACACCAAGTTAGCCACCGACTAGTACTTCGGCCTCATCAAGCAGCGCTTCAGAAAGACCAGCGTGAACACTTTGTCTGAGATTGCTGGTGTTGTGAAGGACAGCAGTGTGACAGCGGTTAACATCCCACAGCTGGTTGGACTGGAGGATGGTACAGTGCCGGTGGAAAGCTATGGCTGGCATGGCTTTTTTATAGCATTTTATGAGGTTTTTCTTCTTATCTAAACTTGGGAGGTGAATTGATGTTGTCTAAGGTTGTAATGTCGTCTCAATATGTCTTGTTATTTCCTGTTTTACAGTTTCGATGCTCTAGAGCCTGGTGTTGTTGTCGCCAAGGAGTGTTCGGAATCTGCGCAATCTGACATCCTTCCTGCCTGTACAAGCACCACCTGGACTGGACACACCTCGACAAACTTCGTTTTTGAGAAGATCGGGGAGTTTTGCGACGAAAAGGCTATGGACATCACATGCCCTGCACCAAAGTCAAGGGCAGGACAGAAACAGGCTCTCCGAATACAGATTCCCTTGTTCATGCATGGTTTGGACAGACCAGTCATCAGCACTATCTGCAGTGCCTCTATTTAAATGACTCTCTCCTAACACACATGTACATTTGCTGCTACAATTGTTTTAAATCCTGCTGCTCAACCACTTTACCCCTGATTGTATGCATATAACTACCTCATCTATCACTGATATTGTTATTGATATTGTTCATACCATATTCATATTGACACAATCTATTTGGGATATTGCTACTATAAAAGTAACCATAGAGACCCATCCACTTGGCAAGATGTGGCTGGGGGTTATAGCATTTCTTTCACGTGACCCATCAATTTAAGCAAGTGTGTCTGGGTAAGCATAATTTAATTACATTTTTATTTAACTAGGAAAGTCAGTTAATAACTAATTTCTATTTACAATGACAGTCTACCCCGGCCAAACCCGGACAACGCTGGGCAAATTGTGCACCCCCCTATGGGACTCCCAATCACAGCCGGATGCAGCCTGGATATGAACCAGGGACTGCAGTGACACCTACGATGCAGTGCCTTAGACCGCTGCGCCACTCGGGAGCCCGTCATCTAAAATGTATCTGGACACTTTATGTTTAACTGGAATTTTTCCTTATTGTAGGCTACGACTTTTTCCACTTTCTGTAGTGTAGTAATATTTACTACACTACTCACTGTTTAGCACATGACCTCACATGTGAATCATTAAAGAGATGGCTGGGGCTTAAGAGGCTGTGAACAATTCTGAATGGGTTTAGGCAGTGGAGAGCTCTCCTGTAGATACCAAAACATTCAAAGGCCATTTTCTCAAAAGTGAGTTTCCAAGTTTATCAACTTTCAAAGCAGAATTACTTTCCCATTGTTACTCAAAAAGCAATGTATGATATACCGTTTTGTAGCTCGGAGTCTCTACTTTTATCCAACATAAAAAACACAATTTAAAATGTTGATACATAAGAGTGATTTGAGCCGGTCGGTCACATACGTCCTCGATCATTAGCAACAGTCATTTCATTTCTAGGGTAATGAAATGTAAGGGTAATGAATGAAATGAAATAGACAGAGAATAGAACTACCGCAATGTTACTTTTGTACCTGCCGGCGGGGAGGGAAGTAATAGCTGGCGAGAAGTGGACAATATCTGTCTTATATCCATGCCTCTAGTTTTTAATGCTTGTTACTTCCGACAAATGTACTATCAGCCATAATTTCATGTTTGTGTTGATTTGTATAATTAATGGCAGTTAAGTTTGAAATGGATGAAAATGAACCCATGCGTCAACGTTGCAATGTTACACAACCACAATATTTTGCCTTACAATATTATATAGACTAAAATGGATCACATAATCTCACTTTAATGGGATTGTCTTTTAACCTACCAATCAGGTGCGCTCCAGCTGCCCTGGTCCTGAACGCACCTGTCTTGATAGAACAAACAAGATACAGTTCCTTCAGAAAGTATTCATACCCCTGGAGTTATTCCACATTTTGTTGTGTTACAGCTTGAATTAAAAATGGATTAAATTTTTTTTTTTAAATCACCCGTCTACATATAATACCCCATAATGACAGATTGAAAACGTGTTTTTAGTCATTTTGGCAAATTTATTGAAAATAAAATACAGAAATATCTCATTTAGTATTCACACCCCTGAGTCAATACTTTGTAGATGCACCTTGGGCAGCGGTTACAGCTGGGAATCTTTCTGAGGAAGTCTCTAAGAGTTTCCACACCTGAATTGTGCAACATTTGCCCTTCGAAACTCTTCAAGCGCTGCAAAATGTGTTGTTGATCGTTGCTAGACAACCATTTTCTGGTCTTGCCATAGATTTTTCAAGTAGTCAAAACGGCAACTCGCCACTCAGGAAGATTCACTGTCGTCTTGGTAAGCAAACCCCAGTGTAGATTTGGCTTTGTGTTGTAGTTGATTGCCCTGCTGAAAGGTGAATTAATCTCCCAGTGTCCAGGTTTTCTTCTAGGATTTTGCTTGTGCTTAGGTCCATTCGGTTGATTTTTTTACCTTAAAAACTCCCCGGTACTTAACGATTACCCATGACATGATGCAGCCGCCACTATGCTTGGAAATATGGAGAGTGGTTGGATTTTCCCCAAACGTAACTCTTTGTATTCCGGACAAAAAGTTAATTGCTTTGCCACATTTTTGTGCAGTTTTTCTTTAGTGCCTTGTTGCAAACAGGAAGCATGTTTTGGAATAATTTTTATTGTGCACAGGCATCCTTCTTTTCACTCTGTCACTCAGGTTCGTATTGTGGAGTAACTACAATGTAACTGCAACTCCACAAACACACAGCTGCTATGACCTGACACCTCTGGTACATACTCTATGACCCAGGGCCTTGCGTTTACTGCAGAGCAATAACAACATCACCCTGACCTGTGCTATGTAGGTGTTTGAGGGATTGGGGTGGGGGTGTGTGTGTAAGGGACGACATACCTTTAGTAGGGCCTGGAGTTTTCCCTGGCCTGAGCGGGGGGAAACTCCTGGCCGAATGGAAGGTCTATTGACACACTTACACACGTGTTGGATAACTCTCAACGGAGAATGCATCGGATAAAGTTCAGGCAAAGTTGGTAGCTGCAGACATCAGGGCTAATACACATTGATTGCTGTTTGCTGCTAGCTGTTGCCGCCGTCGACCGTGGGTTCAGGAGAAACCTCAAATCTCTTCTGGCCGCTTGTGGAATCTTGGAATTCAGACAAAGAATATAATCCAGGACCCAAAGGTGGATCAGTTTCCCCGGCCTTTTTTGGCAGAGCACCACGTTCGGAATCAGAGAGGGGCTCTTTTTTCTTTCTTTTAGCCCAACAGAAACAACAGTGTTGATGTAACAAATGTCCGGGAGACAGCTCAAGTGCAGCAACGTCTTTTCCATTTCAGACAAGCGGAGGATAGGATCCATGCTGCAGCCGTCAAGACTGTCATTGTATTTTATGACTTATTCTTCCTGTGTTCTATCTCTTTGATGACCTCCAGGGGGCACCGGACCTGCATCGCACCAGTCTCCCCCAGCTCTAGGCCCCTCGCCTGGCCATCTATCAGCCCTGTACGGGCCCTACTCTGGCTCTGGCGCAAGGGAAACTCAAAGTGACAGATCTCTCTTACAATGAGGCGGGAATGTATCGTCTAAGGGTCCCCTAGGGAGTGTTTCCTAAAAGCCCTCTGGTTTTCACTTTCTCTGGGCCAAGTCTGGAGGGGAAAAGGCAGGAGGGGAGGTTTCTGTGGACTCCAGCAGGGCACTTTGAAGTGCACTCAGCCAAATGGGACAGGACAGACAGAGTCTGAACCTAGTACTTCTGAGATCAGGCAGACAACTAACTAACTAACTAACTAACTAACTAACTAACTAACTAACTAACTAACTAACTAACTAACTAACTAACTAACTAACTAACTGTCTGCCTGCCTGTCTGTCTGTCTGTCTGTCTGTCTGTCTGTCTGTCTGTCTGTCTGTCTGTCTGTGTGCGCGAGCACGTGTGAGCCTGCATGCGAGCGATTTGTGTTTCATGCGGATGATGTTGCTTTTGTGTTTGTGTTGGTGTGGTCCTTTTTTAGCTCAGTTGGTAGAGCATGGTGCTTGTAATAGCAGGGTAGTGGGTTTGATTCCTGGCACCACCCAGGAATGTAAAATATATGTATGCATAACAGGAAGTCGCTTTGGATAAAATAATCTGTTAAATGGCATATTATTTGGGATGTTTTTTGTCTGTTCTGTGTAAAATGTGTTAGGGTTGATCTGTGTGTGCCTGCATGCTTACTGTGTGTGTTTGCACTCTGTGTCTACGTGCTCGCGAGTGTCCGTATACCGTATGTGCGCGTGTGTCTGTAGGAAGTGTGGAGTGTTCTATAGAGATGTTATTGCAGCTGGATGAGAATAGCAGGAGACAGCAGTGAAGCGGAGACCCTCAGATCAACAGGGCTGTAATTGGAGAGGAAAAGCTGGAGTAACGGCCCAGCCTTTAGCTCACGCAACACACACACGCAGTACACACACACACACACACACACATTTCATCACACTCAAGCCTTCGCTGGCTCCTATCACGCTAACACTGTGAGGACTATACTATATTTGTATTTTATATTTCCTCTCTCTCCTTGGCCTCATAACCAGTGTTTTTCTACTGAGTGTGTCTCCGTGTGATTTATTGCTGTCCGATTTTACAGCTACAGGTCACCCTTGATACAAGTCTGTATTCAACGTCCAGCCACAAGTCTGTATTCAACGTCCAGCCACGTCGTCCAGCCACGTCGGAGGACATTGGGATATGATGTGGAAGCCAGGCCACTGGGGCAACAGTGATCGCTGTTACCTTCAAGTAGGTCTGGGTTTTGCCAGGGCATTGTGGACGGGGATGGCGGATGGGTGTAAGCATCTGAAAAGTTGTGAGTGCAAATCCAGTGATCGTTTTTTAAAACATTTTTGTTATAAGCCTATCCCAAACCGTAATCCTTACCTTAACCATTTGGAGTTAATGCCTAACCTTTAGAATTCTGAGTTAGCACCTAAATATAACCTTAAACACTTCTAAATTTTACTTTGAAACATGGATGACGTGAAACTGTGAGAGCTTGTAGAACATTTTGCGACAGCACCCAACCGTGTGTGTCTTCGTGAGATAATGGGTAGTGAGGAAGGAAGAGAATGGTTTCTTTCTCCCAGGACCCATGCTATGTTCAGTGTGTCTGGGCAGGGTGTGGTGCGGAGACCCCATGCTGGGTCTTGACATCCTGCAGCATCCCCTAGGTCAATAGCATCGCTTATTTTATTTCCTGTGAGACAGTTAACACGGACAACACACAAAGTATGATAACTCTGCTTTGTGTAAATATGACTGGTCCTTGTTTCAGGTCTGGGCCGAGTTTCCAACATCTTGATAAATCGGGGGATGTTTGCAGCAAAGGCTAATGGGAATCAAATGTGTATTACCAGTTGTTTGCATGTGTTCACGTTTAATGGCCTCGTGCGAGACGAGTGCAGACAGGACTGTAGTTCTGTTCTTCCTCCACATATCCCTCCCTTCTCTTCTCTCCTGCGTCTCTTTTCTCACTCTCTTCTATTCCTCCTCTATCTGTCTGTGCACTGTACAGTACGTCGCTCTGTGGAGAATGTTTTATGTGGCAGCTTACCAAAAGCTGTCGAGTTGCTCAGACAGTAAAATAACCCGGAGCAGTCCCTGTTAACGACTTCATTTACTCACCTTTAGCCTCACGTAAAAAACGGCATGTCAGGCCGCTCACGGAGAGGCATTTTGGCTAGAAGGGGTTTGTGTGAACGCCATTGTCACTGACAGAAGAAATGTGCTCGTTTTCGGTGGTGACTTTTTCTCTTTTTTTATTGGCTAACCCCTTTCTTGGCTCGGGCTTATTCCACAGAGTGTGCCATTTTCCAATTCGGTTAGCGTCATCAAAGAAAAAGTGTAAGGGCCGAAGCGAGGGACAGTTGATTTTCACCACAGTAGAACATTCTGTTGCAGACGTTACTCACATTTCCTTTTCCACTATAGTGCTTTCAAGTGAACAATCGTTATGAATAAAAATAATCATCATCGAGGAGCTGGAAGGATTCTGTATGGTCTAAGATCCCTCCCAATGTGTTCTCCAATTGATCAAATATTCTAGAAAAAGGCTCAGTGACGTTACCCTTGCAAGGTGAGGTATTGAAAACAGGGGTGTCAATCATTTGGACCCCTACCTTGTTGGGAGAAAAAAATATGACTTGTTCAACAAAATCTCTTTCTCGGAGCAATTGTATTAGTGTAAAACAATATAGTTTCCCAAATTTTTGCTCATCTTTATTTAAGGTGTCAATCATTTCGGACCCCACTATACATTTGCATGATGGATAGGAAGGTTTTGTTTCTCTTCAACAAAAAAATCAGACACGCCGATATTCAATCTCCGGACCTGTTAGTCATTTCTAGAACTGCTTCAGTACAGTCCACCCACACCATTAACTGACCGGACTCCCACACACAGAACATGCACACATTTTTACATTCCTATCTGGTTTAAACTGATGTCTGAATTATGAGCACACTGGCTGCTCGTTTGTTTTTCCTTCTGACAAATTTTCCCAAATTGTCGCAATTCCATTGATTGAATAATGGACCACTTCCTGCGATCAGGCTGTCAGTCTGAGGACTTGACATCACTCTGTGTGTGTGTGTGTGTGCGTGTGCGCGTGGTAGAGCTTGAGGAGATGGATAAGCTGTCTATCACACCAGCACACGGCTCCCCAGCATCCAACGGCAGCCAAGAGAAGCTTGGTCCTGCATCTCAACCAAGCTTTATCACTTTTCTCCTAGTTCATGAAGTTTGATCTGTGTAGGCCATTAGGCATCTAGTGTGAAAAACATGGATGCTGAAAGATAAAGATGAAGAAGCATAATTGCTTGACAAAAAAAAAGACAAAAGGGAGACAAGGGTGAGGGACTTGAGGCTGGGATGGTAGCAGATGAGAAAGAGGAGAAGGAGGATGAAGAGGTGTAGGGAGGAGGAGGAGGAGGGGTATGATGGAGGAGGAGGATGGAGAAGGAGTACGATGAAGGAAGAGGGTGGAGGATTAGGGTGAAGGAAGAGGCGTAGGAGGAGGAAGTGGAAGAGGAGGAGGCATTCCACAGCCTGTTGCGGCGACCTCAACTACCAGCCTATAAAAATAAATCAGACATCTGCTTCCAATGAAGCCGTGACACATTAATGGTTTTATGCTTGTTATGAAATTCTTGTAACGTTCTCCCCCCTCTCCCTCCATTCAGGGGAGTGTGTATACACCCATCATCCCCCTGGGGATTCTACTATCTGTTCATCGCTCTCTATCACATCAAAACAAGCTCCATCCTACTCGCCTACATATAAGTACACATGAAAGGTCACTATCTTTAGCCCCCCTTTCTCTCTCTCATGCCTGTTGAGATACCCAGGCCAGTGGGTGTGTAAGTTCAGCAGCAACCACTATGTATTCCTTACCAAAGGGACAGCTGGGAACATAGAGAACATAGAGAATAGAGAGGGAGGCAGATAAAGACAACAAAAGGCAACGATAGAGAGGGGAGAGCTGAGCCGAGCTCTCTGCCCATAACCCGTCCCAGGATGTGAAAACAGATGATTATAGATAAAAGGAGGATTATGAACAAACACATTCCAGTGTCCTCTTCTCCCCCTCTCTCCCCCACCTCTTCCTCACCAGGGGCCTGAAACGGCTCTCTCTCACACGTGGCACCGTTTAGAGAACCATCAAACCCAGGCGGAAAACAGAGGACAGGAGAGAAGGGGAGGGCAGCCACGGCCCTTTGAAGCGTACGTGAATCCCTCGGCAGGTCCTTAATTAGCCACAGACAATGCTAATCCACAGTTTATTTGTGAGAGTGAGGCGGCTGAGGCCTGTGTGCCATAAGGTAGGGCTGGAGACAGGCTACATGCTCTGTCTCTATCTAGGAGTGGCCATGTGGAACCAAATTTGGCTTCCATGATGATGAGCTCAAACCATCCCTGTCCCACAACTGAGTCAGAGGAGCTCTCAGTAGCATGCCAACTCTGGAATAGCTTCTCAGGTTGACGAGAGTAGAGCAGGTGGATCCTACTTACTCTTTGACAATGACTGCTCGGCAAAAGCAAACACATTGAATTCCGTGTGAGGGTAATGACTGTTTGGCAAAAGCAAATACAATGAGTTGCGTGTGAGGGTACAATTTAATGGGAAGCACGTGTGAACTCATTCTCATCCATGAGATGGCAGTGAGTGAATTAAGTTTTGGCATTGTACCACAAGATGTCAGTGGTGTCTTCCCACATTGGAAACAGCTCTATAACAGAGCCATTCAGAGTGTCTTTGGGGGCTAGACCACACTCAAAAATACCCTCCTCTTGCTTTTGGTAGCATTGTTTGTGTCTCCATGTGATTAATACTTATATGGAATCTTACTCTATAAATTGAAAATAAGTCAATGGCAGTAGCCTAGTGGTTAGAGCATTAGACTAGTAACCGAAAGGTTGCAAGTTCATATCCCCGAGCTGACAAGGTACAAATCTGTTGTTCTGCCCCCGAACAGGCAGTTCACCCACTGTTCCTAGGCCGTCATTGAAAATAAGAATTTGTTCTTAACTGACTTGCCTAGTTAAATAAGGGTAAAATGACAACAAAAAAACACCTCTCTGACAATAATAATCTAACTTGGTATCCTGTTACTTTTGGAGATAGACCAATGTCAAAATGACATTTACAGCAAGGGTGGGTGGGCGTGTGCCCATACTTTCAGGCCCTGATGTACCCAACCACCGCACGCTGGGTATAATAATACTGTTCTATCATGGATGGGCGTGAGTTTTGCTGGCGCAGTTTCATTGCGTGCGGATCTGCGTGTGACTCTGTGCCCCTGTAAACGGATCGGGCAGTAATTCACTGCAATCCCAAGGCTGACTCTAATCTTGTCCACAGCATGCTAATAATAGGGGTACCTCTTGCCTATTCAGAACTCACACACTTTCCTTCCTCTCGAGGTGTTAATACCTCACCCCTGAAATCTGTCCATCAATCAACCCTGCTGTCAAGCAATACTGAAAAAAATATAAACGCAACATGCAACAATTCCAAAGATTTTACAGTTCATAGAAGGAAATCAGTCAATTGAAATACATTTATTAGGCCCTAATCTAAGGATTTCACATTACTGGGCAGATGACCAGCCATGGGTGGGCCTGGGAGGGTATAGGCCCAGCCACTTTAGTACTAGGTCCTCCCACTGGCTTTCTTAAATACAGAAATACTCCTCAGCCCCCCCCACGACGATCCCAAAGGTGAAGTGGCTGTGTGTGGAGGTCCTGGGCTGATGTGGTCTGCAGTTGTGAGGCCAGTTGGATGTACTGTCAAATTCTCTAAAACAAAATTGGAGGTGGCTTATGGTAGAGAAATTAACATTCATTTCTCTGGCAACAGCTCTGTTGGACATTCCTTCAGTCAGCATGCCAATTGCACTCTCCCTTAGAACTTGAGACATCTGTGGCATTGTGTTGTGTGACAAAACTGCACATTTTAAAGTGGCCTTTTATTGTCCCCAGCACAAGGTGCACCTGTGTAATGATCATGCTGTTTAATCATCTTTTTGACATGCCACACCTGTCAGGTGGATGGATTATCTTGGCAATGGAGAAATTAGATGATAGATAGATAGATAGATAGATAGATAGATAGATAGATAGATAGATAGATAGATAGATAGATAGATAGATCTCAAACTCCTCCAGCATGAGACACTGGTACTTCATCATAGCTTAATTTTGCATCATGACCTCAGTGGCCTCTGCTTCAAACTCCTCATCCACTGCAGAGGGAGATAACAGAGATTTGAAAGAATTACAAGCTTGCCCTGTAGTGTGGGCTGTTGACTACTCTACCTCACCATAGATCCTCCTGTGTGGGTAGCTTGATCTGGAAGCCATGGTAGAAGGTGGTGGGCAGCATCCTCCAGAGAAGTGAAGGGGGACAGGTCTGGTTCCAGGACCCTGGCATGGTCCTGCTCTATCTGCTGGAGGATCCTAAAACACACACACACACACACTCAATAACTACCCCAGTTTCACAGTCATAGAGAGGTGTGGAGTCAACTGTTTTGGCTATACAGTTCAGGGAGAGGTAAGGCAGTAGCTATAAGGACAAGTAGGTATGTCAGATATTTATATAAACTGTATACGGTGGCCAGTTACTGTTGGAACTGGATTTCCCAGTTGAGCTGCGCTTCACAGGCAGATAAAAGTACTTACAGGTCTCCTTTAGGGAACTGCTGAGTGGCAGGTCTGTTAAGTCCATCATGTTACAGGGAGAAGAGGATACATTATGCATGTAATCTCTGTCACTGATAGTGTTTGACATTTAATTAGAACAACTGTGAGAAGAAAGGGGAAGTAGTGAAGAAAAAACAGTGAAATATGAACAAATATGAATGACAAACATGACATGACTGAGTAAATGTGTACTGCCAGAGAGATCTGTATAGGTTCTCATGATGTTCTTACCTGGAAACTTGCTCCAGTCGAATGGACATGGGCATGGTTTTCCGGGAACCCAGAGTTCTGCCCAGTAACTGGCTCAGCCTCAGCTCTGTGATTGGCCAGTATATGCCCGGGAAAGGATGGTACATTGATAATGGGGGTGATGGTCTCTGTGGATCCAGTCAGTTGAGTCTGATGCACTGGTCTATTCAGGTCCTGCCCTGGGCCTGGAGTGGTTTGAACTATAATGTGGTGGACCATCTGGGGGCTGCTGGTGGGTCTCTTCTGGCCAGTGTGGTTGACTGTGACCTCCTGGGGGCTGTGTCTGGTATCAGTGGAGGAGAGACACTGTAGGCCCATACTGGTGACTGTGTACTCAGTGTTGAGTTGGGGCAGGCCCTGAACAGCCCCTGGGATATGCTAGGCCCAGGCTGGATTCTACTGTTATGGACATTTGTGTCCACAACGAAAGAGGGGGTGAACCCTGCACTGAGACCCACCCCCTGTCCCTGCAACAGACCTGCTCTCTTCCACTCAGGCAAAGGCCCATTGTACATGACTGAATGCTGGATTTAATCATTTTGAAGAGGCTGTGGGTTGGTTAACTGAACCCGGTGAAGAAAGCCCTGCTTCAGAACATTGCCTGAAAGTTGTCCCCTTGGTGACCAACCTTTTTGGAATCACTGATCCAGGGGATGCATTGTAGGCAACCGATCATAATCCATAGTGACTGAATTGGAGAGATGCAGGGTGGGGGTATTGTTATAGTCCTTGGTCACTATGGAGAAAGGCAACAACAAAAAAGGAGAGGCAGAAATGTGTGTTATGTGCTTGGAGAGCATAAACACCTGGGTTAGTTCTGTCTGATATCTAAAAGGACTGATCCATTATTTCCTAACTGTGATGCCAGCTGCTGTCTTGACCATTGAGTAGGTTCAGGACAGGCTATAGCTGGATAAGAAAGGAGATTAACACCAAGTGTCACCATACTTTACAGGACTATT
Source organism: Oncorhynchus mykiss (assembly GCF_057628025.1). Classification (NCBI taxonomy): domain Eukaryota; kingdom Metazoa; phylum Chordata; class Actinopteri; order Salmoniformes; family Salmonidae; genus Oncorhynchus; species Oncorhynchus mykiss. The sequence continues at coordinate 7,575,990 of NC_143044.1, forward strand.
CACAAAAGAATCTAACTATTTTTTATATTGGAAATGTTTTACATCCAACTATTTATATGTCACCTATTACTAAGGGGGAGATCGACAATTACAGAATGGTTACCTGGGGGAAAATAGGGGGAGGGACAATGCTTTCAGTCAAGGGGAGTTAAAAAAAAAAAATCTAGTCCTGGGTTGTAATTGATAAAATGACAATATTTCTCAATGTTTTAGAATGAGTTGCTTATTAGGCTATATATTGATGTGTGCCCAATGCTGCTCCTCATCTCTGATTCTCCGCTGGGCAAGCAATGTCAATTGCGCCTATAGGCTATTTAGTGTGGTCTCAATCAAATGATCCATCCCCTACAGGCTACGAAGTGCATGCTCAGAGGAGCACAGAGCAAAGTTCTATATCTATTTCTAAGATTGGTGCTGGGATGGTTTAAATTAAACTAGGCTGCATTACACACTGCAATGGATATTCCAACCCTGAGCCCCGGCCTGCTCTGCTCTTGCTGATCAAAAACGTTTGTGTATGCTGCTTAACCAATGGCTGTGCTGTGTAGGGCTACAATGGCAGTTCAGGAGGAGAGTCAAAGATTTCTTCTGAAAATATATTTGATTAGGCCTAGTCCCAAAACTGCACTATTGACCTCAAAATAAACTCACAATCAACCAGATTCTAGCAATTTATGGTGGTGCTGAAACTTGAAAGCACCTGCGGCACGATCCCTCGGAAATGGACAGCTCATGGTGCTGAAAGTAGGCAAATTAGAGTGCCGGTAGGCATAATTAATTTCAACCGTCTTCATTTTAATTGGACTTTACTAACAACAAGAGGGCTTTGTGTTGGAGACTAATTTCTTCCTATTGAAGAAATAAGAGGTAGGCCTATCTAACTGACGTGCCTAGTTAAATAATTAGGCTATAGGCTGCTATATCCATAGATTTGTCGTCAACTCCATCACCTACCATGTACTCTTTAAATAGCCTACGTCCGTGTCAGTAAAGGACTGTTAAGTTAAAACCAAGACTCAAATTGAGGTGGTATGAGAGGTCTAACTTTTATTAAAGAAAATGGCTAAAAGCACAAACCTATCTCTCTGTCCATTCTTAGCCTGTATTTTCGGTCATTTGCGTTGTAGGCTATTAAAAAAAGATTCAGCCAATACTTACAATTATGTAGAATTTGATATTTTTTTTATAAATGGCATTTTTTTTTATCGGAGCTACAAACACAACGATAGATTCATTCAATGCTTTTACTATAAAGGAGATCTTTTCATGCCGGAGAGTTTCGGTTAAATATATTTTGCTGAAGGGAGTGCCATCCATATTCATTTCAGAGAGGTCCGATTTTCACCATGTAATCCTTTAAAAAAAATGTTTACTCCTTAAACTCCTACTTGTCCATCATTTCCAGTCAAATAGATTTTCCCGCCAATTAACCTTTTACGTAGGGTTTTCACCACTTCCATTTTCCCTTCGTGAAACGTAGTTCCGGGCAAGCACAACCAAAAATTATGGAGGAATGCCAATCATTGCAGTGTCTGGTTTTGCTACAGAGACGGTCATAAGGTCAATGGCATAGAGGATTGCAGAGTTGGTGTTGATGGTGGGTGAAGAGAGATTTGCACAACAATGTTTGCTTGTGCTGCCTGCTAGCTATGACCTTCAAGCAACCTAAATCTCAAAACTGTGATCATAGCCACCATTTGTGAATGTGTTGAGCAAATTAAATTGTGGAATTTGCCCACCAAAGGACAGAAATCACCAGTAACACTCATTATAACATTGTAAATGATACACTAAGCATGAATTTCTCATGTAACATGCTACCAATTAGATTATGGTATCTTAACATTATGATTCTCATATATTATAGCTTATGGCTCTTTCATTATACTTGTGTCATGACATTGATGATTTTGCTCACTTCCTGTAAAATACATACAGTAGGCCTACATGGACATGAATGGGTACTTTGGGTAAAGGAAATTGTGGCTTTGACTAGCAAACATTGTGCAAATCTCTCTTTACCCACCAACATCTCTGCAATCCTCCTCCATGCCATTGACCTTCTGACTTTGTCTCTGTATTCTAAAATCACATTTGATTTTAGCCCTCTTGACAAAGCCCCCTTGTTGTTAGTAAGAGGGCTTTTGCAATTTGTAACACATCATACTCATTTGAATTTGTAACACATCATACTCATTTGAATTTGTAACACATCATACTCATTTGAATTTGTAACACATCATACTCATTTGAATTTGTAACACATCATACTCATTTGAATTTGTAACACATCATACTCATTTGAATTTGTAACACATCATACTCATTTGAATTTGTTACATATCATACTATGATGAACATCCACAAATAAAATACAAATAAAATACATACCATACGAAACGTGACATCTCACACTAATTGGAGTGTCCCGGAATTACATTTACTATGTTACGTCTACCCCTGAGTCCAGGTTGATGTAGTTGGGGTGGGGAACAAAGCCTTTTGTAAATGCCTAGGCCTATTCATACTTCTAAGACAATGATAGGCCTAGAGTAAATACTAAAACAAACGTGGGCCACAAATTGGATTAAGGTTGGGCTAAATAAAGCTTTAGACTTCGCCAAGTCTCTGAGCCAAACGTATAATTTATACTTTTGTTTTTTGCACGGGAAAAGGAAGCCACCATTAATTTGTCAATTTTATGGAAAGTCCTATGAAAGTTAATGTTCTAAACAGTTCTATTTATTGACCCTTATAAACATTAGCAACTATAGAATTGGAACAGGGTGTGCCTCAGAGTGATATGTGGAGCCAACAGAGAAAAGGCACGTGTATTTGTATTAATCTCCGCAATAAAGATGGTAAAGCTACAACAATACAAAAAGGTGTTTTAGGTGATCATTTTGTGCTACATTCTGACCTGCACTAAGACTTAGAATTTAGAGCCTCAAAGGAAGGAAGTAATAATACATGGACTTAACCTTAATCCAAACCCTGACAACACAAGGAGATAATGAGGATCCTTTGTTCTTGTTTGCAAGGAATACATGAGAGATTCTGCTTGGTGAAGAGGCAAAATGATGTTGTGCTGTGACATTATTAGGGAGCTATTTTGGCAAACACATTAGGCAGTACAGTCTTACTCTTCAAACACCACCCAGGCTGTCAACGAAATGGTTCACACTTGACAAGTTAGTAGTTCCTGCGGCCGCAAGACTGTCTCCGGTCTCCCCTTCCCAGCACGGGCAGGTAATGGAGGAAGTTGACTCTTAAGCAACAAATCAATTATATGGTAAGACAAGAGATTAGAGCCCAGGGCTCATCTGCTGCAAATTGGATCAGGGCTGATTAGCGGAGTTTAGGGTGACGTACTGCAACTTTGTGGCTCGATCACTCGGCTACTCGCTTGGCTACCTCCTTTTGCAGGAAAAAGATCCACCCGGAAAAGCTGTGTAGCCCACCATCCTGTCATTTTGAGAGATTTTATGTGAATATTTTGGGGTGGAATTTTGGGTGGCAGACTCCTCTGCCCACCCAGCACTATGGACTTTCCTGATTTGAGGGTGGTCAGAATGGATATGAAGAGGGAAACGCTTGCCAAAACACATTCTGCAGCTCCTTTCTGGAATGGATTACAATTTTCCAACTGAAACTCTCCACAGGAACATAGTTGCCTAAGGTCAACTGAAATCCTTACCTGTTACATAATAAAAAAAAAACATTGAAAAAATAGCTTAGAATCTTTTGTAAATTCAAATTGGTTTATTTTTTTAAAAATCCAATTTTGATTTGGGAATAGCATACACTCTGAGGTAAGCATGGCGTTGATGAAGGTAAAGTTTGACTTGCCCAAGCGGGTGAAGCTTGCCCAGGGCCTATGGCTCATGTACTGGCTGGCAGTGATGACCGGCATCCTGGTCTTCAGCCTGGGGCTGTTCTTTAAGATCGAGCTCCGGAAGAGGAGTGAGATGATGAACAACAACGAAAGCCATTTTGTGCCCAACCTGTTGATCCTAGTAGGCCTAGCTGCTTGCGGGCTCAATGTTTTTGGCGGCAAAGTGTGCCACGACTCTCTGGATGCTATAAAGTTCGCCAAGTGGAAGCCCATGGTCAAGGGCTACCTGATGGGCTGCTTCGCTTTCAACATCCTCCTGTTCTTCACAGCTCTGCTGTGCTTCTGCATGCAGTTCCAGCTGTACTTCGCCCTGGCCGAGGGTCTGAAGAATGGGATAAAATTCTACAAGGATACGGATACACCTGGACGCTGCTTCATGAAGAGGACGCTGGACATGACCCAGATCGAGTTCCGCTGCTGTGGCAACAACAACTATAGGGATTGGTTTGAGGTCCAGTGGATCAGCAACCGCTATCTGGACTTCAGCAACGATGAAGTCAAAGAGTGAGTACTAGAATCCGTAGCTGAGTGAGAGCAATGTTGGGTTGATTAGGGTACCCAGAAAGCCAAAAAGTACCATGTACAGTAAAAGTTGACAGTCTCTCTGGGTGTCAGCCAGAACAGATGACTCTACCTTTCCACCAAATCTCCTTGGCCTCCTAAGCTGCCTTTAGTCTTTCAATTGAGAGACAAAAAAGGCTATTTTAAGGAAAGAAACTGTTTGTTTAATCCATTTTAAGTCTTATGAAACATATTTGACATGGCTACTACATAAGAGCTTTCCTCACTCCTGCCCATAGTCTCCATCTTTACCCATTTGATCTCTTGTGATCTGGTGCAGGAAGCTTGAGATAGAAAATGGGCCACGGTAGCATATGCTTTTGCTTGTGTATGGTAGTGACAACTTAGTTAATGTAAAACATACATACAAAACAAGTAGTTTAGTTAGTCGCCTACTTTCAGTTATTTGCTACATTTAGAAATCAACACTTTTATTGGGACAAAATGCTATATTTTTTAAATGGGTGGAGTTTTTTGGGGGAGCGGAGGGTTGTCCCTTAACATTTTTCAAGGTGTCAGGACAGGATACCAGTGTAAGTGAAGTCAGGTTCATGTGCCAGGTTCTGATAAGTAGATAATCTCCATGGATCTAAATTTCACGTCCTTTACAGCTTACTGTCCCCCTAAATCATAATAAAACAGCCGTTAACTGTCACTAATAGACACACTACTAATACACACTACCCCCCTCTCTCCCTAATATTGTGCCCTGGTGGCAACTGATACTTATATTTAGTCAATTTAGATTCAGATTTTAAGGCATTGATTAAAAGGATAGTTCACCCAGATTACATCATGTCACATTGGTTTCCTTACTCTGTAAGCAGTCTCAGCATAAAGGATGACAGCAATCCAAGCTTAGGTTTTGTTTACCTGGCCACTCTTTTAAGTGCTAACTTTTTAGCATTTATGGCATAAATCCAATGCAAGTCAATGGTACCTATTAGATTTTTTTGCGCTTCGTTGAGCTACAACAACTATTTGAGATTCTCTAGGATCATTTGGACATTGAGAGAATATAATTGGAAGTGTGCGGCAATGTGTGGATAGTACATGTGTAACAGCGTGCATGTTTAAATGCATGGGAGTAAGTTCATTGAGGTGTGTATACGTGTGTGCTTTATGCGTCCATGTTTCTGTTACTTTACTCAAGGGATATCGGCCGTCTCTCTCACTCACTCACGATCACATCAAGAGGATCCTCGTGAACCCGGGTTTAAACTCAACACCTGTCAATATTAGCCAGGAGACCCACCCACTTTTCTCCTGTCAACAGAAATTCAGCCAAGGCCTCGACAGGATACCCCTGCCAAACACTGATTGATGATTTACTCATACAGTTAGTCTAAACTGACACTCGACAGGTGGCCAGCTACGATCACATACTTTACCATGTGAGCCGTTCAACTCTTCCTACCAGAGGCTCATGGGTTCACCGTTTTCATAATCACTGGCCCTTTACATCGTTTAAACATCCGCGCCTCGTAGGTCTGTGTTACGGCAACGGACATACACCCGTTACTCGAATGCCATACTTTGTGTCACATGGCTGACATGACTTGTGACGGATCTGACGTGTCTCTCTGGGCCTTTCCCACAGCCGTGTCCTGAGCAACGTGGAGGGGAAGTTCCTGATGGAGAGTGTACCGTTCAGCTGCTGCAACCCCGGCTCCCCCAGACCCTGCATCCAGCACCAGCTGACCAACAACTCAGCCCACTATGACTACGACCACCACACCGAGGAGCTCAACATCTGGACCCGGGGCTGCCGCGAGTCCCTGGTCGCCTACTACGGAGGCATGATGAACAGCATCGGGAGCCTGATGCTACTGTACATCATACTGGAGGTGAGAAAGAGAAGAATACGGAACTGAAAGGGAAATGGCTGGTGGTACTTTCGGGAGGTTCTGTCAATGTCCTTCACTTCAAAGGGTAGCTGGCTACAAACGCTAAAGATCAAATTGATGTGACCTCACACGCCAGACTGAAAAGTAATTGATTAGCTGAGGATTTGATTAAATTACCGTCTTAAAAGGCATGTGTAGGTAAGTAGCAGGGCAGGGCTAGGCCCAGTGCTGAGGAGAAGAGGATTTGAAAAGAAGGCTTTCCCATAGGTTTCCCATTGTGGAAGACGACAGCCATTTCTAAGTATCTAGCTCAGTGAGTATTATTAGGAAAGGTCCAGCTGTTCCAAATTGGCCACAGCTGACCAGTTCATTGGGCACACATGCCAACCCTCTTGCCCTTGACTTTGAGAGAACACGTGGCACACAACAAGCCAACTATCACTATACCTTTGCCCTTCTGCCAAGCAGGCACTAAAACATGCCATTTCCTTGGTTGGTCTTAGCACTCACTTGACTCAACTTGACTTCCATCTAACTGACTTTCCAAAAGGCTGAGGTGTAGAGCTCCAGTGTCTGATCTATGGTACACAGATGAATGAGCATGAATGCCACGCATCCACCCACCCACCCACCAATAACTAGGTCTACCTTACCTTCCTTATCATATTTCTCTGTTTGAAATGGAATCTGATTATAAACTATTTTTCCATTGAAAGAGTGACTATGTGAGTGACTCTTTTTTTGTTGTTGTTCAAACCTCCCTATATTCACTGAGTTATAAACTGACCGTGGGGGAAACTACCCTAGGCAGATTATAGCCCATAACGACAGCTAAAGGAGTCTTGGGACTGAAAGGGTGAGGGATTGCGTAATATGTGGGGGTGGTATAGGCGGTGAGGGAGGATCAGGGTTTCTTAGAGGGGTTAATCTGGGCAGAGCAAAGTGCAACAGGTATCCTTCCTGGAAGCAGGATCTCACTGTGCCAACTTACAGACTGAACACTAACTGGGTTGCTGTCTGGGTCAAAACAACAACACTAAATTGTCCGTTTGGACCAAATTGGAGATCTGTGTCAATTGATTGGAAGATTTCAATGGGAGATTTGATCTAAAAGCCAAGCCTTAGTGACTATAAATCCATTTGATTTGGATCAGTGATTGAATAGATTTAGAATCACTGTTTTCTAAATCCCAAAAAAGAATGGATAGCAGAGATCTATGGTGTTTCAGAGGCCGTACAGATTGTTTAATTGCAGTGTGTCTGTATAGAGACTCAGTGATGTACATATCTTGTTTGTGTGGTCCTCAGGCAGGAGTGATGGTGGGCTTACAGTACCTGACCACTTCTCTGGAGACCATGGCAGACCCAGAGAACCCGGAGAGTGAGAGCGAGGGCTGGCTCCTGGAGAAGAGTGTGAAGGAGACGGTGGCAGACGTCATAGCAACGATCAAGGGTCTGGCCGGTGCAGGGAACCAGGTGGGGGAGGGTGAGGAGGCGGTGGCCACTGTGAGTTGAGAGGGTCCCACCCAAAGGGACTGAGGCTTGTCCTATCGATGGGAGCTCAAAGAGAAAGAGGAGAGAGATCTTCTCAGTGAAACGACGCACACACGCTCAAACAAATGTAAACACATGAAAAACAAATGCGTAAACAAACATACACACACAGACACAAACATTGACACACATGCACACACCCTTTGAAAAGTGAACTGCTCAGATGAAGTAAGAACCAAACTCAAAAATGTGAATGTATATCCTGTCCATAATAATTATGTATATATGTTAATCATTCTTTTTTTTCTTTTCTTTTTTTTTTAATAATGAAAAATATATTTGGGTTGTCAAAACATCTGTACAGTATACATTAATTTGGGCTTGTGAATATGAAGAAAATGTCCTGAATGAATAATTATCTCCTCCCCTGCCTGGCAATCCTCTCCATGAAAAACGATGGGCAGACCCTGAGACCATCAAGCCTAATACAGTTTCTCTATGCTCATATCTAATAGTTTTACTCCTATGTCCTTGTTACACTCCACAACTCGTGTTGCGTGGACATGTAACCTGACAGGCACACAAATATATAAGTAGTTCTGTGAAGTAATTTAGTCTGCTCAATTCAACCGACTCCAAAACTCAACTTTACCAGTGTGCCCAATGCAACCCGGTCAAATGTCCCCTTATGGCAGCTTAAATTGGGTAGCTGCGGAACTGGGGTCCTGGCTGTCCCAGCCCCCTGTCCCTGTCACTCAGGTCCTGGCAGTGCAGGGCCATATGCATTCACACCTATACAACACACACTTTTACATTCATTCGTTACGTATCAGTGTTGCTATCGGGTTATATGTCTGCTTCGTGTACGAGGCGGTTTTAACTCTGGTTTTGTACTCCTTTGAGGGGATACAGTGGGCTGAGTGGCCAGATGAAGTGCTGAGGGAACTTAGAAGGAGAATGTTCTGTACTTTTTGGAGAGCAAAATATGATCAGATTGGCAGTTTAAAATCAGCGTTCCTTGTGTGAGTACATAGAGATACGGGTCAGTTTTCCGTGGATACAAAAAGTCTTATCAGTTGTAATATTTTTACTTTCTGTGTGACCATTTTTCTTCCTTTGTAATATTGAGAGTTAACATTTTCTGTAAATGTGGATTTTGATCAGCAAAACTGTCAGTCTTGTGGGTTGGCTGGAGAACTTAGCACCTCCACTGTGTAAGATAAAGATATATAATGAGAACAAGAGTATGATTGTCCGTTTTGTCCACAGGGTTTTGACTGACATGGGTCATTTTTAAAATGGTATTCCACACTTACAGAATATGCCTATGACAGGAAGATTGTATGTACATTCATACAGTATTTTTCCTAATACACAAGGTATTACCCTACACAACCTCTCTTGTTGAGGTCCTCAGCCTTATTTCAACTAATCATGAAGCTAGCAGAGAATGAGTGAAAGAATGAGGAGAGGAATGCTAATTGTAGGCTGCATGGACCTGGTGAATAAGGAGTTAAGGAGAGCCGGAGGTTCGAGTGAGATGAGGGTACAGTACATGTAAAGAACCCAGGAGGAGGCCAGCTTTACCTGATGAGATCAGCAGGAATGTGTGGATTCCACTCAGCAGGGATCCAGTCCTCAGTTCTGTTCCAGGACAAACAGGTGACTGGCGTCACTTTAACTGGGCCACCCTCAGAAGATAGGAAATCTATGCTAGAAAACAAACATACGTTATCTGATAATTAATCTGTAGTTATCAGGTCTCAATTATGAAAGAGGCCTTCTGACTTCAAAGGCACTTCCCGGTTAAATAAAGCTTAAATAAGTTTAAGTGTTGGATAATTCATATTGAAAGGTTGAGGTACATTTTGGCAAGACAATTGAAAGGATACATATACATCACCTATACCTCAATGTGTCCAACTAAGCTATGATCGGAGGTATCCTTACCTGAGAGGTGGGTTCAGATGAGCAGGTACAGTAAAGACATTGGTATATGTGAGTGGTAGTGGGGGGGGGGGGGGGGGGGGGACATCTGTCATCTGGAATAATAACCCTAAAGCACATAGACAGCAGATGAGGCGATAAGAGCAGTAAGAGGCTTTGATGTGCAGTTTAGCCCCGTCAGGTGACGGCAAGGACAGGTGCCTCTAATGCAGGGAGGTGCCCAAAGCATCTTGGGCCGGATGGGACGGGGCAACCCCACCTCCCCCCTGCAGGATGCAACCCAATTATGTTCTCAAATCCTCAGGATGCCTGGATGTGAAACTTAGTGATGCACATTTATCACAGGAGTTTTGTTAGAACAGGATGCCTGGGATACACCGTCCAATGAAACGCTTACTTGCAGGTTCTTTCTCGACAATGCAGCAACAATGAGAAATAATAAAATGATAAGAATACAAACGAAGTAAATGGCTCAATAGAATAGATTAAACATTTTAGCATAAGTATAATACAGGAAGGCACAATTTATTGTCCAATATTTACATGTTTTAGGTAAGGACGATTGGGGTGGGGGTGGGTGGGGGGGGGGTAAGTGTGAAGATGTTTTGGTTAGTTTTAAAGAAAAAGCTACTTCTCCTTTTGAAAATGTCCCATGTGGCATCGATGTCAGTTAGAAACACTTAGTATAGTGTCAAAATGGACTACAAAGTGTAAATAGGACCATTTTGGTCCAAGTCAGAATGAAAAAAAAAATGGTACGTCACGGAATGAAGGGTATCATTCTCTGTGCGTTGTGTTTATTTTAATCCTGCCCTCATCTATGTAATCATCAATTCAGAGCATTTAAATAAAAAATGTGCAACATGAAAATATTGATAGACTACCCAAAGTCAAACCAACATTCACAGCTGGCTGAAGCTAATTGGCTAATAACTCTTTCTAACCTGCAAACAAGAGACACCCACATCAAACCACACCCAAAACCAACTCACGCCTGAATACAGTCATGGCTACTAGCATTTCTTAATGAACCAAATCTAAAACAAGGCTAAATCAGGAAGTGCAGTCACTCTTTAATCTCATCCCCAGACTAGTGGCTATGAACGAGATTGGGTTCATTTCATAGATCTTATATATACACTATGTAAATTAACCAAGGAAACCATATGAATGACCTTTTTATAAGAATAGGAATGTATACTGAAAAAAAATAACACATGTACAGTGTTGGTCCCAGGCTTCATGAGCAGAAATAGAAGACCACAGAAATGTTCTATACATACAAAAAGCTTCTCTCCAATTTTGTGCACAAATTTATTTACATTCCTGTTAGTGGGCATTTCTCCTTTGCCAAGATGAGCCATCTAGCTGACAGGTGTTAAATATCAAGCTGTCTGCCCCGTACAGTTGAAACCGGGATTCATCCGTGAAGAGCACACTTCTTTAGCCTCAGCTTCATTGTATACCTGGTTAAGTGTTCTCATTACAACATCAGCTTTTTCTCCAGCTGGGCCTTGGGAGCCTAATGCCGCATTCAGATGCTAGTCGGAACTAGGAAACTCACTTCGACTTTCTGATTCGTTGAACGTGGCACGTGTATACCTACGACCAGTAAGCAAGTCGGGAAATATCCATGTTTCCTAGTTCCGACTAGCACTTGAACGCGGCACAATCCACCGTATTCTCCTGGCCTGTCTCCATGGTGGTCATGCTGGGAGGCCCTGACCGATCTGGGACAAGCGCTTCTCACAGCAATAGGGATATTGATATTACATAGGTGTCTATCACACACTAAACCCAGTAGGGTCTTCGTAATAAGGCTGGGTATTGGCCTCATGACACAAATCATATCCCGATACATGTCACATGTATTGCGAATGGATTTTGTTAGTCACTCTCACTCAGATATAGTAACATGGCATAAGTCATGGCAGGAAATTGTCTGTAAAACGGCTAAATGTTCTCGATGCACCATGGCAAAAACTACAGAACTGCAGCAGTCAAGAGGGGGGGGGGGCATTAAAACGTTTTCCTCGTAGGGGGGCCCCCTCCCAACAGAATTTCACTTAGAGCCCACAAGAGACTAGGGCCAGGAAGAACACTTTTTGCCTGATTAATGCATTTCCTGTCAGAATGTATTTGTTGTTGCATGTAATTTAACTGTTAAATGAACACAACCAAATATCACAATTCCAAGATTCGTAAGCCATTGAATCGATTCACTATTGCAAAAACAATTATCATAATAGCTAGTATCTAATCAAAAGCCCACCAGCTCAAATAGACAACACTCAGGCCTTCCTTTTCCTTTTGATTTATTTTGGTATTCTTTTACAATATAGTACAATGTACTCATTTATACAGTAATTCACATATTAACAAGTCTGACACGATAATAATAATAATAATAATAATAATAATAATACAGCCTCGATATTGGGAGCGTGTCAAAGAATGGGGTGGGGGTGGTTACCAGGAAAACATGCCAACGGAGTGATGGGATGAAGAATATGGAGCTTCAGGTCCCAGCATCAGAGAGAACATGCATCAAAGAGCAGTGTGCGTGTGCTCGTTCCTCTAAAGTGCCTTGCGAGCCTGACTAATCTATTCTGTTTCCGAGCCTTAAGGACGATATTTGCCCCAATGTGTCAGTCCACCCAGCCGTAGCTGTGGAAAAATGGTACAGTCCAGAGGCAACCTTAAGAGGGCTAAGACTTTTATCTGACCAAAAAATTAACTAAGATGGAATTTTATTCCAGGTCGGGTCAGGCAAACCCACAGGTCCATATATATATATATATACATATATATATATATATATATATATATATATATATATATATATATAGACATATATACCAGTGGGTTTATTTTAAAAAACAGGTAGAGGGATATGTTTCTGCATTCTCTTCTCATACAGAAAAAAAATGTTTCTGCTGAACATAAAAAAAATGTACAATACAAAAACAATTACCAAAACAAACAAACCCCATCAATGCACATCAACCAATCACACACATTAGCAAAAAAGGAAGGGACAGCCTTGCCTTAAAAGGGCTCATATCTGTGGGCTAAGGGGTTCATTTAAATAGTGTTAAAATACAAAGCACCGACAAAACGCACATACTCAACCTGCAAAAAAACTCCACACACTCCAACATACACCCTGACAAATTTAAAAACCAGAACACAGGCACTCAGGAGTAAAACACAAAAACACAAACATTCACACCAGTGTGTTACCGAACTTCCTTACATTGGCTTGTATTCTCTGAGTACTGTGTATTTGGGTGTCCATCAGACTGGAGAAAGTAACTAAATGGGGGGTGGGGGGGGGGGGGGGGGGGGTGTCCATCAGACTGGAGAAAGTAACTAAATGGGGGGTGGGGGGGGGGGGGGGTCAATACATTTCAGGACTTTATTTGAAATTTCAAATCGAAAGCTGAAAAGCACCATTTATTTTCAATAAGGATTTTTCAGCTCTTTGGTTGAAATTTAAATAGAATGGATCCCAATACTGGTAAGGGGCACAATCTGACCTCACCTATCTGATGAGATTGTGTCCCAAACTCTGAAATGAGCTGTCACTGGCTGACAAGAGCAAGAAGGAAAACCTGGTGCTTAGTCAAAAATGTTTAGCATCAAAGCAAATCCAACTGTAAATAAAGCAATACGTCAGCCATCTACCTTAGAAATAATTTAATGGTATTTGAATAGGCAGAAATTAAATAGCATTCCTATAAAGAAGTTATACTCTGAGTATTCATGTTACACCCGAGCCAGTCCATGGGTGCCCGATGCGTCGGCTATATGCTTGAGAGCGGTGTGTGTGTATGTGTATGTATGTATGTATGTATGTATGTATGTATGTATGTATGTATGTATGTATGTATGTATATATATATATATATATATATATATATATATACATACATACATACATACATACATACATACATACATACATACATACATACATACATACATACACACACACACACACACTCTCTTTTATATTAAATTACAAAGAAAATAGAGGAACATTCCTTCAAGGGAGAAACAGCAAAAAGAAAAGGAGAAAAACCTACATGCATTCATCCACTCTCAGACAGAGGGGGGGGCGACACGTACCCCTTCTCCAATAGGGGGGGAGGAGCGAAAGAGGTGGGGCTGTGTTGCCTTGACAACCATTCCACACCCCCATGTGCCGTGCCCCCCCCCCCCCCCCCCCATTCATATGGAGAAGGGGTGTGTCCGACTCCGGTAGATGTGCCCTAAGACATCACAGGTGCTGCCAGTCGATGCCAACCAGGGTTTGGTTGGCTTCCTGGGCATGGCCTATCTCCTCGGTGATGCTGTGCTGGCGCCACAGCTTCTGGATCTTGCGGTAGCGCTCGTGGCACAGGTGCAATGGGTTCCCCCGCCTGGATAAACACAGAGACAAACTGCTTTAAAAAAATGTTTTAAAAAATACCCGCAATGACACTACAAGGCATCTTTCAGCACAGACCAATAACATGTACAGCAATGGGTCTCAAAGTTGGTTCTGGGAGATTAGTGCGCGCATGTGTTTGTTCCGACCTTTCGAGAAGCCATTTTGAGAACCACTACTGGACTGTAAGGAGTGAATGTGCAGGGTCGTTCACCTTAGGCCCTGGTCTGTCTCTCCATAGTCATCCAGGTAAGGAGGAGCGTAGAAACAGCCCTTAGTTTTACCAGCCAGGAACAGAACCTGGCTCTCTCTCACTCTGCAACAGAAGGGACAGAATTAGATTTGCACACTCACGAACGAAGGCACACACACACGCCCACGGTCGGGTCTGTACCTGAGGAAGATGCCTACTCCGGCTCCGCAGGCAAAGGTGTGAGCAGTGCAGGCTCCCACGTCCTCTCCCTCCAGCTCTGTCTGGCAGCAGTAGCTCTGAGAACACAGCATGGAGCCACACACCAGGCACAGGGTGGGCGCACGGGACTTATCCCCACCCGACTTAGGGCACCTGGGGGGGAGAGAGAGGAGGGTATAAACACATTTTTACTCAAATTTTCTATAGCAGGGTTTCCCAAACTGGACTCTTCCCCTCCCTCCCCCGGTGCAAGTGTTGGTTTTTGCCCTAGCACTACACAACTGATTAAAATAATCAAAGCTTGATGAGTTAGTTATCTGAATCAGCTGTGTAGTGCTAAGGCAAACACCAACACGTGCACCGGAGGGTCCAGTTTGGGAAACACTGTTCTATAGGACAGTGAGGAGCGCAATGTGATCCAATCGCTCCGGATTGTCATTTTGTAAGCCTGTGTTGTGTTGTGAAATCTTTTGAATTACCAATGGACAGTTGTTCTTTGGGTACTCACGTGAAGCTGGAGGCTTGGTTTATGAGGGCACTGTAGTCATCTGGTAGGTCAATCAGGCTGTTGGACTCCCGAGGAAAACTGGACAAAGGGAGGATTGGTCAGCCCTAGAGCGCTAAACAGTATCAACAACTACTTGAATTGTATAGTTCTAACACCACTCTGGACCACACAATCATTTATACCAATATCCAACCTAAGTAATCAGAGCCCCCCCCCCCCCCCCCCCCCCTCATATCAGGAATGGAAAGAAGAGGCGAGTCGAGGCGCAAAAAAAATACACCCCCCCCCCCATCATATTAGACAGTAAAATAGCAGGACTGACCTCACAAGAACACCACCTCCCTGAAGGGTCTGCTGTATACCTGGGTGAGTGCACCACCTACAGGACAGGAGGACAAAATGCAAGACAAACTTCACTCCAAAAGGTATTACTCCCCCTCCCCATCGCGTGACAATGACACGATCCACTAAAGACACTTGATATGCATATTTATTGATTTAGCGGTGTGCCGATTTGTTGTTTATGACTTATTGATGATGCACTGTCCATATAATTGGGTCTCATCTTTTTACATTGTACGACATCATTGGTGGAGAGCAATAGGGTCAAATAAACCTGAGCACTACATCAAAATCAGCCATGTAGCTGAACCAATCAGAAGATACAAGAGGAGAAAAGACAGGTTACTGGTGAGTGTGTGAGAGAGACTCTTACCCATGCAGTAAGGGCTCCAGTAGCTCCTGTTGACCGTGGAAGAGCTGCAGCAGGTTGGAGGGCAGACTGAGGTATCCGCACAGCACCTCCCACTGACCAGGACACAGAGCTAGGAGACACACACACACACACACACACACACACCGGGAGAACATCAACACCCGCATGGCTCTGCTTGGTACCGCGTAGGTGTTCAAAGGGGAGTAAAAGAGAGCGAGTGTGTTTGTGCGTTGTATTGACCATGCAGCTCTGGGGGTGCAGGAACTCCGTGGAGGTGGTGGAAGAACAGCGCCGCTCCTCTCAGGTAGGGCAGGATGCCAGTCTTCACACACCGCCACAGGTGCCAACCAGAGCCCACCTCAGGTAGGGAACTGTCATCACACACACACACAAGTTTATTTTAAAAAAATCATACAAAATACAATAATATCACAGTCATAGCATGGTTCACAACGTGTGAATACCGGGGAAAAGCCAGCTGCTTGGTGGATTAGGATAGGCGAGTGCGTATTTCAGGGGAGTTCTCCATGGCTACAGGGTCAGCGTTACCTCACCTGCCCACGTGTGTTCTGAGGGTGTTGTAGAGACGGCAGGCGCCTTCCTCCTCCCCCCGCTCCGCCTCGCCGCTCTCCTGCTCCATGGTCACCTCCTCTGTTGACACACGGAATGTCATGTTTGTTTCCTTCTCTACGCCATACGACAGTGGTTGAATGGCAATGACCCTCTCTTCCAACTATCCAGAAGGTAATATCTTAACCGGTGTTTAGACAACCTTCCAACGGTCTGGTAAGCATGCACACACACTCACACTCTTGCAGACCCCGCGCGCACACACACACACCCACACACAGGTATTGGGTTCCCTCTCTCCTTACCTGGGCCAGAAGTGAGTAGTATTTGGACCATGTGAGCCACAGTGATGAGGTGGAAGAGGTGCAGCTGGACAGCGTCCACGCTCAGCCCTGACGAGTCCTGGGAGTGGACCGACCCGTAGGACAGAACCACACTTACCTGAGAGTGGGTGAGAGAGAGAGAGAGAGAGAGAGAGAGAGACACAGGGATTAGTGTTGACCTATAACACTTATGCACAATGTAAAAAGGTTTTACGGTAGTGTCAACAATGGGTTTGTGTCTGATCTGGCAACTCAGAGAGACGTCATGCCACTGGTCATGTATGCCTGTGTGGCTGATGGTATTAGTGGTGTGTTGGGGGGGGGGGGGGCTCACCAGCAGGTGCAACATGTCTACGTCCAGGATACACGGAGAGGCCTCCACCTGGGGGTCTGGAATCAAAGCTACACAAACATACACACTCCATCACTATAACGATGAAACTGTAAACCCTCACAACACAAACAATGTCAACACATAAAAAGTGAACGTGGCTTCAGGCACTGAGTAGGCCATCCTAAATGGAGGTCCCTGTTAAGTCTCTGTCCTACCTGCTAACAGTCGGATGAAGTGGCCTTGCACGGTGGGCTGACAGGCCGCAGTCCAACACGCTGAGCCGAACCTGGCCAGGGAGCTCAGGCAGTCGTCCTGTACACAGAAACACACTCAACACTGGCGTCGGACCCATCTCTACACGTGGAACTGTTTCAAAGACGGGTTGGAATTAAAGGAGGAACGCGTTACCTGTCTGCAAGGTAAACTTCCAAATAAAGGCTTCTTCTCGTCCACCAACAGTCGCTCTGCAAAAAGAAGGAGAAGAAAAAGAAGGGAAAAAAAGTCAGTTGAACGTGGCATTGAGACAAACATCTATTCTAAAAATGGGCGTCTATGCTCTAGCGGTGTTTGAACATTGTGGACCATTGGCAGCAGTTGAAAGATTCATTTACCCATTAAATAATGAAGACATAACTCAATCCCACATGAATGCCTTTGATATGAGTTTTATCGTCACTGTAAACTGTCTGTTGCTCTGATTCGATTATTATCTTGTTCTCTCTGCGCGCTTTTGGGTTTTTCCATCTGTGTGGGGACCAGAATTCATCAAGGATAGTAAAACAAATAAAAAGTCATACAAGTGGGGCCATTTCGCTGGTCCCCACAAGGAAATCTGCTATTTTAGGCTTAGGGATTAGGTTTAGGGAAAATAGGTTTTTGAATGGGAATCAATTGTTTGGTCCCCATAAGGATAGTAAAACAAACTTGTGTGTGTGTGTGTGTGTGTGTGTGGGGGGGGGGGGGATTCTCACCTATGGACTGGATGGTGTAGGCACAGCTGCTCCAGCACATGATGGGGATGCGAGGGTCTTGCTCGTTGGGGTGCACCTTAAGGCCAACTTTGTAGGTCGCTGACCCAAAAGTGGTCAGCATCTCCTTTATGGTGCTGGAGTAGGGATTCCTGAAGAGGGTAAAACAAAAGAGGCACGGGCAAGTCAACGTGGTAACTCAAGACTTCAAAATGTCCTGTCTTTCATGTTCCCTCAGGGATCAGCGGTCACGTACGTGGGAATGTAGTCCACAGTGAAAACCTCAGGGGCAGGGCACTCTTCTTCCACTGTCTCTTCAACGGTACCTGCACACACACACACACACACACACACACACACACACACACACACACACCTTAGTGACGTAACTTGAACACATAGACACAGTAGTGTTTTCGATCACAATTTCCTCTCTACGCCGGTGTAAAATGGGGCCTCTGCGTAACAATGACATCGGACATTTGTCGGACGACGGGAACATGTGGGTGCCTTTAACACAATGTTCTGCGTTCCAATACTCACTGACGGGCTGGAGTTTCCTGTGGGCAGAGTGCATGGCCTTTATCTGCTGACCGCTGGTCTTCAGCCACTGACCCAGGCCAGGCTGCTCACAACTGGAGAGAAGGAGACTGTCATTGGACCTGACAAGGCATTGACCTACTCATTAATACACTTATGGACAGCATAGGAATTCGGGCTGGCCCTTGCGTTTTCATTTGACATGCTAAATAAACAAGGCTGTTGGTATAGATGAATCAAAGCCTTTCCGATTGATTGATAGCCATCCATTTAAGCAGGTAAACGCATTTTCTGTTACAATATTGACCGGAATTGTGTAAAAAGAACCAACACATACATGCCTGAAGGACCTCTGGGGTTGTAGAGGTGACAACTATAGAGAGATATAGCTCTCTCTCTCGACTCAGCAAAAAAAGAAATGTCCTCTCACTGTCAACTGCAATTACTTTCAGCAAACTTAACATGTGTAAATATTTGTATGAACATAAGATTCAACAACTGAGACAAACTGAACAAGTTCCACAGACATGTGACTAACAAATTGAATAATGTGTCCCTGAACAAGGGGGGTGGGGGGGGGGTAACAGTATCTGGTGTGGCCACCAGCTGCATTAAGTACTGCAGTGCATCTCTTCATGGACTGCACCAGATTTACCAATTCTTGCTGTGAGATGATGTTACCCAACTCTTCCACCAAGGCACCTGCAAGTTCCCGAACATTTCTGGGGGGGGGGGGGGGGGTGGCCCTAGCCCTCACCTTCCGATCCAACAGGTTCCAGACGTGCTCAATGGGATTGAGATCCAGGCTCTTCGCTGGCCATGGCAGAACACTGACATTACAGTCTTGCAGGAAATCACGCACAGAACGAGCAGTATGGCTGGTGGCATTGTCATGCTGGAGGGTCATGTCAGGATGAGACTGCAGGAAGGGTAAGAGGATGAGGAACGAGGATGTCTTCCCTGTAACCACAGCGTTGAGATTGCCCGCAATGACAACAAGCTCAGTCCAACGATGCTGTGACGGACCCCCCACCTCCAAATCAATCCCGCTCCAGAGTACAGGCCTCGGTGTAAAGCTTATTCCTCCGACCATCACCCCTGGTGAGACAAAACCGCGACTCGTCAGTGAAGATAACTTTTTTCCAGTCTTGTCTGGTCCAGCGACGGTGGGTTTGTGCCCATAAGCGACGTTGTTGCCGGTGATGTCTGGTGAGGACCTGCCTTACAACAGGTCTAAAAGCCCTCAGTCCAGCCTCTCTCAGCCTATTGTGAACAGTCTGAGCACTGATGGAGGGATTGTGCGTTCCTGGTGTAACTCGGGCAGTTGTTGTTGCCATCCTGTACACCGCAGGTGTGATGTTCGGATGTACCGATTCTGTGCAGGTGTTGTTACACGTGGTCTGCCACAGCGAGGATGATCAGCTGGCCCTCCTGTCTCCCTGTCTTAGGCGTCTCACAGTACGGACATTGCAATTTATTGCCCTGGCCAAATCTGCAGTCCTCATGCCTCCATGTAGCATGCCTAAGGCATGTTCATGCAGATGAGCAGGGACCCTGGGCATCTATCTTTTGGTGCTTTTCAGAGTCAGTAGAAAGGCCTCTTTAGTGTCCTACGTTTTCATAACTGTAACCTTAATGGCCTACAGTCTGTAAGCTGTTAGTGTCTTAATGACCGTTCCACAGGTGCATGTTCATTAATTGTTTATGGTTCATTGAACAAGCATGGAAAACCGTGCTTAAAACCCTTTACAATGAAGATCTGTGAAGTTATTTGGATTTTTACAAATTATCTTTGAAAGACAGGGTTCTGAAAAAGGGATGTTTTTTTTTGTTGCAGAGTTTATAATTGTTTTTACTAAGCAAATCAGTTAAGAACAAATTCTTATTTACAATGACGGCCTACACCGGCCCGGACGATGCTGGGCCAACTCTGCGCTGCCCTATGGGACTCCCAATCACGGCCGGTTGTGATACAGCCTGGAATCGAACCAGGGTCTGTAGTGATGCCTCTAGCACTAAGATGCAGTGCCTTAGACCGCTGCGCCACTCGGGAGCCCAACAACTGAGCGAGCCTTAGTGCAGAGTGAGCCTTGACCTCGGGTGAGGGTGGTACCAGTGACATCACAGAGGATTATGCTGGTTTAACTGGGGTTGGGGGGGCGAAGCGAGTGACCAGAGGGGGTTCAACTCGTGACAACCAATAAACAGTCTGGGGTTGCAGTGGCCATGTACCCACTACCAGTCAAATGTTTGGTTTCCTGACCGAGGGTGCATCTCAATAGTCTGAAGTGTCTTCCTCTCGTCGTCTCCTTCATCGGTGCTAATCTAAAAAGGTATTGGACGGGGAGAGACAATTCCCATTGAGAATTTACTATAGACCTTCTGCTTTCACCCATCCCCTTTCAGATCAGCACAGATCGAGGAAAGGGGAGGAAACAACATGACTTGAGAGACGCACCTCAAAGTAACGTGTGTACGTGAGAGAGAGACAGATTGGGTACCTGCTGGAGCCCATAGTTCGTGGGAGCAGGGGGATAACGGTGTTACTGAGGCACTCGCAGAGCGGACACAGGAACTCCCCGTTCCCCACATCGTAGCTGGTGTGGACACGCAGTCGCTGCTGACGCCGCTGCTCCTTGGCCTGCACCGCCTCAAAGTACCTGCACACACATGGAAACTACTGGCCAAAGTTTTTCCCAGAGAAATTGTATCATTTATGCTTACGCACTTTGCTTTTCAAGAGAGTGGTGTGTGTGTGTAGCCTGTTCGCCAATCATAAGTCATCAAAGCGGCAATAGGCTACAGTTATAGAGCCTCCATGTGGGGTGAAAGTTACGTCTCTAGCCAATGGAAAAGGGAATGAAAATGACAGAATTAAAAGTTAAAGGAGAAGGATAGGCTACAAAGACCAAGAGTCAACAGGAAGGCTGCTACTAGCGTGTCACCTCTCTCTACCACCTCTCTCTCTCGCACGTTATCAGCTCTGGTTAATAAACTAGCTTCATTTGACATTTCCGCTGCTTTTCTCACTCATGTCGGGTCTGAATCCAGACCCAGGAATGGGTCTAGTTAACCTCGGGTCCATTTGAAACAGGTCCAAATGTTTTACGTATGCATATCGGGTCCGGATGGCAAAGCCCATGTCCATTTTGGACCCGCGAAGGCCTCTACTACCAGTGTGTTGTAGAACCCGGAGCCTGGCTCACCTCTGCCAACAGTGAGAGTGCATGATGTGGCCACAGCTGCCTGTGTGCGTGCCGAACGACAGGTCAGGGTGCATGAAGAGAGGGTCGTAGCGCTCTGGAAAACATACCAAAAAGTCATGCAATGCTAGTATATCATTCACAGACAAAAACGCAGAAATAGACAAGACCATGGAAGGGATGTAGGTTGAAGACACCCGTTGACACTGATCTTAAAATTGTTAAAGTCACAATTTGGAGGAGGGAAAGCTGATCCTAGATCTGTACCTAAGGGCAACTTCGACCCATCTGCGACCTAAAGCCCTCCATTCTCTCTACCACTCACTGGGGTCGTGCGGTGGTCTCGTGCGGTTCTTAGACATGACGGTGGAGCGCTGGACGAAGGCAGCCAGCACCATGGCCTTGCCGTCAGCCCGGATCTCCTGCTCCTCCTGGCACAGGATACACGTAACAACCTGCCTCTTCTCCCTGGGACGTGACCGCCTGGGGCCCACACACGCCAGGGCTGCGTCTGGCGACGCGGGGCTGCAGGAGCGGTGAGAGACAATCTTTATACGCCTACGGTGGGGATTTGCGTGGTGAAATTAGTGTGTGTGTGGTGGAGGATAGAGTTTAAAAACTGTGTGTCACTACCTGTGCTCCAGTGAGGTCGAGGTGGAAGCATCCAGCTCCTCTAGACTCTGCTGGAACAGCTCCTTGTTCTCGTTGATAAAGTGCCTCTGCATCTCCGACATCTGGGCCATGACCTTCTCCCTTCGCAGGCGGGCCATCTCCGCCTTCCTCTTCCTCTCCGCCTTGTCTTTGTCGCACGCTGTCTGAAAGAGGGGAGACGCAGATGTGTCCGTACACTTTTTGATTCAAATTCACGGAGTAACCATAAAAAATTGCCTCCTCATAGGATGTGCTCGACCCACCTCTTCCTGACAGCGGCTCCCGCTGGCGGTCACGGTGGAAGTAGAAGCGCTACGCTCCCGCAACGTCTTGATGCCGGCCACCGTCTGCACAGGGACACAATAACGTTACCTCAGCAAACAGGGGGGGAAAAAAAGGTAAAAAATATATTCTAATAATAAATCTTTGTATTCTGATATTGGAAGTCATCGTAGATATGGATTAGTCATTAGGACCACTGGTTGCATGCTGTCCTATGCTGCCTCCTGGTGGCCCTGGCATGTACAATATTGTACCAACTCGAATAGATGTCACCCTTGGATGAGATGTCTGCCGTGAGCAGAGTGACCACATATCCCCAATTGCGCGGGACAGTCCCGAATTTTGACCCTTTGTGACAACCAAACAATCATGTCTCTGATTTTATCAATACAGTAAAAAATACATTTTAAAAAGTACTGTATTTCAGTGAGACTCCCTATTCATTTGATGAGAATAGACATTCCAACCAGTCTCTTTCGCAGTCACAATGCACTTACGACAAGATATTCGATAATTATTAATGTTTTGGCTACACGGTCCCGCAAGTATTTCGCTACACTCGCATTAACATCTGCTATCCATGTGTATGTGACAAATACAATTTGATTTGATGAAAAATCAGCCCGTTGTCCCGCATTTGGGTATTTAAAATGTGGTCACCCCAACCGTGAGATTTGTATTGGTAGTGGAGGTCGTAATAACGGTGACCTACCTTGAGGAGCCAACGGATCATGTCCTCGTGGACCTCCAGATGAGGGGCATTCTGTAGGTTCTCCAGGAGGGCCAGGACACTGGCTGTGTTACTGGGGGCTTCCCCTGGACCTAGAACACACACACACACACACACAGCAGTATATACACTAGTTAAAAAATAGTGGAAATATTACAAAAATGTTGCCATTTAAGGAGAGAAAGTTAGCAAAACAGGTTCTGGACTTCAGGCTAACAATCCACTCCTTGTAATCCACGTCATGTTCAGCATGACAAGGAGGGGAATGATAAACTCAGACTGGTACCCAGGCTAAGAGAGAGAGAGAGAGAGACTTACGGGACATTTTGAGGGTGAAGTTGAAGTAGACGTCGTTGTCCTCACTACTGTTCTCTAACTGCTGCTGTTCCTCCAGTAAAGCCATGCCTATTAGGTGGAGCACCTGGAGACGGACAGACACGGTTATGTACAGCGATACCTCGACTGGTCCCACGCATAAACATAGGACACTAACACACGCAGAGCGTGGTCCTGGTCTCGCTCACCCTCTGCAGCATGGACTCAGACCAGTGTCCTGCACTGGGCTCCACGGCCCACTGGAGCACGGCTCCCAGCATGCCCAGCAGTACGTCACACTGCAGAATGTTCACCAGGCTGGCAAACAGCGGGCAGAACGGGGGCAGCACCGGAGGAGGGAGGGCTACAACACAGACTTAAACTGAGTGAACAAAACATTAAGCACACCTTCCTAATAGTTTCACCCAATCATTTTGCCTTTGGAACAGCCTCAATTAGTCGGGTCATGGACTCTACAAGGTGTCAAAAGCGTTCCACAGGGATGCTGGCCCATGTTGACTGCGATGCTTCCCACAGGTGTGTCAAGTTGGCTGGATGTCCTTTTTGGTGATGGATCATTCTTGACACACACGGGAAAGTGTTGCGCATGAAGAACAGCGTTGCAGTTCTTGGCACAAACAGGTGCACTTTGCACCTACTACCATACCCAGTTCAAAGACACTTAAATATTTTGTCTTGCCCGTTCACCATCTGAACGGCCCACGTACACAACTCATGTCTCAAGGCTTGAAAATCCTTCCTTAACCTGTCTCCTCCCCGTCATCTACACTGACTGAAGTGGATTTAACAGGTGACATCAATAAGGGATCAAAGCTTTCATGTGGACTCACCTTGTCAGTCTCATGGAAAGAGCAGGTGTTCCTAATGTTTTGTACACTCAGTGTATATAGTCAGAGCAAAGCAGCACTCGATAGACAGCTGAAATACCACAACCAATCACCACAATGTCTGCAACAATCGCTTATAATCAATTACAGTTAATACTAACTTCCAAGATGTTCTTGTGTACCACGATCAATCACCACAGAGATGAAGCAAGTGTTTCTCGTTGAGACGCTCTACCTGTGTCCTCTCCGTTCTGTCTCTTCAGCTTTCTCTGGGCTTCCTCTGCCTTGGACTGGTCAGCCCGGGAGTAGTGGTGGAAGTAGAGGTTGAACTGCTTGGCACACTCTGGCCTGAGCTCATACAGCCCTCTGCCTGTCACGCCAGGCTTCCTGTGGGCACAGAGGGCATGTGTGATCAACATGTCACACAGCTGGACACAACGGGGCGCGTCATACGTATCCAATTGTCAGATCTTCATTTAGCCGAGCAAACAGGAACAAACTATTTTACGTTAACAACCTGGGTGGTCAGGAAGTGGTCAGTTGAGACTTAATGTAACATCAAACAACTGAAGAAAGCTACTTACTTAAACGAAGCAACACAGTCGATCACTCTCTCCATACCAGTCTCCTTGTTCTCCTAAAGGATAAAGTGTCAGACACATACAGGTTGGCTTTAGTACAGCCTCATTCCTAGCGGTCATTTGGCCAAGCTTAATCTCATGTGGACTACGTAAATATATCTGACCAAATCACTAAACATTTTAGTTCTGGGTTAACCATCCGAGATTACTAGCTTCGACTTGCACCTGTCCTGCACTGCCTAGATTCGCCACTAGGTGTCAGGCTAGTCAAATAGATACACTATTAATCCACTTGCAGAGAAAACGTCACACCCAAAAGTGCAGATGGCGTGTAGATCATGGGAAATAGGAGCCGTCTAAGCAGATGCCACGACAGCTTACGTAACTAGTTAAATATTGTTGGCTATAACTCGTTGTTGAGATATTCCAAGTGGAAACTGCAGCCGGGAAGTCAGCCTGATCTAGATGTGGTGAGACAGGGAGGGAGGGAGAGGCAGAGAGAGAGCGCGAGTGAAAAGCCTTACGTTTTCAGGCAGGGCTTTGACCAGCTCGCTGTGGGCCATGGGTCTAATACAAAGCTGGTGAAGGATCTCCCGCTTGATCTCGTCACAGCCTTCCACCTGGCCGATACCAGATTCAAAACGCTCACCTGAATACACACACACCCGTCAGGTACTGTAGCCAAACCCCAACCATTTACCAGCCAAACCAACCATTTACCCACTTTCAAAAAAAAAAAATGTCAATAACATAAGGAAACAAGTCAAACAGAGGCTCAGAATACAATGTACGCTGAAACAAAACCAGTCCTAGTGAGAAGTAGCGTAGAGTGGCACTCACCCACAACCATCATGATGAGGTGCAGCATCTCCTCCGTTAGGGTGTTGTTCTGCTGGACCACGTCCTGACAGAGGCACAGGGAGTCAGGTCAGTCCGAGATGAGCAAGAGCATAAAAGCCTAATCTAAGTTGTCATTGTCAGCGAGAGCAGACCTTGTTGGCATTCTCCCGGTTGTATCTCTTCCTGCATTCGGCGGAGCTGAAGATGTGGTAGAGCTCGAAGCGGCTCAGGACTATCATCAGGAAGTGGTTGGGATCCATCATGGAAGCGCCGGCCTGTAGAGAACGATAACGGCGACAGACGCGCGCACGCTCTCGTTAAAGCCCGAAGCGCCTCTGTTTAACGTTAACGTCATTAAGTTGTCAGCTGAAACAAAAGAAAAACTGACCTGCAGCATAATGAGGTCCTTGTCAAACATCTCCACTCTGCACTTGACATTGTGGTAGTAGTAGATCTGCAACCAGAGTACACTATGAACTACCTTCATTATAAATGCCACAAGAACAACAACGAAACACGTGTTAGTGCTCTGATACACAGCGCAGAGGGAAAAGAGAAAAAAAAGGTATTATAGTGATGGAAGGGGACATTTTTACCTGATTGACCAATGAGAAGCCGTTTCTCCTCCACATCCCAGCGTGCACTTGGGCACAGAGGACCAGGCAGCGAAGGGGGTGTTCTATTAGCATGGGGGGGCTTAGCTCACTCTGTAGACAAATGAGATGCATTTATTAGAAAAGACACACGTTTTGCCAAGGCAAGCTGCTACAGAAATACACAGACAACTCCTGCATGCTTACCAGCAGGGCTGTGGCAGTGATGAAAATGTGTCAGCTGGTGATTGTCAAGCAAATAACTGCCGGTCTCACGGTAATTGACAAACACATTTAGCATCTCCTGGATTCCACGCATAGCCTACAAGCCACTGACGCAGACCTTTTTAAAACGTAGATGTTCCAAAGTCTAATAAATCAATGTAATATAGCGTCACAATAGATCCATTATTTATTTTAGACAGGTCTAAGGAAGCATGACATTAAGAAAATGTAGTCTATTTCAGAAGAACATACTCCGAGTTGCCCTTATGTTAGACCCTGATCCGGCTATGCCATATGGCGGTGGGCTACACTAGTTCATTTAGCAGACAAGATTTGCATAGAATTCAGTGGCATTATTTTATAGTAGGAAGAATACAACTGAACATAGCTGAATAAAATAGAAAGGATATTCTCTCCAAGTGATTTCTGGGGGAGTGCGCGCATGCGGCCATTCTGTGTTGAGCGGTTAACAAAGAAACAGGTCCTCCTATACGCTTAATTTAGAGGTGTTTATGTAACTTTAGGTTGTTCTACAAACGTTGTGCTATATGTTTTGATTTTAATACATTCTAAGACTGCATGACGAGACTAATGATGATTTTGGAGGGATTGCATGAAAAGACACGAGCTCTGCTTCGTTTTTTTTGTTGTGCAGGCAGCACACGTTTAATCAGTCCCTCATTCACATTTTCACATGCACTTGATAATTCCTCGAATTTCCCGGCGGCATCCCCTTTGTGGCAATAATGATCCCCCCAAAAAATCCATGCTTTTTGCGGCCATTGTGCCCTTGGGCTGAATATAATAATTATAATTCCCTTCTGCCCAATGTGCACTCCGAAGTGCCTCGCACTCACATGGCTCTCTCAGATACTGTATCTCAATTCTTATCAGCCAATGCCTGTGATCGGGTCCTGCAGACATCACAGGTCCTTCTCACAGGCTACAAGTGAAGACAGAAACGTCGGGGACGGAACTGCGCGTGTCCTTATCAGATTCCGGCGCTTATATTGAAGATGTTGGAAAAAAACTGTACACATTTACTGTCAGCCAACAAGATGAGCAGGCCTAACGAACAGCAAAAGCACAAACCCATGACATTCTACTGTACCCCATAGTAGAAAAGTTGACCTATTCGATTGGTCAACTTGTCCTTCTGTGTGAGAAATAAATACTTCAAAACATAGTCTGAGACAGTTGTGGGATGCGACAGATTAATACAACCACTAACATAAAACATTTAACTTTTAAAAGCAATGAGGCTGATGCAACAGATCAGAACGTTTAGGTTCAACTGTTGATAAACTATTTCTTCCCATTATAAGAGCAGCAATGTGCACACGGCAAATGGCTATAATGTTCCAACAAACAATTAGCGGGGGGGGGCACCATTCTCAAAAGTGACCGCAAATGCAATTATGCATGTAATGCTTTATTAAAAAAAGGTACATTTTTACGGTAATAGTTCTCTTCCCCAAACTTGAAACTCACACGCCGCCTATGTATGCCAGTTAGACTCTACACCGGTTAATTAATGTGTTTCATTTTAAGAAGATAATTGGCAACTTTAGTTTAGAAAATATAGGCCTATGGGCTAAGCTACATGACGTGTGTGCCTATGATTAAAAAAAGGCATGAAAAAGTGATATGGTAATATTGTCACCAATCAGACTATTCTTGATTTAAATCTGGTCTATACATACACTAAATAATAGTACACATTACTAATATATCATTTAGTATATGCGTGAAATTCATTTTGATTTGGACCATTATCATGCATTTTCACGCCAGCCAGGTAGGCTAATACTCCTGTTGTAATGAGAAGCAATGTGCTTAATATTCAGAACGTTGAGAAATAACTATAGTAGGCCTAGCTCATAGAAAGCTGATGGGATCCTCTTTATAAATGGAGGACATCACTGTAACTGTAACACACTGTTTGATTCAGATGTTCAATGTTCAATGCAACGCACCAGACAAGTAGCACAATTGGTAGGCTACTAATGACCATCAGCAGCATTAGAGCTTGGAGAAGCCTAATTACCGTGACTAATAAGCCACGTGGAATTTGACTGCGGTCATGATCGTGACAGCCCTACTTACCAGCGGAAGCTGTTCAGGGAATCTGTAGGCCACCTCCATCTTACTGAGGAGAACGTGGAGACCTAAACAGAAAAAAGTGACCATATTAACAAAAGGGTAGAATCTCCGTCAATATCATAGCCAAAGCATCAGCGGTCTGTCATTCAGCTGTGTGCTAGTGTCCGACCTGCAAGTAAGCGGGACACAGGCAGGTGGATGCTGACTTTCTCCTGAGACACACAGTAACGGATGGTGTCCACAGAATGTCCACACATGCTCAGTGTGATGGGCTGCTCCCCATCGGCGAAGCCACTGTGGCAGTGTGTAAGGGCTGTCAGGCACTTCTTATAGGCTTCAATCAGCACACGCTCCTGTACACACACAGGAAGAAAATAAAAAAAACAGTAGGAACCACAGGTCAGAAAAGGCAGGTGCATGTTTGTGAGTGACCCACAAAGAGTTTGTGAGAGAAAAGTGTGTGCGTGTTCATGTATCATGTCAAGTCACTCACATCTGTAGCGCACCACTCCTGTATCATGGAGATGATGTGTGTGAGCTTCATCTGCAGGGTGAAGGCTGCCTCCCACTCAGGCTCCATCTCAATGTGCTGGCCCACCTGCCTCACAACCGGGTCCATTCCCTGATGAGGGAGACAGAAAGCACAGACGCGGCTAAACACCACCCCCAAAATGAACCAGACATGGGGAGGAACATAGGAGTAGAGGTCGACCGATTATGGATTTTTCTACACCGATACCGATTATTGGAGGACCAAAAAAGCAGATACCGATTAAATCGGCACGATTAAAAAAATAAAATAAAAAATGTATTTGTAATAATGACAATTACAACAATACTGAATTAACACTTATTTTAACTTAATATAATACATTAATAAAATCTATTTAGACTCAAGTAGATAATGAAACATGTTCAATTTTATTTAAATAATGCAAAAACAAAGTGTTGGAGAAGAACGTAAAAGTGCAATATGTGCTATGTAAGAAAGCTAACGTTTCAGTTCCTTGCTGAGAACATATGAAAGCTGGTGGTTCCTTTTAACATGAGTCTTCAATATTCCCAGGTAAGAAGTTTTAAGTTGTAGTTATTTTAGGACCATTTCCCTCTATACCATTTGTATTTCATTAACCTTTGACTATTGGATGTTCTTATAGGCACTTTAGTATTGCCAGTGTAACAGTATAGCTTCCGTCCCTCTCCTCGCTCCTCCCTGGGCTCGAACCAGCAACACAACGACAACAGCCAGCACATCGAAGCAGCGTTACCCATGCAGAGCAAGGGAAACAACCACCACAAGGCTCTTTCTGCCCCTGAACGAGGCAGTTAACCCACCGTTCCTAGGCCGTCATTGAAAATAAGAATGTGTTCTTAACTGACTTGTCTAGTTAAATAAAGATAAGAATAATAATAAAAGATAAATAATAATAAATAAAAAATAAAATAAAAATCGGCACACAAAAACACTGATTTCCGATTGTTATGAAAACTTGAAATCGGCCCTAATTAATCGGCCATTCCAATTAATCGGTCGACCTCTACATAGGAGTCAGAAATGCATTCCTCTGACCTAAATGCCTCGTTCTTATCTGATGTGAAAGAACTGGACAGGTGGAAGCAAGTTCTACCATCATATTTCTTTCACCAAATCTTATTTTGTAGGGCAGTGTAGGTGAATGAGGGGAGACTGAGAGGAAGCACCTTTAGACTACAGAGATACACATAGACACATCGTCACTCTGTTCCATAGACCCGTGTAGTCTCAATCAAGCTCAGAGGGGTTACGGATGCCCAGTCCCCCACCCCTAACAGTGACTAGTTCTAACCTGCATGCACTTGAGCAGCTCCAGGAAGGTGTCCAGGCCCTCCAGGAACTTCTCCCTGAGTTGGTCACTCCACTCTGTGGGCCGACTGATGAGGACATACCTGCGCGCACACACAAACAACATTGTTTACAACACACACTGGCTTTGTACAACACTTACTTAACTAATCTACACACACTGTTAGCACAGTCATCTTACTTGAGGTCTCCGATGAGGCTCTGGACGCGGCGGAACTTGAAAGCCTGCTGGGCGGTGTAGCGCTCAAACTGGAAGCGGCCCTGCAGGTCACGGTGGCGCAGATGGTCCACAAAGGTCCTGATTATGGTGGTCATCAGGTTCTCCTCGGTGATCAGCATCCGCGCCTGGGCCAGGGGGGAGAGGATGAGGGTTAGAGGCCTCAAGTAGAAGGACATTCCGGAGTCAAAATCACCCCTAAATACAATCCAGGCAAATCTATGTAAAAATATACTACAGACTTAAAAAGGGATATTTCGATATTCTGGCATTTCGGCCCAATTTACCCAGTCGTGGATACCGTTTTTATGTCTCCGTGTGCAGTATGCAGGAAGTTACCGGTTATGCTACCACAACTGTAGACTTCCAGTCATTGCGCTAACAATAGTTAACATTGGCTCGTAAAACTACCGCTAACATCCTTCATACTGTACCGCACGCAGAGGTTTATACAGTGGGGCAAAAAAGTATTTAGTCAGCCACCAATTGTGCAAGTTCTCCCACTTAAAAAGATGAGAGAGACCTGTAATTTTCATCATAGGTACACTTCAACTATGACAGACAAAATTAGAAAAAAAAAAATCCAGAAAATCACATTGTAGGATTTTTAATGAATTTATTTGCAAATTATGGTGGAAAATAAGTATTTGGTCACCTACAAACAAGCAAGATTTCTGGCTCTCACCAACCTGTAAATACTTATTTTCCACCATAATTTGCAAATAAATTCATTAAAAATCCTACAATGTGATTTTCTGGATTTTATTTCTCATTTTGTCTGTCATAGTTGAAGTGTACCTATGATGAACATTACAGGCCTCTCTCATCTTTAAGTGGGAGAACTTGCACAATTGGTGGCTGACTAAATACTTTTTTGCCCCACTGTATACATTTATAAAAAATAAAAAAAATAAACGGTATCCACGAGTTAATCCGACTCTGGGTAAGTAGAATCTCGCAGTATCCCTTTAAAAGTACACTACAGCATTAGCATACAACTGGAATAGCATACTTTGCTAGGGTGATCACAAATCTTTAACAGTTTCATTTCTATAATAGTTATTGTGATAACCACAAGAAATGGGATCCTAGAAGTATAATGTTGTTTTACTTAAGAAACATCTAAAACATCAGTTTGGCATGCAACACCCTTTTCAAGGAATCAACGACGAGAACGGAGATATTCTGAACATAATGAAGATGACACACTCGTGGTTAAGACGGCCATCCTTTCACTCTATGGACGTGACATCAATTAACAGTCTAAAAATCCTTGTGGTTCTCAGCATGCGTCCCATCTCGGGTGGTACTCACGTCACCCCGACCCGTGCGGCCTGTACTCACCAGGGAGGGCACTGTGAACATTTGCACCGAGAGGTCAGTGACCGAGAACTCCCTGTCGTGGTCATCTTTCACATAGTCGCTCTGCAAGCGCTCATAATTCTAACAGCAGTGGAATGGGGGAAGACAAGAGAAGAGGTGTGTGTTGAGATGTGTGCGGTCAGGCATGGAGTTTTGGGTTACTCACCATGGTGGGGACGGTGAAGAGCTGAACTGACAGAGAGGTCACTGACACTACACGCTCGTGGTCATCCTCCATAAAATCTGTCTGGAGGCGCCGGTAATTCTAAATGACAAGGGGGACATTCACCTCCTGGTCAAAGGCCGTGGGCCCCCCTTCCCCACTCCCCCAATACCTTTCTACGCTCTGGTGAGCAGTTACCCCTAGACACAGATCTAGGATCAGCTTACTTGCCAAATTGTAAGCTTAACCCTTTTGGAGAGGGAAAGCAAAACTGACCTCAGATGAGTGTTTTCGTGCAACTTCATCCTACTCCCCCTACTAAGCATCTAAAGCGCTCTGATCCTTGACCACCCAGGTCTCAGAGAGCATAGATACAGAATCACAAAATAGACCAATTGAGTCTAATCTAAAAGATTGGATTCAATATTCCTCCACGCAAGACTTTGGGCAGTCAATCTTACCCAATATCCGGTCTAAGTCTTAGCTCATGTGATCTAGTGAGTGCATATCTATGCTCTCAGGTTCAGCTCAAGACACCTGTAGAGCTTTGGGTTTGGGTGTGTGAGAGCAGAGCGGACAGCCTAGGATTTTGGGTTGAGGGGTCCGACAGGGACTGGGCATGTGTGGGGCTGTGTTACATGTCAAGCAGGCTGAGAGAAAAGCCTGCTGTAAAGCCGGCTGTCTTTCCATCCTCTCAGCTATGCCACCCAGGAGGACAGAGTAAAAGGATGTGATGGGCGCAGTTAACGCCTCATCCAGGCCTCGTGCCAAATACTCTCAATCTGCTGTTATGATAAGACTATACACGCTTTGGTGTGTGTTTAAATGACCAAATGGGTATGGTGTCAGTCTCTGTCAGAGAACTCATGGGATGATCTTTATGAAAACACTCATATTCATACAATACATTTGTTTGACATATCAATCTTCAATTCAAGACAGTATCAAATTCTCTTTCAGAGCTATACGCTAACAGTATCTTTTAGGGATGTTAACGGGTAACTATTAAACCGGTTAGCTGGCCAAAATACATTTGACCGGTGACCGGTCATGCTTATCGGTCTATCGGTTCAGTTGCATAATTCTGTGGAATTAAAATCACGCTCGCTCAGCAATGCCGAGCCTAGTTTGAGGAGCGGAATAGACTACCACCTGTAAAAGGTGGTGACTTCCCAAATAGCGGTGCTAGGCGGCCATAGTGGCTTATCATATTATGGATCAAAAGAAGAAGCTTACTTTTGCGAACTGGATAGCAAACAGCTTCTTGTATTTGAGGTCCATGAGAAGGCTGCTCATAAAGAGCTGGTGGTAGACATTCCTGGCTCCTAGAGTAGAAATTAGGTGTTAAGAGAGAACTCATGGAAGTGTTTGTGTTTTATGCGCATTGCAGGAGATAGGGTTGGGGTTGGTCAATACCCATCCCAAAATCTGAGGATTTTTTTTATTGAGTGAAACTTTTCCCAAAGCTGTCAAGAACTAAAAAGATGCAGTTCCTCCTCACCTTTCCACATCTTGGAGTCACAGAGCATGAGCGTGTCCACCAGGGAGGAGTTCTCACCCTCTGGCCCCCTCTCTAGGCCCACCTGACACAGGATCCTCCTCAGAGCATCTACACACACACACACAGTGTCAATGGGCCCTCAGGCACACGCAGTGAACACACGGGTCCCCCCCACCCCCAATAAACATTTAACACAATATTTAAGTTCTTTATATTTCAAGAGGACACTGAGTGCACCATCCAACGACAGGTAGACAATACTCACGTTAATAGTATGTAGAGTGGAAGGAGACTGACCTGAGTATCCTATGACATGGCCCAGCCAGTGGAGGGCTTTGAGAGCGAAGCACTGATGAGCCACCACCGAGGAGTGCATTACCTGGACCCGCAAGGGCTTGGACTGACGACTCGTGTTCCTCTATACACGTGCACACACACACAATTAATATATAGAGACTCATTGAAAATGACTTAACAGATTAATTGGTGGCAGCGGTTTGATGTCATGAGATTTCAATGAGATGCATCCAGATCCCCAAACCAGGCTACTCACCACAATGACCGACTTGGCCAGCTCACAGAAAGCGAAGTCGCCAAAGCGCACCGATTTCCTTCCCTGTATAGCAGGAGATGATTACACACATATCAAGCCATTAGTCAATGATGTCGTTGGTTTGCGGGCTACACACACACGACTCACATCTCTGTCCACTGTGGTGGCGAAGCTGACTGCTTCTTTCTGGGTGCAGTTGACCGCCTTCTGAAGGGTGTAGATGACTTGCTCGTAGGTGTGCACCTCATCATTGAAGAGCATGCAGTAATAAGTGTCACTTCGGTCTCTGAGAAATCAGAAGCAGACAAACATGACTATCAACTGGATATAGATGGAAATTATTGGGTTGTCATGATGACCAGCAAGAACATTAAAACTGATCACAAAGTACTTTGGGTGTGTGTGTGTGTGTGTGTGTGTGTACATACGGAGGCTCCAGGCCCGGGGGCAGTTCATCCTCCTTGTCCCAGGTGAGCATGTCCACGGCGTATTTCAGCACAACGGAGAAGACATTATAGCAGCGGGCAATCATGTCTGTTGAGAGGTGGGCCAGGGGATCCTGCAAATAGACAATTAAATAATGATCAGCGAAATACACAGCACATTCGGAAAGTATTCAGACCCCTTGACTTTTTCCACATTTTGGTATGTTACAGCCTTATTCTAAAATATATTAAATTGTTTCCCCCCCTCAATCTACACACAATACCCAATAATGAAGCAAAAACAGGTTTAGAAATGTTTGCAAATGTATTACTAATTTTTAAAAACAGAAATATCAAATGTACATAAGTACTCAGACCTTTTACACAGTACTTTGTTGAACCACATTCGGCACTGATTACAGCCTCGGGTATGATGCTACAAGCTAGACACCTGTATTTGTGGAGTTTCTCCCATTCCTCTCTGCAGATCCTCTCAAGCTCTGTCAGGTTGGAAGGGGAGTGTTACTGCACAGCCATTTTCAGTCTGGCTCTGAATGGGCCACTGAAGGACATTCAGAGACTTGTCTCGAAGCCACTCCTGCATTGTCTTGATGTGTGCTTATGGTCATTGTCCTGTTGGAAGGTGAACCTTCTTTCCCAGTCTGAGGTCCTGAGCGCTCTGGAACAGGTTTTCGTCAAGTTTCCCTCTGTACTCTGCGCCGTTTATCTTTTCCTCGATGCTGACTAGTCTCCCAGTCCCTGCTGCTGAAAAACATCCCCACAGAATGATGCTGCCACCTCCATGCTTCACCGTAGGGATGGTACCAGGTTTCTTCCAGATGTCATGCTTGGCATTCAGGCCAAAGACTTCAATCTTGGTTTCATCAGACCAGAGAATCTTGTTTCTCATGGTCTGAGGTTCTTTAGGTGCCTTTTGGCAACCTCCAAGCAGGCTGGCATGTGCCTTTTACTGAGCGGTGGCTTCCATCTGGCCACTCTACCATAAAGGCCTGATTGGTAGAGTGCTGCAGAGATGGTTGTCCTTCTGGGAGGTTCTCCCATCTCCACAGAGGAACTCTAGAGATCAGTCAGAACATCCATTGGAGTCTTGGTGATTCCAAACTTCTTCATTTAAGAATGATGGAGGCCACGGTGTTCTTGGGGACCTTCAATACAATTTTGGTACCGTTTCGTAGGCTCTGTCGACATAATCCTGTCTCGGAGCTCTAGGGACATTTCCCTCAACCTCATGGCTTGGTATTTGCTCTGACGTGCACTGTCAACTGTGGGACCTTATATAGACAGATGTGTGCCTTTCCAAATCATGTCCAATCAATTTAATTTACCACAGGTGGACCCCAATCAAGTTGTAGAAACATCAAGTATGATCAATGGAAACAGGATGCACCAGAGCTCAATTTCAGGTGTCACAGCAAAGGGTCTGAATACTTATGTAAATAAATGTTGTTTTTTTTCTTTTTTCTAATACATTTGCTAAAATGTCTAAAAAAACGTTTTTGCTTTGCCATTACGGGGTATTGTGTGTACAGTCGTGGCAAAAAGTTGAGAATGACACAAATATTAATTTCCACAAAGTTTGCAGCCTCAGTGTCTTTAGATATTTTTGTCAGATGTTACTGTGGAATACAGAAATATAATTACAAGCATTTCATAAGTGTCAAAAGCTGTTATTGACAATTACATAAAGTTGATGCAATGAGTCAATATTTGCAGTGTTGACCCTTCTTTTTCAAGACCTCTGCAATCCGCCCTGGCATGCTGTCAATTAACTTCTGGGCCACATCCTGACTGATGGCAGCCCATTCTTGCATAATCAATGCTTGGAGTTCGTCAGAATTTGTGGGTTTTGTTTGTCCACCCGCCTCTTGAGGATTGACCACAAGTTCTCATTGGGATTAAGGTCTGGGGAGTTTCCTGGCCATGGACCCAAAATATCAATGTTTTGTTCCCGAGCCACTTGGTTATCACTTTTGTCTTATGGCAAGGTGCTCCATCATGCTGGAAAAGGCACTGTTCGTCACCAAACTGTTCCTGGATAGTTGGGAGAAGTTGCTCTCGGAGGATGTGTTGGTACCATTCTTTATTCATGGCTGTGTTCTTAGGCAACATTGTGAGTGAGCCCACTCCCTTGACTGAGAAGCAACCCCACACATGAAATGGTCTCAGGATGCTTTACTGTTGGCATGACACAGGACTGATGGTAGCGCTCACCTTGTCTTCTCCGGACAAGATTTTTTCCAGATGCCCCAAACAATCGGAAAGGGGATTCATCAGAGAAAATGACTTTACCCCAGTCCTCAGCAGTTCAATCCCTGTACCTTTTGCAGAATATCAGTCTGTCCCTGATGTTTTTCCTGGAGAGAAGTGGCTTCTTTGCTGCACTTCTTGACACCAGGCCATCCTCAAAGTCTTTGTCTCACTGTGTGTGCAGATGCACTCACACCTGCCTGCTGCCATTCCTCAGCAAGCTCTGTACTGGTGGTGCCCCGATCCCACAGCTGAATCAACTTCAGGAGACAGTCCAGCAAGCGCCAGGACCTTCTTGGGCGCCCTGAAGCCTTCTTCACAACAATTGAACTGCTCTCCTTGGAGTTATTGATGATCCGATAAAATGGTTGATTTCGGTGCAATCTTACTGGCAGCAATATCCTTGCCTGTGAAGCCCTTTTTGTGCAAAGCATTGATGACGGCACGTGTTTCCGTACAGATAACCATGGTTGACAGAGCAAGAACAATGATTCCAAGCACCACCCTCCTTTTGAAGCTTCCAGTCTGTTATTCAAACTCAATCAGCATGACAGAGTGAGCTCCAGCCTTGTCCTCGTCAACACTCACACCTGTGTTAACGAGAGAATCACTGACATGATGTCAGCTGGTCCTTTTGTGGCTGGGCTGAAATGCAGTGGAAATGTTTTTTTAGGGATTCAGCTCCTTTGCATGGCAAAGAGGGACTTTGCAATTAATTGCAATTCATCTGATCACTCTTGACAATTCTGGAATATATGCAAATTGCCATCAAACAAATTGAGGCAGCAGACTTTGTGAAAATTAATATTTGTGTCATTCTCAAAACTTTTGGCCACGACTGTAGATTGTCCTCACGGGGTATTGTGTGTAAACAGCCTTATTCTAAAATCCATTTTAGAATAAGGCTGTAACATAACAACATGTAGAAAAAGTCAAGGGGTCTAAATACTTTCCAAATGCACTGCAACTATGGGAGTGTCGAACTCAAACAATGATTCAATCAAATGAAATTTTAGAGTGCCAATTCGCAATCTCTAACAACTTGTAACGTAATAACATGTGTAAGAGCAACAGCAGTGAATGAACTGTGTATAGTTATTGGATGTCAATGAGACGCAATATAGCTAAGAGATGCTCACCTCCTGACAGGAGTCACTGATGTTGGGCTCGTGTTTCTGACAGTAAGGGCCCTTCTTCCATGCCTCTGTGTCTCCACAGTCACAGAAACCCCCTCCCCCAGAGGTCGTCATCTGGAGGGCAGACAAGAGATGTGAGGCAAGACAACACTTGTGTACACACACACGGTAGACAGAGAAGCTGATGGATCATTTACATTTGGAAGACGACAACAACTAGAATCTTCTACATAACCTGTAACAGACATATGTACATCTGATTGCCCGGAACTAGAATGTTCTACAATGCTCTAGAACAAACACAAGTGGAGTAAGATAAGACCAGAATGCATGAGTCAGCACTCCGGGTCAAATTTGCCATGGATCCATTCACGCTATCCCCAATCCTAACCTTAAATCGTTAATAGGACTGCAACTACATATCTGACCCTGTATCAGTGCTTAGGGGCAACTTGTACCTACTCCTGGATGAACAGAGCTGAGGAGCCTAGGTGCACCCATCCTGAGGACCACATGGCAGCAGTGGCCAGCCCCAAATGGGATTAGCCTTCCTGATCCTCAGCCTGGATTCAGAGCAGCAACTGAGTGACCCGTCTCATGCCAATCACACACTCACTTAACCATTCTGCGACAGCACCTCTACAGAAACCTAGCCATTGTTTAGGCTGCTGGTCAGCCTCTACTGAACCATTGAGTGCGTGGTAGAGGTTGTCGTCGTCGTTCTTACCCTGTAGCGATGCTCTTTATGCACACTGCCCAGGAAACACTGCATACACAGCACACAGGTGGGGTCTGCAGCACATTCCCTGCAGGAGAGATTGACGGTGAGTGAGGCAGGAGGGACAGCCAACAGTGTCAAACATCGTCCTCCAATGTTCAACCAGGTCATGTCTAGATCCCATATTAACATGACCCAGTGAACATGTCACAAGAAAAATTTAAAACAGCAATAATCATAAAACGGATGTACAATTAGGCTATACAAGTACAATAAGCATGGGTATGAGTCCCAATGGTTTTCCATTGAACACACACCTGAGTGTATGGAATTGGCTAGTATTAGCAAGCTGCTCCTGTAAACGGAAATGACCATGACTTTATCCAGACAGTACCGCTTACCAGGAAGCTTACGGTTTGACCTCAGACTTAACACAGGGCTAACCTGACCCAATTCACAGGAAAGGACAGCTAGTATGTGCACGCGTGTCTCCGTCTGTTTGAACGACACCTTAACTACCCCCACCTGCACGAGTAGGTGGGCTCTCCCACTTTGAAGACGTGTCCGCAGAGCTG
The DNA here is from genome assembly GCF_057628025.1 of Oncorhynchus mykiss. NCBI lineage: Eukaryota > Metazoa > Chordata > Actinopteri > Salmoniformes > Salmonidae > Oncorhynchus > Oncorhynchus mykiss. The sequence goes on from NC_143044.1 coordinate 7,615,668, forward strand.
TGAGGGCTGGTTGTTCTGCTCCAGCTTGGCCAGGCCCGTGGAGGGGTCCTCCCCACACAGGTACCACTCCAGAGGGGCCTGCAGCAGCATCTGGGCCAGCAAGTCCTCACTCTGGGGGTTCAGGTTGGGCCCCAGGCAGTAGATCTTTGGGACATAGCGGGCCAGGTGATGGTACACCTCCTTGTACAGATCAGTCACTTGGAGCCATTTCTGTGTAGAGGGGGGGCAACAGTGAGACCATGAATATTATAACAAACCAGTTTAGACATGTGGGCATGTAGCAACACACTCAAAGTTCAACTTGTATGAATATGACCAAGTTACAATGCCTTCAGAAAGTATTCACACTTTTTGTTGGGGCGACAGGGTAGCCTAGTGGTTAGAGCGTTGGACTAGTAACCGAAAGGTTGCAAGTTCAAATCCCTGAGCTGACAAGGTACAAATCTGTCGTTCTGCCCCTGAACAGGCAGTTAACCCACTGTTCCTAGGCCGTCATTGAAAATAATAATTTTTTCTTAACTGACTTGCCTAGTTAGATAAAGGTAAAATTTAAAAAGTTACGTGCCCGAATTTAAAATAGAATTTTAAAAAATGTTTTAACTCAAAAGTAGAATTGTGTTTTTCTAAATTTCTTAAGTCAAGTATTCAACACCTTAGTTATGGTAAGCTGTGCAAAGCAATTCACTTTCTGTCCCTAATACAAATGTTTGGGGCAAATCCAATACAACTCATTATGGAGTACCACTCTCCACATTTTCAAGCAAAGTGGTGGTGGCTGCAGCATGTTATGATTGTAATTGTTAAGGACTGGAGCTTCAGGATAAAAAGTAAATGGAATGGAGCTAAACACAGGCAACATCCTATAGGAAAAGCTGGGTCAGTCTGCCTTCCAACAGACACTGGGAGTTGAATTAACTTTTTAGAAGGACAATAACCTGACACACAAGGCCAAATATACAATGGAGTTGCTTACCAAGAAGACAAAGGTTCCTGAGTGGTCGAGATCATTTATTTAAATCTACTTGAAAATCTATGAGACAGGAGCGTGCCAAAATGTGAATCTGTAATTGTGAGTGAGCATAGGCTTTATTGGGTAAAACTGCAATGTGTTTTTAGGACACTGAATTTACAGTTAGAAGAACACATGGCTACCAGCAGTGGGTATTATAGACTTCGAGACAGTGACCAAAATACCCTTAGACTTGGCAGTGCAACACTCATTATTAATTGGTCACTAGGATGGCAGTAAAAAAAATTTGGGGGCTGGTAACATTTGTTTAGTCAGAGAGGAAGACGCAAAGTGAAAGGGTCCACTCCGGTCAATCTGTCCAGTAATGTTTATTATAGAAAAATGTAGCCGGCTACATTTCCTAATGTTTTGTTTATAATTAATCTTGCATTTACTGGAGAAAAGTAGGCTTGACTGAAAAAAGTACCAGAGAAACGTAGCTGATGGGATGCCGGTTTGTGAATTCTCAGAGTGGAGAAGTGCAACTGAAGCACAAAATTAGTCTGATGCCGAGCAGAAATTAAACTAAGAAGCATTTTAGATCAGCGTTTAAAGACATTTCTAATGCGTAATCTTTTCTTTTTTTTATTGTGTGAAATGCAACCCGACACCATCTTGTCATAATATAAAGTACCTCAATTACAGTCAATGAACTAAGTAGACCAGACCTAGCTGCTGTATGGGAGAGCCATCCCCTTAAGCAGACCGGAACTGACCTTTTTCTATGGAAAACAGCCTGAGTGAACTTTACATTTATCCACCATCTTTGGTACCTAAGTGGACCTGCCTGGTGTGTTCCTTGTTCTTCATGATGCTCTCTGCGCTTTTGACGGATCTCTGAGACTATCACAGTGCAGGTGCATTTATACGGAGACTTGATTACACACAGGTGGATTGTATTTATCATCATTAGTCATTTAGGTCAACATTGGATCATTCAGAGATCCTCACTGAACTTCTGGAGAGAGTTTGCTGCACTGAAAGTAAAGGGGCTGAATAATTTTGCACGCCCAATTTTTCAGTTTTTGATTTGTTAAAAAAGTTTGAAATATCCAATAAATGTCGTTCCACTTCATGATTGTGTCCCACTTGTTGTTGATTCTTCACAAAAAAATACAGTTTTATATATTTATGTTTGAAGCATGAAATGTGGCAAAAGGTCGCAAAGTTCAAGGGGGGCGAATACTTTCGCAAGGCACTGTACTTTTTCGAAACTAGAACGTAACTAGGTTGGAGTCATTACTAAAGTTGTGGGTATTTTCAGCACTTCGGTCAAATATGTCTTGCATCTACTGATTGAAAAAGGACCAAGTCTATCAGCACAGCTGATGTCCCCTTACATAGCGCGAGAGCACCTTGCCTGCTCCACTTACTCATTGCTAGAATTAGCCTGTCCTGGAGAACCATTGCACTCATTGGGCTGCATCAATTTCAACACCATAGTGCCCTTAAAGCTCATCACTAAGCTAAGGACCCTGGGACTAAAACACCTCACTCTGCAACTGGATCCTGCACTTCCTGACAGGCCGAACCCAGGTGGTAAGGGTAGGTAACACATCAGCCACGCTGATCCTCAACACGGAGGCCTTCAGGGGTGTGTGCTCAGTCCCCTCCAGTACTCCCTGTTCCCCCATGACTGCATGGCCAGGCACGACTCCAACACCATCATTAAGTTTGCCGATGACACAACAGCGGTAGGCCTGATCACCGACAACGATGAGACAGCCTATAGGGAGGTCAGAGACCTGGCCGTGTGGTGCCAGGACAACAACCTCTCCCTCAACGTGATCAAGACAAAGGTGATGATTTTGGACAACAGGAAAAGGAGGACCGAGCACACCACCATTCCCATCGGCGGGGCTGCAGTGGAGCAGATTGAGAGCTTCAAGTTCCTTGGTGGACACATCACCAACAAACTATCATGGTCTAAACACATCAAGACAGTTGTGAAGAGGGCACGACAAAGCCTATGCCCCCTGGGAATGGGTCCTCAGAACCTCAAAAGGTTCTACAGCTGCACCATTGACTGGTTGTATCACTGCCTGGTATGGCAACTGCTCTGCCTCCGACCGCAAGGCACTACAGAGGGTAATGCGTACTGCCCAGTACATCACTGGTGCCAAGCTTCCTGCCATCCAGGACCTCTATACCAGGCAGTGACAGAGGAAGGCCCTAAAAATTGTCAGACTCCAGCCACCCCAATCATAGACTGTTCTTTCTGCTACCGCATGGGCAAGCGGTACCGGAGTCTAGGTTCAAAAATGCTTCTTAACAGCTTCTACCTCCAAGCCATAAGACTTCTGAACAGCTACTCAGACTATTTGCATTGTCCCCCCCCCCCTCTTTTACACTGCTGCTACTCTTTATATCTATGGATAGTCACTAACTCTACCTACATGTACAGTTGAAGTTGGAAGTTTACATACACTTAGGTTGGAGTCATTAAAACTCATTTTTCAACCACTCAACAAATTTCTTGTTAACAAACTATAGTTTTGGCAAGTCGGTTAGGACATCTACTTTGTGTATGACACAAGTAATTTTTCTAACAATTGTTTACAGACAGATTATTTCACTGTCACAATTCCAGTGGGTCAGAAGTTGACATAGACTAAGTTAACTGTGCCTTTAAACAGCGTGGAAAATTCCCGAAAATGATGTCATGGTTTTAGAAGCTTCTGATAGGCTAATTGAAATAATGAGTCAATTGGAGGTGTACCTGTGGATGTATTTCAAAAGTTACCTTCAAACTCAGTGCCTCTTTGCTTGACATCATGGGATAATCTAAAGAAATCAGCCAAGACACCAGAATTTTTTTTTTGTAGACCTCCACAAGTCTGGTTCATCCTTGGGAGCCATTTCCAAACGCCTGAAGATACCATGTTCATACAGTGCCTTGCGAAAGTATTCGGCCCCCTTGAACTTTGCGACCTTTTGCCACATTTCAGGCTTCAAACATAAAGATATAAAACTGTATTTTTTTGTGAAGAATCAACAACAAGTGGGACACAATCATGAAGTGGAACGACATTTATTGGATATTTCAAACTTTTTTAACAAATCAAAAAATGAAAAATTGTGCGTGCAAAATTATTCAGCCCCCTTAAGTTAATACTTTGTAGCGCCACCTTTTGCTGCGATTACAGCTGTAAGTCGCTTGGGGTATGTCTATCAGTTTTGCACATTGAGAGACTGACATTTTTTCCCATTCCTCCTTGCAAAACAGCTCGAGCTCAGTGAGGTTGGATGGAGAGCATTTGTGAACAGCAGTTTTCAGTTCTTTCCACAGATTCTCGATTGGATTCAGGTCTGGACTTTGACTTGGCCATTCTAACACCTGGATATGTTTATTTTTGAACCATTCCATTGTAGATTTTGCTTTATGTTTTGGATCATTGTCTTGTTGGAAGACAAATCTCCGTCCCAGTCTCAGGTCTTTTGCAGACTCCATCAGGTTTTCTTCCAGAATGGTCCTGTATTTGGCTCCATCAATCTTCCCATCAATTTTAACCATCTTCCCTGTCCCTGCTGAAGAAAAGCAGGCCCAAACCATGATGCTGCCACCACCATGTTTGACAGTGGGGATGGTGTGTTCAGCTGTGTTGCTTTTACGCCAAACATAACGTTTTGCATTGTTGCCAAGAAGTTCAATTTTGGTTTCATCTGACCAGAGCACCTTCTTCCACATGTTTGGTGTGTCTCCCAGGTGGCTTGTGGCAAACTTTAAACGACACTTTTTATGGATATCTTTAAGAAATGGCTTTCTTCTTGCCACTCTTCCATAAAGGTCAGATTTGTGCAATATATGACTGATTGTTGTCCTATGGACAGAGTCTCCCACCTCAGCTGTAGATCTCTGCAGTTCATCCAGAGTGATCATGGGCCTCTTGGCTGCATCTCTGATCAGTCTTCTCCTTGTATGAGCTGAAAGTTTAGAGGGACGGCCAGGTCTTGGTAGATTTGCAGTGGTCTGATACTCCTTCCATTTCAATATTATCGCTTGCACAGTGCTCCTTGGGATGTTTAAAGCTTGGGAAATCTTTTTGTATCCAAATCCAGCTTTAAACTTCTTCACAACAGTATCTCGGACCTGCCTGGTGTGTTCCTTGTTCTTCATGATGCTCTCTGCGCTTTTAACGGACCTCTGAGACTATCACAGTGCAGGTGCATTTATACGGTGACTTGATTACACACAGGTGGATTGTATTTATCATCATTAGTCATTTAGGTCAACATTGGATCATTCAGAGATCCTCACTGAACTTCTGGAGAGAGTTTGCTGCACTGAAAGTAAAGGGGCTGAATAATTTTGCACGCCCAATTTTTCAGTTTTTGATTTGTTAAAAAAGTTTGAAATATCCAATAAATGTCGTTCCACTTCATGATTGTGTCCCACTTGTTGTTGATTCTTCACAAAAAAAAAAATACAGGTTTATATCTTTATGTTTGAAGCCTGAAATGTGGCAAAAGGTCGCAAAGTTCACGGGGGGCGAATACTTTCGCAAGGCACTGTATGTACAAGCAATAGTACGCAAGTATAAACACCATGTGACTACGCAGCCATCATACTTTGATGTGAAAAGTGCAAATCAATTCCAGAACAACAGCAAAGGACCTTGAGAGGATGCTGGAGGAAACCAGTACAAAAGGTATCTATATCCACAGTAAAAACGAGTCCTATAGCAACATCACCTGAAAGGCCGCTCGGCAAGGAAGAAGCCACTGCTCCAAACCCGCCATAAAAAAGCCAGACTACGGTTTGCAACTGCACATGGGGACAAAGATCGTACTTCTTGGAGAAATGTCCTCTGGTCTGATGAATCAAAAATAGAACTGTTTGGCCATAATGACCATCATTATGTTTGGAGGAAAATGGGGGAGGCTTGCAAGCCGAAGAACAGCATCCCAACCGTGAAGCATGGGGGTGGCAGCATCATGTTGCGAGGGTGCTTTGCTGCAGGAGGGACTGGTGTACTTCACAAAATAGATGGCTTCATGAAGAAGGAAAATTATGTAGATATATTGAAGCAACATCTCAAGACATCAGTGAGGAAGTTAAAGCTTGGTCGTAAATGGGTCTTCCAAAAATTAACAATGACCCCAAGCATACATCCAAAGTTGTGGCAAAATGGCTCAAGGACAATATAGTCAAGGTAATGGAGTGGCCATCACAAAGCCCTGACCTCAATCCTATAGAAAATTTGTGGGCAGAACTGAAAAGGCGTGTGTGAGCAAGAAGACCTACAAAACCTGACTCAGTTACACCAGCTGTCAGGAGGAATGAGCCAAAATTCACACAACTTATTGTGAGAAGCTTGTGGAAGGCTACCTGAAACGTTTAACCATAGTTAAACCATTTAAAAGGCAATGCTACCAAATACTAATTGAGTGTATGTAAATTTCTGACCCACTGGGAATATGATGAAATAAAAAGGCTGAAATAAATAATTCTCTACTATTATTCTGACATTACAATTAGAAAATGAATTTAGTTTACGTACACCTTAGCCAAATACATTTAGACTTCCGACTTCAACTGTATATATAACCTTGACTAACTGGTGACCCCGCACATTGACTCTGTACCGGTACCCCCTGTATATAGCCTCGCTACTGTTAATTAAAGAACAGCAGTAAAATAAGTAAAAAATAACTTAACACATATTAAGGGCCTGTAAGTAAGCATGTCACTGTAAGGTTGTAGTCGGCGCATGTGAGAAATAAACATTTATTTTATTTAGTACTTTGTAGTGTTGTCACGATACCAACATTTTAGTAACGACACCAGGCCAAGTATCAAGGTAACCGAGGGGGGGGGGGTGGTACAATTCAGTAGCCTTGCATCCTGTTCACCCTGTCCCATGGACGCTTGTTCCCGTTTTCTAAACGTTATGCGCATGTCCTACGCAAAACACTATCACTGATATTCACAACACTTACCGAATTAACTTCACACCGTGTAATAGAAAACTGCTATATAATGGCTGATTTGCTCAAACTCACCAAAAAAAAGAAACGTCCCTTTTTCAGGACCCTGTCTTTCAAAGATAATTCATAAAAATCCAAATAACTTCACAGATCTTCATTGTAAAGGGTTTAAACACTGTTTCCCATGCTTGTTCAATGAACCATAAACAATTAATGAACATGCACCTGTGGAATGGTCATTAAGACACTTACAGATGGTAGGCAATTAAGGTCACAGTTATGAAAACTTAGGACACTAAAGAGGCCTTTCTACTGACTCTGAAAAGCTGTTCAGGGAAGCTAGAAACCATTATACACAGGCAGTTAGAAAAGCCAAGGCTAGCTTTTTCAAGCAGAAATTTGCTTCTTGCAACACTAACTCAAAAAAGTTCTGGGACACTGTAAAGTCCATGGAGAATAAGAACACCTCCTCCCAGCTGCCCACTGCACTGAAGATAGGAAACACTGCCACCACTGATAAATCCACCATAATTGAAAATTTCAATAAGCATTTTTCTACTGCTGGCCATGCTTTCCACCTGGCTACTCCTACCCCTGTCAACAGCACTGCACCCCCAACAGCAACTCGCCCAAGCCTTCCCCATTTCTCCTTCTCCCAAATCCATTCAACTGATGTTCTGAAAGAGCTGCAAAATCTGGACCCCTACAAATCAGCCGGGCTAGACAATCTGGACCCTTTCTTTCTAAAATTATCTGCCGAAATTGTTGCCACCCCTATTACTAGCCTGTTCAACCTCTCTTTCGTGTCGTCTGAGATTCCCAAAGATTGGAAAGCAGCTGCGGTCATCCCCCTCTTCAAAGGGGGGGACACTCTTGACCCAAACTGCTACAGACCTATATCTATCCTACCATGCCTTTCTAAGGTCTTCGAAAGCCAAGTCAACAAACAGATTACCGACCATTTTGAATCTCACCATACCTTCTCTGCTATGCAATCTGGTTTCAGAGCTGGTCATGGGTGCACCTCAGCCACGCTCAAGGTCCTAAACGATATCTTAACCGCCATCGATAAGAAACATTACTGTGCAGCCGTATTCATTGATCTGGCCAAGGCTTTCGACTCTGTCAATCACCACATCCTCATCGGCAGACTCAACAGCCTTGGTTTCTCAAATGATTGCCTCGCCTGGTTCACCAACTACTTCTCTGATAGAGTTCAGTGTGTCAAATCGGAGGGTCTGTTGTCCGGACCTCTGGCAGTCTCTATGGGGGTGCCACAGGGTTCAATTATTGGACCGACTCTCTTCTCTGTATACATCAATGAGGTCGCTCTTGCTGCTGGTAAGTCTCTGATCCACCTCTACGCAGACGACACCATTCTGTATACTTCCGGCCCTTCTTTGGACACTGTGTTAACAACCCTCCAGGCAAGCTTCAATGCCATACAACTCTCCTTCCGTGGCCTCCAATTGCTCTTAAATACAAGTAAAACTAAATGCATGCTCTTCAACCGATCGCTACCTGCACCTACCCGCCTGTCCAACATCACTACTGGACGGCTCTGACTTAGAATATGTGGACAACTACAAATACTTAGGTGTCTGGTTAGACTGTAAACTCTCCTTCCAGACCCATATCAAACATCTCCAATCCAAAGTTAAATCTAGAATTGGCTTCCTATTTCGCAACAAAGCATCCTTCACTCATGCTGCCAAACATACCCTTGTAAAACTGACCATCCTACCAATCCTCGACTTTGGCGATGTAATTTACAAAATAGCCTCCAATACCCTACTCAACAAATTGGATGCAGTCTATCACAGTGCAATCCGTTTTGTCACCAAAGCCCCATATACTACCCACCATTGCGACCTGTACGCTCTCGTTGGCTGGCCCTCGCTTCATAATCGTCGCCAAACCCACTGGCTCCATGTCATCTACAAGACCCTGCTAGGTAAAGTTCCCCCTTATCTCAGCTCGCTGGTCACCATAGCATCTCCCACCTGTAGCACACGCTCCAGCAGGTATATCTCTCTAGTCACCCCCAAAACCAATTCTTTCTTTGGCCGCCTCTCTTTCCAGTTCTCTGCTGCCAATGACTGGAACGAACTACAAAAATCTCTGAAACTGGAAACACTTATCTCCCTCACTAGCTTTAAGCACCAACTGTCAGAGCAGCTCACAGATTACTGCACCTGTACATAGCCCACCTATAATTTAGCCCTATCAACTACCTCTTTCCCAACTGTATTTAATTTATTTATTTATTTTGCTCCTTTGCACCCCATTATTTTTATTTATACTTTGCACATTCTTCCATTGCAAAACTACCATTCCAGTGTTTTACTTGCTATATTGTATTTACCTTGCCACCAAGGCCTTTTTTGCCTTTACCTCCCTTCTCACCTCATTTGCTCACATTGTATATAGACTTGTTTATACTTTATTATTGACTGTATGTTTGTTTTACTCCATGTGTAACTCTGTGTTGTTGTATCTGTCGAACTGCTTTGCTTTATCTTGGCCAGGTCGCAATTGTAAATGAGAACTTGTTCTCAACTTGCCTACCTGGTTAAATAAAGGTAAAATAAATAAATAAATAAATAACAAATAAAAAAAAGATGCCCAGGGTCCCTACTTATCTGCGTGAACATGCCTTAGGCATGCTGCAAGGAGGCATGAGGACTGCAGATGTGACCAGGGCAATAAATTGAAATGCCCGTACTGTGAGACGCCTAAGACAGCGCTACAGGGAGACAGGATGGACAGCTGATCGTCCTCGCAGTGGCAGACCACGTGTAACAGTGCTGGTAAAATGATGATTAAATGACTGAACAAATCATTTTAAATGGAACTGTAACTAAGTAAAACTTATAATCTGCTTTATTATATCTGATTAACAATATGAGTTCATAAGAAGGGATTGTGTGACACGGACAAGGAATAATTGAAGTTAATGAACACCATTCCAACTAGGAAGAAACTAATGGGTCGTTAACCTAGCGTTGAACCTACAGAAACTTAGCTCTGGGGATTTTAGATAAGACAGTGAGTGCATTCCTAGGTTCTGTTAATTAGAACGGTCAGCTCAGTGGTGATCGATAATGTTGAGGGGTCAAAAGTGACCTGGGAGTGTGTTAGTAAGTTAGAATGAACTTTTCACCTCACTTTGTCCCGGTCAAGAGGAGGGGATTCTGTTAAAGCCATGAAATGACGTGTATATAAACTGTTGCTCGTGGTTAAGTGTCAGCGCGCTCCGAGAATAAATTCTGTTACCTATTATTGAAAGACTGGTCTGCGTCTATTTTATGCAAACAAGAATCTTATAAATTCTCATAAAATAGATTAAGGGTTTATAATTGATGAAAGCACATTGGCATAATTAAATTACAGTAACAAACATGACCTGCACAGGATTGGTATATCCAAACATCACACATGCGGGACAGGTACAGGATGGCAACAACAACTGCCCGAGTTACACCAGGAACGCACAATCCCTCCATCAGTGCTCAGACTGTCCGCAATAGGCTTAGAGAGGCTGGACTGGAGGGCTTGTAGGCCTGTTGTAGTAAGACAGGTCCTCACCAGACATCACCGGCAACAACGTCGCCTATGGGCACAAACCGACCGTCGCTGGACCAGACAGGACTGGCATAGAGTGCTCTCCCTGACGAGTTGCGGTTTTGTCTCACCAGGGGTGATGGTCGGATTCGCTCATATCGTCGAAGCAATGAGCGTTACACCGAGGCCTGTATTCTGGAGCGGGATGGATTTTGAGGTGGAGGTTCGTCATGGTCTGGGGCGGTGTGTCACAGCATCATCGGACTGAGCTTGTTGTCATTGCAGGCAATCTCAACGCTGTGCATTACAGGGAAGACATCCTCCTCCCTCATGTGGTAACCTTCCTGCAGGCTCATCCTGACATGACACTCCAGCATGACAATGCCACCTGCCATAGTGCTCTGCAAGACAGAGAAAGAGTCCGGATCTCAATCACATTGAGCACGTCTGGGACCTGTTGGATTGGAGGGTAAGGGCTAGGGCCATTCCCTGCATAAATGTCCAGGAACTTGCAGGCCTTGGTGGAAGTGGGGTAACATCTCACAGCAAGAACTGGCAAATCTGGTGCAGTACTTAATGCAGCTGGTGGCCACACCGGATACCGACTGTTACTTTTGATTATGCCCCCCTTTGTTCATGGACACATTATTCAATTTATGTTAGTCACATGTCTGTGGAACTTTTTCAGTTTGTGTGTCAGTTGTTGAATCTTATTATATACAAATATTTACACATGTTAAGTTTGCTGAAAATAAACACAGCTGACAGTGAGAGGACAATTTTTTTTTTCTGAGTTTATTTGCAAAGGCCTAACTGTGACTTGTCTGGAGGAATAAACATGCATAATGATGGCATTTCATTGGGGGCAGTAAGGGGAAAATACTGCATGAAACCTTCTTCACTCTCTGTTAACACACGCACGGTCTCCCTCTCTCACACAAACACTGCTCCCAACTTTAAAAGCATTACATACCAAACATAATTTAAGGAGTACCAGAAAGAGTTGTGGCTTACTTTTGGCCTATTTGAATCCTACCTTTGAAGCACATCTCATGAGTAACAGGCCGCTTTCCTTTCTTCCTGTGCCAATCAAATTTGCCTAGACCTACTGTCACGTTAGCAGGTTGTTAGCTAATTAGGTAACATGACTGAACAACGTTTGTTAAGAAACCAATAATTAGCGACCTGGAATTTGTTTTAAAAAAACAGCCCGCGGCATGGTTTGTGTAATGTGTGCAAAATCATGTGTGAAAAATGTGTGCGAAATCGCTCCGGAACAAAAAAGGTAGCTCCGGTAATAAGGTCAGATTTTTAAAACCGTTTGGGCTAGAGAACCGCCATTCTTTGCTTTAAAGCTACAAGCATGCCTGTCATGGAGCTGCGCTCCATTTTCCTCTGTCACTCAAAAGCTGCATGAGAGATACAATGTTACCTCAACTAAATTGTGCCCCTGCACATTGATTCTGTACCGGTACCCCCTGTATATAGCCTCACTGCTGTTATTTTCCTGCTGCTCTTTAATTATTTTTCTTAAAACTGCGTTGTTGGTTAAGGGCTTCACTGTAAGGTGAAATTCACCTGTTGTATTCAGACCATGTGAAAAATACAATTTGATTTGACAGCAAACATGCAACCGCAAAGCCTACTCCGACTGGCCTGTGCTCTTGGTTATACCAGGCAATGAAATTATACATAGTATCAACTTTGCTCGCTCTGCTCCAATTTATAAAACAGAAGACTTATTAGGGTCTGTATCCCCAATTGCCATCAAAGCTAAATTATATATATATATTTTTAAACTGATGGAGGAATAGATGTGCAGGAGGAGCGAACGGAGAGAAGCAGGTGAGTGATGGCTGGAAGTGACAGCTGCCACACTTGAGATGCCATGAAAGTGGACATTGGTCTGGCGCATACAAGAGACTAGTTGCTGGGAAAATTAAACTGAATTTATAAACAAAACTGACTGGTTCTTTAGATCGGTAGGGCTGAAACATTTGGTAGTATCATTTGAAATGGTACTTTGGTATTCAAATGTTGGCATCATAATTATCATGCTATTTCCGTACCATGATATTGCTATGGTGCCAGTATACCGTGCAACACTAGTACTTTGTTCGCAAACAATAACCCAAATATGCTGATTTCAAAGATGATTGTCACCAAAAACATTATTAATTCTCCCTTTCTCTCACTGCAGTGTTTATCCTATATTAATTTATCAGCAGCAGGCAGTCACTACAATTTCTCTTTTTTTTGTATTTATTTTTTTATGTTTAACTATTTCTTTATATAATTTTCAGGATAGTAAAAACACTTTCAGTGTGAACTTAATTACTAAAACCAGATAATTTATGTAGAAAAGATAAATGAAGCTATATTTCGTTTTAAATAAGATCAGAATATAAACTAGTGTCAGGGAGAAGCTCATATTTAAAAACAAAATGTCACGGGGTCCCAATTGATTTTGTTATAATGTTCGAGTCACTCAAATGCATATGCCGTGTTTCTTCTGCTATGGCAAAATGTGTAGAATTGCAGCAAATTTGCGTTAGAAAAAATGGGTAGAATTGCTGGAAACCAGCTTTAAAACTGTAACATGTTATTTCCGCCCCATGACAATGCCCCCGTGAACAAAGCAAGGTCCATACAGACATGGTTTGTCAAGATCGGTGTGGAAGAACTTGACTGGCCTGCACAGAGCCCTGACCTCAACCCCATTGAACTCCTTTCGGATTAATTGGGACGCCGACTGCAAGCCAGGCCTAATCACCCAACATCTTTGGCATTTGATTAGGAGCCCCATTAGCTGTTGCAAAAGCAGCAGCTACTCTTCCTGGGATCCACACAAAACAGGACATAATACAGAACATTAATAGACAAGACAAGAACAGCTCAAGGAAAGAACTACATTAAAAAAATATTTAAAAAAATGTAACCTTTACTGGATCAGTGTCCCACCCGCGCGACAGTTGCGCTAACGTAGTCTGTGATTAGCACGAAGTTGTAAGTAACAAGAACATTTCCCAGGACATAGACATATCTGATATGGGCAGAAAGCTTGAATTCTTGTTAATCTAACTACACTGTCCAATTTACAGTAGCTATTACAGTGAAAGAATTTCATGCTATTGTTTGAGGAGAGTGCACAGTTATGAACTTGAAAATGTATTAATAAACCAAATGAGGCACATTTGGGCAGTCTTGATACAACATTTTGAACAGAAATGCAATGGTTCAACACAATGTTTCTTATAAAATAATAAGAAGCGATGCAGTCAGTCTCTCCTCAAATCTTAGCCAAGAGAGACTGGCATGCATATAGAATTTATTTCAGCCCTCTGATTACAATGATGAGCAAGACGTTCCGCTCTGTTCTGGGCCAGCTGCAGTCTTTCCTCGCAGCTCCTGACCACAGGACTGATCAATAATCAAGATAAGACAAAACTAGAGGCTGCAGAACTTGCTTTTTTGAGTATAGTGTCAACAAAAAAGCAGTGCCCGTCCTCACTACTGCTCGTGGCTGAATGGAAGCAAGTCCATGCAGCAATGTTCCAACATCTAGTCAAACTACATCCCAGAAGAGTGGAGGCTGTTATAGCAGCGGGGGGGTCACCTCCATATATAAATGTATCGCCCAACCATGTTATGGGGGTTTTGATTAGCAAGTTTGCCAGGATAGCTACTGCTGTGCTCGCTATGGCGTTGATAGCAACAGCAGCAACAACAACAACAACAACAGCAGCAGCAACAGAAACAACAGCGGCAACAGAAACAACAGCAGAAGCAACAGAAGCAGCAACAGCAGCTCGTACGCAGAGACGGGCAAATTAATATTGTTGTGTCTGCCAAGTGAACAGCTAACGTTAGCGGTTAGCCATCTAAGAAATAAAACACTGTCTAGTTACCGGTAGATAGCTAAAGTACATATGTTTTTAAATAATCCTGGACACATCTCTCAATATAAAATATCTGGAATAGTATCACATCCAATCCTGCTTACGTTAATGCAGTGCCATATATTAGCTCAAATACAATTTTCTAGAAGGATAGTTAACGTTAGCTAGCTAGTAAGCGTTAGCCAAGTTCCCGTACTGCCATCATCGCATCAGAGAAAAACAAGTCGAGATGGAAAAAAAAAATACAGAAATAAATATCAGCGATGAAATGGGTGCGCTCTAATCCCTTCGACAAGAACAATCACATCAAATATATACACATATAACAACTGTCGCTTACCGAAGCTGTGTCTTTGACAGAGAAATTCAGGAATTCAGTACACAGAGCAGAAGGTACTTCACGATCAGATTCGGCCGCCGCCATCTTCACTCCCTCTCCCAGTGCGGAAGGAAACGGATATCAGCCGTTACTTCGTAGTGCGAGCGAGAGAGTGGGGAAACTTTTAAGCTGACTAATGGGAAATGAGAGGCTGTGCAGGATCAACGCTTACACAACAGGGTCAGGGGAAAGCCAACCTAGGTTACTTGTTTCAAAGATGCACTGGGGACATTAGACACGCTGTAGTTGTAAAATCAGAATTATTCAACATATTAATAATGATGATGATGTTGAGGATGATGATGCTGTTGGTGATGATGTTGTTGTTGTTGATGATGATGATAATGATTAGGCTGATAACAATTGTAGTGACACACTCCATAAAGTCATTGCAAAAGGGCATATGTGCAATAGATGTATTTACACTGTACAGTAATAATGTTGAGATTGTATAGACAGACTGCCAGGCATTAGTGGGTCATTGCTAATTCACATTTAAAGCCAGCATCATATTCCAAGCAGATCAGTAAAATTACAACTAAATGGGTGGCTCTTGATTCACTCTTGAAAACACAACGCCTTATATTTAGATGAGAATGCAGGTTATAAGGATCTAGGACAACTAAGTCAAATAAATAGGCTAAATAGCATTAGCAAAAAATAATGCATGTGTTATAGTCATGTAGATGTTAGTTAGAAGGCTTCATCCTTATTTTCTGGTCATGTATCTCTGGTTGCTGGTGCTGGTAGAGTCTCTATGGTTACAGTCATCTTCAGCATCAAGAGTCAGCCTGTTGAGGCCCTGGAGGACTGGAGAGTACAACGCTTGTGAGTTCAAAGTAAACAGGTCAAATTAGACAGACTTCTTAGACACACTGTGGCCATCTGCAGAGTGCACTATGTAATTACAGGCTTACGACAAAGAGACATTACAGAAAATCAAGATGCATGAACCACTGATGCCTCACCTATATGGTGGAGCTTCGACAGTCTCTGACCCAGTGCTTTCTGCTGCCTTCACACCACAGCCCACGCCTGCACAGAGACACAATAATGTAATCTATCAGCTACGGAAAGACAGGAGACTGTGAAACATATACTCTAGCACAGAGATACACAGAAGAAACAGGTACAGAGACAGGTTATCATAGTAGGCCTACATATAACTAATGTAGTGTAGATTGACTGGGTCAAAGAGTAAACTCCATAGTTTATATTTATATGGTAGGCCTTCTCTTATTTAAACAAACGTCAGTACGAATTACATCATCATGTGAAAAGACTCCGATTTTAGCTCTCAATCTATATATGCACTCTCTCAGGTTTTGAATGGACTTCACTCTTTGTTAAGTCTTTGACCAGGTCAGACTACACCAGATTAGTTATTTGGTCTGTCTTAGTGTCAACCTAGTACTGACATGAGCTGGTCTGGGACTGGATCTGTTGGTGGATCAGGGCCTGCAGGATCTTCATGTCTGCCCTCAGGGCACTGAGGTCCTGGCTCTGCTGGGTCTCATCCATCTGGAGCCTCTGAAGAGTCTGCAGGTGTTCCCCCTGCACAGGAGATGAGAAGCGCCTCCCCCTAGGAGAGACATGAAGAGAGAGATCTTGACACACGCCTGGAAATATTCTACAATACAGCAAAGTTGTGTCGTACTCCTAAATTCAGGTAAAAGAGAGGCAGTGCTGCGCCTACCCTGAGCCCCTGTACTGTATACAGAAGTGCAGTTCAAAATGCTGGTGTTAAAGATGAATTTCCCATTCCGTCACCTTGATCAGAGCGGTGATCGTCTTCATCCCTGCGTGCCGCTTTGGGTCAGTTCTGATGTCATCGTCGTGAAGCTCCCCAAGCGGGGCACAGAAGCGGTGGATGTGGTGGTCGTCATAGAAACGGCAGAGACGGGGCATGGATTCCTCCACCTGCAGGATAATGGCTGCTTGCTGCATCACTGCATTGGCCAGTGCATTGTCATACACCCTGACAGAAGAGATTAATGCACACAGTGAGTGTGATACACTCACTCATAATGATGCTGAGAGTGACAGATGCATACTGAGTGATATGTTGGTTTGTTGAGAATGGGACAAACACTGATACCTGATGAAGACAAACAATATATAGTACTTGAGTGAGTACACGAGTGTAAGCTGTAAAGGCTTATACCCACACTGATATGCACACAGATCCCCCTAGCTCAGTGGTTCCCAAACGTGTTATAGTCCCGTACCCCTTCAAACATTCAACCTGCAGCTGCGTACCCCCTCTAGCACCAGGGTCAGCGCACTCTCAAATGTTGTTTTTTTGTCATCATTGTAAGCCTGCCACACACACACACACTATGCAATACATTTAGTAAACATAAGAATGAGTGTGAGTTTTTGTCACAACCTGGCTCGTGGGAAGTGACAAAGAGCTCTTATAGGACCAGGGCACAAATAATAATAAATAATAATCAATCATTTTGCTCTTTATTTAGCCATCTTACATACAAAATTTAGCCATCTTACAAAAAACCTTATTACATAAAACCTTGTTTTCCATCAAAAATGGTGAATAACTCACCACAGGTTAATGAGAAGGGTGTGCTTGAAAGGATGCACATAACATAGCAATGTTGGGTTGTATTAGAGAGAGTCTCAGTCTTAAATCATTTTCCACACACAGTCTGTGCCTGTATTTAGTTTTCATGCTAGTGAGGGCCGAGAATCCACTCTCACATAGGTACGTGGTTGCAAAGGGCATCAGTGTCTTAACAGCGCGATTTGCCAAGGCAAGAAACTCTGAACGCAGCCCTATCCATAAATCTGGCAGTGACTTATGATTAAATTCGATTTTCACAGAATCGCTTGTTGCAATTTCGATGAGGCTCTCTTGTTCAGATATCGGTAAGTGGACTGGAGGCAGGGCATGAAAGGGATATGAATCCAGTTGTTTGTGTCGTCCATTTCGGGAAAGTCCCTGAGTGATTGCGCACCCAGCTCACTCAGGTGCTTCGCTATATCACATTTGACATTGTCCGTAAGCATGAGTTAATTTGCACACACAAAAATCATACAATAATGGAAAGACCTGTGTGTTGTCCTCGTTAACGCAGACAAAGAAGAGCTCCAACTTCTTTATCATAGCCTCAATTTTTGTCCCGCACATTGAATATAGTTGAGGAGAGTCCTTGTAATCATGGATTCAGATCATTCAGGTGAGAAAAAACATCACCCAGATAGGCCAACTCGTCATCATACAAGAGGTCAGACAAGTGAAAATTATGGTCAGTGAAGAAAACTTTAAGCTCATCTCTCAATTTAAAAGAATGTGTCAATTCTTTGCCCCTTGATAACCAGCGGACTTCTGTATGCTGTTAAAACGTGACATGGTCACTGCCCATATCATTGCATAATGCAGAAAATACATGAGAGTTCAGGGGCCTTGCTTTAACAAAGTAACCATTTTCACTGTAGTGTCCAAAACGTCTTTCAAGTTGTCAGGCATTCCCTTAGCAGCAAGAGCCTCTCAGTGGATGCTGCAGTGTACCCAAGTGACGTTGGGAACAACTGCTTGCACGCGCGTTACCACTCCACTATGTCTCCTTGTCATGGCTTTTGCTCCATCAGTACAGATACCAACACATCTTGACCACCAAAGTCCATTTGATGTCACAGAGCTGTCCAGTACTTTAAAAATATCCTCTTATATTGTCCTGGTTTCCAGTGGTTTGCAGAAGAGGATGCCTTCATTAATTGACCCCCCATAAACGTAACGGACATATACCAGGAGCTGTGCCAGGCCCGCTACGTCTGTTGACTCATCCAGCTGTAACGCATATAATTCACTGGTTTGTATAAAACACAGTAATTGTTTCAAAGCATCTCCTGTCATGTCACTGATGCGTCGTGAAACAGTGTTGTTTGATGAAGGCATTGTCTGTGTCGTTTTTTTGGCTTCTTCCCCCAGCACTGTCCGTCGCCATATCCGCGGAAGCAGGAAGAGTTAAGTCCTCCACAATAGTATGGGGCTTGCCTGTCCTAGCCACTCGTTAGCTCACCATATAATACGCTCCTAGCACCTTCTTATTAATTGGTACTGTTGCTTTTATACATGTCTTACTACTCGAAAAGTCGTCTTTATTCTCGCTCAAAAAACTCCTGTGGCTTATTTTTCTAATTGTCATGTATCGTTTCTAAATGTCTGCGCTAGAGTGAAGGTTTCCCGCGAGAGAGTAACGGTTAATGTGATTGGATGTTAATTATTTGACTAGGCTACCTGTATTTGACATTGTGTTGTTATTTTGCTGAACACTAGAGGGTTTCATTTTCTTTTGGGCAGTGAAACAAGGCTACTCAGGCGAGAAACCAACCTCACCCAAATGTATAGCCACGTTGTAAAATATAAATGTACTGTTCGAAAATGTGAATTTATAATTATAATAAAATAAAAAAATGTGAATCACATTTTTATTTGGCGTACCCACGACGGCATTGCGCGTACCCCAGTTTGGGAATAACTGCCCTATCTCTTCAAATTGGGGCGGCAGGTAGCCTAGTGGTTAGAGCGTTGGGCCAGTAACCGAAAGGTTGCTAGATCGAATCTGTCGTTCTGCCCATGATACAAGGCAGTTAACCCACTGTTCCTAGGCCGTCATTGTAAATAAGAATTTCTTCTTAACTGACTTGCCTGGGTAAATTTTTGAAAATATATATACTTTTAGCGGGCCTTACCTTTGAAAGGTATCCGAGAGGAGGGCGATCATCAGGTTGACACACAGAATGGAGGACAGAGCCAGGAAGGTGCCACAGAGGAAGTGGGCCACGATAGAGTCCACTTCCACCATGGAATTAAACTCGTGCTCATCCACCAGAGTGATGCGGTACAGGCTGTAGAGCAGCTGTGGCACAGTCTGCATACTGGGTATTGTCGCCTGACCTGGGGAGGACAGTTCACACAGACTCAGACACTCAGATACTGTAAATATATTTCTTTATGTGTATTTTTTTAAATCATACTAGCACAGCTACAGTAGCGTATGCTATGCAATTTTGTGGGTATCTGTTTGATCAAATTGGGTTAACCTCTGAAATACAATCCAGAAGTCACGTGCATAAGGGACAAAGATCGCTGCATATAGGAAGAGGAAAGCTAGGACATCCCCCACAATCTTCCCCAGCATGACAATGAAAGGAATCATAACCCTGTATAAAATGAGGATGAAAGGTAATGTTGTGGATGATTCAAAGATCAGTATTATGTGTATTATATTATAGTATTATATTTGGTTACTTTATACTTGAAAATATCCAGACATGCTGTTTCAAAAAAGTATTCTATTTTGGACAGGAGGGCCATGACCATGTTGGGGCCTTTGAGCTCAAGTTCCTTTCTTGTCATGGCTACAGTGGGGACAATGTGGCGCCCCATTCATGTGTTGTTGTCGTGGAACCTGAGAACATCAGGTGTACCCATGAGGACACTGACCAGGTGTCACGATTATACCTGAGCTACCCCATGAACAATACCCATTGCTATGAGAACCTAACACCCGGTCCATGTGATCTGTTTAGCTATGTTTTTCCATTGTTTTGTTCCCTTCCCATGATCCATTGGGGACCAGGGAACGGTCTCGAATGGTGAAGTTCGGCAGTAAAGACTCATTCATCTCCACCAGCAGATTGGTGCTCTAAAACGAAGGGGCCGTGAGATCATGTAAAAAAAATGGGGCCAAAAAGAGGAATCTATTTAGTGGTTGCTGTGTGGACGCGTTTCATCCCCCGGAGCCAGAGGGAAATGATGACCACAGCAAAGAGGCGCAGGCTCTTGTCTCGCAGCCTGCCAGCAAGAAGATATCTGCCACATGGATCCCAAACACTGCCATCAGCAGAATGTACACCGGCCAATCAAAGATGTTCCTGTGACACAGCCAAAATCGATATCATCGCCTGCTTGCCAGCTAGGCCAGAGTTAAATCATATCCATATGACATGTATTGTGTATAAGACAAACACGTTCACCAGGGGTCTGGTAAGTAGTTTCCCTTCATGCAGCGGATGATCTTGATTTGCTCTTCCAATAAATGTTTTTCCTTTGGAGCAGGAAGACAAAAAAATGGCAAGAATATGTAACGTTGCACATTACATTCTCAATGGGATTATAGCCTGACAAAGGGCATACTACCAATAGGAGGACTCTCCTTAGATCTTAAGTAAGTTTCATTTGGGTAACTGTGTCAGCCTAGATCAGGTCTAGAGACTTCAGTAAGACGGTGTGTCTGTGTGTGTCTACTGGGTGAGAAAAGGTGCTGTGCGCCTCCCAAGTGAAACAGTAGTCTAAGGCGCTGCATCGAAGTGCTAGCTGTGCCACTAGAGAATCTGCGTTCGAGTCCAGGCTCTGTCGCAGCCGGCCGCGACTGAGAGATCCATGGGGCGGAGCACAATTGGCCCAGTGTTGTCCGGGTTAGGGGAGGGTTTGGCCGGCAGGGATGTCCTTGTCCCATCGCGCACTATTGACTCCTGTGGCGGGCCAGGCGCAGTGCACGCTGACACGGTTGCCAGGTGTACGGTGTTTCCTCCGACACATTGGTGCGGCTGGCTTACGGGTAAAGTGTGCATTGTGTCAAGAAACAGTGCGGCTTGGTTGGGTTGTGTTTCGGAGGACGTACGGCTCTCGACCTTCGCCTCTTCCGAGTCCGTACGGCGGTTGCAGCAATGAGACGAGACTGTAACTATCAATTGGATACCACGAAATTGGGGAGAAAAGGTGTAAAAAAAAGAATCAAATAAATTAACAAAATAAAAGATGCTGTACCTTGGGCCACATGAGGTGTGTGCAGCACAGGTCATCGTTGATCCGGCGTTCACACCACCGCTACCAGCTCCTCAGCTTCCTCCTGGAGCCTATCGTCTCCGCCACCTCCCGGCCCACCTCCACCACTGTCAGCCCCAGAGTCACCACCACCCCAAACAAACGCCACCAATCATGCAGGAAGATATATCTTTTTGTATTTCGATTTGTTTATTTGGATCCTCATTGGCTTTTACAATGGAGTCCACAATGACCTTATCAGTGACTTATGAGCAATCCAAGCATGTCCTAGCATGTCCTAGCATCTGTATGACCTGTAAAATAGTTGGGACCTTTGTATTCACCATTTTTTATCTAAGGATTGAGTGAATCTTAAAAAAATTATAAAAAAGAGTAAAGTTCCCTCTCTCCTTTACTTTCTCACCTCAGGGAAAACATACGGCTCCTTGTCTCGGATGACAGACACAGAGATGGCCACGGTTGTCCAGGAGACGATAAACAGGAGGTTGAGGAGTAGGAGTATCCAAGCCCCCAATCTACAGAGTCACTCGTTTACTATTCAGAGTGAAATACTGAGCCACCATTCAGTACTGGATTAACAGATCCCTTCAGCTATGTGTCTAACTGCATGAATGGTCAGGGCCGCTAGTGTATTTTATTTATGTGAGAGCAGGAGACTGGAGGGGGGCAAGAGGGGAGACCCATTTGGCACGAGCGACACACCTGCCACTCCCTTCTGGCAAAAGTCTCTCTCTCTCTCTCTCTCTCTCTCTCTCTCTCTCTCTCTCTCTCTCTCTCTCTCTCTCTCTCTCTCTCTCTCTCTCTCTCTTCTCTCTCTCTCTCTCTCTCTCTCTCTCTCTAAAAGTCTCTACCTCTCTCTCTCTCTCCCTCTCTCTCTCTCTCTCTCTCTCTCTCTCTCTGTCTCTCGCTGTCTCTCTCTCTCTTTCTCTCTCACTGATTAACTGACCTGCCTTATAGTTTCCACTTGACAGTGATGAGCTTTAGAACCACAGGGTGCATGATGAGATCCATCTTTCCCTGGTGCACTATGAACGGCAACTGTGGCGAGAGAGAGAGAGAGAACAACGTCTCAGAGAAAATTCATACAGCAATTATCATCAAATTAGTTGACTCACTTGACAAATTTGCCGCACACGTAGTCTTCCATTTGAGTTTTCATCCATTATCACTGCATTAGTCTGTTTAGCCTTAAAGAGGACATACTGGTGATCTAGGCTCACTGGCCACTCTCTCTGGAAGACAAGAAAAGAGAAATTAGAGATGACAAAAAGTTTAAAAAATTAAATAAATTAAAAAGATCCCCAAAGTCAAGATGAGATGTTTTTATTTTTTACTGTTTGAACAGGTTACCTTGTGAGCCCTGTGCTCACTGCTGCCTGGTCATCCGTTCAGTCACATGGAACTGGTTCATCACCAAATGAGCCTGACAAGACCAAAGAGAGCTAAACAAAGCTGTAGGATGACCACCTACAGAACCTACTAATTCACAACAACTAGCACATTGTCAGGCTTAACTATACAATTGGAGGTGTATACTGTGACTTATTGGGTCCGTGACCATCCAACCCTTATTTACCACTGAGGTCATCTTGTCAATCATGGCGGTGATGCAGAGATGACCATCAGAGTCCATCACCCCAGCATCTGACCCCGGGACCATTAGCGTCCGTGCAGCCTCAGTCCGGTCTGAATACACAGGAGCATCACAAAAGCAGTATGATCAGGTACAGTATAACTGTGTAATGTGCAATGTAGTTATTTGCAATGTGAGGTCGTGGGCACGTTTCCATCTACGGATGGACAATAAAGTTGTGTTTTATTCTATTCTAAAACAATGTATTTGAATGTGAAATTAACAGAATCAACAGTGCACACAGAGGCAAGTACAGATGTAGGATCTTCATTTGATCACTCTTTTGTTGCTGAGCTTTTTTCTACATGGCAGGAAATGAAAACTTGTAGTGTATTTTTGTTGTTGTTGTCATTTCCACTTTCAAATGAAAAACGTATCAACCCCTACAGAAATGTCCCTTCATTATAATCCACATAGTTATTCCCATTTCCTGTTGCTGCACGATTATTTTTCTGCTGTAGGAAACTGGCTCAAATTAAGATCCTTCGTCTGTAAGGGTAGCAGTACCTAGGTTGGCAGCCAATTGTAGAGGGGTTCTCTTTTTGTAGTCTTGTGCGGAGATGTCTGCCTCATTCTGCAGCAGTACCCTGAGTGCCCCCACTCTTAGCTGCGTAATGGAGAGGCGTCTGATGGTCCATGTTGGTCTTAGCACCAATGTCAGCTGAAGGGACGGGACATGCATATGTGAACTTCCGTACAATACACATTAAAAGTACTCACGCACATACACAAACAAGTGGCAAACACACGTTTGACCTCTGACCTTTCCTCTCCAACGGGAAGTGGATCATCTCCACATAGTCAAGAGCTGCAGCAATGTGCAGGGGCGTGACCCCGTAGGAGTCAGGACGCAGGACATCAGCCCCACATTCGACAACCTCGAGATCTACAACTAGGTAGAAAGAGCCCTGTTGAACACACACTGTCTGGAGGCCTTCCCTGAGAACGATCTGACACAACAGAAGGTATTTGAGTAATTTGATCACTGGTAAAGACTTAAGCAAGACAGTTTGTCCGAACCTGTCTGTTGGGTTGGGGTCGGCTCCATCTACGATCACATCATTCAGGTACTGAAGGTCCACCTATGAACAAACAGGATGAGTGACTGTACGAATCAGACCATATCTAATCTTAATCTATACCTTTAGCCCCAATTTACAATATAAAGGCGGAATGCCATCCACCCCTCACCTCGTCAGTGCCCTGATTGCTAGAAGCAAGATCTCTGAAATTGTTCAGCAGACTTTTATTGAGGTTGAAGCTTCTTTCTCCTCCATTTATGACGTCCTCATCCCAGACCAGGCCTTTGTACATGCTCTCAAATAATTCCCTTCTAAACAAAAAGGTTATCATACTGTCTGATATCATTCTGAGACCAGAGAGTGAGTGAAACGTCTTTGAAGTAAAGGGCTGAGATACAGTGGAATGAACTGCAGTTCAGGAAGTTGAATGGTTAAATGACTTGATTTTGGGTGCAGGGGTTATGAGGGTTAGAGTAGTTTAACTGAATTTTAAGTTATTCTGTGTGTCAGCGGTGTCGAGTGTCCACTGAAAGAGTGTTGAGTATTTGAAGTCCTATCTGAGTTTGGTGTGTCGTCTGCAATGGTACCTGTGGGTTTTCTCCTCACACACTGAAGGCAGGCTCGTTTCCGGCGGCTGCAGGTATAAGATGCTCGGCATTTGCCCTGACAGCACTCGACACCGATGTCTTAGAGATCTGAATTCCAACAACAGGCTGCCGTTCAGAATGCAGTGACACACATACAGTACATCACACTGCAGTACATCACACTGCGGTACATAGAACTGCGGTACATAGAACTGCATCATAGCATACTCAAATGACCAATCCTACATGTATCACCCAATAAAAGCAAGTATAGTAACACACCACTTTATAATCATATACAGTTTGGAACTGAGTAGCGATTGAAAATGTGTTGAGAAGAGGGCTTTGGATTACTCTAGAAAGAAATAAAAAATATCAACAAATAACCAGTTGTGGAAAAAGTACCCAATTGTCATACTTGACTAAAAGTAAAGATACCTTGAAAGAAAATGTGAACGTCATCCAGTATCATACGACTTGAGTAAAAGTATTTGGTCTGAAATATACTTATATAACTATCAAAAGTAAATGTAATTGCTAAAATATACTTAAGTATCAAAAGTAAAAGTATACATAATTAAACATTCCTTATATTAAGCAAATCACCACCATTTTTCAGACAACACCAAGGAGGTATGTTTAGTGAGCCCGCCAGATCAGAGGCAGTAGGAATGAGCAGGGATGATATTTTGATAAGTGTGTGAATTGGACCATTTTCCTTTCCTGCTAAGCATTCAAAATGTAATGAGTACTTTTGGGTGTCAGGGAAAATGTATGGAGTAAAAAGTACATTCATTTCTTTAGGAATGTAGTGAAGTAAAAGTAAAAGTTGCCAAAAATATAAATAGTAAAGTACAGATACCCCAAAAATGTAGTACTTTAACCTATTTTTACTTAAGCACTTTACACCACTGCAAATAACAACATTGAGAGGCTGATTGATTGAACTTCAAAGTGCTATTTTCTCCTCACCTGGTTGACCATTCCATCAGTCATCTTCATTTCCATGGCCGGGTTGTCATGGCCAGGGGCACTAACCTGGTTCATCTTCCTCATTCTGCTGTGTTCCAGGCCTCAAGGCCTCTCTGCAAACAACGAACCACACAGCATTAATATGACAACGACCAGCCTGCCAGCGTAGGTACAGTACCTCTGCAATGAGCGACTATTTCCAAACAAAGGCTTTCACTCAAAACACAGGCAGTTGGTAGATTCCGATAGATTCTGAACCTGCTAAAGCCTTGTGATCCACAGGGAAAAGGAGTGGATTGTTTGTTGTTAGGTCAAAGGAAAGTCTTCTACAGGCCTATTCACTGTTTCTCATTCAAGCTGTTTGTTTACTAGTGAGAAGTGTTCCCTGTCTGTAGTACTGTACTTGAACAATATGGTACATTCTGACCCATGTCTGACCCACGTGCATGTTTTGCAACAGCCTAAACAGCCTTTATGTCATAAAGTTGACAGGCAATTACACTGACAAAGCAATGGTCTTGTCTTCTAGTGTTTAACAGCATTGGAGTTTGTATTAACTGTTAAAAACTTCTCAGGGCTGCAATCCCGTTAACGGGATGTTATGACAACAGCCAGTGAAAGTGCATGGCGCCAAATTCAAAACAACATAATCTCATAATTAAAATTCCTCAAACAAACATGTATTTTATACCATTTTAAAGGTAATCTTGTTGTTAATCCCACCACAGTGTCCGATTTCAAATAGGCTTTACAGCGATAGCACCACAAACGATTATGTTAGGTGACCACCAACTCACAGAAAACCCCAACCATTTTTCCAGCCAAAGAGAGGAGTCACAAAAAGCACAAATAGAGATAAAGTTAATCGCTAACCTTTGATGATCTTCATCAGATGACACTCATAGGACTTCATGTTACACAATACATGTATGTTTTGTTTGATAAAGTTCATATTTATATTTAAAAAATCTAAGTTTACATTGGCGAGGTACGTTCACTAGTTCCAAAAACATCCAGTGATTTTGCATAGCCACATCAATTCAACAGAAATACTCATCATAACTGTAGATGAAAATACAAGTTATACACATGGAATTATAGATATGCCTCTCCTAAATGCAACCACCGTGTCAGATTTTAAAAAAACTTTACGGAAAAAGCAAACCATGCAATAATCTGAGACGGTGCTCAGAAAATAAATAAAATTATCCGCCATGTTGGAGTCAACAGAAATCAGAAATCACATTATAAATATTCCCTTACCTTTGATGATCTTCATCAGAATGCACTCCCAGGAATCCTAGTTCCACAATAAATGCTTGATTTGTTCGATAATGTCCATTAGTTATGTCCAACTACTTTTGTTAGGGCTTAGGTATACAAATCCAAACGCTCATGCAGGTCCATCTGAACGTCAGACGAAAACTTCAAAAAGTTATATTACAAGTCGAAGAAACTTGTCAAACTAAGTATAGAATCAATCTTTAGGGTGTTGTTACCATAAATCTTCAATAAACTTCCAACCTGAGAATTCCTTTGTCTGTAGAGAAGCCATGGAACGCAGGTCGCTATCATGTGAATTGCGCGTGACCAGCCCTTAGCTCTCTGCCAGACACCTGGCTCATTTAGCTCCCATTCAGCCCCACAACACAGTAGAAGACTCATTCAAGTTTCTAACTACGGTTGACATCTAGTGGAAGCCCTAGGAAGTGCAACTTCATCCATATCCCACTATGAATTCAATAGGGGCTGGGTTGAAAATCAACCAACCTCAGATTTCTCACTTCCTGTTTGGATTTCTTCTCAGGTTTTTGCCTGCCATGTGAGTTCTGTTATACTCACAGACATCATTCAAACAGTTTTAGAAACTTCAGATTGTTTTCTATCCAATATTAATAATACTATGCATATATTAGCAACTAGGACTGAGGAGCAGGCCGTTTACTCTGGGCTCCTCTGGGCACCTTTCATCCAAGCCACTCAATACTTCCCCTGCAGCCATAAGATGTTTTTTAAGGTGTTGAAGAAACTGTGTGCATGTTTATGGCTTCTTATCAGCTGATGTGTGCTCAGTGCAGATGCATTTTGGCTTGTTAAGGTACATATAATCACCAAGTATGCAAGTAATCATCTATGCATAGTCACTTTAACTATACCTACATGTACATATTACCTCAATTACCTTGACACCGCCGCCCCCGCACATTGACTCTGTACCGGCATGAAACTGGTTGTTTGTCAAGAGCGGGGCCCACATATGTGTCAAATCAAATGTTGTATTCTGGGCACGTGACAAATAAACTTTGATTTGATTTGACACACATGTGGCCCCGCTGTTGACAAACAACCAGTTTCATGCCTAGACATACAGTGCCTTGCGAAAGTATTCGGCCCCCTTGAACTTTGCGACCTTTTGCCACATTTCAGTCTTCAAACATAAAGATATAAAACTGTATTTTTTTGTGAAGAATCAACAACAAGTGGGACACAATCATGAAGTGGAACGACATTTATTGGATATTTCAAACTTTTTTAACAAATCAAAAACTGACAAATTGGGCGTGCTAAATTATTCAGCCCCCTTAAGTTAATACTTTGTAGCACCACCTTTTGCTGCGATTACAGCTGTAAGTCACTTGGGGTATGTCTCTATCAGTTTTGCACATCGAGAGACTGACATTTTTTCCCATTCCTCCTTGCAAAACAGCTCGAGCTCAGTGAGGTTGGATGGAGAGCATTTGTGAACAGCAGTTTTCAGTTCTTTCCACAGATTCTCGATTGGATTCAGGTCTGGACTTTGACTTGGCCATTCTAACACCTGGATATGTTTATTTTTGAACCATTCCATTGTAGATTTTGCTTTATGTTTTGGATCATTGTCTTGTTGGAAGATAAATCTCCGCCCCAGTCTCAGGTCTTTTGCAGACTCCATCAGGTTTTCTTCCAGAATGGTCCTGTATTTGGCTCCATCCATCTTCCCATCAATTTTAACCATCTTCCCTGTCCCTGCTGAAGAAAAGCAGGCCCAAACCATGATGCTGCCACCACCATGTTTGACAGTGGGGATGGTGTGTTCAGCTGTGTTGCTTTTACGCCAAACATAACGTTTTGCATTGTTGCCAAAAAGTTCAATTTTGGTTTCATCTGACCAGAGCACCTTCTTCCACATGTTTGGTGTGTCTCCCAGGTGGCTTGTGGCAAACTTTAAACAACACTTTTTATGGATATCTTTAAGAAATGGCTTTCTTCTTGCCACTCTTCCATAAAGGCCAGATTTGTGCAATATACGACTGATTGTTGTCCTATGGACAGAGTCTCCCACCTCAGCTGTAGATCTCTGCAGTTCATCCAGAGTGATCATGGGCCTCTTGGCTGCATCTCTGATCAGTCTTCTCCTTGTATGAGCTGAAAGTTTAGAGGGACGGCCAGGTCTTGGTAGATTTGCAATGGTCTGATACTCCTTCCACTTCAATATTATCGCTTGCACAGTGCTCCTTGGGATCTTTAAAGCTTGGGAAATCTTTTTGTATCCAAATCCGGCTTTAAACTTCTTCACAACAGTATCTCGGACCTGCCTGGTGTGTTCCTTGTTCTTCATGATGCTCTCTGCGCTTTTAACGGACCTCTGAGACTATCACAGTGAAGGTGCATTTATACGGAGACTTGATTACACACAGGTGGATTGTATTTATCATCATTAGTCATTTAGGTCAACATTGGATCATTCAGAGATCCTCACTGAACTTCTGGAGAGAGTTTGCTGCACTGAAAGTAAAGGGGCTGAATAATTTTGCACGCCCAATTTTTCTGTTTTTGATTTGTTAAAAAAGTTTGAAATATCCAATAAATGTCGTTCCACTTCATGATTGTGTCCCACTTGTTGTTGATTCTTCACAAAAAAATACAGTTTTATATCTTTATGTTTGAAGCCTGAAATGTGGCAAAAGGTCGCAAAGTTCAAGGGGGCCGAATACTTTCGCAAGGCACTGTAGGATTCCAATGGTGTTTTCATATCTATTTTTATCTCAGAAAAAGCCTCCAAAATGACAACACCATGACTTGGCCACATGCAGCGACAGCTCAGAGCTGTCATTGATTGACAGGACGTGGTCGCCATAACAATGTGATTGACAGGTGCCTCAATGACTACAGGCCATTGAGTAACAATAAGACTGAAAGAGCGGTCATCTGTAACTCAGATGATAGAGCATGGTATTTGCAACACCAGGATAGTGGGTTCAAATCCCGGGACCACTGGTACGTGAAATGTATGCACACATGACTGTATGTCAATTTGGATAAAAGCGTTTGCTAAATGGCATCTATTATATAAACACAGAAATAATTGCGTTCTTATAACAAGGTTGTGATGTACAGTGCAATGACCGCAGAGACACCCTTTGACAAGAATAAAAAAAGAACGTGTTGTCCAGTTAAAGTTGGATAAAAGTTCTGTCTTCCGACAATGTGACTGAAGGCAATGAGGTCACTGCTTGAGAGTTTGTGATAGGTCAGGGAAAAACCTTACTGAGTCTTTAAAAAACACATGATTGATTTTGCATTCTAATCCTTGGTACGGATTCCTGAGTGGCAGCATGCCTTCCTGAGGTCATAGAGTCAACCAAACCAGCGGTTGCCCATACACTCCATGTTCCACTCCACAAGACAGATCCAGCACCACTCAAACTTACACTGGGCAGGGGGGCACACCATGTGCATACAGACCCCTGGGACCACAGTATAGAAACACAACATTACAGACAGGCAAGAAAGAGAAATCTATTATATAGTGAGAATGAGAAAAAAATGTAGATATATAACCTAATGTGTATGTATTGGAACAAGGATCAGAGAATGGATGGAGAGAGATGGAGTGATGGAGAAACAAAGTGCCTTTACCACTCTTCTCCACAGGGACCTTGCAATGTGGACATGGGCTTCTATAGTCTCATCTATAGTCTCCTGGGAGGCATGCTCCCACTGAGCCTGAAAAGCTGTTATTTTCCTGGCACTACACTCCCAGAGCCCTCAACTCCTCCCTGTAGGCTGTCTCGTCATTGTTGGTAATCAAGCCCACTACTGTTGTGTCGTCTGCAAACTTGATGATTGAGTTGGAGGCGTGCTTGGCCACGCAGTTCTGGGTGAACAGGGAGTACAGGAGGGGGCTGAGCACACACCCCTGTGGGGCCCTAGTGTTGAGGATCAGCGGAGTGGAGGTGTGCGGAGTGGAAGTCCAGGATACAGTTGCACAGGGCGGAGTTCAGACCCAGGGCCACACTTGTAATACAAGCCATGACGAGTGTGTTTCAGAGTGTTCCCTCATCAGTGTTGAGATACTAATGCTGGTTATGTCACAGTAGGGGGGCAGCAGAGACAGCAGTGCATCAGTGAGCAGCACATAGCTGATTGGCTCAGTTACCTGCAGAGCTCCTCCTGTGACAGGTGCTGACCTCACACCACATTCCCCCTCATGGAACCACTCCTTACAGTCACAGCAGAACACAAACTGCAAGGAGACACACAACACCTTGCCTGAATAATATTATCAATTTATTCGCACTGAAAACCTGAACTGGGATCCATCTTAAAAGTCTATAGTGGCTCCCTTTCCTTTCCAATGGATGTCAGCCATTCATTTGCATTCATCAGTCAAGTTCCATCACTTCACTGCAGATGAGGGAAATGAGTCGTGGAGAGGAAGCCATCTTTGCCTATTGAGATGCACCCCTGGTTTCAAGGCATAATGACCGGCTGAATCTTCTCCCACAGGTTGTATACAAGTTCCTAAGATAGACACTGGGTGGTGCTATCTCTCTATCCTCCCCCACTAGCAGCAACCCAACCTGCATGTGAAAGTCTAGAAGATGCTTTGTATTTTTAGCTCGACTGCATCTTTTGGAGCGCAACAGTGATTTTGCTTTTGTTGTTGTTTTTTCCTTATATTATCAGCTGTTTTTAAGTGTGACAGATAGCAGCTCTCCTCTCAGGGTCTGGGTGACAAAAGCCACTTCGTTTCCAAACTCCTGCATGGCGCCGCCTGTGATGAGACGAGGGGCGCTTCTGACAGGCTCTTTCTTCCTCCCCCTCCCCCTTTCTTTCCCAGTCTTCCCTCAGATGAGCCTCCATCACCGTCTTCGGCAGAAAACTCTGAACAGTCACTTCATCAAACCCCCAAGCTTGTCAAAGACAGACAGCGATGTGCAGCTCTGCCCAAATGTGGGACTCTCAGGACTCAACACTATACTGAACTGTAGCACATTGACCTGATTGTCTGTGAAGTACTTTTTAATGCCCTACTGCAACATTCACAGTAGCTTGTCTTTTTACCTTTATTTAACTAGGCAAGTCAGTTAAGAACAAATTCTTATTTTCAATGACGGCCTAGGAACAGTGGGTTAACTTGTCAGCTTGGGGATTCAAACTTGCAACCTTTCGGTTACTAGCCCAACGCTCTAACCACTAGGCTACCCTGCCACCACTAGGCTACCCTGCCGTCTTAAGTCTCACTTCAGCAGAAGCGTCATATCACTATAACAAACTCAAATTGAAAACTGTTTGACGGCTAGAGCCTATCTACAAAAGCCTATGACCAGGGTTCCGTTTTTCCTGATCAGGTCACTTGGTCAGCAAAAAAAAAAAAAAAAGTATTTTTCTAGCTAAGTTTGGTTGGGTGGAGGGTGAGGGTGGGGGTGGGGGTGAGGTTTGAGGGTTGCGTTGAGGGGTTGAGGGCTGGCCAATGGGTGGGTTGCACGGCTGGTACAGAGACAGAGCTGCCCAATGGAGTGTGGAAGACACATGAGTGGGTGTAGCAAGGGATACAGAAGGGCTCCGGTGGCTGATAAACCCATTTCCCCTCGCCTCCCTCCACCGAGCAACACAACGGATCACAGTACCCCAGACAGCACCCTCAGAGGGCAAACATACACACATACACTGACACAAAAAAATACATGGTCACATTAACACATAGAAACACTAACAGGCCCTCACGCACCCGACCATTGGCCAGCTGGGTGTTTAGCCTTTGGTGATTGGAACACCCACCCACCTGTCCAGACAGACAGACAGACAGACAGACAGACAGACAGACAGACAGACATAGTTTTATAGGTTCAGTACACTGCAGAGTCTGTCTCAGTACAGAAGCATGAAGGTTTGAACTAAGTGTGACAGCAGCAGCGCGAACTCATCTAAATGAGTGCATTCTAGTGAAGCTAAAAGAAGAGCTCTGTGAGAGAGCTTACTGATGAAGTGCCAAAGACGTCCCCCTTCTGCCCTCCCTGACACCCTTCCTCTCTCTACATCTCCCTCTTCATCCCCCTCTCTCTCTCATAAGAAGAAAGCCTCTGACTCTCAGACAGTCATGTCACTTCAGACACAAGACATAAAGACGCTCTCTTGCTGTACATCTGCTAACGAAAATGACACCGACACACAAAAGACTCAAGGGAATATTGCATGGTTATCTCTCGAACAGAAACAGACACACACACACACACACATACAAACACACAGTACATGATCACCCACACACACCCTGCAGTTCACCCTATCCAACCCTAAAGACCTCCCCTGACTGAGTTCAGATTCTGTGCTAGGGCCTGTCCCCCGGCTAATTGCAACCGAGAGCCGGCTGGTGGACGAGACGAGGACCTGCACGACCAGAGAGACAACCAGTCCTATTCCATGTTTACAGGTCACCTCCCCTGACCACAGTTTCTATTGGCGCTTACGGATGCAGCCTGGTCCGCCAGAGCCTATCTGAGTTGTACTTCCTGCCAGAGCCTATCTGAGCTGTACTTCCTGCCAGAGCCTATCTGAGCTGTACTTCCTGCCAGAGCCTATCTGAGTTGTACTTCCTGCCAGAGCCTATCTGAGTTGTACTTCCTGCCAGAGCCTATCTGAGTTGTACTTCCTGCCAGAGCCTATCTGAGTTGTACTTCCTGCCAGAGCCTATCTGATCTGTACTTCCTGCCAGAGCCTATCTGAGTTGTACTTCTTGCCAGAGCCTATCTGAGTTGTACTTTCTGCCAGAGCCTATCTGAGTTGTACTTCCTGCCAGAGCTGCAGCAGGGGGCTCCTAAAGCCAGCTCACAAACACTAGCAGGGAGGACATAAAATGGACAGGGAGGGGGGCGAAATTGATTGATGTATGTGGAGTCTGTGAGAGAAGCCAGCTCACCAATATCCTACTGTCTTGAGCACATCAACCCCCCCCCCCCCCCCCCCCTCCCCGAAAGAGGACTGCATCACTGGGAGTGTTAAAGTGACAGGACTCCCCTCTTATAGTAGCAGCCTGCCACCTACCTATAAAGGGTTTATCTGCTTCCCCCAGACTTCTGGATGGACTGTGCCATCACAAACACACACACACACACACACACACACACACACACACACACACACACACACACACACACACACACACACAGGCACAAACTCCTTCTTTCTATCTCTTTCTCTCTTTTTAAAACAGCAGTCTTGAGTGACGTATATCTCTTTGAAGGCAAGGAGACTCCTGTGGCTCCAATAAAATAACCTTGTTTCCATTAGTGAAGCCAGAGAGAGACAGAGAAAGGAAAAAGTGTGTGAGAGAAATGTAATGATGATGTTGATGTTTGCAAACATGCAATCAGCCAGCCCTAATGAATGGTGAACTACATCCTAATCTTTAATCGACTGGCTAATTACAGAACATCATGCAAATTGTGTCATAATTACATCTTAATTGTACTATGATTGCATTTGCGTGATGGAGGGCAGGGAGGGCGTTGCTGATGGAAACACCAATCCGAGAAGAGATGAGGAGGGGCCAAGGGTCAAGGTATCCAATCTAAATGAAGGGCAGTGAACAATAGATCCAGTGTCTTTTCATGTGTTGTGTGCTTGCGCGTGTGTGTGCCGCTCCCTGCATCCCAAACCGTTGCTGATCAGACACTGGATCATCCTTCTGTCGTCCTCAGGCAGCAGGCCTGCTCCACAGAGGGCTGGACACAACACTCCTCCCATCTAGACACAACACTCCTCCCATCTAGACACAACACTCCTCCCATCTGGACACAACACTCCTCCCATCTGGACACAACACTCCTCCCATCTAGACACAACACTCCTCCCATCTGGACACAACACTCCTCCCATCTAGACACATCACTCCTCCCATCTGGACACAACCCTCCTCCCATCTGGAGTAGGCACTCCTCCGCTGCATACCGCTGGTACCGCTTCTGCTGACACAGAGAGAGATTCCGTAGTTACTTCATTAGTTATTTATGGATTTCCGCTTTGGCAATATGGCATTTCATGTCTTTATTAAGTATTTAAATGAGAGAAAGATATAAGAAGAGAGAGAGAGAGAAAGAGAGAGAGAGAGAGAGAGAGAGAGCGAGAATGAGAGGAAGGAAGAAAGAAAGAGCAAAAGAGAGGTGCATTCATGCACAAGCACATACACATTATACAGTTCAGACACACAACCACAGACACACACACAGCATTATGACCAGACACATATTCATGCTAATTATTTCTGTGACAAAGGCTAATTGCCTTCATTAATGCATGCCTCAATCACATATCTGCATAAACGGCCAGCTCTGGGAGGGGCTTTTAACCATCCAGTTCACACAACTTAAAGGGATAATTCAAGAATTTTTAAATGAAGCCCTTTATCTACTTCCCAAGAGACAAATTAACCTGTGGATACCATTTGTATGTCTGCATGCATTTTGAAGAAAAGTGCAACTAGTGTTAGCACAATTGCTAACTAGTGTAAGCACAATGACTGGAATTCTATGGTAACTGCTAGCATGCTAGTAGATGTCATAGACTGAGAGTCATTTCGGTAGGTCTCGTGAACCTACCTCTAAATTCCTCCATACTGGATGCAGAGACATAAAAATGCTATCCATGTGTTAATTTGTCTCTCGGGAAGTATAAAGAGCTTCATTGCAAAAATCCAGAAGTATCCCTTTAAGCTTACAAAATGTAGCATTTTACTGAGTGATGGAGCCACAGGGCACCCTTAGAGTTGATTAAGAATTCAGATTTAGAATTCAAAGCCATGCCAATGACTCATGCAATAGAAGCATTGCTTCATTAGTTCATTATGGAAAACGTGCTAATGCTATGTTGGAGTTAATTGAAATAATGTTGAAGAAAGTGTGTTTGCCTGAAGAGTGTCAGGAGTGAATGGCAGAAAATAGAAAAACAGTCATTTTTATGGTCATTTTTATTGGTGAGATATTCTTTTCATCATCGCTATGCAAACAAGGCTGATTTCAAATCTGGACCTCGAAGCCAGTTCCACTCCTTTTTTCCCCCCATCCTTCCCCTCTAATCAAGGACTGATTTAGACCTGGGACACCAGGTCTATCAAGTAGAACAGAAAGAAACATCAGCTATGGACCTCGTACGGTAAGATTTGGGTAAGATTTGAACGCCCCTGGTATTGGGGGTGAATAAAGTGTATTGAGCGGTAGAAAAAAAGGGGGAGAGAGAGAGATTGATCATCGTCAATGAGCAAAACAAATACTGTCATTTGTGCCACACACAACGCAGACACCCACACACTCATTGGGAAAAGGCGCAGTGTATAACTCCAACTGTGAGAGAAAAGGACCCTCATCACAGCCCAGAAATTCCCACGAGAAGCAGTATTATGGAACATCAATGGGATACTGTGTCATAAAGGTCCTCCATTTTATCTGACTGGATCACCTTGAAATCTACAAAGGATAATCACACGCAGCAAATGGACTGTGACAGAGGTGTGTGTATGTCTGTGTGACCAACCAGGTGTGTGGGGTCCTCTGTCCTCTTTTAACAAGCTGGGTATAATTATGTGGTCCCCTTCACAGATAAATTGTGTGATTTGGACCAAAATATTCTCCTGGGAACCACACAGCCAGGGGTGGAGCTTCACCATGGCTGCCAATGAGAGGGGCCCCCAAGAACGTTTGTCATATTGCAAAAAAATAGTCACAAGCAGAATAAATGATATTATGAATTTGTTGTTGTTGATTGCTATATTTAGTTTTGAAAATAGGTATTTTGGCATTGATAAGTCATTTATATCTGCATTAATTTAACACTAGAAAAGCCTGGCGTCGACAGAGCCAATGATGAGTCTTTTGGATGTCAACATTCAAACAGTCTAATAAATACATTTCATTATGCAAACCCCAAAATAATAATTCAGTTGTGTTGATGAAGGTGTTAAGTAACATTAGAATAAAAAAAAGGAAAATGTATGTTAAAGAACACGATTTCATTCGTTTATGGAACTGTAGGCTATATGAACAAATGAAAAACCACTAAAACACCACAATTGAAGTGTTCAAATCCATTAAACAAACACCATTACAAAGATAATTCATTATAAAGGAGTTTTAAAGGTAGGTCTTAAAGAATTATGAATTTAAGAAAATGCATTTCAAAAGAACAGAATGGCATATTCTTTTGTTTAAATATACAGTATTACTGTGCTTTGAGTGTTGAGAGTGCAGGTGCAGGGAACGCAAGGACTTGTGATAATTCTGGCAAAAAGTTCTAGGTTATATTAGGCTAAATTATAGAGCTCAAGGGGTCATTTTTAAGAGCTGTTTGTCAAGGATAGGTGATTTGGAGCAGCAGGTAAGCCTAGTGGTTAGAGCGTTGGGCCAGTAACCGAAAGGTTGCTGGATTGAATCCCTGAGCTGACAAGGTAAAAATCTGTCGTTCTGCCCCTGAACAAGGCAGTTAACCCACTGTTCTCCGGTAGACTGTGATTGTAAATACTGACTTGCCTAGTTAAAAAAATATATAAATTATAATTGGAAAACACAGAATCAGCTTTTTCTGAT
This sequence comes from Oncorhynchus mykiss, assembly GCF_057628025.1. Taxonomy (NCBI): domain Eukaryota; kingdom Metazoa; phylum Chordata; class Actinopteri; order Salmoniformes; family Salmonidae; genus Oncorhynchus; species Oncorhynchus mykiss. The sequence continues at coordinate 7,653,312 of NC_143044.1, forward strand.
ACTATAAAGATATCAAAATATTTCTTTCTATGGAAGAGAAACGTGTGATTCTTTTTGGCGTCGCTTCCTTGCCTCTGTGTCAATTCCTACCTGCGCTGTTCATCATTTTCTTCATATAGGCCTGCAATTTAACAATCAATTCATTTTCTCAACCATTAGACTACTGTCAATTTAATTTTGTCTTTAGGCTAACTCTACTATTAGCCTAAACATCAGCAGCGCGCAGACAGAGCAGTCTTTCAGCTGTCTGAAGTTGATTAAAACTTGAAGCGCCTCTTTTGCCATGCTCTTCTTTTTGTTGAATAAGAAATTACGGAGGACAGGAAACGGTGCCCACATGAAGGTTAGGAAAGTGGCATTCTGATTTGCCCATGTCTTGGGAGCTGTCCAGAGGGAGACAGTGCTGAAATATTTTTAGAAAATCCTTTTCATGAATCCTAGATGAATCCTGTTCAATTTGTACCTTTATAGCCTAATGTTGCAGGCAAACACACTTTCTTCAACATTATTTCAATTAACTCCAACATAGCATTAGCACGTTTTCCATAATGAACTAATGAAGCAATGAAACAATGCTTCTATTGCATGAGTCATTGGCATGGCTTTGAATTCTAAATCTGAATACTTAATCAACTCTAAGGGAGCCCTATTCAACTATTGCTGTACACATACTATTCTATCCACGTATTCTTCAGATATACTATATATTCTATCCACATACTGTCCATAATGTCTATACATCCCATCTCACATACATACATATATACACAGTACCAGTCAAAAATTTGGACACACCTACTCATTCAAGGGTTTTTCTTTATTTTGAATATTTTCTACATAATAGAAGAATAACAAAGGCATCAAAACTATGAAATAACACATATGGAATCATGTAGTAAAAAAGTGTTAACAAATCAAAATATATTTTATATTTGAGATTCTTCAAAGCAGCTGCCTTGACGACAGCTTTGCACACTCTTGGCATTCTCTCAACCAGCTTCATGAGGTAGTCACCTGGAACAGATTTAAATTAACAGCTGTGCCTTGTTAAAGGTTCATTTGTATAATTTCTTTCCTTCTTCATGCGTTTGAGCCAATCAGCTGTGTTGTGACAAGGTAGGGGTGGTATACAGAAGATAGCCCTATTTGGTAAAAGACCATGTCCATATTATGGCAAGAACAACTCAAATAAGCAAAGAGAAACGACAGTACATCATTACTTTAAGACATGAATGGTAGAGAAAACTTGCTTAAATCATTGGAAAATTATATTAAAAACAATATTCTCTGTACATGTTCAACTTGGAAAATCAAGTAGAGATTGCCCATACTGGGCACAATTTTACGCACAAAAGGGGGCCCCTGGCTATGCCTCCCACCCATGGGAGTGAAAGCTAAGCTCCGCCCCTGCAGACAGCAATTATCCCAGTGGAAATGATGATTACTCTCATTTGCGTCTGTTCACACACTCCTCCTATCATCATCCTTGTTCCACCCCCCCCCCCCCCCCCCATACACAGCCCACCTCTACACACACAAACTGCACAGCAACCCTATACAAACACAGAGGGAGCGCTATGCGGTGGGACAGAGTGCTGTTACACTGGCAGAAAGACTGTTCATGGAGAAAAACAGTAATGCTGCGGAGGGACAGAGAGATGGTTATAGACAGCATCTCTGGATTCAGTAAATGGGAAAAAGGTGACAGAAAGGTGTCCATTGCCACAGGTGTAAACGAAGCAAGCTCTGGGCCAAACTTTCAGCCCTGTGTTGTTTCTGAGCCAGACTCCTGCACATATCCCCTGATGATAGCGGTAGTCTGTCCTGCTCCTCTCTCTGTGATGTATCTGCACACTGTCAGCAAAATACTGCTGCCTATTTATGGCGAAGGCCCTTTCCAGCTGTGTGGTGGTCTCAAAGTCTCAAAGCAGGCCAGGGCAATTACGTTTCATCTCAGCCAAGGCTGGGCATTGCTGCTGATGGACTGTGACACAGAGTCGTCGTGTGTGTGTGTGAGAGAGAGAGAGAGAGAGAGAGAGAGAGAAGGCATTTCTGTATCATGAGACCAAATGTGTGTGTCTATGTGTGTGAGAGTGTCTATGTTTGTGTGTGTTTGTGTGTGTGTAGCTGTGATGGCTACTCCATTCTCTCAATGTTGATTTCCTTCAGCACAGTGAACTCATTTCATTCCTGACCCCAGGAATGAGTATCAGCTCTGCAGTAGTTGATATCAGTGCTACAGTAGTTGATATCAGTGCTGCAGTAGTTGATATAAGTTCTGCAGTAGTTGATATCAGCTCTGCAGTAGTTGATATAAGTTCTGCAGTAGTTGACATCAGTGCTGCAGTAGTTGATATCAGTGTTGCAATAGTTGATATCAGTGCTACAGTAGTTGATATCAATGCTACAGTAGTTGATATCAGTGCTACAGTAGTTGATATAAGTTCTGCAGTAGTTGATATCAGTTCTGCAGTAGTTGATATCAGCTCTGCAGTAGTTGATATCAGTGCTTCAGTAGTTGATATCAGTGCTGCAGTAGTTGATATCAGTGCTGCAGTAGTTGATATCAGTGCTTCAGTAGTTGAAATCAGCTCTGCAGTAGTTGATATCAGCTCTGCAGTAGTTGATATCAGTGCTGCAGTAGTTGATATCAGCGCTGCAGTAGTTGATATCAGTGCTGCAGTAGTTGATATCAGTGCTGCAGTAGTTGATATCAGTTCTGCAGTAGTTGATATCAGTGCTGCAGTAGTTGATATCAGCTCTGCAGTAGTTGATATCAGTGCTGCAGTAGTTGATATCAGTGCTGCAGTAGTTGATATCAGTGCTTCAGTAGTTGATATCAGTTCTGCAGTAGTTGATATCAGCGCTGCAGTAGTTGATATCAGTGCTGCAGTAGTTGATATCAGTTCTGCAGTAGTTGATATCAGTTCTGCAGTAGTTGATATCAGTGCTTCAGTAGTTGATATCAGTGCTACAGTAGTTGATATCAGTGCTACAGTAGTGGATATCAGCGCTGCAGTAGTTGATATCAGTGCTGCAGTAGTTGATATCAGTTCTGCAGTAGTTGATATCAGTGCTACAGTAGTTGATATCAGTGCTGCAGTAGTTGATATCAGTGCTGCAGTAGTTGATATCAGTGCTGCAGTAGTTGATATCAGTGCTGCAGTAGTTGATATCAGTGCTGCAGTAGTTGATATCAGTGCTGCAGTAGTTGATATCAGCGCTGCAGTAGTTGATATCAGTGCTACAGTAGTTGATATCAGCGCTGCAGTAGTTGATATCAGTGCTGCAGTAGTTGATATCAGTGCTGCAGTAGTTGATATCAGTGCTTCAGTAGTTGATATCAGTGCTTCAGGAGTTGATATCAGTGCTGCAGTAGTTGATATCAGTGCTGCAGTAGTTGATATCAGTGGTGCAGTAGTTTATATCAGTGCTGCAGTAGTTGATATCAGTGCTGCAGTAGTTGATATCAGTGCTTCAGTAGTTGATATCAGTGCTGCAGTAGTTGATATCAGTGCTGCAGTAGCTGATATCAGTTCTGCAGTAGTTGATTCTCTGGGACTCTCATATCTGTGATGAGATGTATAGAATGGTACGGACAGTGAGATGAATGCCTTGGCTTCCTTGTCCTGTCAAAAGCATAGAAAACCCCCCAGCCAACAACATCATAGACAAGAAAAGCCCCTTGGCAAACAAGCAGCTCTTGTAAGCTCAGATTCCAGGCCAGATCCACACTAACCAAGATGCTGCACTAAAAGGACTTTTAAAATTGGATTTAATTAGACTTACCCTAGCCCAGGTCTGGGGACCCTAGGACAGAGTATGTACTAGGCCCATAGGAAACATGTGTACAATTACAGAGATCCTATTAGTCATAATATGGCATGTAAATTGTATCTGTCCAACCTTCAACTGTCCATGTTTCTCTCTAAGAAGCTGATCAGTGGAGCCTCCTGCACAGACACAGTTAGTTGTAGGAAGGGCCCTGTAGGCTCCAGCATGCTAATGTCGCTAATCTCTCCTGGGGTCTCCTACACCACATCTCTGCCGCCACTGTCTCACTGTGCTTATGCAAATCCATCCGACGAACGCTAATCACGTCTAGCCCGAGCTGGGAGGGAAGGTTCCGACGGGGGAATATGAAAAGGAGGAAGAAGAAAAAAAAACAGACACTGACTTTTGTCTAAATGTAATTAAAGATACAGATGGAGACAGCAACAGAGTGACATGATGTTGTCATGGTGATGTGTCAACAGAGGCGCATCCCTTGGTAAACTTGCAGAGGTATCAATCGAGTGACAGAGGGGGGTAGAGAGAAAGAGATTGACAGACAAAGTCAGACAGATAATAGGAGGAAGAGGGGAAGACAGAGAGAAAGGAAAATAAATAGAGTTGGGGTAGACAGACACAGAGAAATGGCGAGGGATTCTCTCATGTAGCTTCGCTCAGAACAAAAGACACAAGAGTAACTAAAGATCATGAGGTCACAGGTCAAATGAGGATTCTACACCTGGATGTGTGTTTTGCCGTTTCGCAAGGTGGTCCACCTCTCTGTGGAGTCCACTCTGCTGTTCAACCGAAAGGACAACCAGTTAAGAAGGAGATCCGTTTCTCTCAGTGTCAAATCAATTCACTCAGCGCTTCCTTAATGACTGTTGTTTAACCGTTGTGCTCAATAGTTCATTGATCCCTTCATAACAGTGTGAAAAATGGCCTTAAGACGTCCGTATTGAGTTTGTACGGCTAAAAGGAAAAGACGGGGTCAGAGGATGTGGAGGGGCTGGAATGGTTGGTTATCATCTGTACATGATGATAACCAGTAAAGCATAAATTGTCATTTGTAATATAAAAGAATGACACTTTGATAAGAGCAAGAGTATCACTTGGCTCTGATGTAGTTCTGAATAAAGCCATTGTAACCAGTTGCAATGCATTGTATAATCTCAAAGTAAAAAACCCTGCCCACACATTCCGTCTAACCGAGGTCATGTCTACACTTGACACTTATATGCGACTTCTAAAATCAAATCCAATTTTATTTGTCACATGCGCCGAAGGCAACCGGTGTAAATGCTTACTTACAAGCCCTAAACCAACAACGCAGTTCAGGAAATAGAATTGATCAAATATTTATTAAATAAACAAAAGTAAATAATAAACGAAAAAGTAACACAATAAAATTACATAACAATAACGACGCTGTATACAGGGGGTAACGTTACCGAGTCAATGTGCCCCCCCGCACATTGACTCGGTAACGTTACCCCCAGGTTAGTCGAGGTAATTTGTACATGCAGGAAGGGGTAAAGTTACTATGCATAGATAAACAGCAAGTAGCAGCAGTGTAAAAACAAAGGGGGGGGGGGGGGGGGGGGGGGTTCAATGTAAATAGTCTGGGTGGCCATTTGATTATTTAATAGTTCAGCAATCTTATAGCTTGGGGGTAGAAGCTGTTAAGGAGCCTTTTGGACCTAAACCTGGCACTCAGGTACCACAGAGAGAACAGTCTATGACTTGGGTGACTGGAGTTTTTGAAAAAAATGTGAGGCCTTCTGCTGACACCGCCTAATATATAGGTCCTGGATGGCAGGAAGTTTGGCCCCAGTGAGGTATTGGGCCACATGCACTACCCTCTGTAGCGCCTTACAGTCGGATGCCAAGCAGTTGCCATACGAGGCAGTGATGCAACCGGTCAAGATGCTCTCGATGGTGCAGCTGTAGAACTTTTTGAGGATCTGGGATCTGACTCATGCAAAATCTTGTTGTCGTGCCCTCTTCACGACTATCTTGGTGTGTTTGGACCATGATAGTTTGATGGTGATGTGGACACTAAGGAACTTGAAACTCTCGACCTGCTCCACTACAGACCCGGTCGATGTTAATGGGGGCCTGTTCGTCCCTCCTTTTCTTGCTCACATTGAGGGAGAGGTTGTTGTCCTGGCACCACACTGCCAGGTCTCTGACCTCCTCCCTATAGGCTGTCTCATCATTGTCGGTGATCAGGTCTACCACTGTTGTGTCATCAGCAAACTTAATGATGGTGTTGGAGTTGTGCTTGGCCACGTAGTCGTGGGTGAACAGGGAGTACAGGAGGGGACTTAACACGCACCCCTGAGGGGCCCCGGTGTTGAGGATAAGAGTGGCAGATGTGTTACCTACCCTTACCACTTGGGGGCGGCCGTCAGGAAGATCAGGATCCAGTTGCAGAGGGAGGTGTTTCGTCCCAGGGTCCTTAGCTTAGTGATGAGCTTTATGGGCACAATGATGTTGAACGCTGAGCTGTGGTCAATGAACAGCATTCTCACATAGGTGTTCCTTTTGTCCAGGTGGGAAAGGGCAGTGTGGAGTGCGATTGAGATTGATTCATCTGTGGATCTGTTGGGGCAGTGTGCGAATTGGAGTTGGTCTAGGGTTTCCGGGATGATGGTGTTGATGTGAGCCATGACCAGCCTTTCAAAGCACTTCATGGCTACCGACAAGAGTGCGACAGGGCGGTAGTCATTTAGGCAGGTTACCTTCACATTCTTGGGCACAGGGACTACGGTGGTCTGCTTGAAACATGTAGGTATTACAGACTCGGTCAGGGAGAGGTTGAAAATGTCAGTGAAGACACTTGCCAGTTGGTCCGCACATGCTCTGAGTACACGGCCTTGTAATCCGTCTGTCCCCACGGCCTTGTGTACGTTGACCTGTTTAAAGGTCTTGCTCACATCAGATACGGAGAACGTGATCACACAGTCATCCGGAGCAGCAGGTGCTCTCATGCATGCTTCAGTGTTGCTTGCCTCGAAGAAAACATAAAAGGCATTTAGCTCCTCTGGTCAGCTAGCATCACCGAGCAGCTCGTGGCTGGGTTTCCTTTTGTAGTCCGTAATAATTTTCAAGCCCTGCCACAACCGACGAGCCTGTGTAGTAGGATAAAATTTTAGCCCTGTATTGACCCTTCGCCTTTTTGATGGTTCGTCTGAGGGCATAGGGGGATTTCTTATAAACGTCCGGATTAGTGTCCCGTTCCTTGAAAGCAGCAGCTCTAGCCTTTAGCTTGGTGGGGATGTTGCCTGTAATCTATGGCTATATGGTTGGGATGTGAACGTACGGTCACTGTGGGGACTGAGGTGGTATACACCTCAATGCCATTGGATGAACCACAGAACATATTCCAGTCTGTGCTAGCAAAACAGCTCTGTAGAGTATCATCCGCGTCATCTGACCACTTCCGTATTGAGCGAGTCACTAATACTTCCTGCTTTAGTTTTTGCTTGTAAGCGAGAATCAGGAGGATAGAATTATGGTCAGGTTTGCCAAATGGAGGGCGAGGGAGAGCTTTGTATGTGTCTCTGTGTGTGGAGTAAAGGTGGTCTAGAGTTTTTTTTCCCTCTGGTTGCACATGTGACATGCTGGTAAAAATGAGGTAAAACGGATTTAAGTTAACCTGCATTAAAGAGCATTTTCTTGTTTGCTTATGGCCTTATACAGCTCGTTGAGTGCGGTCTCAGTGCCAGCATCTGTTTGTGGTGGTAAATAGACGGCTACCATTAAAATAGATGAAAACTCTCTTGGAAGATAGTGTGGGCTACAGCTTACCATGAGGTACTCTACCACAGGTGAGCAATACCTCAAGACCTCTGTCCTGCCGATGCACAGAAAACCCAACCCAGCTCTATATTATCCGTGTCGTTCAGCCACGACTCTGTTAAACCTAAGATATTACGTTTTCTAATGTTCCATTGGGAGGATAGTCTCCACCGTAGATCGAGTTTGTTTTCCAGTGATTGCATGTTGACCAATAAGAACTGATAGATGTGGTGATTTACTCACTCGCCTCCAAATCTTCACAAGGCACCCAGAAATTCTCCCTCTGTTTCTCCGCCTTTTCTTCACGTGAATAACAGGGATTTGGGTCTGGTCTCAGGAAAGCAGTATATCCTTCGCATAGGACTCATTAAAGAAAACATCTTTGTCCAGTTCGAGGTGAGTAATCACTGTTCTGATGCCCAGAAGCTCGTTTCGGTCATAAGAGACGGTAGAAGCAACTTTATGGACAAAATAAGTTACTTTTTTTTATATAACAAAATAGCACAGTTGGTTAGGAGCCTGTATAAAGGCAGCCATACCCTCGGGCGCCATTGTATCTACAATCAGAATACAAAGAACAAAGATTGCATTGAAAAGATGGGACACACAAAAGTTGCTTTGTGGTCGGATTGTGTTCAGGTCTGGTTGACAACTTCAGGAGGTGGTCAGGGATGCACTGAGTGCAGAATGCTCCTCAGTCTGGACTTAATCAGGCTAACAAAAGCGCATACAGTGGGCGACTTCATCAGCACTCCTCCCACAAGTCTCCAGAAAACTTGTGTTTTGGGACCGAGAGGCACCTTTCCATTAAAACGTTGGAGGAATACATTTCTAGCATGTGAGAAACGTGTTTGCTGGCCTCATAAATGCTAGCCATCTAGCTAATATTTAGAAAACAAAATACATTTCTTGGGCTAGAATTATGCTAATCCATTTGCAATCCCTTTAGCGTTGCTTGCTAGCTTGCTGGTTAGCTACAGAGGTTAGCTGGCTAGTTAGCTACAGTATTTAGCTACTGCCAACATTTGATGTTGTATTACTATCATATTTGGCCTATTCCACCTTTTGTAGAATTGTCACGACTTCCGCCGAAGTTGGCTCCCCTGCCTGTTCGGGCGGTGGTCGGCGGACATCGTCACCGTCCTACTAGCCGCTACCGATCCCTTTTTCGTTTGTCTGTTGGTTTTGTCTTATTATTTTCACCTGTGTGTATTTTAGTTTAATTAGCTTCCCTATATGTAGTAGGTTGTCCCGCCCTTGTTTTGTGCGGGATTGTTTTTTGTTACTCTGTTGGATTGTGGTTTTCATGTGTGTATTCTCCGGACTGTTTGGTCCTGGTTTTGGGCTGGTCTGTTCTGTTCTATGCGCCCTGTATGTTGGCATGACCGTTTTTTGGCCGGAGAATAAAATCACGATATACTGAACCCTGCTCTCTGCGCCTGATTCCAACCCACCACTCCTAATATCCCGTGACAGAATCCCGCACCAAAAAAATACATGGAATCAGCAGGAGCAGCCGCATCTCCTCTCCCATCGATGGAGGAGAGGGTTTCCATCATACCAGCGTTCTTCATAGGATTGGTTCGGCCATGGACCAAATGATGGAGAGGATGGATTGATGGGAGAGGAGTGGCCTTCCCACCTCATCTCCAGCACCCCCTCCTTCAGCACCTCCTGTTCCTGCTACCACATCTGGCTCCGGGGCTCTTCGGCTGACGCTCCCACGGGAGTATGATGGAACGGCGGCTGGGTGCCAGGGTTTCCTTCTCCAACTGGAACTGTACCTGGCTACCGTGCGTCCTGCTCCCTCCGGAGAGGAGAGTGTGAGCGCCCTCGTCTCCTGTTTGACTGGGCGAGCCCTCGAGTGGGCCAACAGAGTTCACCCGCTGATTCCGAGCTGTGTTTGACCATCCACCAGAGGGTCGGGCGGTGGGTGAATGGCTGTTCCACCTGCGTCAGGAGACGAGGAGCGTGCAGGACTTTGCCCTGGAGTTTAGGACCTTGGCCGCAGGGTGGAACGACAGGGCCCTGATAGATCATTTCCGATGCAGTCTCAGGGAGGACGTCCGCAGGCAGCTAGCATGTCGGGACACCACCCTCACACTGGATGAACTCATTGACTTGGCTATCCGTCTCGACAACCTGCTGGCTGCCCGCGGGCGTTCGGATCAGGTCCTGTCGTTTCCACTTCCCAGCCCTCCTGCCCCTATCCCGATGGAGTTAGGAGGGGCGGCTTCGAGGGGGACCGGAGGAGGAGTGTTCTCCTGCACCAGTTGTGGTCGGCGAGGGCACACGGCCGACCGGTGCTGGAGGAACTCGTCTGGGAGTCGGGAGGGCAGGCGGAGCACTACTCGATCACCCCTGTCGGTCATATGTATGTGTTAACTTCTTTCCCTGGGTTTTTTCCCTCTCTACAGCATAAGGCGCTAGTCGATTCAGGCGCAGCTGGGAATTTCATGGATCGTGGGCTCGCGTTAAGGCTAGGGATTCCCCTGGTGTTGTTAGACCTACCTTTCCCCGTGCACTCCTTAGATAGCTGACCATTAGGGTCAGGAGTAGTTAGGGAGGTTACGGTGCCGCTGGACATGGTAACGGAGGGTGATCATAAGGAGCAGATTAGTCTGTTCCTTATAGATTCACCTGCATTTCCAGTGGTGTTGGGAATTCCCTGGCTAGCTCAACACAACCCGGTAATTTCCTGGCGACAGGGGGCTCTTAAGGTGTGGTCAGAGCAGTGTTCAGGCAGGTGTATAGGAGTTGCCGTTGGTGCGATTACGGTGGAGAGTCCAGACCAGGTTTCCAACGTGCGCATTCCCTCTGAATATGCCGATTTGGCTATCGCCTTCAGTAAAAAGAGGGCGACCCAATTACCACCCCATCGTCGAGAGGACTGCGCGATAAACCTTCTGGAGAACGCTGCACTTCCTAGGAGTCACGTGTATCCATTGTCCCAGGAGGAGACAGTAGCGATGGAAACATATGTTGCTGAATCGCTGGGACAGGGGTACATTCGGCCCTCGGCATCACCCGTCTCCTCAAGCTTCTTTTTTGTGAAGAAGAAGGATGGAGGTCTGCGTCCGTGCATTGATTATAGAGGTCTAAATTCCATCACAGTGGGGTTTAGTTACCCACTACCTCTCATCGCTACGGCGGTGGAATCATTTCACGGGGCGTGCTTCTTCACAAAACTGGACCTGAGGAGTGCGTATAATCTGGTACGTATCCGGGGAGGAGATGCGTGGAAAACCGCATTTAGCACTACATCTGGTCATTATGAGTACCGTGTCATATGCCATATGGGTTGAAGAATGCTCCAGCCGTCTTCCAATCCTTCGTAGATGAGATTCTCCGAGACCTGCTCGGGCAGGGAGTGGTAGTGTACATCGATGACATCTTGATCTATTCTGCCACACGCGCAGCACATGTGTCTCTGGTGCCTAAGGTACTTGGGCGACTGCTGGAGCATGACCTGTATTGCAAGGCGGAGAAATGTGAGTTTTTCAAACAGTCCGTTTCCTTCCTGGGTTATCGTATTTCCACCTCCGGGGTGGTGATGGAGGATGACCGCATTACAGCGTGCGTAATTGGCAGACTCCGACCACGATGAAAGAAGTGCAGCGGTTTTTAGGGTTTGCCCATTACTACCGGAGGTTTATCCGGGGTTTTGGTCAGGTGGCTGCTCCCATCACCTCACTGCTGAAGGGAGGACCGGTGCGCTTGAATTGGTCAGCAGAGGCGGGCAGAGCTTTCAGTCGTTTGAAGGAGCTGTTCACCAATGCGCCCGTGTTGGCGCATCCGGACCCCTCTTTAGCGTTCATAGTGGAGGTGGACGCGTCCGAGGCGGGGGTCGGGGCCGTGCTGTCCCAGCGCTCGGGCGTGCCACCCAAGCTCCGCCCTTGTGCCTTCTTTTCGAGCAAGCTCGGTCCAGCGGAGCGAAACTATGACGTGGGGGACCGAGAGTTGTTAGCTGTAGTCAAGGCTCTGAAGGTGTTGAGACATTGGCTTGAGGGGGCGAAACACCCTTTTCTCATCTGGACTGACCATCGTAATCTCGAGTATATCCGGGCAGCGAGGCGACTAAATCCACGTCAGGCTAGATGGGCCATGTTTTTCACCAGGTTTCGGTTTACCATCTCATACCGGCCAGGCTCCCAAAACACCAAAGCCGACGAGCTGTTCCGCCTCTATGATACCGAGGAGCGGTCCGTTGAGCCAACTCCCATCATTCCACCTTCATGTCTCGTGGCACCGGTGGTATGGGAGGTGGACGCGAAGATAGAGAGGGCCTCACGGTTAGAGCCGGCCCCCCCTAACGGTCCGGGATAAACTGATCCGGTGGGCTCATACTCTCCCCTCCTCGGGTCATCCTGGCATCGAGAGGACAGTGTGGAGTCTTAGAGGGAGATACTGGTGGCCCACGCTGGCTAAGGACGTGAGATTTTATGTCTCCTCCTGCTCAGTGTGCGCTCAGAGCAAGGCTCCTCGGCACCTGCCTAGAGGGAAGTTACAACCCCTCCCCGTTCCACAACGGCCGTGGACACACTTATCGGTGGACTTTCTTACCGACCTTCCCCCGTCCCAGGGAAGTACTACGATCCTGGTCGTTGTGGATCGGTTTTCTAAGTCCTGTCGTTTCATCCCGTTGCCCGGTCTCCCTACGGCCCTGCAGACTGCGGAGGCCTTGTTTACCCATGTCTTCCGGCACTATGGGGTGCCTGAGGACATCGTTTCTGATCGGGGTCCCCAATTCACGTCCAGAGTGTGGAGGGCGTTTATGGAGAGACTGGGGGTCTCGGTCAGCTTAACCTCAGGTTTTCACCCCGAGAGTAATGGGCAGGTGGAGCGCGTAAACCAGGATGTGGGCAGGTTTCTGCAGTCCTATTGCCGGGACCGGCCTGGTGAGTGGGCACGGTATGTTCCTTGGGCTGAACTCGCTCAGAACTCCCTACGCCACTCCTCAACTAACTTGTCCCCTTTTGAGTGTGTGTTATGTTACCAGCTGGTCCTGGCCCCATGGCATCAGAGCCAGACCGAGGCTCCTGCGGTTGAGGAATGGGTACAGCGCTCCAAGGACACTACTCGCTAAGGTTAGCGGGAGAACGGCAGAAGAGGAGCGCTGACCAGCACCGCAGTGAGGCCCCCGTGTTTGCACCGGGGGACAGGGTCTGGCTCTCGACCCGAAACCTGCCCCTCCGCCTGCCCTGTCGGAAGCTGGTGCCGCAGTGTGTGGGGCCGTTCAAAGTCCTGAGGAGAATAAACGAGGTGTGTTACAGGTTACAACTTCCTAGGTATTACCGTATTAACCCCTCGTTTCATGTGTCTCTCCTCAGGCCGGTGGTGGCTGGTCCCCTGCAAGAAGGTGAGGTGCCTGAGGTCCCTCCGCCCCCTCTGGACATCGAGGGGTCCCCGGCGTACACTGTTCGTGGCATTCTGGATTTGAGACGCAGGGTGGGGGGCCTACAGTACCTCGTGGACTGGGAGGGGTACGGTCTGGAGGAGAGATGCTGGGTTCCGGTGGGGGACATTTTGGACCCTTCTCTCCTGAGAGATTTCCACCGCCTCCACCCGGATCGCCCGGCGCCTCGTCCTCCGGGTCGTCCTCGAGGCCGGTGGCGGCGCGCTACAGGAGCTGCGCGTCAGGGGAGAGGGTACTGTCACGACTTCCGCCGAAGTTGGCTCCCCTGCCTGTTCGGGCGGTGCTCTGCGGTCATCGTCACCGTCCTACTAGCCGCTACCGATCCCTTTTTCGTTTGTCTGTTGGTTTTGTCTTATTAGTTTCACCTGTGTGTATTTTAGTTTAATTAGCTTCCCTATATGTAGTAGGTTGTCCCGCCCTTGTTTTGTGCGGGATTGTTTTTTGTTACTCTGTTGGATTGTGGTTTTCATGTGTGTATTCTCCGGACTGTTTGGTCCTGGTTTTGGGCTGGTCTGTTCTAAGCGCCCTGTATGTTGGCGTGACCGTTTTTTGGCCTGAGAATAAAATCAAGATATACTGAACCCTGCTCTCTGCGCCTGATTCCAACCCACCACTCCTAGTATCCCGTGACAAGAATGCATACTGGCATTAGAATATAGCACGGGAACACATTTAAATGTAGGTGTCGACGCATAACGAGTTTGGAATTCCATGATCAGAACTCTATGATCAGAATACTAAAGCTGCATTAACTGTCGGCGCCGCCGCCTCGCTTCGCGTTCCTAGGAAACTATGCAGTTTTTTGTTTTTTTACGTGTTATTTCTTACATTAGTACCCCAGGTCATCTTAGGTTTCATTACATACAGTCGAGAAGAACTACTGAATATAAGATCAGCATCAACTCACCATCAGTACGACCAAGAATATGTTTTTCGCGACGCGGATCCTGTGTTCTGCCTTACAAACAGGACAACGGAGTGGATCCTATGCAGTGACCCAAAAAAACGACTCCGAAAGAGAGGGAAACGAGGCGGTCTTCTGGTCAGACTCCGGAGACGGGCACAGCGCGCACCACTCCCTAGCATTCTTCTTGCCAATGTCCAGTCTCTTGACAACAAGGTTGATGAAATCCGAGCAAGGGTAGCATTCCAGAGGGACATCAGAGACTGTAACGTTCTTTGCTTCACGGAAACGTGGCTTACTGGAGAGACGCTATCCGAAGTGGTGCAGCCAACAGGTTTCTCCACGCATCGCGCAGACAGGAAAAAACATCTTTCTGGTAAAAAGAGGGGCGGGGGCGTATGCCTTATGACTAACGTGACATGGTGCGATGAAAGAAACATACAGGAACTCAAATCCTTCTGTTCACCTGATTTAGAATTCCTCACAATCAAATGTAGACCGCATTATCTACCAAGAGAATTCTCTTCGATTATAATCACAGCCGTATATATCCCCCCCCAAGCAGACACATCGATGGCTCTGAACGAACTTTATTTAACTCTCTGCAAACTGGAAACAATTTATCCGGAGGCTGCATTCATTGTAGCTGGGGATTTTAACAAGGCTAATCTGAAAACAAGACTCCCCAAATTTTATCAGCATATCGATTGCGCAACCAGGGGAGGAAAGACCTTGGACCATTGTTACTCTAACTTCCGCGACGCATATAAGGCCCTGCCCCGCCCCCCTTTCGGAAAAGCTGACCACGACTCCATTTTGTTGATCCCTGCCTACAGACAGAAACTAAAACAAGAGGCTCCCACGCTGAGGTCTGTCCAACGCTGGTCCGACCAAGCTGACTCCACACTCCAAGACTGCTTCCATCACGTGGACTGGGAGATGTTTCGTATTGCGTCAGATAACAACATTGACGAATACGCTGATTCGGTGTGCGAGTTCATTAGAACGTGCGTTGAAGATGTCGTTCCCATAGCAACGATTAAAACATTCCCTAACCAGAAACCGTGGATTGATGGCAGCATTCGTGTGAAACTGAAAGCGCGAACCACTGCTTTTAATCAGGGCAAGGTGTCTGGTAACATGACCGAATACAAACAGTGCAGCTATTCCCTCCGCAAGGCTATCAAACAAGCTAAGCGCCAGTACAGAGACAAAGTAGAATCTCAATTCAACGGCTCAGACACAAGAGGCATGTGGCAGGGTCTACAGTCAATCACGGACTACAGGAAGAAACCCAGCCCAGTCACGGACCAGGATGTCTTGCTCCCAGGCAGACTAAATAACTTTTTTGCCCGCTTTGAGGACAATACAGTGCCACTGACACGGCCTGCAACGAAAACATGCGGTCTCTCCTTCACTGCAGCCGAGGTGAGTAAGACATTTAAACGTGTTAACCCTCGCAAGGCTGCAGGCCCAGATGGCATCCCCAGCCGCGCCCTCAGAGCATGCGCAGACCAGCTGGCCGGTGTGTTTACGGACATATTCAATCAATCCCTATACCAGTCTGCTGTTCCCACATGCTTCAAGAGGGCCACCATTGTTCCTGTTCCCAAGAAAGCTAAGGTAACTGAGCTAAATGACTACCGCCCCGTAGCACTCACATCCGTCATCATGAAGTGCTTTGAGAGACTAGTCAAGGACCATATCACCTCCACCCTACCTGACACCCTAGACCCACTCCAATTTGCTTACCGCCCAAATAGGTCCACAGACGATGCAATCTCAACCACACTGCACACTGCCCTAACCCATCTGGACAAGAGGAATACCTATGTGAGAATGCTGTTCATCGACTACAGCTCGGCATTCAACACCATAGTACCCTCCAAGCTCGTCATCAAGCTCGAGACCCTGGGTCTCGACCCCGCCCTGTGCAACTGGGTACTGGACTTCCTGACGGGCCGCCCCCAGGTGGTGAGGGTAGGCAACAACATCTCCTCCCCGCTGATCCTCAACACTGGGGCCCCACAAGGTTGCGTTCTGAGCCCTCTCCTGTACTCCCTGTTCACCCACGACTGCGTGGCCACGCACGCCTCCAACTCAATCATCAAGTTTGCGGACGACACAACAGTGGTAGGCTTGATTACCAACAACGATGAGACGGCCTACAGGGAGGAGGTGAGGGCCCTCGGAGTGTGGTGTCAGGAAAACAACCTCACACTCAACGTCAACAAAACTAAGGAGATGATTGTGGACTTCAGGAAACAGCAGAGGGAACACCCCCCTATCCACATCGATGGAACAGTAGTGGAGAGGGTAGCAAGTTTTAAGTTCCTCGGCATACACATCACAGACAAACTGAATTGGTCCACTCACACAGACAGCATCGTGAAGAAGGCGCAGCAGCGCCTCTTCAACCTCAGGAGGCTGAAGAAATTCGGCTTGTCACCAAAAGCACTCACAAACTTCTACAGATGCACAATCGAGAGCATCCTGGCGGGCTGTATCACCGCCTGGTATGGCAACTGCACCGCCCTCAACCGTAAGGCTCTCCAGAGGGTAGTGAGGTCTGCACAACGCATCACCGGGGGCAAACTACCTGCCCTCCAGGACACCTACACCACCCGATGTCACAGGAAGGCCATAAAGATCATCAAGGACATCAACCACCCGAGCCACTGCCTGTTCACCCCGCTATCATCCAGAAGGCGAGGTCAGTACAGGTGCATCAAAGCTGGGACCGAGAGACTGAAAAACAGCTTCTATCTCAAGGCCATCAGACTGTTAAACAGCCACCACTAACATTGAGTGGCTGCTGCCAACACACTGACACTGACTCAACTCCAGCCACTTTAATAATGGGAATTGATGGGAAATGATGTAAATATATCACTAGCCACTTTAAACAATGCTACCTTATATAAATGTTACTTACCCTACATTATTCATCTCATATGCATACGTATATACTGTACTCTATATCATCGACGGTATCCTTATGTAATACATGTATCACTAGCCACTTTATACTATACTATGCCACTTTGTTTACATACTCATCTCATTTGTACATACTGTACCCGATACCATCTACTGTACCTTGCCTATGCTGCTCTGTACCATCACTCATTCATATATCCTTATGTACATATTCTTTATCCCCTTACACTGTGTACAAGACAGTAGTTTTGGAATTGTTAGTTAGATTACTTGTTATTACTGCATTGTCGGAACTAGAAGCACAAGCATTTCGCTACACTCGCATTAACATCTGCTAACCATGTGTATGTGACAAATAAAATTTGATTTGATTTGATTTGATTTGATATAAAAGAGCTTCAGGGAAGAATGTTAGTTTCCTTGTTCCTGGTCTGTTACAGTACATATCATGTTTCATAACGTTTTTTTTTAGGCAATGATGGGTTTGCAGTGGCATCAGCCCTACTGGGTTGTGGTTGTTCTATCATCTACTGATGCACTGGGGATTCTCTTTGTGTTGTAACATATTATAACTGTATCAATACTGATGCAGTGCAATGTGGATGTTTTTGTGAATATAAGTCTATTGATCTGTCATCAGTTCTTCACTCTAAAATCAGGAGAGAGTAATACCAATCAATTTCTCTTGAGACATTCTGAACTCTAAAATGATTTTTAGTACAGCACAGCAATGTTCCCTCTAAGCACACGTGCAGCTCCCAGGGACTGCTGTGCAGAATAAATACCAGCATGAGACTTCACTCAAGTTTTCCCCGTTAATTAACGCTACCAACATTTCCCTCTACCGTGGGAATTGTGGGAATTGTGATAGACTTAATACTAGCCACTTTCAATGCTACATACTGAAACATAACTAAATATGCGAGAGGTTTTGCACAGCGCATCGGAGTAGGATTCTATCGCTACCGACAGGCACTAGCGGTTGCGAGTAGATGCGTTTGTTTTGAGATCAAAACGAGAGCTGTATGTAGTCACGTGTGCACATTTGTACATATTCGTTGCTAGTTATTGCGTTATTAGTTCAGTTATAGCTCATTTCTGGTCAGCAATGGGGGAGGGATTGCTTCCTACAAGAGCACAAAATGTGAACATTTTTAGACATCTTTGAAAAACGAGTCACCTAAATAGCTTTTTTTGTGGCTTAAAGGAGCAGTTCTGTGTTTTGAGAAAGGCTCCAAAAAGCATACATTTTTGTCTGATTCTCTGTAATAATACTAGTAATATTTTAAAGGGGTTTCTTGCATCAAACACATTACAACAACATTTTCAGTCACCTCCTTGTCTGAAGAACAAGTGGATAACAAGGTTAAACACATACACCAATGAACATCTTTTTTTCAGCTGAAAGACAATGACCTGTGATGTTGCACTTTTTAAGTCAATAAGTCATTGTTTGAGTCAATATATTTGGGCTTGAACCGGGTCCGCGTCTATACCGTGTGTTTTATGATAAAAAATGGCGTACATTTATATCTGACTATACGTGTCTTGCGTTGGATCGTTTTGTTTTATTTGGAACCACCTACTGAACATGTACATGTGCGGGCTCATTACTTCCCATTTACAACCTGGTGCTATGGCTTACTGCTATCTGTAATGCACTTAGTTCAATCTGGAGCTGTTGGGTGGGGTGAAATTGAAACGGCGAGTAGGAAAAGAGCGAATATTATTCTGATTAGCTACTGTCATTCACTTGGCAGCCTGTTAAGGCACACATATCAGGGGCTAGCTTCATGGCTAACATCACCTAGCTAACATTCGCTGGATAGCTAGCTAGTGACATCAAAAGTTGATAAAGGCTTGGATAGGTGAAATGTCAACACAGCTAGATACATCGTCGTTCCTGTAGACTTGTTGGGCATATACAGATATACAAGTTTGGCTGGCTGGCTAGCTATCTATAGTATAGGTAACTGTGCACTGAAGTACATCCATATGAAGTAGGTAAGTTAATATATAGGTCAATGAGTAAATCCCTGCTTTCCCAGTCCTAGCTAACGCTACGGTACCACCTTTTATGTTACCAAACACGAAGCTGTCTCCAAAATTGCAAGGTGTCTCTACAGTAATAAACTTAGCTGTCAAAGCGAGTGTGTGCTTGCTTGTCAGTGTGATACAAAATGCTGCAAAGTAATATCAAAACGTGCAAACTATAGTTCAGGTAAAGTTCAAAGGACAAAGCATAATGTTTTAATTAGCTAGCTAGCTAGCATGCTTTCAAAGATGAGAAATTGGGTGTCTATAGCTAGTGAAATTAGTTCTTCCCTAAAATGTTCACTTCTGTGTTTAGCAGTGACATTCTGTCCTATACAACAGGTAACAAATGTGAGAACTAATATTGTAGTTGCCTACCCATCACAGCCCCCCTCTGGCCACAGAAGTGAAACCATGGCCAGGCAGACACCTTCCTCTCCATAGAGAACGCTTGAGTATGTAATTGTATTTCATTGTCAAGTTCATAGAATGTAGGCTATACATTGATCCATGAGAGACAGACAATGTGACTATTCACTAACTCCAGCATTGTGTCTTGTTTCAGGAGTCAACAGACAACAACAATTCAGCCTCACTGAAGTTTGTCCAGAAAAATGCTGTGTACACATTCATTTGAGTAGCTTATTGTGAAGGTAGGCCTATGTCACTGTGAATAATATCATAACTCACACACGCCCAGAAAACTGAGAGAGGATTCTCTCTCTCCCCAAAAAATGCAAATCAGATCACCATCCATGATTGTCCAGCCCTGCTAAAATCCCTAAACCACCTAGGTGAAGTAGAGCGGAGATTCAGGACACAACAAGGCTGGATAATCTTGGGTGGCTTGGCCCGGGTGTAGAGGTACAAAGTGGGTAGGATCCGACAGCACTGTCTTGACTATATACAGAGAGAGAATCCCTCCCTGAGTCTTAGTTCTCTGAGCTAAACTAAAAACAGCAAAATGGTATTGTATGGAATGGATCCATGACCGACATAATGACTATTCAACAACCTACTTATGGGTTTCAAGTGTCTTACAGGACTGAGGACTCCCGGGCTGTGTGATGCAGACCAAGGACAGCGGCTGAGAAAGCAACAATATTGTGGATGAAATATACTGAACAAAAATATAAATGCAACATGTAAAGTGTTGTTCCCATGTTTCATGAGCTGAAATAAAAAATCCCAGAAATGTTCTATAGGCACAAAAAGCTTATTTCTCTCAAATGTTGTGCACAAATTTGGCAAATAAACGTTTAAAAAATTGAAAAGACTAATACATTAGCCCAACTTCAGGAGGTAGATGAGCACACATCCCTGGGGGCCCCCGTGTTGAGGGTCAGCGTGGCGGACGTGTTGTTGCCTACTCTCATCACCTGGGGTTGGCCTGTCAGGAAGTAAAGGATCCAGTTGCAAAGGAAGGTGTTCAGTCCCGAGCATGGTGACAAGCTTGGAGGGCACTATGGTGTTTAACGCTGAGCTGTAGTCGATGAACAGCATTCTCACATACGCATTCCTCTTGTCCAGGTGGGAGAGGGCAGTGTGGAGTTCAATTGAGATTGCATCGTCTATAGATCTGTTGTGTCGGTTTGCAAACTGGAGTGGGTCCAGGGTGTCTGGGACGATGGAGGGATGTGTGCTTTTCAAAGCACTTCATGATTAGAGATGTTAATCATTGTGGCAGGTAGCCTGACATGATGACCAGACTGGACACGTTGCATGCGCAAGCGTCTGCGATGCCAAGGGCTAAAATAGAAGTCATTCCTATTTCTGACGCAGATCGCGCTGAAAGTCCTGCCTCTCCCATCTCCTCATTGGTTTATAGAAGCAGGTACCCACGTGCTATCTCCTCATTGGTTATACCCATGTGGGTGATTGAAAGACGAACTTTGTTGCTGGTTGTCGTGGTAATACTATGAAAGTTTAGATGCCGATCACCATGTAAGTTCAAAGAAAAAAGCCTGGGAAAAGCCTGGAAGGAGGAGAGATGACTAGAAACGATTCGTTTGGCCATTTTATGTGTGGATTAATTGTGGGAGTAGAGGTCCTTGTGCATTTCAGGTAAAATAACAACTCAATGTTTATATTCCAGGACAAATTAGTTAGCTACAGCAAGCTAGCTAAATAGGACAAATTAGCTAGCAAGTGCAAGCTAACTAGCTAAATTGCCATACATGTTTAATGCTTTTCGACCTGTCGCCAAATTAAATGTCATTGGTTCAGAGTTTGTTTTGATATTTTAACCTGCGTGTCGTGATCGCTTTTGGTGTAGGGGGACAAAATAAATGTATGCACGATAGCGCATGATGGCGCAGGCGGTTTGGGTTCCGTGTTAGAGTTACACCAGCAGCATATCACCCTGCATCCCTCTTCTGGCTTACCTCTGAAGTTAAGCAAGGTTGGTCCTGGTTGGTCCCTGGTTGGGGGACCAGATACTGGAAGGGGTGTTAGAGGGCCAGTAGAAGGCACTCTTTCCTCTGGTCTGAAGAAAATATCCCAATATCCCAATATAGGGTGCTGTCTTTCGGCTGGGATGTTAAACGGGTGACCTGACTCTCTGTGGTCACTAAAGATGCCATGGCACTTATTAGGGTTGTTAATCCTGGTGTCCTAGCTAAATCTGGACACCTAATCATCACTAGCTTCCAATTGGCTCATTCCTTCCTCTCCCTTGTAACTATTCCCTAGGTTGTTGCTGTAAATGAGAATGTGTTCTCAGTCAACTTTCCTGGTAAAATGAAGATTAAATTTAAAAAATTGGGGACAGGAGTGATGGTGGTCAGTTTGAGATTATAGACTAGGACAAGGAGAGGTTGAAAATGTCTGTGTATGCGTGGAGAAGTGTGGTCTTAATGCTAAACTCTGTATTCATCCTAGATAATTAAATTCTGTTGCAGAAGAGAGTGGACGGTCCTCTGCCTTGTCTTAGCTAGCTGTGCTACGTAAGTTAGCGATTTAGCAACGTGACCCTGGCTTTTTGGTCTGTACAATTCGTGAGGTGTGGGCTGTGCCAGAGACCGTATGGGCCGTGCACCCGGAGGAAGGTGGAGCTGTGCACGTCCGATTAATCAATATTCATAAGGAGCCATACGTCAGTGTTCGGAAGGGTGGAACTAAACCAGCATTTCCACACTAGGACATGTAATAAAAGTCTCATAGAATGTAGGCCTACATTGAACACCACACATTGGCTGCAATGTAGGCTGAATGATTGAACAGCTATTTTCTTGTTCAAATGTTATGAGATGCATTTTATCCATTGTTTTTGCGCATAAATACTAGTGAATACTGTAGTATTTAATGTAGTATTTTTGCAGTACGACTAGTATACTGTAGTATTTATTGTAGTGTTTTTATAGACATTACTGTAATACTGTATACTGTATTTACTAATAGCGTTTTTGTTTTATTATCTTTTGTTTAAATCTCTTTTTTTTAATTATATTGTTAGGGCTTTGTCCTTGAGGAAACCTACTGAACAAATACTAAAAGAGCAAATTGTCCATAACCTGTAAGTAAGTGTAATGTTGACGCAGGGAGTCAGGAAGCAGGGGACTGATGATGAGACACAGGTGGGAGTAAAGATGGGTTGCCAGGACCGGTGGTAAGTAGACCGGGCGACGTCGAGCGCCGGAGAGGGAATCTGTCCACAACCACCAAAATGGGGGTGAAATCAATGGACAGATGAGGCGTGTGGCCCCTACCTCCATGGGTTCAGGCTCTCAGAGCGGTCAATGAAGGAGGGAGAGAGGCGATGGGGGTGCCGACGCTCACGAAGAAGATTATCCAAACGGATGGCCATCGCAATGACTTTGTCATCTCGGCACGCCAACCATCTGGACCTCTTCGCACAATACTCTTCTGAATAGGGTGCAGAGCACTGGCTCATTCAATCCTCTGGATGCTGCCACTGTCCAAAAGGTGAGTATACTCCACCGTGGTCTGGCCATCCGTAGTAGGCTCTCTCCCCCCTCTCTGCCCTCTGGTCGATGGTCGAACCTTGGACCTCTTGTGGTGGGGGCTCCCATCTGATGGAGTGAAATAGAGTGAGCACCAGAGTAGGAAGCCAGGGTATTTGGATGGAGACCCGTCAACATTGTCCGGGAGGGACAAAGGGGCATTGCTTACTTGGGCGGTCTGTTGGATGGGCTGAGGTGCTGGGTCAACTTGTGGTAGAGAATCCTCCGCTTGTTGAAGGTGACACCCCTCGGGTAATGTCAATACGTTGAAGAACGCAGAGGACCTCATCCACAGCCAACACTACCTGATAACTGATAACAAAAGAGTGCTATATAAAGGTGTCATGACTTTGCCCTGTTGGGTGAGGGTCATAGACCCCCCCCCCCCCCCAACAACCACTGCTTTATGACCTAAACTCTCTCCACTCTACAGAATGGACTTTTGGAAAGCCCTTTTGTTACCACAGAGAAAGACTACAGGATGGTAACATCAGACAATATTTCAGTAAGGGAAGGGTCCGTTGGTACTTAAAGAATATGATGTCAGATCAGTCATTGTTTTGGTAGATTGTTACTGATGATAGGACGACAGAATTGTATCTTTGAAAGTCTACACAATCTAATGATCAGATTTACATCAAAATGATGCAAAACGTATGTGATTAAACATGAAACTATTTGTGAGAAGATAAAATGTGATTTTAGCTTCTAAATGAGTAAAATTATGCTCAATCAGTAACCCCACCCACGGGAGCACAGACATTGGTTAGAAGGTTCTCCTTCCCAGTACAAAAGCCCCTGTAACGATCATTAACATTTAGTTGTGAATTTCAACGTGGAGGTGACGATCACCACGCTGGAATGGTGAATTTCGACTAGACCGGCCAGAATACAGCACAAGCTAATTATGGCAACTTGGTATGAACTTTGAACTATTATTCACTAAAGAAGAAGTGATACATCCTAGACGTCGACTTATCAGCTGTAGCTGTAAACTTACGTGGCCTAGGAAATGACAGACAATCTCCTAAGAACGACAAGGCACCTCAATGTATCTGTCTACAACACTACAACCAGAAACATTCTTAAAGGACAATGGCAATCTCTGCTGGGCAAACCAGTCTTCCAACTTCAACCTATCTATAGAAGCGTAGCTCAGAGTAAATATATATCTTGCATTTTCCTTTTCCGAATGGGCGGTTATTAGAGCGCATACAATTTTGTATTTACGTGAGCATAGTTTCTCAAGGTCCGATAGAGACCCATTCCTTTGTCTCTCCACCTCCCGCTCTTTCTTCCCCCACCCTTTGTGTAACCAGCTATGGTGTTGGGTTAGTCCACTAGGGACTTTTTATGGCATGATTAGAAATCAATGTATAATTTATCCTGTTGGGTATATATATGTAATTCTGTGTGATTATTTGGGTATTTAGTAAATAAATAATTAAGCCAATTTGTGTATTGCTGATTCAACTTGTTAGCCAGGGTTCGTGCAGATAACCAAGTACTTTACGACAATCAGAATGAGACTGAATAAGGTGATGATTAATAATTGACTGCTATTGATATAAAAGATCTTCAGATCTTTAAGAATTTATTTGGAAGACAGCAGCTCTATAAACACTGTTCTGTGGTGTCCCAGGTTATTGATGAGTTAATTGTTGCATGTTTAATTCAATCACGTAATCAATGAAGCGTTAGGTAATCAATTTGACAAAATTGCCTGTCATCTCATTTAATCAGTCAGCGATTCGACAAATGGAACGTAATCAGGGAGTAATGAAGTCCAGGTGTGACTGATGATGAGACACAGGTTTGCGAATAGATGGGTTGCCAGGACAGGTGGTTAGTAGACAGGAAACGTCGATCCCCGGAGAGGGGAAGAGGTGACATACACCTTAGCCAAATACGTTTCAACTCAGTTTTTCACAATTCCTGACATTTAATCCTAGTAAAAAATCCCTGTCTTATGTCAGTTAGCATCACCACTTTATTTTAAGAATGTGAAATGTCAGAAGCTTTTATTTCTTTCATCACATTCCCAGTGGGTCAGATGTTTACATACACTCAATTAGTATTTGGTAGCATTGCCTTTAAATTAGGTCAAACGTTTTGGGTAGCCTTCCACAAGCTTCCCACAATAACTTGGGAGAATTTCGGGCCATTCCTCCTGACAGAGCTGGTGTAACTGAGTCAGGTTTGTAGGCCTCCATGCTCGCACACACTTTATCAGTTCTGCCAACATATTTTCTATAGGATTGAGGTCAGGGCTTTGTGATGGCCACTCCAATACCTTGACTTTGTTGTCCTTAAGCCATTTTCCACAACTTTGGAAGTATGTTTGGGGTCATTGTCCATTTGGAAGACCCATTTGCGACCAAGCTTTAACTTCCTGACTGATTTCTTTTGAGTTTCCCATGATGTCAAGCAAAAGGGCACTGAGTTTGAAGGTGGGCCTTGAAATAAATCCACAGGTACACCTCCAATTGACTCAAATTATGTCAATTAGCCTGTCAGAAGCTTCTAAAGCCATGACATCATTTTCTGGAATTTTCCAAGCTGTTTAAAGGTACAGTGTATGTAAACTTCTGACCCACTGGAATTGTGATACAGTGAATTATAAGTGAAATAATCTGCCTGTAAACAATTGTTGGAAAAATGACCTGTGTCATGCACAAGGTACATGTCCTAACCGACTTGCCAAAACTATAGTTTGTTAACAAGACATTTGTGGAGTGGTTGAAAAACAAGTATGTATGTAAACTTCAGACTTCAACTGTATATGGGGGATACAACCGTCCCAGCTCTGCAGATTTTGATGCAAAGAGACAATCATTAGATCATTTGTTTTGGTACTGTCCATATGCATCTTGTTTTTGGTCACAGGCTCAGGAATGGCTGAAGAATTTCATCATTTACCTGCCACAAACTCTGCTAATTGCACTGCTGGGTGATTTGAAAAGTCTGTCAATCGATAAATACATTTATAATACTCTCAGCAAAAATGTTTCTTTAATTTACAATCTGTAGAAACTATGATAACAGAAAGGTTCAGAACTTTTGTAAAACATCACAGCACAGTTGAAAAATATATGACAAATTTAAATCAAAACTGGATGGCGTTCAGCGATAGATGGGAGGGGTTGAAGGGAGCTGAAAGGTGAGAAAAACAAAGATAAACAATGGAAGATATACTGGATCCATAAAATGTATATAGGTTCAGAAATGTTAATGAAACATCACAGCACAGTTGAAAATATGTGGAAAATCAAAATTGGATTGAGGGTAGTTGAAGGATGGGACTAAGAACAAACAAAAGATAACTAACGTAAAATGTATATTATATGCATAAGCTGAAAGTAGAAGCCTAATTGTTGTTGTCCATTAGTTTACTCCAGTTAGGGGAGGGGTAGTAGGGTTACGGAAAAATAATAAAGGAAGAACCAGATGCAGACAATCTAGAAGTAACAAAAGTTTATTACTAGAACAGGGGGTAGGCAAAACGACAGGTCAAGGGCAGGCAGAGGTCAGTAATCCAGATCAGAGTCCAAAAGGTAGAGAATGGCAGGCAGTCTCGGGGTCAGGGCAGCCAGTGGTCAATAATCCAGAGTGGTGTGACAAGGTAGGCTCAGGTCAGGCAGAATGGTCAAAACCGTCAAAATTAGAAAACAGAAACTAAACTCAGAGAAGAGCAAGGGGAAAATCACTGGTAGGCTTGACGAATAAAACGAACTGGCAACAGACAAACAGAGAACACAGGTAATAATACACTGGGGATGATGGGGAAGATGGGCGACACCTGGAGGGGGGTGAAGACAAGCATAAAGACAGGTGAAACAGATCAGGGTGTGACAGAAAAATACTCAAGTAAAAGTGAAAGTTGCCCAGTAAAATACTACTTGAGTAAAAGTCTAAAAGTATTTGGTTTTAAATATACTTAAATATTAAAAGTAAATATAAATGCAAAAATACACTTAAGTATCAAAAGTATAAATCATTTCAAATTCTTTATATTAAGCAAACCAGACAGCACCATTTTCTTGTTTTTAAAATTCACGGATATCCATTCACGGATATCTCCAACACGCCTGCTCCCACTCCCCCTCTCTGGTGCTTGAGGGCACCAGGCCACCCATCATTACACACACCTGTCACCATTACGCGCATCAGCGCTCCATTGGACTCACCTGGACTCCTTCACGTTGTTGGTTTCCCCCTCTATATCTGTTTGTTCCTCAGTTTGTTCCCCGTGTCAGCATTAATGTCATTATGTTTATCATGTGCAGATGCTGACCTGTCTTGTTTCATGTCTGCTTAATAATTAAATGTTCAGTCCCTGTACTTGCTTCTCATCTCCAAGCGTCTGTCCTTACAGAATGCTGACACCACAATTTGAAGCAATTGGGAGTTTTTGTTTTTGTTGGTGATGTCGTGTGCCGTTGCCGATGTAACCAGGGGTGCCTTAGCTGGATCGTCGGGCTTCCACGCCTCAGCTGGATCGTCGGGCTTCCGCGCCTCAGCTGGATCGTCGGGCTTCCGCGCCTCAGCTGGATCGTCGGGCTTCCGCGCCTTAGCTGGATCGTCGGGCTTCCGCGCCTTAGCTGGCTCGAGAGGTTTCCTTGCGTCGGTTGGCTCGGCAGGCTCCCACGCCATGCCTCAGCAAACAATTTCACAAATGTCTGTTTTAAATTTTGCTGTAATAAAGGCTTCACAATTATTTCCCGTTAGAATAGTGTCTCTGATATGATTTATTATTGATTTAGCGTTGTTTACACTGTTCCAAATGGTCAGAATGAATATATTTATAATAATAAGGCTCCTTTTTCTTGATCTCCTTCTTATTGTTATTATTATTAGTATAATAATAAGAAATGTCATTACCATTAGTAGGCTTATAGCCTTATATAACCACCATTGAGCTGTAGGCCTAAGAGCACATCCTGTTTAGTCTTAATACTGTAACGTACTTAGGCCTATATTTCAATAACCAATTTATTGCGTTTTGTTATAGGTCAGGCCCTATTGGTCACGTGCATGCGATGCATAGGGAATGTTTTTCCTAAACAAATGAGAGACTTCAGTAACAGAACTTTTTTTTATCAGAAATGGCTGTAATTATGTTGAAGCTTCAGCAACACGGACAGCACAATAATCACTTTGATGTTCTGTGGTGGTTGCTGCAGCTGGGAGGAGAGAGAGGCAACGGGTGCAATGTCACACAGTCACTCACTGTCTTTTTTTTAACACAGCGGCACAATCAAATCAATTGCTAATAGGACTCCCTCTAATCATTTGTGTGTCTTAATGATTTAATCAAACAGTGTGCTTAAAGCATCAGACATGCTCAGTGATTATAGTTGATTTGATTAAAACACATAGGATGTGTCTATATATGGAAAAGTACACATTTAAAAATGTTGACCAATCGATTGGTCAAGAGAACAGACGACTCTTGGTCGACCAAGATTTTTCTTTAGTTGGTGACAGCCCTATTCTATACATACTGTGAGGGTTCAAGATTGTGACCAGCGGGAGGAAGACGACACTACAGCACCCTCCTCAGGAGATAGGTTACTCAGTGTAAAACCAATTAGTACACACCTGGGCCCACTGATTGGCTTGGTGTCTCCCTCTATATAGGTGTGCCAGGAGATGAGCTCGATGTGGAATGGGAGCAGACGTGGGGACGTTCTTACCCAAGTGAAAGCGGCGTCAGCTGATGCACCTTGGCTCTATGTTAAACAAGGCAGGCTATAGCTAGAGGGAAGCGTTCCCCCTGGGAATATGATGTGTAGACGATAGTCTAAAGACAATGGGAGCTGTTTGTTGTTTTGTGTTCCCTTTTTGGCCACGGCCTTTTGGTCAGCTGCTTAGTTTGTATAGTTTGGACGCTACCTTTTACTGGAATTATTTTGCCGGGCGAAAGAACCTGTTTAGTGACATTACAAAAGAAAAGGAACCACAACCACTGCCTCCGGTCTGCTCATTTCATGCCTCCTGCCTGTGTTAGGGCGTTTAGGACCAGCTGATCCGTCACAATATGTATGTGACCATTGATCATGGTAATCTCCTCTTATGCACTCTGGACATGCATTGGTAGTACCCAACTCGCAATGACCATCAGATTGCTAATGGCCTGGTACTCAGGGCTCTGTTGTCGCTTTAACCACTCTGACATCAATGCAATTGAAAATCATGTCCAACACTCATCAAAACAGTATTGTCCTTTTTTTTTAAAACTCACCTCACTGTGATTGATCAATTTTGAAGAAAGAAGTTCAACAACAGGTTGAAACTGAGTGGAAAACATGGTTGTGGTGGATGTTTCGAAGCCTGACGCAACAAAATGGACAGCGCGTTCTATGATGAATGATTCAAATCACCCATATGCTTTTTACGCTGTTTCAGCGTTGGATGCATAACGCTTATGCATAGACATGTACAGAGTGTACAAAACATTAACACCTTCCTAATATTGAGTTACACCCCCATTTTTGCTCTCAGAACATCCTCAATTTGTCAGGCATGGACTTTAAAAGGTATTGAAAGCGTTCCACAGGGATGCTGGCCAATGTTGACTCCAATGCTTCCCACAGTTGTGTCAAGTTGACTGGATGTCCTTTAGGTGGTGGACCCTTCTTGACACACATGGGAAACCACCTACTACTATACCCCGTTCAAAGGCACTTAGATATTTTGACTTGCCCATTCCCCCTCTGAATGGCACACATACTCAAGCCATGTCTCAAGGCATACAAATCCTTCTTTAACCTGTCTCATCCCCTTCATCTACACTGATTGAAGTGGATTTAACAAGTGACATAAATAAGGGATCATAGCTTTCACCTAGATTCAGTCTATGTCATGGAAAGACATTTTGTACACAGTTTATATGAGCCCAAGCCAGAAAATAAACCCAGAATTAAAATAATGATTGCCGCATATTACGCACGGCAGAAATAAACTGATTTAAGATGTCTTTGGTACATAATTGGTCTAGCTCAGGGGTGGGAAACTCCAGTCCTCGGGGCCTGATTGGTGTCACTTTTTCACAATCCCTAGCAAACAGAGCTGATTAATCAAATTGCATTCTAAACTGAAGATCATGATTAGGGGATTATTGGAGTCAGACCCTCGAGGACTGGAGTTGCCCACCCCTGGTCTAGCCTATACTAAATTATAGTAATTGCCTTTGAGTGTGGACTGTATTATTATCCATACTGGATGGACTAGTTACCTTATGCTACGCTCCAAACTTTCTATCCATGAGTCTGGGAGAAAACATATAGGCCTAGGCGATACTGTTGGTTCATTGATTGCGCAGGGCGGCTTACAGAGTTAGCCTACAATTACAGCGAATTTGTATTTGATTTTGAATAGCCTACTAATAGGGATTTTTTAAATATTTTCGTAATTAATAGGCTGACACATTACCTTAGCTACAGAATATCTCACCACTGAATGTTTCCATCTCTCTCCTCTCTCTCCATCCCATTCTCGAGCTCGTAGAGAGAGGGGCTGTCAACGTTTATTGAAATATGTTTTGTTTGTGAAAACATGTTGCTATTGATGTTCCTGAACAGGTTTTACTTGGTTTCTGGGTAGCTGCAGGAACAGGGTTGGCATACAGAGTTTGGGGGGAACATCACCTGTAGCGCAGAGAGAGGCTGTATGCAGATGATCCCGCAGGTAAAGAAACCAGATGTGGAGGTCCTGGGCTGGCGTGGTTACATGTGGTCTGCGGTTGTGAGGCCGGTTGAATGTACTTCCAAATTCTCTAAAAGGATGTTGGAGGTGGCGTATGGTATAGAAATGAACATTCCATTCTCTGGCAACAGCTCTGTTGGGCATTCCTTCAGTCAGCATGCCAATTGCACAGTCCTTCAAAACTTGAGACATCTTGGGCATTGTGTAGTGTGACAACATTGCACATTTTAGAGTGACCTTTTATTGTCCCCAGAGCAAGGTGCACCTGTGTAATGATCATGCTGTTTAACCAGCTTCTTGATATGTCACACCTGCCAGGTGGATGGATTATCTTGGCAATGCAGAAATGCTCACTAAAAGACAAAACTTTGTGGTGACTAGGTGTATTGATACACCAACCAAAGTGTAATTAATAACTTCACCATGCTCAAAGGAATATTCAATATCTGTTTGTTTTTTACAGAGCCTTGCAAAAATATTAATCCCCTTTGGTGTTTTTCCTATTTTGTTGCATTACAACTTGTAATTTAAATGGATTTTTATTTGGATTTCATGTAATGAACATACACAAATAGTCCAAATTTGTGAAGTAAAATTTGAAAAAATTACTTGCAACACCACTAAGCAAGCGGCACCATAAAGACCAAGGAGCTCTCCAAAAAGGTCAGGGACAAATGTGTGGTGTTGAGTTATAAAAAAATATCAGAAACTTTGAACATCTCACAGAGCTCTATTAAATCCATTATAAAAAAAAGGACAGAATATGGAACCACAACAAACCTGCCAAGAGAGGGCCGCCCACCAAAACTCACAGACCAGGCAAGGAGGGCATTAATCAGAGAGGCAACAAAGAGACCAAAGATAACCCCGAAGGAGCTGCAAAGCTCCACAGCGGAGATTGGAGTTTCTGTCCAAAGGGCCACTTAAAGCCTTACACTCCATAGAGTTGGGCTTTTTATGGAAGAGTGGCCAGAAAAAAAGCCATTGCTTAAAGAAAAAAAAGAAAAAAAACACATTTGGTGTTTGGCAAAAGGCATGTGGGAGACTCCCCAAACAGGAGGTACTCTGGTCAGATGAGACAAAAATAGAGCTTTTTGACCATTAAGCAAAACACTGACGCAAACCCAACACCTCCCATCACCCCGAGAAAAACATCCCCACAGTGATGCATGGTGGTGACAGCATCATGTTATGGGGATGTTTTTCATCGGCAGGGACTGGGAAACTGGTCAAAATTGAAGGAATGATGGAGGCGCTAAATACAGGGAAATTCTTGAGGGAAACCTGTTTCAGTCTTCCAGAGATTTGAGACTGGGATGGAGGTTCACCTTCCAGCAGGACAATGACCCTAAGCATACTGCTAAAGCAACACTTGAGTGGTTTAAGAGGAAACATTTAAATGGCAAAGCCCAGACCTCAATCCAATTGAGAATCTGTGGTATGACATAAAGATTGCTGTACACCAGCGGAACCCATCCAACTTGAAGGAGCTGGAGCAGTTTTGCCTTGAAGAATGGGCAAAAACCCCAGTGGCTAGATGTACCAAGCTTATAGAGACATACCCCAAGAGACTTGCAGCTGTAACTGCTGCAAAAGGTGGCCCTACAAAGTACTGACTTTGGGGGGGTGAATAGTTATGCATGTTCAAGTTCTGTTTTTTTGTCTAATTTATTGATTGTTTCACAAAAAATATTTAGCATCTGCATGTTGTGTAACTCATTTTTTAAATTTTTTTAAAGCTATTTTAATTCCAGGTTGTAAGGCAACAAAATAGAAAAAAATGCCAAGGGGGGTGAATACTTTCGCAAGCCACTGTACCCATCTACCAATATGTGCACTTCTTTGCGAGTCATTGGAAAATCTCTTTGGTCTTTGTGGTTGAATCTGTGTTTGAAATTCACTGCTCGACTGAGGGACCTTACAGATAATTGTATGTGTGGGGTACAGAGATGAGATAGTCATTCAAAAATCATGTTAAACACTAGTATTGCACACAGAGTGAGCCCATGCAACTTATGTTATTTGTTAAGCATAGGTTTACTCCTCAACTTGTTTAGGCTTGCCAAAACAAAGGGGTTGAATACTTATTGACTCGACATTTCAGCTTTTCATTTTTAATTCATTTGTAAACATTTCTAAAAACATACTTCCACTTTGACATTATGTGGTATTGTGTGTGTGTGGGCCAGTGACACAACATCTCAATTTAATCAATTTTAAATTCAGGCTGTAACACAACAAAATGTGGAAAGAGTCAAAGGGTGTGAATACGTTCTGGCCCACACTCAGCAGAGAGGCAGTTTGCTGGGTTGAATCTCATGTCACATCTGAACACGAATATATTTAACTGAAATGCCTGTAGAGCTCCATTGTTGTATTCTAAAGCCTCTTAGAAAGTGAACGAGGCTTCCGAATCCCAAGGTGCTGTCAGCACTTCTGTAATCCAACCCACAAATGCGGATGCTCCAGATACTCAACTAGTCTAAGGAAGGCCAGTTGTATTTCTTCTTTAATCCGCACCACAGTTTTCAGCTGTGCTAACATAATGGCAAAAGGGGTTTCTAATGATCAATTAGCCTTTTAAAATGATGAACTTGGATTAACTAAAACAACGTGCCATTGGAACACAGGAGTGATGGTTGCTGATAATGGGCCTCTGTACACCTACAGTGCCTTGCGAAAGTATTCGGCCCCCTTGAACTTTGCAACCTTTTGCCACATTTCAGGCTTCAAACATAAAGATATAAAACTGTATTTTTTTGTGAAGAATCAACAACAAGTGGGACACAATCATGAAGTGGAACGACATTTATTGGATATTTCAAACTTTTTTAACAAATCAAAAACTGAAAAATTGGGTGTGCAAAATTATTCAGCCCCTTTACTTTCAGTGCAGCAAACTCTCTCCAGAAGTTCAGTGAGGATCTCTGAATGATCCAATGTTGACCTAAATGACTAATGATGATAAATACAATCCACCTGTGTGTAATCAAGTCTCCGTATAAATGCACCTGCACTGTGATAGTCTCAGAGGTCCGTTAAAAGTGCAGAGAGCATCATGAAGAACAAGGAACACACCAGGCAGGTCCGAGATACTGTTGTGAAGAAGTTTAAAGCCGGATTTGGATACAAAAATATTTCCCAAGCTTTAAACATCCCAAGGAGCACTGTGCAAGCGATAATATTGACATGGAAGGAGTTTCAGACCACTGCAAATCTACCAAGACCTGGCCGTCCCTCTAAACTTTCAGCTCATACAAGGAGAAGACTGATCAGAGATGCAGCCAAGAGGCCCATGATCACTCTGGATGAACTGCAGAGATCTACAGCTGAGGTGGGAGACTCTGTCCATAGGACAACAATCAGTCGTATATTGCACAAATCTGGCCTTTATGGAAGAGTGGCAAGAAGAAAGCCATTTCTTAAAGATATCCATAAAAAGTGTTGTTTGAAGTTTGCCACAAGCCACCTGGGAGACACACCAAACATGTGGAAGAAGGTGCTCTGGTCAGATGAAACCAAAATTGAACTTTTTGGCAACAATGCAAAACGTTATGTTTGGCGTAAAAGCAACACAGCTGAACACACCATCCCCACTGTCAAACATGGTGGTGGCAGCATCATGGTTTGGGCCTGCTTTTCTTCAGCAGGGACAGGGAAGATGGTTAAAATTGATGGGAAGATGGATGGAGCCAAATACAGGACCATTCTGGAAGAAAACCTGATGGAGTCTGCAAAAGACCTGAGACTGGGACGGAGATTTGTCTTCCAACAAGACAATGATCCAAAATATAAAGCAAAATCTACAATGGAATGGTTCAAAAATAAACATATCCAGGTGTTAGAATGGCCAAGTCAAAGTCCAGACCTGAATCCAATCGAGAATCTGTGGAAAGAACTGAAAACTGCTGTTCACAAATGCTCTCCATCCAACCTCACTGAGCTCTAGCTGTTTTGCAAGGAGGAATGGGAAAAAAATTCAGTCTCTCGATGTACAAAACTGATAGAGACATACCCCAAGTGACTTACAGCTGTAATCGCAGCAAAAGGTGGCGCTACAAAGTATTAACTTAAGGGGGCTGAATAATTTTGCACGCCCAATTTTTCAGTTTTTGATTTGTTCAAAAAGTTTGAAATATCCAATAAATGTCATTCCACTTCATGATTGTGTCCCACTTGTTGTTGATTCTTCACAAAAAAATACAGTTTTATATCTTTATGTTTGAAGCCTGAAATGTGGCAAAAGGTCGCAAAGTTCAAGGGGGCCGAATACTTTCGCAAGGCACTGTATGTAGATATTCCATATTCCAGCTACAATAGACATTTGCAACATTAATAATGTCTACACTGTATTTCTGATCAATTTCTGTTATTTTAATGGATCAAAAAGTTGCTTTTCTTTCAAAAACAAGGACATTTCTAAGTGACCCCACACTTTTGAACGGTAATGTTTATAAATATATTATTTTAAATATATATTTGTTTTTATATGCCAACTCGCTTCACTCCCGACGCCAAACCCACTGGCTCCAGGTCATCTGCAAGTCTCTGCTAGGTAAAGCCCCACCTTACCTCAGCTCACTGGTCACCATAGCAGCACCCACTCGTAGCACGCGCTCCAGCAGGTATATCTCACTGGTCACCCCCAAAGCCAATTCATCCTTTGGCCGCCTTTCCTTCCAGTTCTCTGCCGCCAATGAGTGGCACGAACTACAAAAATTACTGAAGCTGGAGACTCATATCTCCCTCACTAGCTTTAAGCACCAGCTGTCAGAGCAGCTCACAGATCACTGCACCTGTACATAGCGAATCTGTAAACAGCCCATCCAACTACCTCATCCACACACTGTATTTATTTATTTATCTTGCTCCTTTGCACCCCAGTATTTCTACTTGCACATTCATCTTCTGCACATCTACCATTCCAGTGTTTAATTGCTATATTGTAATTACTTCGCCACCATGGCCTATTTATTGCCTTAACTCCCTTATCTTACCTCAATTGCACTCACTGTATATAGACGTTTTGTTTTATTTTTTCTACTGTATTACTGACTGTATGTTTGTTTTACTCCATGTGTAACTCTGTGTTGTATGTATATGTCGAACTGCTATGCTTTATCTTGGCCAGGTCGCAGTTGCAAATGAGAACTTGTTCTCAACTAGCCTACCTGGTGAAATAAAGGTGAAATAAATTAAATATATATATATTTTCCTTTATTATTTTCCCCTAACCCCCCCCCCCCCCCCTTCCCTAATTGCAGTAAACTAATGGACAATAACACTTCCAGCTTGTAAATACTATATACATTTTACAGACACAGTACATTTTGTATTAGTTATCTTTTTCTTGTTCTTAGTCCCATCCTTCAGCAACCCTGAACCCCTCCCATTTATCTCTGAACACCATCCAGTTTTGATTTCTAAGTTGCATACACCTAGTGTACATCAGACATTTAAACCATTTTACTAAAGGTGGAAAAATGTAGGGATTTGTTAGAAACAATTCAACATTTGGTAATTATCAGACAAACATTACAATGAGATGACCAATTTCCACATCCAGCTACAGCACCTATGGCAAGTCTCCCATCTCCTGTCATTTGCGTCTCTCATCTGACAAACAGAAGTATGAAATACATCACTGGCTCCCAGGTATGGTTAATTAAGGGTTCAAGCAATGAATCTGTGAGAAACGCTATGATATCATGGATGGCCAGTCCTTAGCTTTGTCTATAAATTTGAGAGGGATTACATTTCCCATCCCCATCCCCCAGCTGTTTCCTGAAACAGTGTTATTGCTTGAACTACAGATTGTTGCTTTAAAGCAGTCAACATTGTACTTTTTTCTCTCCAAAATCCATCAAAAGCATATTGCATGATCTGTTTGATTTTGATTTCTGATATTTGGCAGATGTAGTAAGGAGGAAAGGAGTAGCTCATCCAAGGGTAATGAGACCAACATTTCCTGATGGTGGCACTGTGGGACCATAAGGATCCAACATGGCTGCTTGCAGCTACACCACAAAATAGACGATTCGGCTATTTCAGCCATACCAGTTGCTGACAGGTGTATAAAATCGAGCACACAGCAATGCAATCTCCATAGACAAACATTGACAAAATGGCCCATATTGAAGAGCTCTGTAACTTTCAACGTGGCACCATCATAGGATGCCATAAAAATGGAGCTCTATAGGAGAAAGCCCTGCCTCCAGCTGTTTGCTTAGAAATTCTAGGGACAATTAGGAGGCCTGCGTCTTGTGACCGTAGCGTACGTGTAGGTATGTACGGCAGGACCAAATCAGAGAGATAGGTAGGAGCAAGCCCATGTAATGCTTTGTAGGTTAGCAGTAAAACCTTGAAATCAGCCCTTGCTTTGACAGGAAGCCAGTGTAGAGAGGCTAGCACTGGAGTAATATGATACATTTTTTTGGTTCTAGTCAGGATTCTAGCAGCCATATTTAGCACTAACTGAAGTTTATTTAGTGCTTTATCCGGGTAGCCGGAAAGTAGAGCATTGCAGTAGTCTAACCTAGAAGTGACAAAAGCATGGATTAATTTTTCTGCATAATTTTTGGACAGAAAGTTTCTGATTTTTGCAATGTTACGTAGATGGAAAAAAGCTGTCCTTGAAATGGTCTTGATATGTTCTTCAAAAGAGAGATCATGGTCCAGAGTAACGCCGAGGTCCTTCACAGTTTTATTTGAGACGACTGTACAACCATTAAGATTAATTGTCAGATTCAACAGAAGATCTCTTTGTTTCTTGGGACCTAGAACAAGCATCTCTGTTTTGTCTGAGTTTAAAAGTAGAACGTTTGCAGCCATCCACTTCCTTATGTCTGAAACACATGCTTCTAGCAAGGGCAATTTTGGGGCTTCACCATGTTTCATTGAAATGTACAGCTGTGTGTCATCCGCATAGCAGTGAAAGTTCAGTCAGCACAGAAGAAGCAAGCTACATCCGAGGAAAGCTCAACCAGTTCAACTGGCATTTGAGGGGAATCTTACAAGAAGTTTTCGGGGAGAATGGAATTATTGATTACTCAGGAAGTTCCACAGAGCATCAAGGAGGCTTCAACATTTCTGAAAAGGTAAGAAACAATCTAGCTTGTTGTTTTTAAAAATCAAAATCTTGCTGTAGTGTGTAGGGTGCTGCCCATAGTTCTGATAGAGTGCAGTGGAGATTTCGTGCCAACCTGACACTTTTATGTTTCTTGTGGTATAGCGTGATATAACCAGAATTCAATTGAATTCCAATGCAAGAACCTAAATGACCCCCCTGGGTATTGCTACATGTCGTTATGTTTCATCATAGAAATATCTGCATTTTATTATGGTTTTCTAAACACCCTATTGGTTTTCGTGGTTATAAATGGAACCGTACATATTGGAAATTAGTTTATGGTAGGCTGGCATTGCTTAATACATTACATTGGTCCAATTGTATCTACAGAAGTGTATTGTGCCATATTAGATTAGATAAATTAAATGAGTTTATTGGTAACGTGCACATGGTCGCAGGTGTAATTGCAGGGTACAGTGGTATTCTTAAACCAACAGTGCAGGTCAAAAAGAGAAGTGAATGAAACAATAATAATAATATATACATATTTACAACTGTAACAAGGATACATGTCCATTGGGGGGGGAGGGGCAGGGTAAATGTCCGTGGGCTGGTAAAATGTCCCTGAGGGATTTCTACACTCCCCTTAGTCACTTTGTCCTGGCGTCGGGTCTAACCCCACCCCAGATATATTTTTAAGAATAACAAATAATACACAAAACAAAAGACCAGATTTCACAAAAGCTGGTCACAAGGAACAATATTCATACATATCTCACAGAGCCAGCCTGACCAATAAGCGACACAAGCGACCGTTTGCTTCCCTCTCCCTCAACAAGCTCACCTTGAGAATCCATCGTCTCAATCAACATTTCTCTTTTTTTCAATGTCCGTCTCGCTGAGGCGGAGGCAGAGACATAAGAGAGGGTCACCACAGACACACACACACACACACACACACCTTAACCCTTGGTCGCTCCCCTCAGCTTCTCCACACTGAACACTTCCACTAGAACCCCACAGGAATAGTCTGCCTGAACACACACTGTGCATCTTAGTCTCTGCACTTCACACACACACACGCCATCCCTCCCTCCAACCATCTATCCCTGCCTGTTCCTGTCAGCCTGGGCTAAACACATGGGCAGATTGCACATCAATTTGGCCTCTCAGACAGTGGAAGTAAAACTGTTTTTTTCTTTTTTTTTCTCATCCATATTTCCAACCTACTAATTATCGGCTAATTATGTCTTTGATTAAGGAGTGTGTGGCGCACTGCTCCCTCGCAATCCTGACAGCCACCGTGATGAGGAGTAATGGAGTCTGCCCTAACCATCCACCGCTCTGATGAGACGCTAATGCCACCGGCAAGACAGTGACACCACACACACGCGCACGCGCACACGCATGCACATTCGCACACACACACACACACACACACACACACACACGACAGCCTATCTGTCATTTGAGATGAGCCAACAGGTCAGTCAACAAAGCCACGACTCAGGTGAGAGACACAAACACGTCGACAAACACCAAAACACCAAATATTGGACATTTTCATAGGTTTTGAAAACTATTGGAAATAAAGTGCACAACACGGAAGCCTCAATGATCACTTAGCAACGGCTGTGGTGGAGAAAGTGGCGCACTCAGAACGTACAGACCGAACCCGCATTGGCCCAGCTCTATACACAATGAGTGTACAAACATTAAGAACACCGTCCTAATATTATTGAGTTACACCCCCTTCTGCCCTCAGAACAGCCTCAATTCGTTGGGCATGGACTTTACAAGGTGTCGAAAGCGTTCCACAGGGATGCTGGCCCATGTTGACACCAATACCTCCCACAGTTGTGTCAAGTTGATTGGGTGTCCTTTGGGTGGTGGACCATTCTTGATACACACAGGAAACTGTGGAGCATGAAAAACCCAGCAGCATTGCAGTTCTTGACACACTCAAACCAGTGCACCTGGCACCTTAAAATCTTTTGACTTGCCTGTTCACCCTCTGAATGGCACACACACACAGTCCATGTCTCAATTGTTTCAAGGCTTAATAATCCTTGTTTAACCTGTCTCCTCCCCCTTCATCGACACCGGTTGAAGTGGATTTACAATACCCCACAATGTCAGAGGAATTGTGTTTTTAGAAATGTTTACAAATGAATTAAACTTGTAAAGCTGAAAGGTCTTGAGTCAATAAGTATTCAACCCCTTTGTTATGGTAAGCTTAAGTAAGTTTAGGAGTAAAAATGTGCTTAACAAGGCAAATAATAAGTTGCATGGGACTTTTCTTTAAATCCAACACAGCACATCACTGAGTACCACTCGTCATATTTTCAAGCATGATGGTGGTGCGTCATCTTATTGGTATGCTTGTCATAGGCAAGGACTAGGGAGTAGAGCTAAGCGCAGGCAAAATCCTAGGTTCAGTTTACTCTCCAAAAGACACTGGGAGACAAATTCACCTTTCAGCAATAACAATAACCTAAAACACAAAGCCAAATATACCATGAAGTTGCTTCCCAAAATGACATTGAATGTTCCTGACTGGCCTAGTGACAGTTTTGTCTTAAATCGGCTTGAGAATCCATGGCAAGACCTGAAAATGGCTGTCTAGCAATGATCAACAACCAACTTGAAAGAGCATGAAGAATTATTTCAATACTGATGTGCAAATATGGTACAACCCAGGTGTGCAAATCTCTTAGAGACTTACCTAGCAAGACTCACAGCTGTAATGGCTGCCAAAGGTCATTTCTTTGAATCCATTTTGAATTCAGGCTGTAACACAACAAAATAGGGATTAAGACAAGGTGTACGAATAGTTTTTGAAGACACTGTATATGAACGACTCTGAGTTTACCAGTCACCTTTCCAGGATTAGAGGTTCCAAGCCCATTCTATTAATTATATTTCTACGTGTGCAACTGCTGCAGGGAGTGAGTGTTGCCTAGGCATCCGAAGACTCCTTTGCTTCAACACCTTGCTTCTTTCTGCTTGGAGCAAAACAAGTTTCATCATAAAGTGTCCATGTTACCGCAGAAACCGCACAAATGTCGGGCCGTCCCGTCTTCAGTCAGCTATTTATTCCACCAAATATATACAGTACCAGTCAAAAGTTTGGACACGCCTACTCATTCAAAGATTTTTCTTTATTAAGACATCAAAACTATGAAATAACACACATGGAATCATGTAGAAACCAAAAAAGTGTTAAACAAATCTAAATATATTTGAGATTTGAGATTCTTCAAAGTAGCCACCCTTTGCCTTGATGACAGCTTTGCACAGTTATACAGTAATTGTGCCACAGCCCCAGTGCAGCAGAGAGCTGGGCTTTGAGGTGCTGGAGTTTAAAGGCAGGGAGGCAGCACAGGGGCCTGGATGGACTGAGGGGTTGGGGTGGAAAGGGGGTAGAGAGCCCTCACCGGAATATAACAGTAATCTCTAGAGGGTATGGAGTCAATATTCACTCTTTTACCGTCTCATTTCTTCTCCTGTCTCAGCCTCCAGTATTTATGCTGCAATATTTATGTGTCGGAGGGCTAGGGTCAGTCTGTTATATCTGGAGTATTTCTCCTGTCTCATCCGGTGTCCTGTGTGAATTTAAGTATTCTCTCTCTCTTTCTCCATCTCCCCCCATCTCTCTCTCGCTTTCTTCTCGCTCTGGACCTGAGCCCTGGAACCATGCCTCAGGACTACCTGGCCTGATGACTCCTTGCTGCCCCCAGTCCACCTAGTCATGCTGCTGCTCCAGTTTCAACTGTTGTGCCTGCGGCTATGGAACCCTGACCTGTTCAGTGGACGTGCTACCTTGTCCCGGACCTGCTGTTTTGGACTCTTTCTCTACCGCACCTGCTGTCTCTAACTCTGAATGATCGGCTATGAAAAGCCAACTGACATGTACTCCTGAGGTGCTGACCTGTTGCACCCTCTACAACCACTGTGATTATTATTATCTGACCCTGCTGGTGATCTATGAACGTTTGAACATCTTGGCCATGTTCTGTTATAATCTCCACCCGGCACAGCCAGAAGAGGACTGGCCACCCCTCAGAGCCTGGTTCCTCTCTAGGTTTCTTCCTAGGCTCCGGCCTTTCTAGGGAGATTTTCCTAGCCACCGTACTTCTACATCTGTTTGGGGTTTTAGGCTGGGTTTCTGTACAGCACTTTGTGACATCGGCTGATGTAAAAAGGTCTTAATAAATACATTTGATTGATTGAATGATTCAATGCTCACACACACACACATACCACTTCTGGTTGTAACGAGTGCGCTGGGAGTGCGCTGGGAGTCAGGAAGCAAGTTCAGGGAATTTAATAAACAAAAAACACGAACAACGCACAGACAGGAAACTGAAACGGGAACAATGATGCCTGGGGAAGGAACCAAAGGGAGTGACATATATATAGGGCAGGTAATCAAGGAGGTGATGGAGTCCAGGTGAGTGTCATAATGCGCTGATGCGCGTAACGATGGTGACAGGTGTGCGCCATAACAAGCAGCCTGGTGACCTAGAGGCCGGAGAGGGAGCACACGTGACACTGGTGAAAAATGTGCAAAAATGCGCGACGCAACAAGGAGAGCCTGGATACAGGCTTTAGCCATGGTACAGTGGCCATATACCACAACCCCCGAGGTGACCTATTGCTATTATAAACTGGTTACCAACGTAATTAGAGCAGTTAAAATAATTGTGTTGTCTTACCTGTAGTATACGGTCTGATTGGCCACGGCTATCTGCCAATCAGCATTCAGGACTCGAACCACCCAGTTCATAATAATATTTGTAGCATTGTTGAATACTTGTTGAGGCATTCTAGAGCGTGCATTATTTCCCTATAAAGCACAGTATATTTGCACCATAGAATTCAATGGTTACAGTTCATTCGTTCTGTGTTTGAGCTTCTTTTGAAAGCAAAAGTCGAATTGGAAAACATTATTGGCATTGTTGAATTCGATTTTCAGAATGGCAAAGTAGGCCTGATGGTTTGGTTAGCTAAACTAGCAAGTCTGTTTGTTTGGTTACCACAGCAGCTACTGTCGAGTAAACTTGCTAGCTACTTCAGTGGATGTTGAACACATTTCTACTGACAAATGAACACATTTCTAGAGGCAAATCTTTTCATTTGCCAGTAGAAATGTGTTCAACATCCACTGAAGTAGCTAGCATGTGTGTGGTAACAGTTCTATGAATATGAATCAACAGTAGATCTTGGTTCCTCACAGGAATATTAATCCATAGCAGATAAAGGTCTTCACAGGAGTATCTATCTACAGCTGATGCAGGAATATTTATATGGTGCATATATAAATCCTCAGAGGAATATAA
This sequence comes from Oncorhynchus mykiss, assembly GCF_057628025.1. NCBI lineage: Eukaryota > Metazoa > Chordata > Actinopteri > Salmoniformes > Salmonidae > Oncorhynchus > Oncorhynchus mykiss. The sequence continues at coordinate 7,696,261 of NC_143044.1, forward strand.
ATCTACTGCAGATACAGGGCCCAAAAGGAATATTAATCAAGAGCAGATAGGGTTTTTTACAAGATTACACTGCTAAAGAAAATGCTTCTGTCCATGAAAATAGATATGGGACCCTACAGGAGAACATGTCGCCAGAAGTTCCCTGTCCTCACAGGAATATGAATCGGAGGTAGATATAGGTTTTTATGTTGTTTCGTTGTGTCTCTGTAGCATTACACGAATCCAACAGGTACAACAGAAATTCCAACTTTTCTTACCTCTCTCCCAGCCGACGGGCTGGCTTAGCATGTTTAACATGCAACCCGGGTCGCCATCCTCACCCGGACACCCCAAAAAAACAAGGCAGGAAATGAATCCTGGCATCTTCTGACAACCCCATCATTTATCGCCCAATCTCTGACAGTACAACAGTGCACATATGAAGAAGCTCATTGGTTTGTTAGTACTGCAGACTCTACAGTTCCTGAGTGTGAGATAGTGCTTGCTTGACATGGTGACCCCGACAGTGCCTCCTTGGAGGGAGGACAAGATGGAGTCTTAACCTCTGACCCCCTTGGAGAGGGAGCATATCAGAGAGACAGCCTCTGAGGTTTCACTGTTGCTGTTGGAAACCAACTCTAGTTAAGTCTGAAATAATACTGTAGGCGGTGGTCATGAACGAAAGGAAAGAGGGGAAATTATTAACAACGAATCTTCGTCCTCACACTACCTGTCACTCAAAGAAGTTGCCGCTCCTGACAGCTCAACGCTGGTCGAGCGAGAAGGAGAGTGACAGAAGAGAAATTAAGAAGAGAAGGAGCAAGAGGTATATAAAGACAATGAGAGGGTGTAGGGATATTATGCAGATAGCTACAGTTACCTTTAAAGAGCAAGTGCTCTGTGTGAATGTCAAACGGGGATATTCTGTCTTTGAACTCTGTAATATGGATGTGTGTAAAAACCTCATCTCAAAAGAAGGTTAGTGCTTAATCTGGCTCCGGCTTAGTCTTCTCTGAGAAAACCTGCTCCAGCCTTCCTAGCACAAACTCTTTATCGCTTTGGCCCAATCTTTATTTCAAATTCAGTGGTCGCCGGCTTGCAACTTGTTTTCTCCTTTCATCCATGCCTTTTGGACAAGTGTGCTTTGGCTGGGCTGTTAAAAGTTATTTAAAAGTGGAAATGGCATTTGAGGAGGAAGTCTGACCTTTCTACACAATCTCCTGTCTGCAGACGCACAAACAGTGATGAATCGCCTGAACACACAGACTAGAAACGCTGCTTGGCACACAGACGCACAAACAGTGATGAATCGCCTGGGCACACAGACGCACACGAGTGCATGCATGCAGGTACACACACACACACACACACACACACACACACACACACACACACACACACACACACTCATCCACACAACTCCATAGCCGAGGCTTAAACGCACCCACTCTCAAACACCTGCTAAATGTAGAGGGAGACATATCCACTTTGCAAAGCCGCATCTGGCATTGAGAAGAAAGAGTGTGGACATCAAAGTGAACAAACTCCAACAGAAGTGTCCTTCTCTTGTGTGAGGCAGATGAAAAGAGAGGAGAGAGAGAGAGAGGGGAAGAAAAATAAGTGAATAAGTTATGCCGGAGAAGAAAGAGAACAGGGAAAGATTGGGAGAGAAACATTTGGAAGTGAGAAAGTGAGAAGGGGCAATAGTAAAGTGAAGGACAGAGAGAGCCAGAAAGAAAGAAAGAGAGAGAGAGAGAGCGAAAGAGAATGAGAGAGAGAGAGAGAGAGAGAGAGAGAGATAGATAGATAGAGAGAGAGAGAATGAACAAGACGAGAGAGAGAGAGAATGAACAAGACGAGAGAGAGAGAGAGAGAGAGAGAATGAGACGAGAGAGAGAATGAACAAGACGAGAGAGAGAGAGAATGAACAAGACGAGAGAGAGAGAGAGAATGAGAGAGAGAGAATGAGAGAGAGAGAATGAGAGAGAGAGAGAGAGAGAGAGAATGAGAGAGAGAGAGAGAGAGAGAGAGAGAGAGAATGAGAGCGAGTGAGAGAAAACGAGACAAGAGCGAGAGAGGATGCTGTCAGTGGTGGAGGGTCAGTGGTCTTACCCAGAGCCCCATTACACAGTGGCACTAACGGATGTCCTGGGGCAGGTGGAAACAGAGGGGTGCAGGGAGAAGGGCAGTCTGTGTGTCTGAGGACAGAGCTCTGATACCACATCCCTCTCGCTGAAGCCAGGGAGCATCCACAATCCATCACTGACAGGCCCCTCACACACAGTCTTACCACAACTAGCACACACACCCACAGATGTGCACGCATGCACACACAACAGACAAACACACACACACGGTCCTACAACTCACACAGTCTTGCCACAACTCACACAGTCTTTCCACAAATCAGAATTCGTTAGTGCAACTGACTTACTTCCACAGAAGTTTACCTGCACAGGGAAGTGAGTATCCGCCATCTGGGTGGGCCATGAACTGCCTCTCATTCAGGCGGGTAACACAGTACATGTGGAAGAGGTCTAGACTGCTGGACTCCTACATAGCAGACAGGAGGACAGACAGAGACATGTTATACCAATGAAGTATTATGGGCTTGAAACAGACATAGAGAGAGGGGGGGGGGGGGGTGTATGTTTGTGTTTGTGAGTGTGTGCATGCATGAGTGTGTGCGCGTGTGTGTTGTTCTATCATAGCCCCACAGGGGGGACTCATTTAGTGTGGGAGGCAGGGGAAGACAGATCGTTCCCTCCAGGAAAAGCAGCAGTGAGGGACTGGAGGTCTCAGAGGAGCCCTCTGCCGCCAGCCTGATCTTGTTCTGATAATATCATGCCCGCCACAAAGACAAAGAGGGCCGGGGATACACAGAGAGAGAGAGAGAGAGAGAGAGAGAGAGAGAGAGAGAGAGAGAGAGAGAGAGAGAGAGAGAGAGAGAGAGAGAGAGAGAGAGAGAGAGAGAGAGAGAGAGAGAGAGAGAGAGAGAGAGAGAGAGAGAGAGAGAGAGAGAGAGAGAGAGAGAGAGAGAGAGAGAGAGAGAGAGAGAGAGAGAGAGAGAGAGAGAGAGAGAGAGAGAGAGAGAGAGAGAGAGAGAGAGAGAGAGAGAGAGAGAGAGAGAGAGAGAGAGAGAGAGAGAGAGAGAGAGAGAGAGAGAGAGAGAGAGAGAGAGAGAGAGAGAGCGAAACCATTCACTACTGGTAACGTAATTGAGCAACTTCGACTTTAGTGAGGACGCAGGTATGTGTGGCTTCTCTCTTTATCCATCTTCTCTCTATATCTATATACATACAAAGAGAGAGAGAGAGAGAGAGAAACCGTTCACTACTAGTAACGGAATTGAGCAACATCGACTTTAGTGAGGACGCAGGTATGTGTGGCTTCTCTCTATATCCATCTTCTCTTCCTCACCTGCTGCCTTGTTTCTCTCTATCACACATCTCTCATTCTTACCCTCATCTCTCCACGACATCTCCACATGACTTCACGTATCGCCTCAAACCATTCATTGCAAATGAGTTAAATGACTCTCAATAAAATAACTGACCTGGTTGAGTAAGTAAATGGAATAAACAAAGCCAGTCCAACCCCAGCCAGAAAACCCCTTCAGACCCTCTCCCAGTCATTACACACACGAGGCCTAGCAACCACCCAGTCATTAAACACAAGAGGCCTAGCAACCACCCACTCATTACACACACAAAGCCTACGAACCACCCAGTCATTACACACAAGAGGCCTAGCAACCACCCACTCATTACACACAAGGCCTAGTAACCACCCACTCATTACACACAAGAAGCCTAGCAACCGCACACTCATTACACACAATAGGCTTAGCAACCACCCACTCATTACACACAAGGCCTAGCAAACACACACTCATTACACACAAGAGGCCTAGCAACCACCCACTCATTACACACAAGAGGCCTAGCAACCACCCACTCATTACACACGAGGCCTAGCAACCACACACTCATTACACACAAGAGGCCTAGCAACCACCCACTCACTCACCCAGAGAGCACCCCTTTACTTCTGACCACCAACGAGCTTCTTAAACCAGAAGCAGTCTTACAGTAGCTGTATGTCCTCCTCCGTTTGCCCTTTTAAACAAACCAAGAAGCTAGGAGCTGTTTGCACTAAGTGGCAGCAGCAAGGTGAGAGGAGCACAGAGGAAAACAAAGCTCCACTCAGGAGGGTATTTGTACGGTCCCACTTCAATCACGCTCCTAGCGGCGAGACCTTGAATTGAGATGAGGACGTTTGTGATTGGGCTCCATTGTCTCGGTGGCAGGAAGCAGGCGACGGACTGGCCCTCCATTCTTATCCTCTGTGGGTGAGGCAGTGACAGCAGGGCTGCTGAGTCTGACCTTCATCTATTATATGCCACACTGACAGAATCACAGCTCTGTCTGTCTGGAGCCACTGATTGCAGGAGGGAGGGGACTGCAGGAGGGAGAGACTGCAGGAGGGAGAGACAGGGCCAGGGGCATGCGTCTGTCTACCTGTCTGAGAGTGTGCGGGCTTGCGTGTGTGTGCCTAAGTCTGCCTATAAAGCCCTACACTGGAGGTGTCAAAATAGTTATACAACCTAGCGGTCAAACAGGGAAATGGTTTCAATCATTTTTCCCATAGGGGATTTTAGAAACACTTAAAATAAGGGCTGTGTTTCACGTAGGCTTACCCTGGCGTGACATTTTGATAACCATGTAAATCTCTCTCGGACCTAGGGACTTTTCAATATTTTCGGCTCTATTTAATCTCAAATTCGAAAATGCTAATTAGCATCAACATAGACACCGTGTAAAACTACAAATCCCTGCAAGCTCCTTCATGTCATCTCTAGCTGATACCTTTTCTAACAGGTATTGGGTCAATTTATAACTTGCACAAGACAGTTCACAGAATTATCCATTTAAAGAAATGTAGCCAATTTATTCATTACTACATTTAGCTAACATTAGATACTGTAGTTAATCCAGAGATTCTTACCTTTGCCTCGATTCGGGCAGTCTCGCTCAGATCACCATGGCATTGGCAGTTCTTTATGATAGCCACATTAGCAGCTAATTAGCAGTTTAGTTTTGGGTGTAAATACAGACGAATATCTTGATGAAAGTCGCCTTGTCCGAGAGAGATTTACACAGTAATCAAAACGTCACGCCAGGGTAAGCCTACACAAAACACAGCCCTTATTTTAAACGTTTCCAAAATCCCCTATAGGAGAAATGAATGGTGGAAAACCGACTGGAACCATTTCCATGTTTGACCTCTAGGTTTTATGGGTATTATGACTCATACTGTGGTACTCTATTGCTTTCATGTTAAACATGTGGCTTATATTAGACAGATACACAGACTGCACTGGCAATATTGTAGATGTACTTACATGATATCTGCGCAGGCAATGCATGGGACATCCCGCACGATGGGCATGAAGAGGTCCAAGGCCACAGACGTTTCATGGGCAGCACACTTCAGGTAGTACTCCTATGGAAGGCAGATACGAGATAGAGGGTGATCCATGATGTTTGATGGCGGTGTGGTCCTGTTATGACAAGGTAATTTAGTTGTGGTTGGAGAGGATGGGGGTTGTGGATAGTTCACTAGTCTTACTGCTACTCTGTCAAGGCAACCCTCTGAATGACAGACGCCATGGATACTCTCTGGGAGGGAGGGATAGAGAAAGAGAGAGGGAGATCATTTACTGTCCTCTGTTTTCCACCATACACACCATCATCACCACAGCATCGGAAACAATGCTACTGTCCGATTTAGACGTTGGTCGCTTGCTGCATCCTAATTGTTTTGGGATGATCTCTCTCCCCCTTCCCCATCCTACTCTGTTCTTCCTGCATGCCACTCATTAGCATAAGCATTTAAACATTCTGACAGCGGCCTTAATAAGCCTCTGAAAAGGTTAAGAAAATCATTACTCCCCTGTTGGGTGGGGGGAGGCAGGGGGGGAGAGAGGGAGGGTATCCTGCGTGCCTTGGTGGTGGGACATGGAGATTACACACACACCTGCTCAGAGACAGCCAGGAAAGGTCACACAGACCCCTGGCGTGTCTGCGCACCACACACACACACACACTCACACTCACACCTCCCTCTAAATATAAATGATTAATGAGAAAAGCAGTTATGAATTATTCAGAAACGCATCGCTTTTTGTTCCCCCGTGACTCCCCTTCGCTCTTCCTCACCCTCTTTTTTTTTAGGAGCAGATTGAACGTCTCCATCCCGCAAAGCTTTAATTCGATTATTTTTTAACAAATAGGGGCTTGTCTCTGCGTCAGCTGTGCTAATCTCGCAGCATTGACCAAGCTCTGTGATTGGTGGGCAGAAGAGGGACCCCACTCTAAGCTGATTGGTTAGTTTGAGGACATGCCTTGTGATCACCTCAGTCAATTACAGTCCCTCTGTGTCAATACAGCACACTGAACAAGCACAAAACAACAAACGCACACAAACTGACACACACAATCACACACACAGTAATCTTCTAAAAGCAGGGGACACACACTGAGAGCAGTATGCTCATTACCACCTACTCTAATACAAGCCTCAGGGACAGGAGCTCACTGAGCCTCATTTCCTGTCCCCTACACTCTTACCTAGGTGACTGAGGCCCCCTGCTATACACACACACCTGCACACAGACACACAAACAAACAGACACACACACACACACCCCTCATCGCTCTGTAACTGACAGGTCTGTCTCAAGAGGGATCGGTCTCTCTAGATGGATGGGTCAGGGTGGGGTGGATGCAGGGGAGTCTGTGAGACTGTGGTTGGGGGAGATAGCAGCGTGAATGGCAGCTTCAGCTGGTCAGTGGTCAGGCATGGAGACAGGGCCATGATGGGGAGGACAGTGGTCAGGTATGAGACAGGGCCATGATGGGGAGGACAGTGGTCAGGTATGAGACAGGGCCATGATGGTGAGGACAGTGGTCAGGTATGAGACAGGGCCATGATGGGGAGGACAGTGGTCAGGTATGAGACAGGGCCATGATGGGGAGGACAGTGGTCAGGTATGAGACAGGGCCATGATGGGGAGGACAGTGGTCAGGTATGAGACAGGGCCATGATGGTGAGGACAGTGGTCAGGTATGAGACAGGGCCATGATGGTGAGGACAGTGGTCAGGTATGAGACAGGGCCATGATGGTGAGGACAGTGGTCAGGTATGAAGACAGGGCCATGATGGTGAGGACAGTCGTCAGGTATGAGACAGGGCCATGATGGGGAGGACAGTGGTCAGAGGGTAAAGAATGTCACTCAGGATATGGGGGAAGGAAATGAGATTTGATGGTACTGACTGGGTCCTCTCCAGGCTTCGGGTAGCTAATCACCAGCCCTGGCAAGAAACTGACACGGAGAGTGGACAATGTTGGCATGGCGACAGTGGACAAACAGTTCCAGAGGGGTGTAGGTGGCTGGAGGCGGCAGAGCAGGCAGGCGGGCTTAGAGAGTTGTCACTCAGTCTCAGTCTAAACAATGGCAGGATCCTGAGCTGTGGGACTCCTGCCCACTCACACACACTCACACACACTCACACACACACAGAGAAGTCACATATGGACCTGAGGTAAAGATGGCTGCAGGCTGGACAGACAGGCAGAGGGAGAGACTACTGTTGAGTCACTGTGGAGACATGTGGCTGAATTCCATTTGAGAATAATAATAAATAATTAACATATTTATTGGTATTACAGGAACAAAGGAGGGTCTAGGGGGAGGGTATGTTGCTCTGTGTGGGATGATTGTACGCTGTGGACCTACCTGTCTAAGTGACTTGGTTGTACTCACAGAGACAGTGTGGTTTAACATCAGTGCCTCTCAGTGAGAGTTCCTATGCGGCGACTCTGAAACGAAACCAGTGGGCCACTTAACATCAGTACCAGGTGTGACTGAGCTCTCGGAAAAGAGATTTGTTACTGATAGTAGAAGTTGACGTGTTCTATTCTCATTACATCATAGATATTGTGCAATATAAGCACGTATTTTATTAGACTAGATCATGCTCAGCGTAAACTTATGCTCTGGTTCTATTTTCAAGATTAGCCACGCATAGCTCACGCCCAGGAAAAGTAGGATAGATTGGGTCACGCTTTCCTCGCGTCGGGAAATGTTCCCGCGTCCACTGTAGCAGGTTAATAAAAAACATGTGGTCCTATGTAGGACCATTAACAATATCCATGTTTAATAGCATCGTCTCAGCCCTGTAAACAGTTGTGATTGAATGGTGCCCTCGCGGAATCTGTAGGTAAGCATGTCCTATTTGTCAGCACTTGTCCTTGAACAAGCCTTGAAGGAGCCCCCCCCCCCCCCCCTTCTGATGAGACAAGCACGAGGAACATCTCCAGTCTGTTCTGTCTGTCTGTCTGTCTGGCAGCAGCCCAGAACACAGACACACTGATCCAATTAGCAGAGAAAAGCAACCGGAGTCTTCATGGCAAATCATTTAGCAAAGAAAAGAGGACGCGTCCTGCCTACTAAAGTCACCAGACCATACAAGCACACATTCATACAGCACACATTCATACAGCACACATTCATACAGCACACATGCATACTCTCTTGAAGGAACAGCATTCTCATTAGAGTTAAAAGCATGGGGCCCGGAGTGGGCCACGCTACCTTGACACGATTCCCAATAAATTGGGCGGTGGCTTTATAAGCCTTCCCATGGCTAATTTATGTTTCCTGGGAGAGAGGCCTCCATTATGGTAATGCTTTTACAGGAGGATGGATGGAGAGCCTGCTGAACTGAGGGGGCAGATAAAGGAGAATTTATGACGGGCTGGGTGGAAGAGAGGAACGAGGGATGAGAGACTGAGGGAGGTGAGGGAAGAGGGCAGGCAGAGGACGGATTTTAAAACGTTTGCCTTGGTTGCGGGTTACAACGGCCTTATACAACACCTGAATGCACGCTCATTCCCCACAGATCTCTGGAGATCAACTGCTGAATCCCATTGAACTGTTTAGCCAGGCTGCATTCAGGGAGCAGTTACACTGTTCAATAGGGCACACATGTCAAGGCCACAAAAAGCTTCCTATGTGCTCATGCTGAGCCAAAATGCTTGTCTGGAAAACTGGCAGCAAAATAACTTATTACTAGGGCTGTGACGATACCAATATCTGTGAAGATACTAACATCTGTGAAGATACCAGTACCTTTTTTATTCAGATACTGTCCATACTGTATATACAAGGGCTCTCCAACCCTGTTCTTAGAGAGCTACCGTCCTGTACGTTTTCAATCCAAACCCAGTTGTAACTAACCTGATTCAGCTTATCAACCGGCTAATTATTAGAATCAGATGCGCTAGATTAGGGTTGGAGTGAAAACTTACAGGACGGTAGCTCTCCAGGAACAGGGTTGGAGAGTCCTGGTCTGTACACACCATTCACATACAAACACTGAGTGTACGTTAAAAAAAACCCGTTATGAACGCCTGCTCTTTCCCTGACATAGACTGACCATGTGAATCCAGATGAAAGCTAAGATCCCTTATTGATGTCACATGTTAAATCCACTCAAATCAGTGTAGATGAAGGGGAGGAGACAGGATAAAGAAGGACTTGAAACCTTTCTAGAGCAGGTGTTCCGCTAGCGGAACCCCTCGACAACATTCCGCTGAAAATGAAATACAAAAAGATTTTTTTTAAATATGTAACTTTCACACATTAACAAGTCCAATAGAGCAAATGAAAGATAAACATCTTGTTAATCGACCACGTCGTGTCCGATTTCAAAAATGCTTTACAGCGAAAGCGAAAGCATAACATATGATTATGTTAGGTCATAGCCAAGTAAAAAAAACACACAGCCATTTTTACAGACAAAGATAGGAGTCACAAAAAGCAGAAAGATAGATAAAATGAATCACTAACCTTTGATGATCTTCATCAGATGACACTCATAGGACATCATGTTACACATTACATGTATGTTTTGTTCGATAATGTGCATATTTATACCCAAAAATCTCAGTTTACATTGGCGCGTTACATGCAGTAATGTTTTGATTCCAAAACCTCTGGTGATTTTGCAGAAATACTCATAATAAACAATGATAAAAGATACAAGTGTTATTCACAGAATTAAAGATAGACTTCTCCTTAATGCAACCGCTGTGTCAGATTTCAAAAAAACTTTACGGAAAAAACATAATCTGAGAATGGCGCTCAGGGCCCAATCCAGCCATAGAAATATCCACCATGTTGGAGTCATCAGAAGTTAGAAATAACACTATAAATATTCACTTAGCATTGATGATCTTCATCAGAAGGCACTCCCAGGAATCCCAGGTCGATAATAATTTACTGATTTGTTCCATAAAGTCCATCATTTATGTCCAAATAGCAACTTGTTGTTAGCGTGTTGAGACAATTGAGACATGGATTGTGTATGTGTGCCGTTCAGATGGTGAACGGGCAAGACAAAGGATTTTAGTGCCTTTGAACTGGGTATGGTAGTATGTGCCAGGTTCACCGGTTTGAGTGTGTCAAGAACTGCAACACTGCTGGATTTTTCATGCTCAGCAGTTTCCCATGTGTATCAAGAATGGTCCACCACCCAAAGGACATCCAGCCAACTTGACACAACTGTGGCAAAAATTGGAGTCAACGTGAGCCAGCATCCCGGTGGAATGCCTTTGACACCTTGTAGAGTCCATGCCCCAAATGATTGTGCAACTCAATATTAGGAAGGTGTTCCTACTGTTTTGTACAATAAGTATATATATTTATATGATGTTGCTCATTCTCATGTCTTAATTCTTGTTAGTTCAAAACTTTTGGATGATGTGTGTATTGTTATTGTATTTGTAGTGTTGGGTTCCAGATTGAAATACTTGCTATAAAAGAAGTGTAACATGAACGCTAATAATCGGGAAGCAAGTACAGGTGGTTGTTTAATAATAAACGGAACATTGAACAATACAAGAAACACGAGTAGCGTATAGACATGAAACACATAGTCAATACTGCCTGGGGAATGGAACTAAGGAGGTGACAGATATAGGGGAGGTAATCAGTGAAGCAATGGAGTCCAGGTGTGCCTAATGATGAAGCACAGGTGCGCCCAATGATGAATGCCAGGACCGGGGGTTAGTAAACTGGCTATGTCGAAAGCCGGAGGGGACTAGCGGGAGAAGACGTGACAAGACGTTAAGGGTTACATGTATGAGGAATGTATATGGTGGGGTCAGTGGGTGTTGGATAAGAGCCAGGGGCCTGGAAAGTTACTAAGTAAGGGCAAAGGTAACCACATGGTTGCGGTCACTGATAAGGGTGGATAGCTGTGGATTAGTGAGAAATGTGGGCAGAGGTCAGGTTAGGTCAGGTCACATGAAGGGACAAGGAACAGTTTTATTACACACAACTTAACTTCCTGCTTAGCAACAAAGCTGTAGTGTTTAGAGAAAAGGAGGAGATTCCGCCCAGTGCAGGGTATAAATATATGTACTTGTGGAAACATGTCTTTGCAGCTGTTTGACCCAGTGGGTGAATGAACTTGGTTTGAGCTGTTAGTTTTTTACTCTGTTTATTTAGAACCTAACAGTTGGCGCTGCGAGCAGGGTTCACCACGATTTACAGTCAAACTGAAGAGTCTGAATCAGTGGAGCAGGAGCCGGCACAAAAAAAACACACAAGGTAGGCACAGTTCCTACACCTGTTACCACACATTCTGACATCTTGGTGAGATGAGAATCGTAGGCTGAGCAATTGTAGGATAATCAGTAGGCCCATTGAGTAATGCCCGGTCATAAATGTATGGTGTAGGGTAGGTTCCTTTAAGGATAGGTCCCGAGTGGAGGTGTTCCTCTGTGAGATCCATAGGAATATATGGTTTTAGGGTAGGTTCCATAAGGTCCCGAGTGGAGGTGTTCCTCTGCGAGATCCCTAGAAATACATGGTTTAGGGTAGGCTCCATAAGGATAGGTCCCGAGTGGAGTTAGTTCTCTGTGAGATCCATAAGTGACCCTCCAGCGTACCAAAAGAAGGGATTGTGAATAGTGATAAAAGGTTGCATATACAGTGGGGAGAACAAGTATTTGATACACTGCCGATTTTGCAGGTTTTCCTACTTACAAAGCATGAAGAGGTCTGTAATTTTTAAATCCCTGCTGCAGTGTGTGCAAACCTGGTCAAGAACTACAGGAAACGTATGATCTCTGTAATTGCAAACAAAGGTTTCTGTACCAAATATTAAGTTCTGCTTTTCTGATGTATCAAATACTTATGTCATGCAATAAAATGCAAATGAATTACTTAAAAATCATACAATGTGATTTTCTGGATTTTTGTTTTAGATTCCGTCTCTCACAGTTGAAGTGTACCTATGATAAAAAAAATGACATGCTTTGTAAGTAGGAAAACCTGCAAAATCGGCAGTGTATCAAATACTTGTTCTCCCCACTGTAAGTTCTGGAGGAGAGACACATTCATGGTTAGAAAAGCAAGAAGATATGCGAAACGCTGTTTGAACATGATTTGTGTGTATTAGCAGTAGCAAAAAAGAGAGAGGTTGGTTTATGCCCTATTGGGACGGGGAACCGTGACAGATTATGTGGAAATAGGAGGACAACTGTGAATAATTTTGGTAATGTGTGTTGTCAACAGCTGTGATACTTCAGCCGTAACTCTAGTATAAGACATTAGGTCTTCTGTAATCTGCAGTAGTAAATTGGCAGACACTTCAGTATTGGTTCTAATACAAGGTATCAGGTGCCATGACCAAATTAATAGGCACAAATAGTTAGAATTGGCACGGCAAAGCACTCCTTACAAACTCAGGAAACCTCGTGAGATGTTTTATTTAGTCTTATTTTGAAATAGATTTACATTTTATTTAGTCTTATTCTGAAAAACATTTACAGTTTAGTTAGTCTTGTTCTGAAATAGATTTATAGAATTGACAAAAGGGAGGACGGGTCACGAGAAATTAGAGTGGAGTTAATATTGTGAGTAATTGTTAGTAGATTTTTGAAAAAGCAATTCTGTCGAGTGACATCATTTAATTTATTTGACCTTTATTTAACTAAGCAAGTCAGTTAAGAACAAATTCTTATTTACAATGACAGCCTACCCCGGCCAAACCCTAACCCATTGGAGTTACTAAACCTAAAAAAACCTTTTAAAATGTTTTGTTCATGAACATGAAGGGCATGGTAGTGCAGTGGTTACATAAACACCTGGGGGGAAAGAGAGACCAGTCATATACAGGAGTAAATCGAGAAAAGAGAGAAAAGCCGCTGTGTCTAAGTGTAGTATAGGCTACATAAAGGGTACATAAATATTGGGATGGATTTAAAACACAAACGATTAGTGAGTGGGTAAGGACAGTGAACTCCCGATGAACAGAAATTATTATGTTTTGTTTTGTCTGTAATTAAAACTTTTGTGTTGCTGATTTCAGAATAGCATAGTGAATATTAACGAAATGTACACTTTCACTTCCAGAAGAGGAAAGGTGTCCTTATCTCTCTCTTTAAAATGTTTCCTGAGGCTATTGTCTTGGAGGGCAATTTTATAAAGTATAAAGGGTACCCGATCCGGCCGTAAAGGGAGCTCCCAAATAAGTTTTGTTTTGCCCTACACTTTACCACACACATCAGCACATGCACACATAATATTTGTTAGTGGTGGTAATACTGTGTTTGATTTATTGTGTGTGGTCTTTTAATTTAGTTGTAAACTGGGTACGAAGAATGATGGAAATGTTTGAAATGCTTTTAATTGGTTTCTGAAGTACAGGGAACGAAAATAATTAATGGTGCCGAATGACCTTTGTTCTGACTTTCTGGTGAGGCCTGATCAAACTCACTAGAAAGGCTAGAGACATTAGGCAAGATTTATGTATAATATGAGGAAGTATATTGTTGTTTCGTTGTTTTGTTTTTGTCTTTGTTTCAATACAAAATTCACCAGATTGGGTCTGCTGTCTGGTCAGGATTTCTCCCTGGGGGTTAGCCCTCTAACTCCCTGATCCTATAACTCTGCGGTGAGGTCACCAGTATGATAAGGGAGTATAAGCCAATTTGGAAAATAGTTTCAAAACTGTGTTGGTATGCTCTTTGACATTTGTCTTAGGATCCTTGCCTAGTTTCTCAAAGCACCTAATGATGACAGAAGTGAGTGCTACGGGGTGATAGTCCTTTAGTTCAGTTATCTTTGCCTTCTTGGGTACAGGAACAATGGTGGCCATCTTGAATCATGTGGGGACAGCAGACTGGGACAAGGAGTGACTGAATATGTCCGTAAACACACCAGCCAGCTGGTCTGCGCATGCTCTGAGGACGCAGCTAGGGAAACCGTCTGGGCCAGCAGCCTTGTGAGGCTTAACGCATTTAAATGTCTTACTCACGTTGGCCACAGAGAAGGAGACGGGGGGGGGTCCTCAGTCCTTGGAAGCAAGCTGCGTCGGTGGCACTGTATTATCCTCAAAGCGGGCAAAGAAGGTGTTTCGTTTGTCTGGAAGCAAGACGTCGGTGTACGTGAAGTGGCTGGTTTTCTTTTCAGTTTTGCTCGAATGGTTTCTGGTTAGGGTTGGTTTTAAAAGTTACAGTGGGTACAACATCTCCAGTGCACTTCCTTATAAACTCACTCACGAGTCAGCGTATAAATCAATGTAATTCTTTGAGGCTTCCCAGAACATTTCCCAGTCCACGTGATCAAAATAATCTTGACGCGTGGATTCCAATTAGTCAGACCAGCGTTGAATGGTTCTAGTCACGGGCACATCCTGTTTGAGTTTCTGCCTATAGGACGGTAGGAGCAAGATGGAGTCGTGGTCGGATTTTCCGAAGGGAGGGCGGGGGAGGGCCTTGTATGCATAGCAGAAGTTAGAGTAGCAGTGGTCCAATGTATTGCTGGCCCGAGTGCTACAGTCAATGTGCTGATATAATTTAGTTAGCCTTGTTCAAAAATTATATTTGTTAAAATCCTCAGCTACAATAAATGTAGCCTCAGGATATATGGTTTCCAGTTTACACAGAGTCCAGTGAAGTTCCTTGATGACCGTTGAGGTATCTGCTTGGGGGGATATACACGGCCGTGACTATAATCGAAGAGAATTCTCTTGGGTGATAATGTGGTTGGCATTTGATTGTAAGAAATTCTAGGTCAGTTGAACAGAAGGACTTGAGTTTCTGTATGGTGTTATGATTGAACCATGAGTCGTTAATCATGAAGCATACATCCACACCCTTCTTCTTACCAGAGAGATGTTTGTTTCTGTTTGCGCGATGCATAAAGAAGCCCGGTGGCTATATGACTCCGACAACATATCCCGAGAGAGCCATATTTCCGTGAAACAGACTGTTACAATCCCTGATGTCTTTCTGGAAGGCAACCCTTGCCCTAATTTCATCCACCTTGTTGTCTAGAGACTGGACATTGGTGAGTAATATACTCGTAAACGGTGGGTGGTGTGCACGCCTTTGAAGTCTGACCAGGAGGCTGCTCCGTCTACCTCTCCTGCGGCGACATTGTTTTGGGTCAGCCTCTGGGATTAGATTCAATGTCCTGGGTGGTGGTCCAAACAAAGGATCCCCTTCGGGAAAGTTGTATTCCTGGTCGTAATGACGCCGCTCTTATATTCAATAGTTCTTCCCGGCTGTATGTAATAACACTTAAGACTTTCTGGGCTAACAATGTAAGAAACAATACATTTAAAAAAATACTGCATAGTTTCCTAAGGACTCGAAGTGAGGCGACCATCTCTGTTGGCGCCATCTTACTGTATCAAGGGCCATCAACTGTGACAGGCATAAGTTACATATGTGCCTTTGGGAAGATGACCTGTAACACCATCTGAAGAAGAAAATGAATATACACAAGAAGATGAATGCCGGGAAGGAGTGGGGTGGTCAACTGTGCCCGTAAATTGATTTATGGATGCCCTAAACCCTTTATTTGGGGTATCAGGTTGATTGTCGAGGTCTGCACACTGGGAAATGTATTGTAATGTAGATTAAAGATGCATTGAGATACCGATCTGTCATTAACATGCCACTCGCAACAGTAAAACAGGGACAAACGAGGGCCGTGATGAGAAAAGTTCATCCTGGTAACATAAGTAGTGCATACTGTCTAGAAAATGTTCCCTGTCTGTAAATGAACAAACTACCAGTGTCGGTGTGTGCGCTAAGTTGAAGGTCTCGAATTCGAGTGAAAGACTCAACGGGAAGCACTAAGGACTGTCATTCTCAATTTGGGTTGGATAATTTATGAAGTGTTTAAATTATGATTTGGAAAGGAAAGAAAGAGAGAGAGCGCTGCCCCTAAGCTGTGAGGAGAGCACAAAGTGAGGGGAGGGTGCACTGCACAAATCTATTGGGTCTAGGGAGGGTTACCTACCAGGAAACCTTATCTTTTCGTGGGAAGTTATTAAACAAATCACTACATGTTAGCTTGGGCTAACCATGATCGGGACATTGATAGTAGGGGTTTCGTTTTACCATGTGATCAGAATCCTAATGTTAAAGCGTGTCAATAAATAAGGCTTGCTGGATGATACAGTACAATTAATTAGATACAAGGCTCATAGTCTGTGTCTTGCTTTGACACCCGAGGATGAGGATAAAGGAGACTGGCATCCCATTGGCATAGAACTGAACGGATGGACGGTTCTTTCCCCAGTTTCATTCGCATCAAGGGTGGTGTGAAATTATTCAACATTTATTTTCCCTGTTCAAGTCAATCTGTTTTCTAGGTATCGTGGAACATGAGCGTGATCATTGTTCCAGAGGAGGGATTGTTGGAAATTGACTAATTGACTTGAGCATGTTTATAACTATATTAGTGGACTAGCAGTAGTGACTAATGTGTGAGATGGAATGATTTATGTGCGAATGTATTTGTGGATGGAGCCAAGGTACATGCGGGGCCTGTGTTTTGAGACAGAATGTTTGCATAAGAATGTTAGTTGCAGATTCTGGCAGGACCAATATCAGTGCATTCTATGGAGTTTAAAAAAACAAGGCATTAATATTAAGGGGAATTTTGGGAAAGCGGAATGGAATGTGACTGGGGCAGAGACCTGTGTGGCTCATAAATTAAGGAAGTGGGTATTAGAGTCTCTGGGAAATGATACCACTCCTCTGTGTATAGTGATATCAGGGGATGGCTTATAGGATAGGATGGACAGCTAACTATGTACAATATAGAGACTACTGTGAAGTTAAATTGAATGTCACACATACCCAGATCATGGTGGGAGTAGCAGAGATAGTGTTGTCATTTCAGACACTATTGTCAACTTTCAAGGAGGGGTTCGTCAAAGAAGGTACACCACTTGAAAGAATAACCACAAATTCCTGTATACAGGAGGCCACCTCACAGGAAGGGAAGTTCAATGTAATCATTTGCATCACATCTCCTGCAGAGTGTGATTAAGTAGCATGTCTTCCAACGCCACTAATATCTCCCCCATTTCTAACAGCCAGCAAACACTTGACCAGTTGTGGAAAAAGTACCCAATTTTCATACTTGAGTATAGGTAAAGATACCTTAAAAGAAAATGACTCAAGTAAAAGTGAAAGTCACCCAGTAAAATATTACTTGAGTAAAAGTCTAAAAGTATTTGGTTTTAAATGTACTTAAGTATCAAAAGTAACATTATAAATAATTTAAGATAGTTATCAGAGAGGGCAGTTATTACACCTTGAGGAGACACAGACAAGATATCCTATAACAGTTTTGGAGCCAAATGAACGTTAGGACCAAAACGACATAAGAACATTCCAATGGAAGTCAGGGAAGAGCAGGGGGGGCTGAACTCTGATATTACACAGGTACTTATTGAGTGGGAGAAGGGGTCTGCTAGTTTGTTCACAGGTAACAAAAATGTGGCATATTTTGAGGAAGAAGTTTATAAAGACCTGAAAACTAAAATGGAAAATGCAATGTTAGAACCCTCTTATATATGTAATCCATACTTAAATGAGGAGCTGTCTGTGGCAGAATGCTGCAAAAAATGGGAAAGCGTTTGGCATTGATGAATTGCTCTTTAAAATACCCTAAATTAATTGACGTCCTATATGATTTCCTATAAGTTTGGTTGAGTACAGTATACTGCCATCCACTTGGTATAAGTCTATAGTGAATCCCATTCCCAAATCTTTAAAAAATGTTTCACTGAACTATAGAGGCATAAGTGTATTAAGTACTGTTTATAAATTATATTCATCCATCCTCAACAATAGGGTAATTACATTTTTGGAGGATCAAAACATTCTGGTGGAAGAACAAAAGGGTATTTGTCAATCCTGAATCTGTATAGATCATATCTTCTCGGTCTGTATAATAATCAGAAATATATTACATGGAAAGAAGCCTACATGCATGTTTCATTGATTTCCAGAAAGCTTTTGATTTTGTAAATAGGGATATTTTAGCCTATGGTTTGTTAAAGACAGGGGTTGATGGGAAATGTTATTACGCAATCCAGTCTCTTTACAAAGTACCAATTGCTCGAGGGCGTGTTAATGAATATCGTAAAGATTGGTTTCCGGCACCCTCGGGTATAAAACAAGGAGACCGACTTTGTTTGCTTTGTTTCTAAATGATTTGGCAAAAGAGATTCAACAGTTAAAGATTGGAGTAAGATATGATGGTGAAATGCTAAGTATCCTTATACAGTGCCTTGCGAAAGTATTCGGCCCCCTTGAACTTTGCGACCTTTTGCCACATTTCAGGCTTCAAACATAAAGATATAAAACTGTATTTTTTTGTGAAGAATCAACAACAAGTGGGACACAATCATGAAGTGGAACGACATTTATTGGATATTTCAAACTTTTTTAACAAATCAAAAACTGAAAAATTGGGCGTGCAAAATTATTCAGCCCCCTTAAGTTAATACTTTGTAGCGCCACCTTTTGCTGCGATTACAGCTGTAAGTCGCTTGGGGTATGTCTCTATCAGTTTTGCACATGGAGAGACTGACATTTTTTCCCATTCCTCCTTGCAAAACAGCTCGAGCTCAGTGAGGTTGGATGGAGAGCATTTGTGAACAGCAGTTTTCAGTTCTTTCCACAGATTCTCGATTGGATTCAGGTCTGGACTTTGACTTGGCCATTCTAACACCTGGATATGTTTATTTTTGAACCATTCCATTGTAGATTTTGCTTTATGTTTTGGATCATTGTCTTGTTGGAAGACAAATCTCCGTCCCAGTCTCAGGTCTTTTGCAGACTCCATCAGGTTTTCTTCCAGAATGGTCCTGTATTTGGCTCCATCCATCTTCCCATCAATTTTAACCATCTTCCCTGTCCCTGCTGAAGAAAAGCAGGCCCAAACCATGATGCTGCCACCACCATGTTTGACAGTGGGGATGGTGTGTTCAGCTGTGTTGCTTTTACGCCAAACATAACGTTTTGCATTGTTGCCAAAAAGTTCAATTTTGGTTTCATCTGACCAGAGCACCTTCTTCCACATGTTTCGTGTGTCTCCCAGGTGGCTTGTGGCAAACTTTAAACAACACTTTTTATGGATATCTTTAAGAAATGGCTTTCTTCTTGCAACTCTTCCATAAAGGCCAGATTTGTGCAATATATGACTGATTGTTGTCCTATGGACAGAGTCTCCCACCTCAGCTGTAGATCTCTGCAGTTCATCCAGAGTGATCATGGGCCTCTTGGCTGCATCTCTGATCAGTCTTCTCCTTGTATGAGCTGAAAGTTTAGAGGGACGGCCAGGTCTTGGTAGATTTGCAGTGGTCTGATACTCCTTCCATTTCAATATTATCGCTTGCACAGTGCTCCTTGGGATGTTTAAAGCTTGGGAAATATTTTTGTATCCAAATCCGGCTTTAAACTTCTTCACAACAGTATCTCGGACCTGCCTGGTGTGTTCCTTGTTCTTCATGATGCTCTCTGCGCATTTAACGGACCTCTGAGACTATCACAGTGCAGGTGCATTTATACGGAGACTTGATTACACACAGGTGGATTGTATTTATCATCATTAGTCATTTAGGTCAACATTGAATCATTCAGAGATCCTCACTGAACTTCTGGAGAGAGTTTGCTGCACTGAAAGAAAAGGGGCTGAATAATTTTGCACGCCCAATTTTTCAGTTTTTGATTTGATAAAAAAGTTTGAAATGTCCAATAAATGTCGTTCCACTTCATGATTGTGTCCCACTTGTTGTTGATTCTTCACAAAAAAATACAGTTTTATATCTTTATGTTTGAAGCCTGAAATGTGGCAAAAGGTCGCAAAGTTCAAGGGGGCCGAATACTTTCGCAAGGCACTGTATATGCTGATGATATTATTTTGATGGCAGAAACTGAACAAAGATTTGCAGAACATGTTATTATGTGCTGTCCATTGGTGTAAAAGATGGCGACTCATGATCAACCAGACAAAAACGCAGATAATGCATTTTATAAAACTAAGAGAAGGGTTTTTTAGTTGTGTTTTGGTGAAGACATCCTTTGAATTTACTAGCAATTATAAATATTTGGGTATTTTTATTGATTCATATATTACCTTTCTATACGGAACATCTGCCCTGGTCGAATCAGCAAGCAGAGCTCTTGGCGGAGTTATAGGAAAACAAGTTTGCACCTATACTTGCAATAACTGGAGACATGGGCTGGGAACCCTGTCAGGTGAGATGGAAGGCATGTATGGTGAGACTTTGGAATAGACTATTGGAAATGCAAACTGTCAGAATAGCTAGTAAAGTTGTTTTATGGGATCTATCCATGGCGGAGTCTGGACAACTGAAATGTCCAACCAGGAGTCTGACTGTGAACATCTGTATGAAAATCAAATTAAGGGAGACATAGATATGATTTTTAAAAACAACTGTTGATGCAATATAAAACAAAATGGGTGGAGGAGATTAACCAAACATCCAAAAAGATTATATTTGTGAGATTAAGGGTGAATTCGTGTGTGAGAGATATATTATGTATAACCTATCTAAAAGCAAGAGATTGCTATGTGCACAGGTAAGATCAGGGATATTGCCTCTGCGTATTGAAACAGGTCGGTATTGTGGCAAAGTGGAAGAGGAAAGACTATGTAACTATTGTGACATAGAAGAAACAGAGAATGAAACTCATTTTATCCTCTATTTATCCTCTATAGCCCTACCACGATATACGCTGGCTCTCATTCCAGAAAGCCCACTGGAAATACCCTGGCATTATGTGGCTGAATGATGAGGGGAAATTTAAATGTTTTTTTGTCCATTGTGTATTTCCGTTTGCGGAATAAAATTTCCATTAAGCCTGGAATAAAATAAATATTTAGCTTCTGTGGTTAGTGGTGTGTGTATATAAATTGTGTATTGGCTTGTCTTCCATACGAATCTTCTCTTTGTGACTTAAGTTTATTTTTCCCCTTTTTACAAATTTTTACATTTGAATTATTTTTCATTTTAATTTATTAGTTTTTTTGTTGTATTTGTCTTTATTTTTTATTTAATTTTGTGTGTTATTATATATATATATTTATTATGATTTTTTATATATATAGATATATTTAATTTTTTATATATATGTATGTACAGGTATGTATATATATATATATATATATTTTTATATATATATAGTGTGTATGTATGTACTGTATGTATGTATGTATATTATTTTACTGCTCTAGTGATGTAATTTATTATTATGTATAGATGTTTTACCAATTGTTATTTATTTATTTTAAATTTCACTCTTTATGCAATGCGCAATGCAGAGAACACCGGAAGAAGAATTATAATTTAATTACCATACTGAATTATTGTAATATTTTTTTATGTGTCAATTAATCCCATAAAGGATGGGTTGACAATTGGCAATTTAACACGAAAATAACATTTAAATAATTTATTCAATACCCCAAAAAATGACTTAAATTGTACTTTAAAGTACTTTAACTTAAGTACTTTACACCACTGCACTTGACATATCTCCCAGAAGAGAGGGACAGAGTGACGGTAAATGGAAAGTGTTAGAAGGTTGCTGCTTATCAACCGTTCGGACCTAAAGTTTACACTGTAACGAGGGTGTTCACAAAGGGGTGGGGTGTAGATCGGCCTTGGGATGAGAGATGTGTCCCTAACCTGAGCACAGGAAAGTATTATCCACAGATACCGACTGTAGCTGAACACAGGAGGTGATTGGAGAAACCAATGGTGGCTAGGAAACCGGGTATGAGTTGGGAGACAGGTATGGAGTATCTGAAAGATTCAGTCCTAGCTCTATTAGTGAACCATGAAGGTAATAGGAGATCAGGAGCAGGAGACATATTTCATGCAATAGCTATTCTCACAGCAGTCGCTGTAGGGACAGTAATTGAAGGAACAGTAGTAGTGGTGAACAAAATGAAACTGGACTATAGAGCAAATGAGGAGTATCTTGAAGTATGCATCATGGGCAGTGTAGCAGGAGTTACCTTGTCAGCATTGCGGGGATATCATATTCTGAGGGCATTGATGTTGAAATGTGTATATACAGGGCTGATTTACCTCAGGATAAGGTTAAAGTTGATTAGGGCCACCGCATGTGTATATCAGGTGGTCAAGGAGGATGTCACGTAATATCAAGGTGGGTGGAATCAGGCGCAGAGAGCAGGTTACAGTGAGTCGATAGTTATTTATTCTCCGAAAACCAAACACGGTCAACCCAAATATGCAGGGTGAAATAATCCAACACAGGATCAAAATATTATCGGAGAAAATAACACACACGTATTAACCCAAAATACATGAATCCAAAACAATCCCGCACAAAACAAGGGCGGGACAACCTACTACATATAAGGACGTTAATTAAACTAAAATACACACAGGTGAAACTAATAAGACAAAACCAACAGACAAACGAAAAAGGGATCGGTGGTGGCTAGTAGGACGGTGACGACGACCGCCGAGCACCGCCCGAACAGGCAGGAGAGCCAACCTCGGCGGAAGTCGTGACAGTACCCCCCCCCTGACGCGCGGCCCCCGCAGCGCGCCGCCACCGTCCTCGAGGACGACCCGGAGGACGAGGTGCTGGGCGATCCGGGTGGAGGCGGTGGAAATCTCTCAGGAGAGAAGGGTCCAAAATATCCCTCACCGGAACCCAGCATCTCTCCTCCGGACCGTACCCCTCCCAGTCCACGAGGTACTGTAGGCCCCCCACCCGGCGTCTCGAATCCAGAATGCCCCGAACTGTGTACGCCGGGGACCCCTCGATGTCCAGGGGGGGCGGAGGGACCTCAGGCACCTCACCTTCTTGCAGGGGACCAGCCACCACCGGCCTGAGGAGAGACACATGAAACGAGGGGTTAATACGGTAATACCTAGGAAGTTGTAACCTGTAACACACCTCGTTTATTCTCCTCAGGACTTTGAACGGCCCCACACACTGCGGCCCCAGCTTCCGACAGGGCAGGCGGAGGGACAGGTTTCGGGTCGAGAGCCAGACCCTGTCCCCCGGTGCAAACACGGGGGCCTCACTGCGGTGCTGGTCAGCGCTCCTCTTCTGCCGTTCGCCCGCTAACCGTAGTGAGTCCTGAACGGCCTTCCAGGTGTCCTTGGAGCGCTGTACCCATTCCTCCACCGCAGGAGCCTCGGTCTGGCTCTGATGCCATGGGGCCAGGACCGGCTGGTAACCTAACACACACTCAAAAGGAGACAAGTTAGTTGAGGAGTGGCGTAGGGAGTTCTGGGCTAGTTCAGCCCAGGGAACATACCTTGCCCACTCACCAGGCCGGTCCCGGCAATAGGACCGCAGAAACCTGCCCACATCTTGGTTTACGCGCTCCACCTGCCCATTACTCTCGGGGTGAAAACCTGAGGTTAAGCTGACCTAGACCCCCAGTCTCTCCATAAACGCCCTCCATACTCTGGACGTGAATTGGGGACCCCGATCAGAAACGATGTCCTCAGGCACCCCATAGTGCCGGAAGACATGGGTAAACAAGGCCTCAGCAGTCTGCAGGGCCGTAGGGAGACCGGGCAACGGGATGAGACGACAGGACTTAGAAAACCGGTCCACAACGACCAGGATCGTAGTACTTGGGACGGGGGAAGGTCGGTAAGAAAGTCCACCGATAAGTGTGTCCACGGCCGTTGTGGAACGGGGAGGGGTTGTAATTTCCCTCTAGGAAGGTGCCGAGGAGCCTTGCTCTGAGCACACACTGAGCAGGAGGAGACATAAAATCTCACGTCTTTAGCTAGCGTGGGCCACCAGTATCTCCCTCTCAGACTCCGCACTGTCCTCTCAATGCCAGGATGACCCGATGAGGGGAGAGTATGAGCCCACCGAATCAGCTTGTCCCGGACCCCCCTCGGTACGTACTGAGTTCCCACTGGACAGTTGGGGGGGGCCGGCTCTGACCGTGAGGCCTCCTCTATCTCCGCGTCCACCTCCCATACCACCGGTGCCACGAGACATGACGGTGAAATGATGGGAGCTGGCTCAACGGGCCGCTCCTCGGTATCATAGAGGCGGGACAGCGCGTCGGCTTTGGTGTTTTGGGAGCCTGGCCGGTATGAGAGGGTAAACCGGAACCTGGTAAAAAACATAGCCCATCTAGCCTGACGTGGATTTAGTCTCTTCGCTGCCCGGATATACTCGAGATTACGATGGTCAGTCCAGATGAGAAAGGGGTGTTTAGCCCCCTCAAGCCAATGTCTCCACACCTTCAGAGCCTTGACTACAGCTAACAACTCCCGGTCCCCCACATCATAGTTTCGCTCCGCTGGGCTGAGCTTGCTCGAAAAGAAAGCACAAGGGCGAAGCTTGGGTGGCACGCCCGAGCGTTGGGACAGCACGGCTCCGACCCCAGCCTCGGACGCATCCACCTCCACTATGAACGCTAAAGAGGGGTCCGGATGCGCCAACACGGGCGCATTGGTGAACAGCTCCTTCAAACGAGTGAATGCTCTGCCCGCCTCTGCTGACCAGCGCAAGCGCACCGGTCCTCCCTTCAGCAGCGAGGTGATGGGAGCAGCCACCTGACCAAAACCCCGGATAAACCTCCGGTAGTAATTGGCAAACCCTAAAAACCGCTGCACCGCTTTCACCGTGGTCGGAGTCGGCCAATTACGCACGGCTGTAACGCGGTCATCCTCCATCACCACCCCAGAGGTGGAAATACGATATCCCAGGAAGGAAACTGACTGCTTGAAAAACTCACATTTCTCCGCCTTGCAATACAGGTCATGCTCCAGCAGTCGCCCAAGTACCTTACGCACCAGAGACACATGCGCCGCGCGTGTGGCAGAATAGATCAAGATGTCATCGATGTACACTACCACTCCCTGCCCGAGCAGGTCTCGGAGAATTTCGTCTAAGAAGGATTGGAAGACGGCTGGAGCATTCTTCAACCCGTATGGCATGACGCGGTACTCATAATGACCAGATGTAGTACTAAATGCAGTTTTCCACTCATCTCCTCCCCGGATACGCACCAGATTATACGCGCTCCTCAGGTCCAGTTTTGTGAAGAAGCGCGCCCCGTGAAATGATTCCACCGCCGTAGCGATGAGAGGTAGTGGGTAACTAAACCCCACTGTGATGGAATTTAGACCTCTATAATCAATGCACGGACGCAGACCTCCATCCTTCTTCTTCACAAAAAAGAAGCTTGAGGAGACGGGTGATGCGTAGGGCCGAATGTACCCCTGTCTCAGCGATTCAGCAACGTATGTTTCCATCGCTACCGTCTCCTCCTGGGACAATGGATACACGTGACTCCTAGGAAGTGCAGCGTTCTCCAGAAGGTTTATCACGCAGTCCTCTCGACGATGAGGTGGTAATTGGGTCGCCTTCCTTTTACTGAAGGCGATAGCCAAATCGGCATATTCAGAGGGAATGCGCACGGTGGAGACTTGGTCTGGACTCTCCACCGTAGTCGCACCAACGGCAACTCCTCTACACCTACCTGAACACTCCTCTGACCACCCCTTAAGAGCCCCCTGTCGCCAGGAAATCACCGGATTGTGTTGAGCTAACCAGGGAACCCCCAACACCACTGGAAACGCAGGTGAATCTATAAGGAACAGACTAATCTGCTCCTTATGATCCCCCTGCGTTACCATGTCCAGTGGCACCGTAGCCTCCCTAATCACTCCTGACCCTAATGGTCGGCTATCTAAGGAGTGCACGGGGAAGGGTTGGTCTAACGACACCAGGGGAATCCCTAGCCTTAACGCAAGCCCACGATCCATGAAATTCCCAGCTGCGCCTGAATCGACTAGCGCCTTATGCTGTAGAGAGGGAAAAAACCCAGGGAAAGAAGTCAATACATACACATGACCGACAGGAGGCTCTGGGTGAGTCTGGTGCTTACTCACCTGGGGTGATCGAGCAGTGCTCCGCCTGCCATCCCGACTCCCAGACGAGTTCCTCCAGCACCGGTCTGACGTGTGCCCTCGTCGACCACAACTGGTGCAGGAGGACACTCCTCCTCCGGTCCCCCTCGAAGCTGCCCCTCCTAATTCCATAGGGATAGGGGCAGGAGGGCTGGGAAGTGGAAACGACAGGGCCTGATCCGAACGCCCGCGGGCAGCCAGCAGATTGTCGAGACGGATAGCCAAGTCAATGAGCTCATCCAGTGTGCAGGTGGTGTCCCGACATGCCAGCTCCCTGCGGACGTCCTCCCTGAGACTGCATCTGAAATGATCGACCAAGGCCCTGTCGTTCCATCCTGCTCCTGCGGCCAAGGTCCTGAACTCCAGAGCGAAGTCCTGTGCGCTCCTCGTCTCCTGCCGCAGGTGGAACAGCCGTTCACCCGCCGCCCGACCCTCTGGTGGATGGTCAAAAACAGCTCGGAATCGGCGGGTGAACTCTGGGTAATTATCCCTCGCCGAGTCCGGACCATTCCACACTGCGTTGGCCCACTCGAGGGCTCGCCCAGTCAAGCAGGAGACGAGGGTGCTCACACTCTCCTCTCCAGAGGGAGCAGGACGCACGGTAGCCAGGTATAGTTCCAGTTGAAGGAGGAAACCCTGGCACCCAGCCGCCGTTCCGTCATACTCCCGTGGGAGTGTCAACCGAAGAGCCCCGGAGCCCGATGTGGTCGCAGGAACAGGAGGTGCTGGAGAAGGGGGTGCTAGCGATGATGTGGGAAGACCACTCCTCTCCCATCGATCCATCCTCTCCATCATTTGGTCCATGGCAGAACCAATCCGATGAAGCACGCTGGTGTGGTGGAGGACTCTCTCCTCCATCGATGGGAGAGGAGACGCGGCTGCTCCTGCTGATTCCATGGGGGGTGCGGGATTCTGTCACGTAATATCAAGGTGGGTGGAATCAGGCGCAGAGAGCAGGTTACAGTGAGTCGATAGTTATTTATTCTCCGAAAACCAAACACGGTCAACCCAAATATGCAGGGTGAAATAATCCAACACAGGATCAAAATATTATCGGAGAAAATAACACACACGTATTAACCCAAAATACATGAATCCAAAACAATCCCGCACAAAACAAGGGCGGGACAACCTACTACATATAAGGACGTTAATTAAACTAAAATACACACAGGTGAAACTAATAAGACAAAACCAACAGACAAACGAAAAAGGGATCGGTGGTGGCTAGTAGGACGGTGACGACGACCGCCGAGCACCGCCCGAACAGGCAGGAGAGCCAACCTCGGCGGAAGTCGTGACAGAGGAAGGAGGAGATGGGGAGCGAAGTGAAAATTACATGGCCTGGGAACACCTCTTGGAACCTGTGGCCTGGCGGGAAGACTGGGAGAAAGCATGAAGAGGTTTTTTAGGGCCTTCATTTTTGTGGAACCCAGTCGAATATTATGCCGAAGGCATAGAGTCAGGCGACAAGAGACTGGGAATCGTCATGTTATCAAACTTCGTTTTTTCTTTGCATACAAGATTATGCATAGCTTAGCACATTATCAATAATTGTTATGTCTTGTGTGTTTCTTTAGCTCTTAGAGATGTGGAAAGGGCTGATAAAAAGGGGGTAAAGTTTACAGGATTCCACCCGGAAGGGCAGACCCCTAGAGGACAGCCATACCCTCGGCCCGAGACAATAGCAGTGGTCCAGTGGCGGTCCACCTGTTGTCAATACCTGGAGCTGGTCTTGAGAAGAATGGACCGAGCTCTCTTCCAGGTACAACAATAGTGGTGGAGGAACATCTGGGCCGAGGGTATACTGACCTTTTCCTCTTGCTCAGGAAAGAGTGGGGGCTGATAACCCATGGAACACTCGGAAGTTATGGGACCAGGGGCGGTGAGGAACAGGGAATGGTTTAAGGAGGCCAGCCGGAGCTTGCCACGGAGTCTTATTCTGAGCACACAGTGCAGTCTGTAATGAACAAGGAGACGTCAGGAACCATGATGGGCCAACAAAAACATTGTCGTACAAAGGCCAGGGTCTGACGGGAGCCAGGATGGCAGGCAAGCCTGGAGGAATGAGCCCATTCCAGGACCGGGGAACAGGCAGAGTCCAGGACGAACCGGGGTCCGGCTGGGAACGCTGCGCCTCATGGACCTGGTTCTTTTTACTGCAGATGAGCACAGCCCCTACACAAGAGGTAGGGAGGATGGTCTCAGGGTCCGACGATGTAGCAGCGGGGCTATAGAGGCGTGAGAGAGCATCAGGCTTCACATTCTTGGACCCTGGGT
Organism: Oncorhynchus mykiss; assembly: GCF_057628025.1. Classification (NCBI taxonomy): domain Eukaryota; kingdom Metazoa; phylum Chordata; class Actinopteri; order Salmoniformes; family Salmonidae; genus Oncorhynchus; species Oncorhynchus mykiss. The sequence continues at coordinate 7,724,860 of NC_143044.1, forward strand.
GGTAGGAGATGATAAAGTTGAACCGAGGGAATAGCAGGGTCCATCGAGCTTGCCTAAAGTTGAGGCGCTTGGCGATGCTGATATATTCCAGGTTCTTGTGATCAGTCCACACTATGAAGGGATGTTTCGCCCCCTCTAACCAGTGCCTCCACTCCTCCAACGCCATCTGCACCACTAATAGTTCTCGATTTCCCACGTCATTTTTCCTCTCAGTGGTGTTAAGACAATGGGAAAGGAAAGCGCAGGGATGCAGCTTTTGGTCCTGGGTAGAATGCTGGGACAGGACAGACCCCACTCTGCAGTCTGAGGCGTCGACCTCCACCATGAACTGACGGGAAGCGCAAACCCCAGGAAGCATTGCAGCTACACTCCGGATGTGGGTTGAGGCCAATCCACCACCGCTCTCACCTTGCCAGGATCCATCTGCATGTTTCTTACAGCAATGATGTATCCTAGGAAGGAGACGGTAGAGCGATTCTCATTTCTCAGCTTCAACAAAAAGCTGGTTCTCTAGGAGACGCTGGAGGGAAAATACAAGGATGTCATCGAGGTAACCGAACATGACATGGAGAACATTGTTAAACAGGAGGAGGAGGGAAGAAATTGCATGGACTCACTGTGGCTACCTGACACTCGCAGGTTCATAGGAACCGTATTGTGGGTGACTCTGCCAATAGAGCGTCCATCCAGCACTCTGACGTCCTTGGGAATGGAGAGGGGTTGAGTGAGGATTCCCAGCTTAGACACCAGGGTAGTGTCCATCAAACTCTCGTCGGCCCCAGAGTCAATGAGTACCCGGAGAGATTTAGACCTGTCACCCCACTGCAGGTGGGCATGGAGAGGGTAAGAGTAATGGGAGATGGGCCATACTGAGAATTTCCAACCAGTTTACTCGTACCTACTGATGAGCCTGGGAACTGACCACCTCTTCCTCCTACGTTCCCATAACCGCCCATCGATCCGTATAGTCAAGAAGATGAGAGAGTCGAGATCCATGGGCAGCTCCCGGGCTGCGAGCTCATCTTTACCCACCTCCAATAATCCATGAAGGAATGTGTCGAACAGGTATTCCGGGTTTCAGGCAAAGTGCGGAAATCGACCGCATAGTTTGCCACACTACGAGAGTCTTGACCTAGTAGGAGTAGCTTCCGAGCAGCCTCTCTCCCAAACAATGGAGAATCAAACACCTTTTTTACCTCTGCCATGAACTCCTCCAGACTGAAGCACACGGTGGATTGTTGCTCCCACACCATCGTAGCCAAGGCGAGAGCCCTCCCGGACACCCGACAGGTTCCTGAATCGCCAGCGTAGTGCTTCGGAGGAGGTAAGCAGGATTCTCAGGAAGCCGCAGTGGGCTAGAGAGATGAGCTGCTGACAGAGGGGTTACTGAAAGGCTGGGAGGTTACTGTTGTGTCTGGCTGCCTCATAGACAATCCACAAAATTGCTCCAGCAATGTATTGAAAGTGCAGTCAAGGCATTCAGCCAAGGCCTGGGATCCTTCCAAAAAATGTTGAAGTAACTCCTTGAGTCTTTTTATGGTGGCTCCATAGGAGGAGTTACAAAACAGGGGGCAGGCAAACGGCAGGTCCACGGGAGAGCAAGGGCAGGTTAATCAGGGACAGAACGGCAGGAAGGCTCAGAGTCAGGGCAGTCAGAATGGTCAAAACCGTGAGGACTAGAAAACAGAAACTAGAGAAACTGGAAACGGGAAAACTCGCTGATACGACTTCACAAGATAAGACGAACAGGCAATAGAACAACAGAAAAGGCAGGTACACAGGGGATAATGGGGGAAAATGGGAGACACATGGTGGGGGGGGGGGGTGGAGACAAGCACAAGACAGGTGAAACAGATCAGGGTGTGACAGAGAGATGGAAAAAAAGAGTGTGCATAGTGTAATTATAGACCAGAGGCCATAAGTCAAATATAGTGTAAATATACAAATCAACTGTGAATGTTAATTATGTTTTATATTTTGATCATGTTTTTGTTCATTTCTAAGTAATTTAAAAGTTTGTGATATTGAACAGTATGGGATTACTATTCAAAGAGAAGGGGCTCTTGGGTTCTAGTTTTAAATACTTGCTATACCAGAAGTGAGTGGTTATATGTATGAGGAATGTATATGGTGGGATCAGTGGAGGTTGGATAAGAGACAAGGGCCTGGAAAGTTACTAAGTAAGGGAAAAGAAAATCACATGGCTGTGGTCACTGATAAGGGTGGATAGCTGTGGATTAGTGAGGACTGTGGGCCGAGGTCAGGTCAGGACACATGAAGGGAGAAGGAGCAGTTTTATTACACAGATCACAGATTTTGGGATAGGGGGCAGCATTTTCACTTTTGGATGAATAGCGTGCCCAGAGTGAACTGCCTCCTACTCTGTCCCAGATGCTAATATATGCATAGTATTATTAGTATTGGATAGAAAACACTCTGAAGTTTCTAAAACTGTTTGAATGATGTCTGTGAGTATAACAGAACTCATACGGCAGGCGAAAACCTGAGAAAAATCCAACCAGGAAGTGGGATAGCTGAGGTTTGTAGTTTTTCAAAGCTTGGCCTACCGAATACACAATGTCTATGAAGTCAAGTTGCACTTCCTATGGCTTCCACTAGATGTCAACCATCTTTAGAAACTTGAATGAGGATTATACTATAAAGGAGGAGCTTATGAGACCTGTTTGAGTCAGTGGTCTGGCAGAGTGTCTCAGGCTCGTGACGCGCGCTCCCGACAGAGTTAGCTCTTGTTCCAGTGTTTTTCTTCAGACATAGGAATTCTCCGGTTGGAAGCTTATTGATGTTCTATGTTAAAAACATCCTAAAGATTGATTCCATACATCGTTTGACTTGATTCTACGACCTGTAACGGGACATAAATGATGGACTGTATGGAACAAATCAGTCATTTATTTTCGAACTGGGATTCCAGGGAGTGCCTTCTGATGAAGATCATCAAAGGTAAGTGAATATGTATAGTGTTATTTTATAACTTCTGTTGACTCCAAAATGGCGGATATTTCTCTGGCTGGATTGGGCTCTGAGCGCCGTTCTCAGATTATGCTTTTTCCGTAAAGTTTTTTAAAAATCTGACACAGCGGTTGCATTAAGGAGAAGTCTATCTTTAATTCTGTGAATAACAGTTGTATCTTTTATCAATGTTTATTATGAGTATTTCTGCAAAATCACCGGATGTTTTGGAATCAAAACATTACTGCACGTAACGCGCCAATTTAAACTGAGATTTTTGGAAATAAATATGCACATTATCGAACAAAACATACATGTATTGTGTAACATGATGTCCTATGAGTGTCATCTGATGAAGATTAGATCAAAGGTTAGTGATTCATTTTATCTATCTTTCTGCTTTTTGTGACTTCTATCTTTGGTGGAAAAATGGCTGTGTTTTTTGACTTGGCTATGACCTAACATGACAACAATCATATGTTGTGCTTTCGCTGTATAGCACTTTTGAAATCGGACACAATGGGTATTGGACTTGTTAATGTGTGAAAGTTACATATTTCCAAAAAATCTTTTTGAATTTTGTGCGCTGTAGTGTTTAGAGAAAAGGAGGAGACTGCCCAGTGGAGGGTATAAAGATACAGAACAGGTCAAAAGTTTGGACACACCTACTCATTCCAGGCTTTTTCTTTATTTGTAATATTTTCTACATTGTAAAATAATAGTGAAGACATCAAAGTGTTAAACAATCAATATATATTTTAGATTTGAGAGTCTTCAAAGTAGCCACCCTTTGCCTTGATGAAAGCTTTGCACACTCTTGGCATTCTCTTAACCAACTTCATGAGGTTGTCACCTGGAATGCATTTCAATTAATTGGTGTGCCTTGTTTCAAGTTAATATGTGGAATTTCTTTCCTTCATAATGCGTTTGAGTCACTTAGTTGTGTTGTGACATGGTAGGGGTGGTATACAAAAGATAGCCCTATTTGGAAAAGACCAAGTCCATATTATGGCAAGAACAGCTCAAATAAGCAAAGAGAAATGACAGTCCATCATTACTTGAAGATATGAAGGTCAATCAATACGGAAAATGTAAAGAACTTTGAAAGTTTCTTCAAGTGCAGTCACAAAAATCATCAACGCTATGATGAAACTAGCTCTCATGAGGACCGCAACAGGAAAGGAATAGAGTTACAGGACAATGACCCAACACACCTCCAGACTGTGTAAGGGCTATTTGACCAAGCAGGAGAGTGATATAGTGTTGCATCAGACGACCTGGCCTCCACAGTCACCCAACTACAACTCAATTGAGATGGTTTGGGATGAGTTAGACCACAGAGTGAAGGAAAAGCAGCCAACAAGTGCTCAGCATATGTGGGAACTCCTTCAAGACTGTTGAAAAAGCATTCCAGGTGTTGCTTGTTGAGAGAATGCCAAGAGTGTGCAAAGCTGTCATCAAGGCAAAGGGGTGGTTACTATGAAGAATATAAAATATATTTTGATTTGATTAACACTTTTTTGGTTACCACATGATTCCACATGTGTTATTTCATAGTTTTGATGTCTTAACTATTATTCTACAATATGGAAAATAGTCCAAATAAAGAAAAACCCTTGAATGAGTAGGTGTGTCCAAACTTTTGTCTGGTACTGTATGTACTTGTGGAAACATGTCTTTGTCTTTGCAGCTGTTTGACCCAGTGGGTGAATGAACTTGGTTTGAGCTTTTCCTAGTCTTCCGTTAGTTTTATACTCTGTTTATTTAGAACCTAACAGTAGATAGTGCTGCACTGTTGGAGCTAGAAACATAACCATTTCACTTCCCCTGTGATAACATTTGCAAAACTGTGTATGTGAACAATAAACTTAAATTTGATTTGTTTTCCTAAAGAAGTTAATTACGCTTTGTGTTTTGTTTCTTTGCCACGATACTAACATATATCGCGATACTAGTATCATCCCTGCCCTACTTATTACTGTGTAAATTTCTATGCTTTTAGAGTTTATGGAAGACAAAGCAGCCCTGACATGCAAACACACACATTCAGTCTCTGAGGGTGACTTTGTCACGAAGAATATCATGAACAAAAAATCAGCAAAGTAGAGCTAATAGCATAGTTTAGATTCATCACCACGGACAGTAGCGTTTGGAACTCCCAAGACACGACATTCAGGAACAGAACACAGTGGACAGCGGCCAGTGGGTTAAGATGCAACTGCAGTCCACCATAGACACACCTGAAGATAAATGGAACACACTCTCCCCTACCTGTGTTTTCAGGCTCTACCCTGGCTCTCTGCTCGTCATCAGTCTCTAGTATGACGGCCAGGCCAGTGGAGCTGGTAGGCAGGCTGGAGGTGGTGAGGTCCAGGCGGGTAATGCTTTCCACCACCCCGACCCAGACAGTTCTACAGGGCCAGGTCAGAGTGCATCGTATTCTGCTCCAGGAGGTCACAACCCTGCAGAGAGAGAGAGAGCGAAGGCATGAGAAAGAGAGATTTATATTACCACACTGTTGTTTAAAGCTTGGTTTAGAGCAGGTATAATGTCATGTCACATTGCACTATACAAACCTTTTGTCAGATTGACTGTAAACCAGCCATAAGATTAGTCACACACCACTGCAGTAAATTAGATACAAATATATGAAAATGCCTACAAATAATTTCCATAGTTAAATCAATGATCACTTGATCTGTCTTTAGGTACATCTTTATCTGATCATTTGCAATATAGCAGGTTTGCAAGTTTCAGGAAATACATTTTCCATCGCACCTAAAATGCACAATTAAAGTTTTCTTGTTCATGTTGTCACTGAAATGATGTGCAATTCCATCACATATTTCAGATCTTACACTAAACCTCTCCATTGAGACAAAAGTAGGCTAAACAAACTGGGTCTTGTCTTCAGTGATTGTTTTCTCTCCTGGAAAGCCTTAAAGGGCCAATCCGCATGTTGAATCTGTAAAAAAGCCCCCCCCCCCCCCCCCCCGGAGAAATATCACCACTTTCAAATTCACAACAGAGCTATGGACTGGCCAGCCATGATATAAACAATAGAGTTTTATCCATGTTTGGAGGCTACACAGTATTTTTTTTTTTACATTTATGTTGTTTACTCTTTGGAGTAGTGAAACAAGCTTATATTCAGGGTTCTGATGGGTTACGACCATTGAACTAAGCTTATGAGGCATTTCTAAGTTATATTCTTCAAGCATCAATGGGTATATATAATCAATTTAGAAGTCCAAAAAAGAATGTAGCAACTGCGGATTTACCCTTTTAAAGTTAGATTCTTGAAGTTTCTCTCCCTGAAGTTTGTTTGGAGCTCTCAATCTGTCTTTTCTTTCAAGTTTAAGGGAGAAAATAAAAACCACAGAAACTCTTTCCTGTCAAAAAACATAGTCGCGTAAACAACAGCAGGAAATGTTTGTTTCAAAACACCAGCATTTCACTGGAGGAGAGCCAGGAAGACAACAACTAATATATCAAATCTCACACACATCTCAGATGATTGGGTGAAATGGAAAATATGAAATAGAAACAGTTCTGAAAGGTGTGCTTGTGCCACCAGCTGTCAAAGCTTTATCTTAAAGTGTAATGGTAGCTGCCATTCCATTCCAGATCAGCCCCAGTCTAGTCTTTTCACATAACACTCTAGATCTGCAAAGATTGGAAAGGTAAAATCCAAGGATCTCTTTTATATAAGCAGGAAATTAATACATGAGCATTTGTTTCAGGGAGTTAGTTTTTCAGAGCACCGGGTGGAATTTGTGATGCAAATAAGCTGTGGCAAACAGGTTCTCGCTACAGCAGAGAGCTTATTAAAGAGAGAGCGGTGCGATAGCGAGAGAGAGAGAGGTCCTCGTTTGTGCACTAATCCATAGACGGGATAATTTCACTCCGAAAAGCCTGGCAGACCAAATGACTCGCACATACATAAACAGAAATTAATTTGATCTGGTTCATTTTCTTTGGCTCAACAGTGTGGATTTGTTTTGTAATGATATGGTGATAATGAGGAACCTGATGGCTGGGGCTAAAAGCTGGAAGTTCCACCATGCGAGACAGCTAGCACAGCTCAGACTGCATGATAGAGCTGGAGCTAACGTCTTTAGACTGTGGGAAAATAACTATAATCAGTTGAAAAGACATCAATTTATTTAGCATTGATTTTCCCATTGGTCTCTATTTAAATCCGAATGAAACTGCATAGAAGAGTTTATGTAACATAGGATACTGCAAAGCACACAAAAATTGCTATGTAAATATATTTGATTGATTGGTTGATAGCCTCTCACACCTCTGCCACATTGGCTTTGTTTGTGACTGACATTGGAATTACTTTACTGCTGTTTGTAAATCCTGTTTCTAACCTGGGAGGTGAGTGAAGATAATGACATCATAGCTACTTTCATGTTCCTTCACAGTCAAATTTCTGGCATTCTCAACATTTAGCAAACAGTAGTTCACAGACCTGCTATCAAATGACTTCAGGTTACACAGACACACCTCCTTGCAAACACACATGTCAGAACTAAATCTACATTGTGAGATTAATTCAAATGAGCCAGGTACAAATACACAGCTAAATAAGACACAATTGACTCATATTAAAAACTAAAAATCTCCTTTCCAATAACCGCAACACATAACAAACTGAGCATCGGCAGTATAAGTACATCTGTGCTCCACACAGGTGTTTAGAGAAGGTCTCCTATTGGCTGATTCCTCGGCCAGACACTAATTGGAGGCATCATAGGCCCAGGGAGCATTAGTGTATTCATGTTGCATGCGTGTGACCTTTCCCCACTTATCATCTGCTCTTTGGAGGGCCATATCAACACGTTTGTATTCTCAGGACAGTGGCGACATGCATTAGTAATGACTCTGGATCTTTAAAAAGAGACTGTCTGAGCCAGAATTTCAACTTCATGTGAGGGAAACAATCAATAACTCTCATACCTTTGGAGTTTAAATGCATGTTTGGACTGTAATGGATGAAAAACTGTGATTGGGAGCGACATTTACCAGAATTATCTCAGGGCAAATGCTTGGTTGGACCACTCCAGGTATCAACACAACCACCATATTAATGGCCAGTCTGCAAAGGACCTGTAAGTTGCCCTGTGACTAATGAGGGAGGTTTCTACAACACATCATCTATAATTGCATTATAGATTAAGTCATTTAGGGAAACATTTCAGACGAGGAGTAAAATAAGGTTGTCCCTGGCATATCTATTTATTATGTCCATCGAAATGTTAGCTATTAAAATCAGATACAACAATAATATCAAGTGGCTAGAAATCCAGAGCTTAAAAACAAAGGTGTCATTGTATGTCCGCTGAGGAGTCATGTTTTCTTTTAAATCCACAATGTGGATCCCTCCACAGCCTCATAGAGGATCTAGATACTTGTTCTAACCTCTTTGGTTTACATTTTAATAGAAATGAGAAAAAAATAGATAAGATGTTGCTACTGTGGAAAACTCACTGTGATTAACTCTTTAGTCAAATCCCAGTTTGCCTATTTGCTTATGGCCTTGCCTACACCTAGCGACTTGTTTTTTTAATTAAATGAGGAAAAAAAGATGACATTTTATTTGGAACGGCAAGACAGACAAAATTAAACAGGCCTATTTAAATGATGAATATGAGGGCAGAAAGGATGGAATATTAAAGCATTAGACCTCTCACTAAAGGCTTCAGTCATAGAAAAGTTATACTTAAATCCAAACGGGTTCTCTAGCAGATTATTAAGAATGTCTCACCCCATGTTCAAGAATGGCATTTTTCTCTCACTTTCGGTTGTTTTACACTGAAATCATCTCGAAAATATCACTATTTTTAGCCAATAAAAGTTGGTTTCAATTTTAGTTTAATCCACCAGACAATAGTACTGGTGTTTTGCAGGTACTATTTAATGAAGCTTTCAGTTGAGGACTTGTGAGGTGTCTGTTTCTCAAACTAGACACTCTAATGTACTTGTCCTCTTGCTCAGTTGTGCACCGGGGCCTCCCACTCCTCTTTCTAATCTGGTTAGGGCCAGTTTGCACTGTTCTGTGAAGGGAGTACCACACAGCATTGTACGAGATTTTCAGTTTCTTGGCAATTTCTCGCATGAAATAGCCTTCATTTGTCAGAACAAGAATAGACTGACGAGTTTCAGAAGAAAGTTATTTGTTTCTGGACATTTTGAGCCTGTAATCGAACCCACAAATGTTGATGCTTCAGATACTCAACTAGTCTAACGAAGGCCAGTTGTATTGCTTCTTTAATCAGAGCATCAGTTTTCAGCTGTGCTAACATAATCGCAAAAGGGTTTTCTAATGATCAATTAGCCTTTTAAAATTATACACTTGGATTAGCTAACACAACGTGCCATTGGAACACAGGAGTGAGTGATGTTTACTGATAATGGGCCTCTGTACGCCTATGTAGATATTACATCAATATATATACATACCAGCTACAATAGTCATTTACAACATTTACAATGCCTACACTGTATTTCTGATCAATTTGATGTTATTTTAATTGACAAAAAAAAAATGCTTTTCTTTCAAAAACAAGGACATTTCTAAGCGACCCCAAACATTTGAACGGTAGTGTAAGTATTCAGACCCTTTGGTATAAGACTCGAAATTGAGCTCAGGTGCATCCTGTTTCTATTGATCATCCTTGAGATGTTTCTACAACTTGATTGCAGTCCACCTGTGGTAAATTCAATTGATTGGACATGACTTGGAATGGCACACACCTGTCTATATAAGGTCCTACAGTTGACAGTGCATATCAGAGCAAAAACCAACCCATGAGGTTGAAGGAATTGTTTGTAGAGCTCCAACACAGGATTGTGTCAAGGCACAGATCTGAGAAATGGTACTAAAACATTTCTGCAGCATTGAAGGTCACCAAGAACACAGTGGCCTCCATCATTCTTAAATGGAATAAGTTTGGAACCACCAAGATTCTTCCGCCTGGCAAACTGAGCAATTGGTGGAGAAGGGCCTTGGTCAGGAAGGTGACAAAGAACCCGATGGTCACTCTGACAGAGCTCCAGAGTACCTCTGTGGAGATGGGAGAACCTTCCAGAAGGACAACCATCTCTGCAGCACTCCACCAATTAGGCCTTTATGGTAGAGTGGCCAAAAGGATGCCACTCT